>NC_143052.1:124355000-124980000 GCF_052426305.1 Pelodiscus sinensis
ATTGGAGAACTGAGTGTGAATTATGTAAACAAAACCAGTATTCATTTTTCTGCCATGAATAGAAAAGAGAGGAAGTATAGCAAGAGACCACCCTGGCTTAACCAGGAGACCTTGAATGATCTAAAAATCAAAAAGCAGTCCTATAAAAAATGAAAACAAGGTCAAAGCACAAAGGATGAATATAAACAAATAATGCAAGCCTGAAGGGGCCAAATTAGAAAGGTGACAGCACAAAATGAACTCAATCTAGCTAAAGCAGCAAGGGGCAAATACCAGCCCATTGGCCAGATCTGGTTTGCCAGGGTTAGTAGTCCCTGTTGGGCTGCTGCTCCTGCTGTATTTACCTGCACCTCTGCAGGTACAGGCAATTGCAGTTCCCATTGGCTGTGGATCGGCAGTCTTGGCCAATGGGAGCTGTTGAAGTGATATCCCACTCCACACTACTTGCCTCCATTCCCATTGGCTAGGAATGGTGATCTTCAGCCAACAGGAACTACAATCACATTTACCTTTGGAGGCATAGGTAAATACAGCAGCAACGGCCCACTGGAGCTAACCCTGGCAAACCACCACAGTTTTAATGCCCATCATTGAACTAGAGACATAAAGAGTAACAAGAAAACATTCTACAAATATATTAAGAGCAAAGGGGACAAGGTAGGCCCATTGCTCAATGAAGAGGGAAAAAGAATAACAGGAAATGTGGAAATGGGAGAGGTGCTTAATGACTTCTTTGTTTCAGTTTTCACCAAGAAGGTTGGAGGTAATTGGATGCCTACAATAGTGAATGCTGGAGAAAAGCAAGTAGGTTCAGAGGTTAAAATAGGAAAAGAACAAGTTAAAAATTATTTAGAAAAGTTAGATGTTTTCAAGTCACCAGGGCCTGATGAAATGTGCCCTAGAAACTCAATGACCTGATTGAGGAAGTATCTGAGCCTGTGAGGGAAGACTGAAAGAATTAAGTTCATTTAGTTTGAAAAAAAACCAAGTCTGAAAGGGGACGTGATAGCAGCTTTCAAGTACCTAAAAGAGTGTTACAAGGAGGAGAGAGAGAAAAATTATTCTCCTTAACCTCTGATGAAAGGAAAAGAAACAATGGGCTCAAATTGCAGCAAGGGAGGTTTAGGTTGGACATTAGGAAAAAGTTCCTAACTGTCAGGGTGGTCAAACACTGGAATGAATTGCCCAGGGAGGTTGTGGAATCTCCATCTGTGGAGATATTTAAGAGTAGGTTAGATAAATGTCTACCAGGGATGGTCTAGACAGTATTTGGTATTTGGTCCTGCCATGAGGGCAGGGAACTGGACTCGATGACCTCTAGAGGTCCCTTCTAGTCCTAGTGTTCTAGCTGAGTTAGCAATACAACTTCACTTTCTTTCACGGCATATAAACTGGAGATGCCCTTTCACATGCATCATACCATTCTGGAAAGGCTCACAATTTTACAATCTGAATTCACTGACCCTTGTTCTAGTTCCCCTGTAGTTGGCTTTCTAGGTAGCTACTGAAGCTTCAGGGGGTAGCCGAGTTAGTCTGTTACAGAAAAAACAATAAATGGTCTGGTAGCACTTTATAGACTAACAACACCTGTAGATGGTATCATGAACTTTCATGGGCACAACTCGGATGAATCATCCGGTCATCTGAAGAAGTGGGCTGTGTCCATTAAAGCTCATGATCCCATCTACATGTGTTGTTAGTCTTTAAAGTGCTACCAGGCCATTTGTCGTTTTTTGGGTTTTTTTTAGGTAGCTACTGACAGCCAGGTACTTAACACATTTACTTCCTTACAAGCTACTGAGTGGTCAGCACATGTGGGGGAAAAAATAGTCAGATCACATTTTTAGATGCCTATATAGAGAGACAGAAGTCTAACTTAAGGTGTCCAATTTTGAAAAATCATGACTAACATCCCAGAAATTTAATAGCATAAAATATGCTGCAATAAAGCTATTGTAAAAAGTCGTATTTCTGACCATTTACTTCATAGTTTTTCAAACATTTCTTTTTATTTTGACAGGGAAATTAATCACTATCACATTTTTATTCTCCCTACTCCTACTGCTTTTCCAGTGGAAAAAGTTTAAAAGTGGGCATATTTTTTTCTCTCTTAGTAAGTAAAACTTTAATGTATGTACATCATGTTTAGTTGAAAAAAACAACAACTTTCATTTGGGGGGAAAAAATGCAAAAAAAATCTGGAAATTTTTAAATAAATCTAAAAGTGTTCATTTCTTTCATAGAATTAGGTGTCTAAATCCTTTTGAGGATCTAGCTGTACCTTTTCTTGACCTGGTCCACCTATCAGCTAGGCCATGTCTACACTACAGATAAAATCGAAGCAGCTGCAGTTGATCTTCTGGAGTTTGAATTAGCAGATCTAGTAGAGACACGCTAATTTGGATTGAGAGGGTGCACCCTTTAATACCGGTAGTCCTGCTCTTATTAGGAGTAAGGGAAGTCAAAGGGAGAGTGCGCTCCCTTTGACTTCCTGCAGTGTGGACATCATCAAAAATTGAGTTAAGCTACGCAAGTAACGAAGTTGCATATCTTAATTTGAACCTATCCCCTAATGTAGACCAGGTCTTAGACAGGTAATAAAGACATATTCTATGAAACAAGAAAGAGAAGCTGATTATTGGTTAGGGATACATGAGTACAGGTCCTCAGTTTGCTTTGAAAGCATTCAACAATTTACACTGTAAACTCTTCAGTGTAGGAACTTTTCCTGGAACTACATCTGGTATTCTATATTTAAACACTGTACACATTAATATAATTATTCATTGTAATAATTGTTGCTTAGCTACCTCTGAGTGCTGAACTTGCCAAACATTTAAATTAATTTCATGATTTTCTTTGAAAGAGTTCAGTTTTTGATGTATTTTAGCTGTGTGACAACTAGTAGTAAATAGTCCACTTAAGCTGACAACAGGCCCAAACCTGTTTCTGAGGTCTTCAATGAAATTACTCAAGTGAGGCAAATAAGATTCAGCCTGTTTAACAAAGAGCTGTCAGTCAACTAGTTGCTCTCTGAAATCAAATGTGTGACTAAGTTCCATAAGAATAAGTGACTGGAAAATCATCCCACCTAAATGTTGAAGACCCTATTTTCCATGGTTATCTGGAATTTCTAAAGGGCTTGTGATTTGCTACATGGCAGTTTCATAGAAATTTCTCTGGCATATAGAATACACAAATATGGGGTAAAAGTTTCTTCCTGTTCAGCAATTAATCTAGCATTGATGTCAGTAATGTCAATAGTTTATTTTGGTGCTTGCATTTGGCAGGTATGGGAGTTGAAATGTCAAGCCCACATATTGGAGAAATCTACTCACAGACATCTAAAGCACAGATGAGTAGAAAGCTGCACAGGATAGAGAAGCGGTAACAGCCTCCTGGTCTGCCCAAGATGATTGCAAGGCCAAACTACTGTGTGGAAACCGAAAGCAGTGGTAGTCATTAAGGCTTGTTTACACTTACCAGGAGATCAGAGCTGCAGGAATTGATCTCCTGGGGAGTTGATTTAGTGGATCTAGGAAAGACTAAATTGACCACTGATCACACTGCTATCAACTCTTGTATTACAATGGATTGAGAAAAGTAAGGGGAATCAACAGGACAAACTTTTCAGTTGACTCCTCCCCTCCCTTCCCACTGCCCCCACAGCGGAGACGCTATAGTAACTTGATCTAAGCAGGTATGTTGACTCCAGCTATGCCATTCATGTAGCTGGAGTTGCGTACCTTAGTTCAACATTGCACCCTACTGTAGACCTAGCCTTAGATCCATAAATTGCATAATTTGGCCAAGGCTGGAAAGATAGCTTCAATGATTGGTGCAGATATCAGCCCAAAGCATTCATCTGGACATTCCTATCAGTGGGTAATGACTCTGTTTTTCCAAGGTCTTCCTGAGTAATTCATTACAGCAATTTCATCATCTAGCTCTCAGAAAGCAATGAAGCCATTGCATGATGGTTCAATGAAAAGCAGAAAGCTGTGTGCCAGTTTGAGGGTAGCAAGAAAACATTTCCACTTTGCAAAACATTTTAAAGTTTTGAAAATTATTTTTTTTCTAATATGGAATGACACTGAGGCCTTTCAAAATTCTTGAGGGAAAAAAATAAGACTGAATCCAGAATAGCACCATAATAAGGGTTTTCAGCTGGGATGTGGAAAACCCAGATAGAAATTCCTAATCTACCTGATTCAAAGGTACACACTGGAATTTCTAGTCTAAAGAACCAGCTCCAGCACAAGAAGGTTAACTTTGCATAACTAATTAATGTCTCCGTGAACCATGCGTATTTAACTCTATAGCCCAGGGGATGCGGGAAACCCAGATACACAGCCCTGATTAGCTTGATTCCGAGAAGGTACATAAACCTGAGTCTCCCTCCTCCCAGGTGACTGTCCTAAACCTCAAGTGAGACTTTCTGTCTCTCCTTTTTGCACTGAGCCCAGGCTTCAGAAACCTTTCTTGACAAAGGTTTAGTTGAAACCAATACATGCACAGTTATGGTTTGACAAATCAGCATCTTCTAATGAAGATAATTAAAATATTTTGTCAAAAAATTCCTAACCAATGCTAATCAGCATAGTGATGACAGGCTTGCAAACCTAGTGAGGAGGGCTTTAAACTAGGTTCGTCGGGGGACGGTGACCAAAACCCTGAGGGGAGTGGGAAAGTCGGATACCGGGAAGAAATGCAGAGAGGAAGGGGCAAGAAAGGAGGACCCATGTTTCGAATGGAGAAGACAGGACGATCAACTGGTTACCTGAAGTGTTTGTACACTAATGCGAGAAGCCTGGGCAACAAACAGGAAGAACTGGAGGCCCTGGCCCAGACCAAGAAATATGATTTAATTGGGATAACAGAGACTTGGTGGTATGGAGCGCTGTCATGGAAGGGTATAGACTGTTCAGGAACAACAGGCAGGGGAGAAAAGGAGGAGGAGTTGCACTATATGTAAGAGAGCACTACGATTGCTCTGAACTCCAGTATAAAGAGGGAGAAAAACCTGTTGAGAGTCTATGGGTTAAGTTTAAAGGAGCAAACAACAGCATTGATGTTGTGGTTGGTGTTTGCTACAGGCCACCGAATCAGGTGGATGAGGTAGATGAGGCTTTCTTCGGACAACTGAGTGAAGCTTCCAGATCGCAGGCCCTGGTTCTCGTGGGGGACTTTAATCACCCTGACATCTGCTGGGAAACCTATACGGCAGTACACAGGCAATCCAGGAAGCTTTTGGAGAATGTTGGGGATAACTTCTTGACACAGGTGCTGAAGGATCCGACCAGGGGCCGTGCACAGCTTGACCTTCTGCTCACAAACAGGGAGGAACTAATAGGGGAAGTGGAGGTGGGTGACAACCTGGGAAGCAGTGATCATGAGATGGTAGATTTCAGGATCCTGATGAAAGGAAGAAAAGAGAGTAGTAAAATACACACCTTGGACTTCAAAAAAGCAGATTTTGACTCCCTCCGAGATCTGATGGGCAGAATCCCCTGGGATGTTAACATGAAGGGGAAAGGAGTCCAGGACAGCTGGCAGTATTTTAAAGAAGCCTTATTGAAGGCACAGAAAGAAACCATCCTGACGCGTAGCAAGAGAGGCAAACATGGTAGGAGACCGGACTGGCTTACAGGGGAAATCCTTGGTGAACTTAAGCACAAAAAGGAAGCTTACAAAGAATGGAAACTTGGACAAATGACCAGGGAGGAGTTTAAAGATATAGCTCAAGAATGCCGGGGGGTTATCAGGAAGGCGAAAGCACAAATGGAATTGCGACTGGCTAAAGATGTGAAGGATAACAAGAAAGGTTTCTATAGGCATGTTAACAAGAAGAAGGTGATCAGTGAGGGTGTGCGGCCCCTAATGGATGAAGGAGGTAACCTAGTGACAGATGATGTGGGGAAAGCTGAAGTACTCAATGCGTTCTTTGCCTCTGTATTCACGGACAAGGTCGGCTCCTGGACTTCTGCGCCAAGTGACGCAAGATGGGATGAAGATGGACAGCCTGTGGTGGGTAAAGAACAGGTTAGGAACTATTTAGAAAAGCTAAACGTACATAAATCCATGGGTCCGGACTTAGTGCATCTGAGGGTAATGAGGGTGTTGGCAAATGTCATTGTGGAGCCTTTGGCTATTATCTTTGAAAAGTCGTGGAGATCGGGAAAAATCCCGGATGACTGAAAAAAGGCAAATGTAGTGCCCATCTTCAAAAAAGGGAAGAAGGATGATCCAGGGAACTATAGGCTGGTCAGTCTTACCTCAGTTCCTGGAAAAATCATGGAAGGGATCCTAAAGGAATCCTTATTGAGGCACTTGGATGAGAGGAAAGTGATTAGGAATAGTCAGCATGGATTCACGAAGGGCAAGTCGTGCCTGACCAATCTGATTAGCTTCTATGATGAGGTAACTGGCTCGGTGGACATGGGGAAGTCAGTGGATGTTATATACCTTGACTTTAGCAAGGCTTTTGATACGGTCTCCCACAATATTCTTGCCAGCAAGTTAAGGGATTGTGGATTGGATAAATGGACGGTAAGATGGATAGAAAGATGGCTAGAAGGCTGGGCCCAGCGGGTAGTGATCAATGGCTTGATGTCAGGATGGCGGTCGGTTTCTAGCGGAGTGCCCCAAGGTTTGGTTCTAGGACCAGTTTTGTTCAATATCTTTATTAATGATCTGAATGAGGGGATGGATTGCACCCTCAGCAAATTTGCGGATGACACTAAGCTGGGGGGAGAGGTAGATACGCTTAAGGGCAGAGATAGGGTACAGAATGACTTAGACAAATTGGAGGATTGGGCCACAAGAAATCTGATGAGGTTCAACAAGGACAAGTGTAGAGTCCTGCACTTGAGACAGAAGAATCCCAAGCATAGTTGCAAGCTGGGGACCAACCGGTTAAGTAGTAGTTCTGCAGAAAAGGACCTGGGGTTACAGTGGATGAGAAGCTAGATATGAGTCAACAGTGTGCCCTTGTAGCCAAGAAGGCTAATGGCATATTAGGTTGCATTAAGAGGAGCATTGTCAGCAGATCCAGAGATGTCATCATTCCCCTTTATTCATAAGAACATAGAACTTAAGAACATAAGAAGCATATTCGGCTTTGGTGAGGCCGCATCTGGAGTATTGTGTCCAGTTCTGGGCCCCCCACTACAAAAAGGATGTGGATGCATTGGAGAGGGTCCAGCGGAGGGCAACCAAAATGATTAGGGGGCTGGAGCATATGACTTATGAGGAGAGGCTGAGGGAGTTGGGTCTGTTTAGTCTTCAGAAGCAAAGAGTGAGGGGGGATTTAATACCAGCCTTCAACTTCCTGAAGGGAGGTTCCAAAGAGGATGGAGAGAGGTTGTACTCAGTAGTGACAGATGGCAGAACAAAGAGCAATGGTCTCAAGTTGTGGTGGGAGAGGTCCAGGTTGGATATTAGGAAAAACTATTTCACTAGGAGGGTGGTGAAGCACTGGAATGGGTTACCTAGGGAAGTAGTGGAGTCTCCATCCCTAGAGGTGTTTAAGTCTCGGCTTGACAAAGACCTGGCCGGGTTGATTTAGTTGGAATTGGTCCTGCCTAGAGCAGGGGGCTGGACTTGATGACCTTCTGAGGTCTCTTCCAGTTCTATGATTCTATGACATCTGAAAATTCTTCTAACTTAACACTGAGTAAGAGATGTTGATCAGATTTTTCAGAGGCTCTACGCACATGTAGATTTCACTGACTTGAATTGGAACTACACTGCTGAGAACTGACATGAAAATCATGGCCTAAGGGCAGCCACTGTTAATTGTAATAAAAATAGCACCCGTTCCCCAACTTGTTGACAGAAATCAACTCCTTTATTTTTTCTAAGGGTATGTCTACACTACAAAGTTTATTCGAAATAACAACCGTTATTTCAAATTAACTTCAATAGCATCTACACAACCAAACTGCTATTTCGAAATAAATTTGAAATAGTGGAGCACTTATTTTAAATTTGGTAAACCTCATTCTATGAGGAATAACACCAAATTCGAAATAGCTAATTCGAAATAAGTGCTGTGTAGACACTTATTTAGAATTAGAGGCCTCCAGCCCTTCCCAATTTCCCCTGGTGGCCACTCTGGAAATCTCCTCTCCTCTCCCCCAGTCCTGGGGCCTTTAAAGGAGTAGAGTCTGGCCACTGGGCACGTGCCAGAGCTAGGCCTGCCATCAGCCACAGACCCTCAGCCAGTGGCCACACAATGGCAGACAGTGGCAGCCAGCCATCCCCCGCCCAGTCCTTCAGCACCCAGGGGCCAGCCAGGAGCTGTAGATGGTGCTCGCCCGCCTGGACTGGGGAGGAGATCATGGACCTCATTGAGGTGTGGGGGGAGGCCTCCAATGTCCATGATCTCCACACTAATCAGAGGAATGCTGCCGTCTATGGCTGCATAGCATCCACTATGTCCCACAAGGGACACAGGTGCACCCAGGAGCAGGTGCACCTAAAAGTTAAGGAGCTTCAGCAGGTGTACACCAGGGCCACCAGGGGCAGTGCTGCAGCAGGGGCTGACACCTGCCCCTACTTCCCCACCCTCGACCGAATCCTGGGGGGCAGAGCGGTCCGGGCCAGCCTGGGGGACAGCGAGCTGGGAGCTGAGAGCTGAGGACCCCGACCCGGACGCAGCAGAGGGGCCACCACCAGCTGACCCGGCACCAGAGTCGGCAGGGTCTTCCGGGAAGGCCATACCAGGTAAGTGCCAGCACTGTCCCCTACCTGGGGGGGAAGTAGGGAGGGAGACCAGGGACTGCGCACATGGGCCATGCCTCCCACGGATCATGCAGCCACCTCCCATGGATCACATGCCGTGCCACCCTTGGGCAGGTGGCTCCAGCTGCGTGCCACACAGGGGCCATGGCCCAATAGCCACACATGTGTGTGAAGAAACCTGACACGCTCCCGACCTCGGGGCAGGACACAGCAGGACGCCCTCACTTCACACGCCTCTCTACACAGGGGCAGGGGACATCTCCCCTCCGCCCCAGCCACACTATACACAGCACAGAGTCACGGGTGCAGTCTTGGGTCAGCTCCCACTCCCGGGCAGAGCTGGACATGCTGACCATGGCCCCTGTGCAAGCACATCGGCTCTGACGGTGCAGGGCACGGTTGCCCTCATCTCTCAGGGTGGGCTGGGCATCATCCACTGTGTCCCCAAAGAGAACTGACCATTTCTCTTCTTTCTCTATAGCCACACCAGCTGCTCATGCAGGGCGCACCACCCCGCCTGGGACATGCTTCCGCACCCGTGGCCTCAGCAGGACCACCACCATGTGGCAGGGGTACAGAGAGAAGCACCTGCAAGCCCAGACCCGGATCATGAAGCAGTGGGCGCAGGAAGAACAGGAGTTCCAGCGGGAGCTGCTTGCCCAGGGTCATGCCATCTGTCACTGTCTGCAGGCCCGGGTGCAGAGCGTGCTGCCCCATGCTGGTCCTGCGCCTTCTGCCTCACCAGCTACTGTTCCTCCTCCCACTTCTGCCCCCCATCCCACCTCTTTCTCCTTAACCTCCACACCCTCCTCCTCATCCCCCTGGGGATGCTGAGGCCCCCTCCCCCATGGTGCTGGGAGGCAGTTGGCCCCGTGAGACCCTCACCCCTGAGCACTGAGCTTCCCCTCCCCCTTCTTCCACTTGCTTCCCCCTTCCAGCTCCCTCCTCAAAGTTTTCCCCCTCCCCTCTCCCACCCTCTCTCCTGCCCTCTCCTGCCTCCTTTCCCCAATCTCCCCAGAGGTTCATCCCCCTCCCCCAGTTGTGTTAAATAAAGACAGTTTCTATTTATGAAAATATGTGTATTTTATTTGACATCAGGAAGGGGGCGCTAGGGAAGGGTAAGTAGAAGGACGAGAGGGAGGAATGGTGCTCAAGACCCCAGTGGGGCAGACCGGGGAGACTATTAGCACTCCTCAGGGTGGAAGCTCTTCCGCAGGGCCCCCTGGATCCTGACAGCCCCTCGATGGTCCTCCTGGATGGCAGCCTGCAGACAGTGCAGCCAGGCTGCTGGCAACGTGTCCACGAGATGCAGCACAGTCCCCAGGGGCAGGTCTGGTTCCATGTTGCAGAGTGCCGTGGTGTCCTGAGTGAGGGCAAGCAGAGCACTCCGAGACACAAATGCTTTTCTGTCCCTCAGGGTATGTCTACCCTAGCTAGTTAGTTCGAGGTAGATAGGCAAATGAGGAATGAGGAGTAAGAGTAGTTCGAATTAGGATCTCTAATTCGAACTACCTACTCCGTGCCGCGTGTAGCCGCGGGCACGGAGTTCGGACTAAGGGGGATTTAAAAATGGCGGTGCATGGGAACATGCAAATGAAGCCCGGGATATTTAAATCCCGGGCTTCATTTGCAACTCCGGTTGCCCTCATTTGCCTACCTAGCTCGAACTAATGAGCTAGTGTAGACATACCCTCTGCGAGGTAGACCAGCAAGCAGAGAAACTTGAGAACTGGCTGTCCAGGATGGGGGGGTCAGGTCCCTTTAAGCACAGACTTCGGATAGCCTGAGGCAGCAGCCCCACACACTAAGTAAGATCCTCATGCCCTACCAGCACTGGTTCTGGCCAGCCTTACCTTCGATTCAGGGTCCACTCAATGTGGACGCGCTATTTCGAATTAGAAAAACGCTATTTCGATTTAGTTTTTGTGTCTAGAGGCATTATTTTGAATTAGCTTAATTCAAATTAACTAATTCGAAATACCGTATTTACTCGAGTATAAGCCGAGTTTTTCAGCACATTTTTTGTGCTGAAAAATGCCCCCCCGGCTTATACTCGAGTCAGCATCTCGAGAACTGAGGCGGGAGGGCTCAGTGCGTCTCTGCCGCCGGCCGGGTCTAGCCGCGTGAGCCCGGAGCTCCGGCCCCGGTAACCGAGGCGCTCGGGGCGGGGGGCGCTGCAGGGAGCGGGCTGGGCTCCGTGTGTCGGGGGCCGTCGCTGCGCGGGGCGCTCGGAGCCTCTGCCGGCCGCTTGGGTTGCAGCTGCTCGGGGGTTCCTTGTTAAGAACACAGAGGCAGACCCGGTGAGTGTCTGAAGTCTTCTCCTCTGGCTCATCATGAGATGTCATGGCAGAGCTGATTCAGAGCCTACAGATGATAAAGACTGTAGCTGCTTGCCTTCTCCGTGCTGGAGACCCTGGCTGTATGTCAGCTAACAATGCCAGTTTAAGGCTTTGATCCTACTCGTCAATGCCATGGATGGATC
The DNA here is from genome assembly GCF_052426305.1 of Pelodiscus sinensis. Taxonomy (NCBI): domain Eukaryota; kingdom Metazoa; phylum Chordata; order Testudines; family Trionychidae; genus Pelodiscus; species Pelodiscus sinensis. The sequence goes on from NC_143052.1 coordinate 124,366,228, forward strand.
AAGCCCCAGCTACTTCAAAGACCAAACGGTGGCATATAAAGCCCCACAAGGGCTGTGCTGTTCTGGGAAAATGCACATCATAAGACCAGGATGGAAGCTGGGGACAAAGCATTCTCAGTGGGAGTTAACACCTCCCCTGCTTAGTGAAAATCCCACTAGATGCCTATTTGCAACTTTTACATGCCTAAAATACCTTTGAAAATCTTCATGTAATTTTATTGGTATCTATCTTCATTTTTTACATTTACCAGTAGCTGCCTCATTTCCTATCCTAGGCTTATACTCGAGTCAATACTTTTTCCCATTTTTTTGTGGTAAAATTAGGTGCCTCGGCTTATATTCGGGTCGACTTATACTCGAGTATATACGGTAAGTTAATTCGAAATAGCACTGTAGTGTAGACATACCCAAAGTATGTTTTCAATGAAAGAGCTTTCATCAAAATGAGTAACTTCTTAGAATAGATAATGCAAATTGGGAAATATATTTTCACCATTTTTGCTGGTTATGGTTTGTATTGCATACACATTTGGGAATTAAGATTAGTTGCACTTGGATTTACAAAAATCTAGAGTTCCATTTTCCAGTTCCTGTGAAATAAGGCAATATTTGGTTTCTTCAAACAATGTACTTGTGTAAAAATAAATCTTCAATCACTTCTATTGATATTTTGACATTTTTAAAAAATACGAACCTTAAAATTAAATGGCATTTTCCTTTTAATTAGTGCACATACAACCCAGTCTAACTATGCTAGATAAAAGATAAGATTTCATAAAGGAGGAGAATGTTGATCAACTAAATGAAGGGTAAACTCGGAGTGCTCTGCCAATCTATACAGCTGTGCATTGAATAAATTCAGAACATAATAGAATTCTGATGCAAAATTGCAGATATTACTTATGGAAAATATTCAGGGTTTGACAGTTCATACACTCAGATTGACTCTCAATCTATAAACAAAAAAGCTTTTTAAAATTTACATTTGGATTATCTGTACTCAGACAGGGATAAGCGCTCATTGCAGCAATTGTGTACTGGTTCTGCAGTCCCATACAATAGAAGTAAACATTGAAGTAGCTGATATGCTAACATGAAATGGAAACACAGTTTTCTTTTCAGAGTGCTCCCCTCAAGCCTACTCAACATTTTTATGAATGTCACACAACACTTAATAGAAAAAATGACTTGCAAATCTGGCCTAAGTAACATAGGTGCGGAATGTATTGTATACGCAACTACACAATGCATTCAAGATACTTAATTGAGTGCACCATGCATTCAAGACAATTAATTTAGCACTCCAAACAGTGAACATTAGTTGATTACACTAGTAATGAAAATCACTCAGTTGATTACAAGTTTCCAGTTTTGTGTCTGTTGTATGGAAGAAATAATGAAAATTGGAAATACATTTGACAAGCTTAAGGATGATTTTAAGGTCACTCTACTTTAAGCAGAAAAACCCAAAACTGCAGGAATTTAGTCTAGTAAATGAGATGTAACAGTCTGCTGCAGACTTCTGCAGCTATGATAATAAAACAGTGTTATGTCCAAAGCATGGGTGCTCAAATTTACTTCCAAATGACACTCTGGTAGCATTCACATGGGAGTTATAGATTTATAGAGCCCACAAATCTACTTTCTATCCGGATCCAGATATCCATGGACCAATTTTGCAGCGAGCAAAATTCAGATGTAGATTAAAACTTTGTATTTGTGCAGGGCTCGGATGGGTGGGCTGGTGTAGACCCTTCACTTGTACTGCGCAGGGATACTGGAGGGCAGGGACTTGTGCCAGGTGCTACTCGGACATCCCACCCAGGGCAGGTGGAGATGTTGCCACACAGCTGCCCACCCAGCTCTTACCATGGCTGGGCTTTGGCTGCAAGGTCTTCTCCCTCATACCCCTGCCATCTGGAGCTGGGTTGGAGAGAGCTGCATTGGCAGCTGGGGGGAGGGGGGCGTCCCTCCACCTGCTGGGGGGGAGGGGTGAGCATTCCCTGGGTAGATTCACAGGTCACTGTGCAGCAGTGACTAGTGACGCCAGTGTGTCACTAGTGAGATCTTGCCTGTCCACTCTTCATGGGGGGTACCCCTCCCTATGGCCAAGCCAGAGGGGATCCCAGCCTGGGACCCATGGGGAGGCACAAGAGACCCTTCACTGCCCACGGTATGGGGGGGAGAGCATGGTATGGGGACTATGCCTTCTACCCTTGGGGTCAAGGGTCAGCTAAGTGGGGACAAGAGGTCAGAAGCAGAAGATAAACAGGATCAGAACCATGAGTCAGGACACTGGGGGATCAGAGGCAGGAAACACACTGGTAGTCAGAAAACACGAGTCAGATGGCAAGAGATCAAGCTGGGGGAGCAAAAGTGGGTATCAAAGTCCAGAGCAGGGAACAGATCCGTCATTAGACAGATTCCTTTTCCTGCAGCTGGCTTAAGTAGAGCCAGTAGCCAATCAGTTGCTCTGGGACTCTGTCAGACCTCGTGGACAAAGCCTCACATGGGGCTTCATGGTCTCAAGTAAGCTATTGCCAGCAGGTTACCAGATGGAGGGTTGTAATGTGACTGATCCTTGAGACTGTGAGGGCCTATGTATGAGACCTAGGGGTCATGACATCTAGAAGAGAGTTCTTTTAGTAATATGGCTTCTCTAAAGATGTTGCCTGATTTAGCTCCTTATTGCAAGTCTGGTGGAAGTTCCCTAGCTAGTGTTAAGGTAGCGCACTTGAGAGGGTCCCTGTTAATCTTTGTGCACCATCCCTTCAATATAAATGCTGCCCTTAGAAAGTTCCAAGCAGTGACTGGTTAAGGAGCTTGTCACAGGAGCTGACCCTCATAGGCTGTGTACTAGTTTTGTCTGGCTTGTCAGGTATCCTTTCTCTGAAACCTTGCCTTTCTGGCAGGCCCAGTTAAAAGTATTCTAAGTTTTAGAGGTGTAGGCCTCTGGTGCATCAGTATTTGTTTTATTAACTGATCTAATATAATTCTAGTCCTTCCCTATTTGTTGTTCTTGGATTGGATTTTATGCTGGCCTGAATTTAGGGCTAGAAAGCGATTCTTTTTAAACAATGAGATTTGAGATTCTCTTGCAATCTTACAGTTGGAGATGTCCCTTAAATTATGGCAAGATGCTGGCTCTGAACAAGCCATCTGATTTTCACTTTTTTAAGCTGAGTTCATCTGAGCTACACGTATTTACAATAAGTGAGAATCTGGCTCAGTGTTTTTTGCAGAACTAAAATTCTTCAGATTTGAGCTTAAAAAAATAAAACTTAGAGTGAAACTTCAGTGCAAGGGCCATCATTCTGGGCCTTGCTTCAGATTGCGAAGCGAGAAACCAAAGCAAGGTGGGGAAGTTTCCACACTTTTCAAGCTAAAACACTTCAGTTCCTAAATGGAGAACTTTCGTCACCATGGCTGTCAGTTCAGTCTACATATTTTTTCTTAATAATCAGGATCAATTGGAAAGTTTCATCTAAGCCAAGTTTAATTAGTGTGTCTCTCTCTCCTCCAGCCCTATGTACAGTGTTTTATAAGAAAACAAAAAACACAACTTCATTTCAAACATAAGCAGGAATGAGACGTCTGTGAAGAAATGCCTTAGCCATACCCCAGTTTAGTTTTATGTCTAGTTTTTCTGGTTCTTTTCCCCTGGTACAGAACTTTAGATTTTTCTGTCATTTACTTTCCCACAAGTGAAAGCTTGGAAGTTTGTTTTACTCTATTAAATCTACTCATTAGGATATAGAGAAATTGCATTCCATAGAGACGTCTGTTCAGCTATGAGTAAATTATTTATAATCCATTTAATGGGAGTATTGCCATAAAATATTTTAAAATGTAGTTTTGACTCAAAATCAAAGTCAATATAAAACAAATCTAGGCTTTCCCCAGAGAAATCCCATGCATTTCCCCCCTTTATTATTTAAAATTATCTCCATTAAGTAAAATGTAGCAGAGCCACAGAGGTTCTTGGAGACCCAGGAAAAAGTCTGAAACTGAGGGCTCCCCCCACTTCCAAAAAATTACATTGGAGATAAAAGAGTTTAAGAGAAGGGGAAGTAATTAGGGAGGGGCAGAGGGAAAATGCTGCTCTCCCTGCAGTCCCACTACTCCTTGAAATCTGAACCTACTGTCAGTGGGAGTAGTGCCCCAGCCCTGCTGTTATCTTTGGGCACTCAGCCTGACAGGTCACCTCAGGCCCAGCTTGATAAAGCCAGCAGCAGTGATAGTGGGATCTGGGCCCGGTTGGGCCAGGCAAGTCATTGTTGATGGTAGGCATCACACTAGGATTGCCAATCCACCTCGTTTTACCAGGAGTATCCCGTAATCAGATCCCGTACCAGGAGTTTCCCGCAATCACCTGGATGCAGCCAAACTGGGAGAGTTTGGGTGCTAACACTAAGCAGCACAGCTGGGTGAAGACAGACTTCCTGCCTGCTCTCATTCCATGCTGCTCCCAAAATGGAAATGGAGAGACTGCCCTAGAAGGTCAGGGGGTTTCTGCATGCTGCTGATGCTCCAAGCACCAATTCCACACTCCCATTCACTGGGAACTGCAGCCAATGGGAACTGCAGCCAATGGGAGCTGCAGAGGCATTGCCCTAGCCCAGAGCCCGTACTCTGAACCCATACTCACTCCAAGAGCTCACTGTCTCCTGAACCCCGACCCACTGCCCAAGGCTTAGCCACCTCCTACAATCCAGACCTCTTGGCCCAAACACGCAGCCCAGAGCTTGCATTTTCTCCCACACCTCAACCTGTTCCCCAGTTTGGAGAAAGTGAGTGAGAATGGGGGAAGTGACCAATGGAGGAAAGAGGCTGGGGCAGGGTTAGAAGGGCTTGGGGCAGGATTAGGGCATCAGGGAGGGGACAGGAAAGGGGGAGGGGCAAAGATGTGTGCGTTTGTACCATTAGACGTGTCAGCCCTACATCTGAGTTGTGCTCTGACCCCATGTACCAAGCCAAAATTTGGCCTGTCCATCCCACATTTTGGGGGCCCTTTCAAATGGAGGCTCTGGGACAAGTTGCACTGTCTCTCCTTTTCCTGGGTTGCTCTGCATAATAGCAAAATAATCACTTTCATTCAAGTTCCTTCCAATAAAGAGTCCCTTTTTTTTCTGGGAGAAAACTAGAACCATGTTTAAAAAATAAATCTTTCACAATTAAAGAAACTGATGTGGAATTTTTCCTCCCGTTTCATGAAAAGCAACATATTCTGCAATTTATCTCAAATTATGCAGCTTTTTCCCACAAAAAGACAATACTCTCCACTTCCATCATAGGATATCAAATCACTTATACAAACATTGTTTCCCAAGATTGCTTTGGGGTTAGTATTATGGTTGTATAAAAAGAAGAAAAATCCTCCCTTACGAATGTTTGAAATGGCATATGATAAAGTGAATTTCTTTTCTTACCCCCTCATCCCATGTTAATCAATCAAATCAAAGGAGGAGAGTAGTATTTCAGGATGAAAATAAAATATTGCAGCAATAAGCAACAAAGTTAAAACACTACATTTCTTTCAAATGTTTTTATAAGAATAATGATAGGGCTAGGGAAGTTTAGGATAGACGAGGTTAAATAAAGAAAGTTTCTAGTTTTGTCTAGCAGTTTGAGTATATTGGAAAGAGGTTAAAACCAGGTTAAGGCCTCAATCCTGCAAATACTTGAGCATGTGTATAACTTTACACATGGCCCACAAAAGCTCATCACCTAATAAACTATCTTGTTAGTCTTTAAAGTTCTGCATGGTCCTGTCTTTTGTTTCAACTTTACATATGTGAGTCATTCCACTGGGACATCTCATATATAGAAAGTTAAGCACGTGCTTAAATTGTCCCAATGTTGGGACCAAAATACGGTCTTCAAAGTTATATTTTAAGTGACCTAACACTTGTGTATAAAATTGAACATAGGCGTCCATGTTTACCATTAGGGCTAATGAGATTACTTGTGCATAAAATTAAACACATGTACATTTTTGCAGATCTGTACTGAAATGTACTGAAGAATTTTAAAAAAGAAGATCTACTTTTATGTTGAAAAGGTGGAAGGTTACTCCTGGATTAAATATTGCTAGATGACAAAATTTGAACATTTTTTCAAATTTTCAAGTTCTTATATTGTTAAAAGTTTAGAATATATGTTTAGGATATCTGGCACTTGTTTCAAGAGAAACTGGTGTAACATCTTGATTAAATATTTCCTGTAATATAGCAAACTCTATTTTGATAGTTTTAAACACTTAGACCATGTTTATAAATTTATCTATACATACACATATGTCTGATTAATCTTTCTGCTCACTATCTTTTTAATAGTAACACTGAAGTATATTAAGCTTAAAGGCTGATATTAAAAATAAATAACTAAAACATTTCCATGGGAAATAATACCAAGAATAATACAAGACATAACTCAGGATAGCCTTTTTCCTAAACAGATTTACATAACAGCAATTATAATTAACCCAACATACCATTATACCTATATATTTTTGCTACTGAAAGCAAAACAGAGCTATGAGAGTGGCAATATTTGATAAATCTTTTTTTTTATAAAACACAGTAAGTTATTGCTTAATTTGAGTTATAAGTTTTTAATAGTGGTTTCACAATCCTAACTCTTGAACCAGATCAAATCATTATCATGAGCCTTTTTGTTTTCTAAAACAATTCATTATATAGTTTCCCTGTTCCCATTATGTTTGACTTAAAGTAGTATGGTCCCATGTTTATTCCTATCTGCCATGGAATTTTCTTCTCTAATTTTATTCATGTCTGAAAGTTAATTATCATAATTAGATCAACCTTAAGTGTCAGCAGTTTAACTGGTTCATTGCAGGCCTGCCCACATGCTTGAAAGAAGGGTTGTACTGCTGCTACCTAGTCTCTGAATATTGTTGAGCCTAGAGGACTGGAAAACAATGGGTTCAGATCTTACCTTTTCTATTTGCTGCTGATACTATTTCTGTGCCCTTCACAACCTTTAGTCCAGTCTAAGACTTCATGACCTTACCCCAGAAAGTATGCAATTATTATTTCTTCCTATTATACAGGAAACTGAGAGATTGGTAACCATCACTTCCTTGCTAAGCAAGGAATAGATGTAATCAGCACATTTTTGAAGACGGCATGTATAGTGATATGCAAATTAGGTTATTAAATCCTTTGTACAAATGTCACACATGGAGGATCACTATTGATTTTAAAAAATGCAAGGAATAAGAGAGACAATCCTATAAAGGGAATCTGTAGCGTTTAATGTGACTGGCATTTCATTTTTTGTATGACCAAGTAAGGCTTGAAAGTGGATTTTGGCACAGTAGTACTGCTACTTTCATCCCAATATGACCCACAAAAGTGTGAGGGGGCAGGAGGAGTGAGGCGTTCTAAATAAAACAGCTATGGGCTTGCCCCTTCTTTAGTAAACATGGAGAAAATCATCCAGGGAATGAATTAACTTCCAGTAGAAATTTTTCATGGCACTCAGTGTTCAAAATTCCCACTGTAGCCTTACCTGACAGATGTCTGCCATTTACAAACATTTGTTATTGTTTGAAGCCTCTGTGCTTTGTGAAGCACATTGACAAACTGCCAAAAATTATCTTCCTGCATTGTTAACCAACGAGATAATCCTTCAAGCGTACATCATATAAAATGACAATGTTCTAAACCATTATCACTGAGGCCAGCCATAACAATGAATCAAGCAACAAGCTATACCTTCTGGAAGGAGTCGAGTTCAAAATCAGTTTGCATCTTCCCAAACTCCATATGCTAAAGAGCTCCACATTATTCATGCCAATGTAGTGTATGCTTTCTATTTGTTACACATAGATTCTTCATTCTTACTCAGTTGTAGGCATAGAGCAACGGTAATCAACATGCAGACTATGGACCAAATACAAACCATGAGATGCTTTGGAACGGACCCTGAAATCATTGTTTTTATTTATTATCATTATTGTTGTTTTTGCTGTAGTCTGGATCTTGGCTATACCTTGACTAAGACACTTAGACCTTGACAAAAAATTGACTTCCCCTGGCATAGGGACTATGGTGATGGACACTTTGTAACTGCCTGAAATAAATACAACAGCAGCAAGAGCAAGAAATGCATATTTAGGGGAACATCTTCCAAACTCTTTAATTATATAAGATATCCTATTAAAATTAGTGAGACTACTCTCTTATCACACCAATAACAATTTGCAGGACCACGCCTTTACTATGTAAAGGGTATAAGCCAAACACACCAATGGACTAAGACTGCAAGCTTTTCCACTCATTGGGAGGTCCTATTTAAGTCAACGGGAATCACATATGCAGCATTATTAGAAGGCACTATTTGACCTTTGGTTACCTGTTAAACCCATAAGTGTGTGTTCTACCAGTGACAGGTACAAGTTGGTGATTATAGATACCAAATTGGTTATAGAAATTGGGACTTTTTTTTTTTAAACACAGCGTACATTAATATGTCAAGTTGTATATTCAATTTTAAACAAAATATAAAAGGTTAAATTCATAACCATAATTTTTCTCTTGCGGATGTATTACTATAATATATGTTCACAGACTTCAGCAGAATTTTATCTTTCTTTACCAGTAGTAAATTTGGTCCATAGTCTAATTTTGTGATACACACATAGTACCAGGAAAAAAATGCTATGTTGTGGAAATCCTGGATATTGTCATTTGTAGTGCAGAATGTTTCAGCCACTAAAGCCAATCTGGGTTGTATTTGTAATAATGGCAGAGAAAGGAGAAAGATGCTTCCAAACATATCAAACAGGAAGCACTATTATGTACCATGAAAGAAATGGAATGAACACATCCTACCTACTGTGTGAGGCCATACTGACTTCACAATCAGATGATGTGTCCACTTATATGTACAAGGTTAAGTCATTGATACGTGGTGTACATATGAGGACTGAACTGTAAGGCAGAGTTTGGATTTGTGTGGTAAACAATGCATAAGCAGGATTAGAAGTTTCAATACTTATGCTACCATCCAGAACTAATCTGTTGCACATTAGCAAATAGCAAGCTATCTTCCTGGACAAGATAAAGTCAAAATAAGGTCAAACTAATTAACATTGAACAGGTACATGTGATGGAGTGTAGTCTATATAAGGGAGAAATTATACAACTGATAAGAGGTTGGTTTGCTGCCAGAAGTAGAGCTGTTAGCAGTTAAAATTGGTCTTCATAGGAAGCTTTAGAATAATAATGAATTCTGATTAATAACAGAATAAAGAATTCTGATTTAACTCTGGAGTAATAGCAAGATGAAACGTTGCTCTGTTGCTAAGGTTAACAGCTTGGTTAAGAAGCCTGTCCAATAAAAATAAATATTTCACACTAATTCTACTGTCTTACATACTTAGACTCTACTAAAAGTTCCTAAGTTAATATTATTTTCTTGTGCACAATAATACATTTCAATGCACTCCATCATCCATCTATGGAAATCTCTGTCCAGGATATTGTTGAGCTGAACTCTTATACTCTTCTGGGGGCCCCATCCAGGCACAGGAGGTGGAGAGCACCAAACAGAGAGAGTTGGGTCAGTTAGTCATGCCCTCTGTGTGAGAGAGGTGTACGGGAGTGTGTGTATCACCCCTCCCAGTGTGAACTCTAGAGTCTTAAATATAAGAAGATAAATAAAAACAATCCAACTATTCAGTATTTCTTTTTAATGGGGGCCCAGTCAACTTGATGGTAATTAGAATGTTTATATGCATAGTTCTGAGTGATTGCCACTGAATTCACTTGAAGGTAAGTCATTTTATTAGGTGTTCTACATTCCACATTGGGAAATATGGTCGCCCTAACCAGAGGAAATTAAGCTAATAGCCTTATGCTAAAGAAACCTTAGCTGAGGCCACATCTCCACCTACTGGAGGACTGACACTCAGGCAATCAATTTTCCCAGATTTGATTTAATAGGTCTAGTAAATTTAGTGAAATTTAGTGATTTAGTAAAGACCTGCTAAATCAAACACTGCACTGGTACTCCTCACTGTTGCGAGGAGTAAGGGAAGTCGACTGGAGTATTTCCCCCATTGACTTCCCACTGTGATGACAGCACCATGCTTGGGTTATGGTAATGCAACTCCAGCTATGTTATTTATGTTGCTGGAATTGCATACCTCAAGCCAACTTTCTCCCTGAATTGTCGATCTGGCTTCAGAGACTGAATTGTCAGGCCTAGAGAAAAAGCTGAAAGGTATTGGCTTGCAGATGCTGGAAAATAGAGCCAAGAGCTGAGCTTTATAGGCAGGGAAGTCTTGGAACATCCAGGCTTCCAATAGAGCAGAGATGTGGTCCTGGGAAAAAGAGTCGAGTGTCTTCCCAGACAGGATAGGAACTGAACTTCGGCACAAGACTCCCCTTTATTGCTTCAACTTGCTCCAGGGAAAGACTAGCATATGGCTACCATGGAAAGGGGTGGAGGAATCCTTAATTGGTTCTGCAGGCAAGCTAAAATTTTGCCTTTTTTACAATTAGATTCCAGGTCATTTCAAACTGTTTAGTGATATAACATTTTTAAAAAGAAAAAGGAAATTACATCTTATTGTCTATGCTGTGAAGAATATCACATCTGAAAGACATGGAAATATTTTTATGTTGTATCACAAGAAAAAACAGAAGTAAAGTAAACCACCTAATATATGAGAAATATAAGTCATCTAACTCAGGCAATTCCCCCTCCCAAATCTCATAATTCCATGTTACATGAAGGTAGAAAAATGTTAAATGCATATAAAAGTTATCACTAAAGAAAGTTTAACAATTGCAGGGGCAATTATTTATCACACTAAGCTGTCAACACTTTTAAAAAGATCTGAGACCACCCAATCACATCCATACATGGCCTCCATCTTTCTTAGGTCAGGGTAGCAACCAGCCACCTCCAGATAAACCAATGTCCTTCTCTGGAAATCTGAGAACTAAGATGGGATTGTAATCAGACATCCTTCTGCTCCAGCCTTTTGATTTGCACATATATAGACAAAATCTATGGGACTTTGAGGACCGATCTTTTAGTCCTTACTTGTGTGACTAGTCTTTAACTTCACTGGGACTACTTACATGAGTAAGGACGACAGGAATATAAGGATTGTGCTGCTGTGGCTTGATCCTACAAACTGCTATCCTTTGAGTAGGTTGTATGTTCTTGTATACTGTACTTAGTCATCTGTAGCCATTGAGCTATATTCTGCCCTCTGAATTTGTAACTGAATTTTGTAATCAAATGAAATTACATGCATCTTACTGAGCACATACAAGCACAAACCATTTCTGTTTGTTCTTCCACAAAAAATAATATTTAGCACCATTTGATTTAATTAAGCAAGTGTCCAGAAACATTTATTATTAAATTTAGACTATTTATTATTAATTATATTCTATAATAAAATTATGACTAAAATGGTTTCATTTGTATAGTAATGGTTCACGAGAAACAAAATGTAATTCTAGCATCAAAGCATCAATTTCATTTTTGGAAACTGTCAGAAAAGATTTGGATTTATAACTACAGGAAACCATTCTTCAGATCACACAAGCAAACAGATGCATACAGTGTTTGTTTATAATAGCTTGTGTCTGACTGTTATAATAATATAATAAGTACAATCAGTATGAACAGTGCCGTTTGCCAGTCAGATTGTTATCTCTTATCATGGACAGTTTTTTGTTCCATTTTTTGAACAACTAAACAAGGTCAATATTTTGAAGGAAGGGAAATATAAAGGAGCCAAAACTTAAAACAACACTTTACAAACTGTGAGAACTCAACCCTGGTTTACCAGAGTCATTGAGTCACTAGATGGAAATATTTTCTACTATCTTGTGTGTTTGTTTGTTTTGTGAGAGCTAGAAGGGACAATACCATTCCAGAATCAATAACAGTGGGCACAGTCCAACAAGTGACAGACTTAAAAAACAACAAATAGTCTGGTAGCACTTTATAGACTAATAAAACATGTAGATGGTATCATGAGCTTTCGTGGGCACAGCCCACTTCTTCAGATGACCAGAGGGTTGGATGTCCAGAACAGATTGTTGCAGTTAATGTTGGTGCAGAAGTCATGAGCATGTTAGCTATTATAAAATAACAGACAACGACGCAAAGTATTTACTACTTAGCCAGTCTTTTGGTCAGATGTGTTTTCAGACACAGTGCCTTGACATTTGATTGGTGCCTCCAGACATGACTGCAATACAGATAAATAAACTACTGCTAATGAAACTAAGATCAGAATTTTGCTATGGGCCTCATTGAGACCTAAAATTTCATACAAGCAGGCAGCCTTCCTCACATAGATTTACTGCCTGCCAAACACAAAGCCACCCTAGTCTTCATTCCCTTTTCCAGGGCCCAGTAAAAAAAAAAACCCTTGCTTTTGGATGAGGGGCCAAAAGAAGGAAGGAACAATGGGAGCCCATTTTCAGGGGCACTGGGAGAAGGGAGGGGGACTGATGGAGATGTGCATCTTCCACCTTCCTCTCCCCTTTCCTACAAGCAGCTCCACAGAGGTCCTTCAGGACATACAATGCAGGCTCAAACTGTTTTGCATTTCTTGTGGATCCTCTTTTACAGCAAACTCCCTGTACATGGGGGAATGACCCTCCCAGTCACTGAAGCAATGCTATCAAAGGGAGGGAAAAGTCTAGTCAGCTGCATCCCTCTGCTTGGATGGCCCTCCTTTCTGAAGATCTATACAGTCTGGGAAAGGGCCAATGGATCATAGAAGGAAGAGTTTTCCTTCCTCTTGGTCCTCCCCTTGAGGAGAAACAAAATAGCAAGTAGGGATGGGCAAATTTCCAATAGGTCCATTGCCTGTCTGTGGTTCAAGCAAATCATTCAGAAATATGGATGCTCAAACATGTAAATCTGGTATGTAAAATTGGCTTTCAAATCTCATTGTGAACACTCTCTTCTCCCAATAATTCACAGTGAATCATTTACTCAAAAGATTTAAGGCTCTCTGTGTTCACAAAATGTCCATGAGCAATGTTTTTTCTCAAGCATATTTGCTATTCAAAATTATTCACTGTATCATTAATTTCTCGTTTATACACATTGTTTGCAAGTGATTCATTATGAATATGCAATGTATTTTCAACATAGTTACAATTATAGAAATGTACGGCTGGAAGGGACTTCAATAGGTCAATTAGCCCATCTCTTCTCCACTTGCCTCTGCCCTCAATACAGAGGCAAAATGAAGTGTACCTTAACATTCACTTATCACTTTTCCCATTCCACAGTTTAAGAAATTATGCTTAGAATCACATTCTGGTGTGAATACTCAAAAACAAACACAGAAGGAGTCCTAACTCAGCCAAGGCAAAATCATCCTGCTGCACTTGAATATTACCAGAAAAAGTTAGGGTATATTCACCCAGCTCTTCTTTTGAGGTTTTTTCAACACAGCCACTCCTATGTTATTTCAGCTCTTCCAGTCCTAGCAAAAATCTAGAAGTATGAAAAAATATCCATTTAAGATCCCCTACCCCCACCCCAAAAAATCTTGTTCTGCTTCCACAACATGCAGAAGTATGAGGGAGACAGAAAGAGACACAGGTTGTTCTTACTTTACTGTAACTAGTTCACTACTTCCTACAAAATAATACACGTTAGCCTTGATGATCGACAGACCTGCATGTCACTAAATATTCCACCAAATGAAGTTTCCAGTTAGATAGCTGATGAGAATTGTGTTAGACTGGCTTCAAATAATTTTCTGATCTGAGGCAAGGTGCTAAGGCATCTCCTGAGAAAAAGTGTCAAGGTACACCAAACATCCTGACAGGGATTGTGAGAACCATCTGCTTCTGTTCAGAGGAAGGGTTCCCTTCATAACAAAAACTGACTTGTATCTAGACAGCTTGCAGTACAATAGTTCCATTTTCCTAGCTAACACAATATGCAGCCATCACTAATTGCACAGTGAGTTTCTCAGATGAATAATGATCTTAAAACTCTGAACCAGAAAATTCACAGTTCATTCATGTCACCACTATCCACTAGATAGATAGATAGATAGATAGATAGATAGATAGATCTGGTGAGTGTGTATGTGTGTGTGAGGGGGGGGGGGATAGACACATAGGCTACCTCTAAACTACACCCCTCTGTCGGCAGAGGGATGTAAATTACACCTATCGAAAATGCACATGAAGCCAGGCTTTAAATATCCCACACTTCATAGAATCATAGAATACTAGGACTGGAAGGGACCTCGAGAGGTCATCGAGTCCAGTCCCCTGCCCTCACAGCAGGAGCAAATACTGTTTAGACCATCCCTGATAGACATTTATCTAACCTTATTTATCGAACCATCATTTGCATAATAGCGGCCACCGCTTTTTTTCAAAACAGGGTTTTTCGAAAAAAAACTTGGCAGTTTAGACGGGGCATTTTTGACAGAAATGCCCCGTTTCAAAAGATCCTCTACTCCTGAGTGGTGCACCAGGCTGCTGAACGAGCTGGTCCAGCAGTGCATGGAGATCTGTGCCATAATGAGGGAGCTCTTTGCCTTGCCTGCCCCTGTCACGGGCACCGCTCCTCCTGCACGCCAGGCCCCTGCTCCCCCTCCCCCACAGCCCCTCCTGCTCCTGAGCCCTCATAGGCCCAACAACTGCCCTCCCCTGCTGCCCAGGCCAGGACTAGGTCTGGCTCCACCCAATCCTAAGGCCATGGCGATGCCAGGACAGAGGATGGTGGCAGGACCCTGTGCTCAAGGAAGCAGCTGCTCTCTTGAGCCCCCCCTCCCCTCTCCAGGTTTTCAGTCCCCCTCCCCCCTCCCTTCAGGTTTTCAATCCCCTACCACCCCAGTTAAGGGACATTTGAGTTATGTTACAAAATCTTTATTTTTGACAGACACATTTACTCTGTGGATACACAGGTGAACAGTTACAAGAGAAAGTTTTGTTCAACAGTTCACACATTTTTTTACTGCTAGTGTTTGTAATAAAGCAATTTTCTGTGTACAAAGAAAAGTGGGTCTAGTCTGTGTTCTGAATGGGAAACGAGTGAGGGTAGTGGAGGGAAAGGCAGAGGTGGGCCAGGCCCTGAGGAGAGTCAGTGGGCTCCTTCTGAGAATCTCTCCCTCAGGGGCTCGTGGATTTGGACACCAGCCTGGTGAGCCTGGCGGATGGCAGCTGTCTGGGGCTGCTGAAATGGCCTCTCCTCGCCATCAGCACCTTTCCCCTACCCCAGCAGGAAGGCCTCCCCTCGCAGCTGCCTTCATGCCCAGCAACAGGGTCCATCTCCAGGGATGGTCTCACCCACCTTCCCCATCCTGAATACCTCAGGGGGAAGGAGCAGATATCGGCCCTGCCCAGCAGATAGAAGCCGCCCACTGCTGAGGTAATCTAAGGTAAATCAATGTACTTTGGAGGTAATTTAATTAAAGTTGTGTTAACGCTATTGAGTGTACTTTCCCATGTCTCTTCCTGTTGGGTTTGGAGGTGTACAACCAAAAATTGTAATTTAAAGGAGGGGAGAGGGCTCTGCTCAAAAATCTTATTTATTAGGCCTGTGAAGGCACCCATTGAACCAATACACATATACTAGTTCAGACTGAAATATCACGGTATCAACAGATAAAAGATTTTTGGATAAATAGCCAGGTTTTAAACAGACACATGGCCTTCTTCCTGATCCAGCAAATGAACAGGAGTCATGATCTACAGAGAGCCCTAATCTTTAGGGAACAGTTGGAAGGACTGAGTCTATTGAGGCCCTATAAGACCTCAGTTCTCAGCTAAACTTATGATGAACTTGAAACCACAAGGAAACCCCTTGGAGGCATTACTGAAGGACTACTTCTCTGAAAGCCCATGTTAGGCTTGGGATGATCCCTGATAAACTTATTAGCATGCATTTAATTTTTCATTGTTTTTTATATATTTCATTGTAATCCCTTTTCCTTAGGAATAAAATAGGCGTATGTAGAAAGAACTGTATGGTGGTGTGCTGTCGTGGGCATTCAAAGCATTAACTGCCTGAGGAGACAGCAAGTAGGTGTGAGATATGGGTCTCCACCCAGTGGAGGCAATGGCTGGGGAGAGGGAAGCCCAAAAGCAGGTATTTTTAGTGGACCACAGAATGGAAATTTGGATGCAGTTGCTATTATATTTCTGGAACCAGCAGAAAAGAAGATAGACGCACAGGGAAGTGGTGGACACACAATTGTCTGCTGTGGGAGCTTTATTGTTCTGACTGCAAAAAAAGTAGCTTTGGGCTAGGGAGATGGGAGGATACAGAGCTCCTGAATATTTCAAAGAACACATCATCACAAGTGCCCTAACCTGCTAACAGGAGCAAAGATGAGAACACTTGTACAGACAGGTGTTTTTCACCACTATGCCATTTAGTCTTGCTCAAATCACCTCTAGATGCTGTGGCTGTAAAATTGACTGGTGAATATTGCAGCCACACATACTCTAGGATTCGCATCACACATAGAGCTGGATTGAGCTGGATTTTGGGGGGTGGACCAAAAAATGTGTCAAACAAACAAGTCCTCAAAGTTGTATATTACAGTTAAGGGCAAGCCAGAAAAGTGCCCCCACCTCTCACAGTGGTGAGATCTGGCATGGGTGGGACTGGGTGGTTTTGAGGAGGGGAGAGATATGGTGTTCATGTGCAGGGGAAGGCATGGGTTCAGAAATCCAGGTTACATTTTGGGTAAACACCCACTTTTCTGGGTGTCTACCCAGGCTAAGTTACAGCATATTATAGCTTTGCAGGGTAAGTCAGATACACCACAGGGAAAGATCAAACTAATGTATTTTCAGTAAAGTGAAATCAGAAGAATGTACCTCTTTGTTCCTTGCAACCTTAGGAATTAACTGAATTTGAGTCACTGCTCTCCTAATGTATCTTTTTATTCAGGGAGAAAAAGAAAAAAGGGGGGGGGGAGAAAAAAAAGAAAGAGAGAGAGAAAGAAAAAGAGAGAAGGAGCTCGGACACTACCATAACATGAAAAGCCTTCACATTCCAATAGTAGAGTTCAACCAGAAAGTATAAGGGTTTTAAGTGAGAAAGACACTTTGTCTAAAAGCTGATTGTTTACTGTGGTCTTTTATTCTCTGTCTCTTTCTCCCCCACCACACATGCACTCGAGTGCATGCACACACACACACACACACATACACACACACACACAAAATCTTTGTGCTTTTCTAAACCAATGTTCCCTGCTGCTCTGAGGCAGGTGTTTAGATAGAAAATAATATAGTTTAGTTCTGTGAATACTGAGAGATCTCTATTTCATACACTTCCACCTCAGCAGGAAAGCAGCATCACTATAATTATTGTTCAAACCACACAGCAATGCCTCAAAATAGCTTTTTGAAAGCACTTTGGCCATAACGTCCAAAAACAAGTACAAAAATGTAAGTAACAAGAAAAGAAAGAAAGATGTATATGAACTACTCTATGCAGAGAACATTAAAACCCCACCACGAACAATATTCTCTCCCCAGGGTTTACTGTTGCCCGTAGCTCTCCACCACTACACACCATTTACATAGCTTGTGAAAATCAGCAAAGCTGTATCAAAGTCAGTGGGGCAATGTAGATATTCAATAGCTAAGGATTTTCAAAGAGACCCTGGGTATGTCAACACTGCCACCCTAGTTCAAACTAGGGTGGCTAATGTAGGCATTCGAAGTTGCAAATGAAGCCCGAGATTTAAATATCCCGGGCTTCATTTGCATCTTGCCAGGCGCCGCCATTTTTAAATCCCCCTTAGTGCGGACTCTGTGCCCACGGCTACACGCGGCACAGAGTAGGTAGTTCAAATTAGGCTCTCCTCATGGAACGAGGTGTACCGGTAGTTCGAATTAGAGATCCTACTTCGAACTACCTACTCTGTGCCGCGTGTAGCCGCGGGCACGGAGTTCGGACTAAGGGGGATTTAAAAATGGCGGCGCCCGGGAACATGCAAATGAAGCCTGGGATATTTAAATCCCGGGCTTCATTTGCAACCCCGGTTGCCCTCATTTGCCTACCTAGCTCGAACTAACGAGTTAGTGTAGACACACCCTTAGTTAGTTAGGGAAAGGCAGCTCATGGTCTTGCTTGCTGGCTAGGGTGGTCTGTAACAAAATATTGAATGAGACAGTCAGTCTGCAAAGAGGCAACTTATAGCAAGGTGAAATGAATTGTGCCTCATTGCCTTAAGGAGCAGTGTGCTTTTTCTCTCTCTGGTTTGGGGTTCCTGTGAATTATCACTCTGAATTCTAAGCAATAAATTAGTGTTATGTTTCTGCCTTCCAACAAGAGTATCAATGTTTTTATTTGACTTCTCTCTGTGTATGTTTGGAACATAACTGTCTAAATCACTTTTGAAAATGGGAGCTAGGTTCCTAAATTTCTTTGGCACCGCTGAAATTTTTTTGCCATCTAATTTAAGGCATGATACTACACTGTCTTAGAATCATAGAACATTGGAACTGGAAGGAACCTCAAGAGTTCATCAAGTCCAGTCCCCTGCCCTCATGGCAGGACCCAGTACCATCTAGACAATCCCTGATAAATGACTATCTAACCTTCTCTCAAATATCTCCAGAGATGGAGAATCCACAACCTCCCTAGGCAACTTATTCCAGTGTTTAACCACCCTGACAGGAAATTTTTTCTAATGTATAACAATGATGCAAATCAAGAACAACTTCATTTCAAATCAATGGAATTAAACTAGTTTTAAAATAAGGTAAGAGCTTGATAGTACAGTAATCACCATTAAGACCTTACAATGTAATGATTTGCTTTAGTCAGTGTCACCATTTTATTCAGAGAATGCTTAAAATAAGGAATATCCTGGGTATACACATTACTTGCCAAGTACAAATGTAAAGTTTTGTATAAGAAAAACTGTGGTGCCTATGTTTTCATATTAAGTTGAATGCTTATAAATTGATTAGTTGACTTGTTTATTGCACCCATCTTAAATATAAATGATAGCTATAAAAATAATAATTAAGGTCCCACTTCAGTGAAGCTCTTAAACATGTGCTTAAATCACATTGACTTTGGTGGGACTTACATTTTAAGGGGTTTATCACACATGTAAATACCTTTTCTGAACAGGTTTTAGAAGATAAAATTAGAAGCCACAGTCAACATGGATTCACCAAGGGCAAGTCATGCCTGAATAACCTTATTACCCTCTATGCCGAGATAACTGGCTCTGGGGCATGGGGAAGGCAGTGATTATTTCCCAGAGAAGTGATCATTCCCTTTTATTTGGCACTGGGGAGGCAACATCTGGAATACTGAGTCCAGTTCTGGGCCCTCCATTACAGAAAGGATGTGAGTGCATTGGAGAAGGTCTAGTGGAGGGCAACAAAAATTATTGGGAGGCTGGAGCACATGACCTACAAGGAGAGGCTGAAGGATTTGGGCTTATTTAGTCTGCAGAAGAGAAGAGTGAGGGGGGATTCGATAGCAGCCTTCAACCATCCAAAGAGGATGGAGAGAAGCTGTTCTCAGTGGTGACGGATGGCAGAACAAGGAGCAATGGTCTCAAGTTGCAGTGGGGGAGGTCTAACTGGATATTAGGAAAAACTATTTCACTAGGAGGGTGGAGAAGGGAATGAGTTTCTAGGGAGGTGGTAGAATTTCCATCCCCAGAGGTATTTAAGTCCCAGTTTGATAAAGTCCTAGCTATGATGATTTAGTTGGGGATGGTCCTGCTTTTAGCAGGGGCTGGACTTGATGATCTCCTGATGTCTCTTCCAGACCTATGATTGTATGGTATCACTTCCAAATGAGAATTCCTCTTTTATAAAAGTAGTGTTAAAATAGCTAGTGTCATAGTCTTCTTGGGTGTAAAACTGGAGCATAATAGTGAAGTTCACATAGTTACTTCTATATAACTTGATGGAGAGTTGACTTACTAGAGTTCTTCAGAACTCTCTGTGTGTATGTTTGGAACATAACTGTCTAAATCACTTTTGAAAATGGGAGCTAGATTCCTAAATTTCTTTGGCAGGTTCCTGTTTCCTGACAGCTTCACTTCACAGAAGTGAAGGCAGTAGACGAATAGAAGGCTGCAAGACTTTCAAAGGTTCTTAACCAGCAGGTCTCTTAAAAAGCATGATTATGGTCCAGATGTCACTGTAGAAATGGCATCTTGCTCAACATAGTGTATCTGCCTTCTATGGTACATAGCTTCAGTTTTTTTAAATATTAATTCTATTTCAAGATAAATAATTCAAATCCAACTCAAAACCCAATATGATTTGAGGATTTTACTTGTAAAATTATCACTATAGAGCAATAATTGGTAGAAAAAAAATAAATAGAGGGGTTTTTTTGCATTCATGTTAATTATTGCTTATCTAAGATTATTGTTGTGAATCCATTCATTAAATACAAGGAAATCAGTTTGATTATGTGGAAATAAAGCTTCCAGTTTCTTACTAGGAAGCCAACAACATCTACATTTGTCACTATAATTTCCTTCCTCTCTATATCAGGCAACAACAGAGAAATGATACAAGTTTGTTTCCTATCCGCATCTCTGCCAGGCAGCCATGGGAGGTTATGTTGCTGACTATTTGCTAGCAACCTAGCCTCCCATAAATAAAAAAAACTTGAGCCTTTTCTAGAATTCCTCTTGTGCAGAAACAACGCTACCATACTTCCTGTGGCAGAAAACCAGACCAGTTTCAAACTTGTGCTGTAACAAAGGACAGGATTTTGAAGGCATTAAATGAAGAGCTTTTTATCTCTAAGCCCTGGTCTACACTGGGGAATTGTTATTTTGAAATAAAGGGAGTTATTTCTAAACAATAAGTACAGTGTCCACACTACGAAGCCTGTTATTTTGAAATAAGGGGCTGGTTATTTTGAAATAACTACTCCTGCTTTCCACAAGGATTAATGCTTATGTTTTAAATAGTTATTTCAGAATAGTGGTAGTATGGATGCTCCACTGCTGCTATTAAAAAAACAAACAAAAAAAAATCTTATGCTCCATACTTATTCAAAGTACGCATGGGGAGGGGGTATTAACATCTAAACTGTAATGTTTGCTAAACGGTTTAAAGATAAAGTGTCTATTTTCTTTTTGTGGTACATATTTATCATTTCCCAACCAGCTGTACAATCCAAAAGCAGCTTGATTGAATGGCAATGTAGGTAAAGCAACAAGAGGCTCTGGTGATATAGCACATTATTATTACAGAAGAGACTAGCTTCTGCCTTTATCTCTAGCTCTCCCCTACAAGAAGATCTAAGGAGAATGATGATGGTGGCAGAGAATAAAGACACATGATAGAATTGGCAACAATAGCAAGGCCAGCAGCTTAGCCCTTTCAGCCTTGTTCTCTTCCACAGGCAGAGATAGGAAATGGATAAGAAATGGATAAGGTATTTCCTCTGCCTGGCCTACACCTACACCTACACCTACACCTACACCTACACCTACACACACACACACACACACACACACACACACAAAATGGGGACAGGAATGTAAGGACTTCTTTCCCAGCAGCATCCCTAAGAAGGTAGAGTCTTCCATTGCTCCAATCCTACATCTTCTCTAGTCTCTCAGGAGGAAAATAAAAAAAGAAAAGAGGAGAGAGTATTGGGGAGGAAAGAAATAGACAGGCAGGGGTAAAGCAAAAGAAATGGAAGGAAAATATTGTACAATAAACTAGACTCTAGAGATCAGAACAAGCAATCAAGCCATCTACTCCCATTTACCACTAATGCAGAATTATCTTCTCTAGTATATGTTCTAGTGTTTTACCCAGTCCAGCGTTGAAGGTGCCAAATGATAGGGCTTTAGTTAATTCTCATGTGACAATTCCGTAGCCTAATAGATCTCCCTGTCAGGATATTTTCTTATTCAGCTTAAAAATTCCCATCCTAAATTGCACCTATTTCTATTAGCTCTACTCCCTTTGGTCTCCCTAGGGACCTTTCTAACCTTGGTTTTTATTGTAACCCTTTCAATGGTGTCCTTGTGTACCCTCAGCTAGATTATCCTACCCCCACTAGCCTCACCTCTCAGTCTAGCTATGGGCATCAGATTTTTAATCTTTTTTCATGGGGGGAAAGTTTATACAGTTTCCTGATTACCTATGTTGTTCTACTTTGCACTCTGAAAGTCAATGTGTTTAGTCATAAACTGAATGCAGCATTCCACCATTATGATATGGAGGACTGTCAACTCGGATACATTACATGATGCTTCTGGACATGGAGTTCAATATGATATTGACCTCTCTTGGCAGCTGTATTGCATTAAAATGTCATTTCTCTTTTGCTTCCCACTATTTCCCAGGAAAATCTTTTCATCATTACATAGTCTTCCCAACTTTCATTGGTTCTAAATGTAATTTCAATTACTCTGGTTGAGTTGCTCCTTGTAAGAAAATGTAAAATAGTATTATACTATTGAACCACTGGGTGGCACTGTGCATAAAAGACCTTAGGTAAAGCTAATCTAAGCTATACCTGGCAGATCATGAAAGGATCTTATGATGATTACATCTGGTGTGTATAAGCAAGCTCCATGGCCAGTTCATATCCAGTACTGAAATACTTGTTTTACATTTACATAAATAAGAGGAGACGCAGACTGAATCTGCATTCTTGTGAGCCTGTGGAACAGGCTTCCCTGATTAAACTGCTGTTGGATGATAACTGGATCACTCACCTGGCTCCTGGTTGTTATAGGACAACAGCACACTTCAAATAGGACAAAATCAGAGTTTTCCCTGATTATTATTTCCCTGATTATTTCCTTGCCAGGTATGCCAGTCTGGAGTTTGCAGATTAGGATTTACAAGCTCTGGCTCCAACCTCTACTTCCCTAACTCCCCAAATTCAGCCACTCCTGATCTTTTTTATTCCCACTTCCTATAAGGGAAAAACTACTGACTTTTCTTCTTTTGAAAAAGGGTTTGATAATCTTTCCCCTCCACCATAGGCTATTTTCTGAAGAGGCTGGCTATCACTGCTGCCACAATAGGAGACAACCCCCAGAAATCTAATTAACAGATTTGGTCCTGAAGTCACTGTTACAAGCTATTTTTAGTTAAAGCAACTCCTGTCTGCAGGGAAAGGCTGACCTCTGGGGGAGGGGGTAACATTAAGAAACATAACAGAGTTGATAAATTTTAATTGCAATGCTATCTCCTTACTTGGCAAGGTAATTTGCTGGATGAGCTGAAGCGTGTGTGTAAATGAACTGAATCAGAAAGATATTCCAGGTGAGATGATAAATTTTCTCTTCAACTGGATGACAAAGTGTTGCATGACTCTGAAGTGACCTACCTGAACAAGATATGGTCCCATTTACAATTGTATTTGTCTCAACATTGCATGGATAGGGAATGTGAATCTACCTGATAATGCAGCATTTGGAGGTTTGAATTACTGCTCAAACCACTGGCTATTTAATTTTAACTCTCCTCTAGTTTTATCAGTTGTTCCATCTGAGAGTTGAGACTTTTCTATACCTTTCTGTCATGCTCATCTGCCATTTCAGTTCCTCATCTGCTATGAGCCAGATAAATGCATGGGTCAAATATTCTCAGTGGAAAAATCCACTACAACTTCAAATATGTGATAATCTTTACAAAAATAGTTAAAAATTTTGGGGAGGTTTTATTGACCTATCTTCTGGGGAACCTTCATTTTACATTCAGCTCTAGCAATGACTGGAAGCAAGCCCAGCTCTATTTCATATATAGCTTGTAGCAGTAAGTCAGTCGTGGGGAACCTTTTTTAGGATGCGGGCCGCTGACCCACAGAAAAATCAATCAGGAGCCTCAAACAAGTGAGAAGAAAAAAAAACCCCATACCTCTCACTGACATAGCTCCCAATTGGCTAGTAGATTTTTTTGTTGTCCTGTCCCATGGGGAGAGGGGGAAGCAAGGGGGCTGAGCCCTGTTTCTCAGAGGCCAGATCCAGGCAAGCCAGGGGCCTCATCCCACCTTAGGTTATCCACCCCTTCACTAAGTAGTTGCTACATAAAACTTCTTATAATCCATGTGTGTTATAAACATAATAGCTACATTGTGATCCATACCCTGTAATGAATACAAGGTGGTGTGACAGTTCTGAGTTCTTCCTCCTTCACTCCCCTGAATAAAACATCTCCCCAACAGCATTTTGCACAGGATCAAGACATCAAGGCTTCATGTTCAGAAAGACTCATTCTCAAGCACTTTCCTAGACAGGACAGTATTTTGCTTCAAATATGAAAAGACAGGGAGAAAAAAAGAGAAGACCTAAAGTTCATCCATGTTATTTTTTAAAGTTTGTGATTATGCAAAAAGCTCTTTTTAAAAATAGGTCAATTTCAATAATACAGGGCCGCAATTCTAGCCCATGTCTCTGGTGAGTTTATAGTACAAATTCTTAGTTTATCACATCATCAAAACTCCTCTACAAGATTAGAATGCCTGTTATTTTAAATGATAGGCCCAAACTTTAGGCAAATGACAGAAGCTCAATTTCACAAAGGATATCAAGATTTTGCTTTGTTTCAAATAGGAGCAAAACCTCCCAAATGTAAATGGTTTGGTGTTATACAAAATGTTTCGTTTAGATGGACTCTTATTGTGCCTTATGCAGTGCTTAACGTGTGCCAGTCCTTGCTAGGGCTGAGCCCTGCACCTCTAGGCTTGGCAGTTCAGAGCCCTCTCACCTTTGAGCTTGCTGTTTCACTTATGAAAGTAAAAAACTAATTAAAACCCCAGCACATCTTCATTACAAATTAAGCTGTGGCTTTACATTACAGAACATATATTTTTAAAGACAAAATAACTTTTAAAATAATTTCAAAAAAGAAAATCAAAATATTTTGTTCCAAAAATGATATTTGTAACCAGTCGGACGCAACCCCCCTCCCTCCTCTTCACTGGTGTCTAACTGACCAGACATACTCCTCTGCTTTTCCCTTCTTCCTGACCTTGGCTTTCTTAGTTATAATTTGTTAAACTTTTTATAATGCGTTTGGTATGTCATCTGTAGTATAATGCAATTTCTTGAACTCAAGGCTACGAGGCCCCGATTTGCTTAGAAACCATATTACTTATGAATATGTATGTAACCCATGGAATGTGTGTGAGGTGTGAATGAGAAATACCCAACCAAAAAGACGGTTTAGGATCCGTGACCTTTTAAGGCAAACAAAGACCCTGCAAGCAGATACATTAACTGAGAAGCAGCCAGAAATCTCTCCCTCTCCCTCTTGGACTAGATGTAACATCACAGCAGAAACTTGGGACTGGATCGGGAAAAGTAAAGCCTCCTGCAGACCCGAAGGGGTCTCCCGAGTAACAACATGGTCAAGTCTCCAGGAAGCTGACACCTGGCTATCACTCCCACCATCAGCAAATCAAAAGTAACCTACCCTGCACTTGCAGCCTACCCCCAAACCGCCAGCATGAATGTGATGTGTGTGTGTGAGTGTCACCCTCCTCTTAAGATTCTGTGTCAATAAACAACCCCCAAAACAATACTGCTCTAGTCCACCCTTTGTCTGGGTTTTTTTCTCAGAAGGTCTGTGGAAGTGCAACAATATCGTCACATCTCTCTCTTTTTTTTTTTCAAAATAAAACTGAAAGAAATCAAGCCCATTAGAGCCACAGAATAATACAATTCTGTCAGTGTTTGTCTGGTCAGCTACACTGAAAAGTTCAGTTCAACAAAATTCAGTGCATTGGGAGTTCAGTTGAATCCCATGCAAAGATGCTAGTCCTGCAATGAGATACGGGCACGTGGACCCCTACAAGTACACAGAGCCTCATTGTTGTCAGTGGGTTCTATATGAACATGCTGTGATCCACCCACACATCTGATTACAGGATGAGGTCCCTACTTAATTATTGTGGGAGAGATTTTCAAAGGCACAAATGGGAAGAAGGGTCCTGATGCTATCCACTGACATTTTTGGGAACTTTGTCAACTTCAACAGTTATAGGATCCAGCACTACATTCCCTACTCCCAGTGACTCTCAGTCTCAATGGAAGTTGGCCACTTAACAGAGCAGTGTTTTGAAAAAAATCTCCCTCTCAACACACATTCCACTCAACCTGCATGAATGAAGCAGAAAAGGAGGAATATTGTTTAAAACGTTGATCATGTTGGTTGAGTAATTTTATTTTTCATTGCAGCACAGCAAGGTGTGCTGATGGTTAAGGATTTGTCACTCCTTTACCATAGGAATAAAAGAAAAACTAAGTAACAGCCTGAGATGAACAGTGAAGTAGCATATCTGCCAGATTGATGAGAATGTTCATACTGGTGCAGATGAGTGGTCTATCTAGTGCAGTTTCCTATTTCCAAGTAACACTGAGGCCCAGTTTGCACAGCAACATAAGAAAGTAAGGAGGGAGGGATATCTACAGATACCCACACCACAAGTTCCAGCAAGCGGTGATATGTCTGTTACTTCCTCTGTACTCAAATGGGTGTTGTGTTCAGTAATTAGTGTGAGCCCAAGATGCTTCAAAAAGATCCTCTTTATTCAGTGAGGCATGCAACTGCCTCTGCATAACAAAACTTGGCCGTCTGCAACACCCTTCCCCCAGACTTCCTTAACCTAAATCACTTAAAGGTAAGGTTCCCAGCATCATAATGGAAGTTATTGGGAAGAGATACTCATGCAATTCACCTATTCGTGTATCTGCACCAATCCACAGAAGGAATTTCACTATACCAGGTATAAGATCCAGTGCAAGGAAATCCCATTGCAGAACTGGGTAAACCTAAGAAGCATAAGGAAATCCCAGCATCAAAGTCTGAGCTGGTTCTGGTTCAGGCCTCATTGAAAACATACAGGTGGGCTTGCTAAGAGCGACCAGTATCAGACACTGCAGAGGAAAGTATAATAAACCCTGACATAGGCAATTATGTGATAACCTCTCCCCAGGGATCTTTCTTCCTAACTCTTGATGGTTAGACGTGGCTTATGTCTGAAGCACGTGGGTTTATATCTTTTCCTCAAAAAAATTCATCTAAAATATTTATTAATACCTACTAAGTCACAGTGCCCCACTTACTATAAGCCAGTGGGCTGGGATTTAGGAGACCGGGTACAATTCCCAGATGAGCCACTGGCCAGCTGGGTAACCTCAGGCCAGTTTACTTCTCTGCCTCTTTTTTCCCTCCATCTGTAGAATGGGGATAATGCTGACCTCCTCTGTAAAGTACTTTGCGATCTATTGACGAAAAGCACCCCACAAGAGGTACCTACTACTTTTACTAAGAAAGAAGACCAGGTGTCCAATTCTTTTCCCACATAGAGATTAGCTGCAATCCATTGCTTGTTTTTTACAGCCCAGATCTCACATCCCATTAGTTCACTGTTAAATCTTCCATTTGAAACATTACTCAGTCTAAGTTTGAGCCTAGAAAATAGTCAGCCCTCCCTGTGATGGGCATCTGCCCTATACTGGCCCTTTAAGGATTAAAACCCAGTTATGGGAGAGGATAGAGTGGTGGAGCCAGCTGCTGTGACAGGAATTAACCAATTAGGGCTCAGCTGAGGCCAGTATGAATAAAGGCTCCCGGAGCCAGCTGCTGTGACAGGAATTAACCAATTAGGGCTCAGCTGAGGCCAGTATGAATAAAGGCTCCCGGAGCCAGCTGCTGTGACAGGAATTAACCAATTAGGGCTCAGCTGAGGCCAGTATAAATAAAGGCTCCTGGAGCGGTCAAGAGGACCTAATTCTTTGCTTCAGCAATGGAGCAGGAGGGACCTAGCTGGCAAGGAAGCTAGAGGCTTGCTGACTTAGAGCAGGGCTAGGGAAAGGCAGGCAGAGCTGTGAAAGCTCTGGCCAGGCAAGCTCCCAGGCTACAAGGGCTGAGACAAGGCCTGAGGCTACTAGGGCTGCAATGAGGCAGCCAGGGTAGGCACAGGCAGCAGGTCCACACCCCCTTGCCAGTGGGTCACTGAGGCAAGGTGAGCATAGGGGGTTGGGAGTTCCCAGAGGGGGAGTACCCCAGGGTGTGGGAGCACTGTGGTAGGGCAATACCCAGTAGGGAGGACACCACAGTTGGGGAGGGACATGGGTCCTAACACAAAATGGTAGAGAACAAGAAGTAACAGAAGGTAAGGCACCAGCCAGAAGAGGGTGCTCTGGGACCAGAGAGCTGAGTGACCAGCAAGAGGCACATGTGGTGATGAGACCCCACTGTGTTACACTCCCAGACAGCTCCACAGTGTTTCACTTCTGATTACAGAAGAGGAAATGCTGATACTAATATCTAAAAATTTGCTTGTTCCAGAAAAGCTCAGGATTTGCAGATATTTAGGCACCTTAAATCAAATCAAACCTTCTCACTCATGTACTGCCTACATTGGTTTATTTTAACATTATGCTCATAACTTCAGCAAGGACTCATAGGGGAAGTATTTTGGGGTTAGCAGGAACAGGGCTTTATGATATGCTATACTCGCTAATACAGTGGTGACAGGAACGGCTGCTAAGGTAGCACTGAATATTCATACTAGCTCTCAGTTATCACTGTGGTCAGTTCACTTCCTGCCATTCCATGTTAAATCTAGTGGAGAAACAGGCTTGCTAAGTGCTGCTCTGGCATTAGTGATGTAGATATTCCTGACTGGAACAAATGTACTTTTTAATTTGTATTTTTTCTCAAATCCCACTTTGTCATCTGAAATAATTGGAGGTCTGGGGGGTGCCTCCCCTATCAGAGGGGACACCAACTGTGAGCTATCCATCTGCATTAGCAGAGGCAAATGGGAAGCGGGGGAAGATATTGTCCATAATCCTTGAACACAAAATACAGGCAGGGTTCCTCCCATCCCCTGAAAGCTGTATGGCGAGAAGATCAGTTAGACTTCCATTGTACTTCACTCCCAGGAAGTAGCATCAGGAGTTTTGTACAGGGAGGAATAAAAATGAGTCACAGCATATAGGTTAGGTGAGGGGGCCAGGGAGGAACAGCACTGTGACACTACAATGAAGATCTTTACAAAAAAATTAAGTTTCATATGAGGAGTCTACATTAGAATTTGTGGTAGCAGCACCAAGATATGCTAATTATTACTATCTGTGATTTATGAAACATCTATTCTTAATAGGCAAAGTACAAGAATTGTCAACTTTGAAAACTTCTAGGGACCATACATAATGGAGAAGGGCAATCCACAAAGAAAAATAATTCATTTTCCCAAGAGTATGTTAGAGTAGTGGTTTTTACCCTTTTTTCATTTGCAGACCCCTACAAATGTCAACTGGAAGTGCAGACTCCTTTGAAATTTTGGACATAATCTGCAGACCCCCAGGGGTTTGTGGACCACAGATAGAAAACCACTCTTCCACAGGATAACCTTTTGTGGATTCTTTAGACATAGTCTGAGGATCCCCAGATGTTCACAGACTACAGGTTGATAACCGCTGGGTGAGAGGGATGACATCCTGAGAGTCTGAAGGCAGGAGCTTTTAAGATTGGAGATGTAACCATTTCAGTACTATTTAATTTTTTTTCTGTTTTCAATTGGTTTATTTGCTTCACAAAGATTAATGGATTAATATATGTGTGTGAAGCATGCTGACATGGTCAGAACAGAGTCCTGAGTTTTAAATCAATTATCTTAAACAAATGAGATAGTGAGAAACAATAGGAAACAAATAAGAAAATGTTGAAAATAACAAATGTATTATAGGGAGCTGATGTTTGTCTAGTGGGATTTAAAGGTTTTATATTAATAAATAAATAAAAAGGTTTTGTCAATATTGATTTGTCAGTTCCAAGACATTATCTGATTCTTTATAAATAGCCCGCCATTCAGGAAGATATTTATGCATGTGAACAGTTCCGCTGACACCAGTTAGACATATATATAAGTGCCTTGATTACTTGGGGTTACAATATCAGAGCACAGGTTTAGGGGTTGGTTGGCTAGATTTGTTCTTGTTTTATGCAACAACTAGAAATGTGACATTTTATGTACAGTGCAAAATAATTTTCAAAGTGCTACCTTCTGTGACTTTTCAGAAGACATAGGGGGTAACATTAAGATGGGCATGCTGGGTAAGCTTTTTAGCTGCTGCAGTCACAGCTAACTCTGAGTGCTTTATAAGAGCCTGATGAGTTTTTCCTTCAAATTTTCTAGTAAATAAAAAGATGCCTTTTCTATCATAATAGCACAGCAGTTTGCAATGGGTAGCAGCACTAGTCTGAAGCATTATAGCCATCTAAATGGCAACAAAGTTCATGTCATCTCTAAAAGCTATAGAACTGAACAGTTGGCTGTGACATTTGGAAGGGGGAAAAAAAGAGAAACGGTTGTCTGTAATATTTCCAGAAAAGAAAGCCAATGTCTCACTGCAATTTAAAGCCAAAGGGAAACTGATAGGGAGCCAAGCCATGACCATGTGGCATTAAAGATAAACTAGTGGGAGTTCAGTGGGCTGACCAGTCCTAAGATTCATAATGGGAAACAGAGGTTTCACAACAGCTCTGGGGGAGAGAATGTTATAGAGGAGCTTGGCACATGTTCAATGCTTCCTACCACGAAATTGAGGCAGAATCACAGACTATGCTGTGGGGCATGGTGAAATAGTTTGGCAGCCACATGAGCTCAGAACTTCTGAGGTACCTAGGCACCTAACTCCCAATGATTCCTCCATTCATAGTCTGTTCTACAGTATTCTATACCAGTGTTTCTGAAAGTGTACTGAGAAAACACTTTCACTGGCCACCCCAGTTTGTTTATGTATCAGTGCCCTGGCCACGGAGCTTCGTGGCTCCCGTTGGCTCCGTTTCATCCTTTGCAGCCAAGGGGAGCTGCAGGAAGCGGTGGCCCGGCCCACACCATTTCCCACAGCTCCTCTTGGCTGCAAAGGATGAAACGGAGCCAATGGGAGCCATGAAGCTCCGTGGCTGTGGTGCCGGTACATAAACAAACCGGGGTGGCTAGTTAAAGTGTTTCTGAAAGTGTTTCCGCAGTATATTTTCAGAAAGACTGTTCTATGCCACTCTCTCTTCTGTAGCAGCTGAGTACCTTGCAATGATGCGCTCAGGGACACAACTGTCACATGGATCAATATTTTTTCATCCTCTCTCCAGTCAGAAAAGAGTGTGTGCTGTACTATTTTATCTTAGATTAGTGATGTAACACTTGTACAGCGTAGTATGTGTTAGGAAGCAAAGTTGAAGCACAAGTTTATCAGGGTCTATGGTGGTGAGAACTCCAGGGTATACAGGCTCTCTATAGCAATATGAAGATCACTTTGTTATGGTCACTGAAGCCCCTTTTCCGAAGTTGAAGAACCAATTGTTTTCTCCTCTTATGCAGTTGTTTTTACCATTCCTCCTTGCTCTCTCACTAGCTTAGTGTCTAACTAGCATCACTGAGTGTTGCAATTAGCCCTTTGTAGATGCAATCGTTGTGGTATGAAGTACCATTATCCCTTGAGTGTCTGGGTCTTCCAAGTTTAATGATAATTGAAAGCCAGCGCCCACGTACTTTATAGTTCATCACCCAGTGCTTGAAAGACAAGTCTTGTTTAGTGTGGGATTTCATTTCAGCCGGCCCAGAATTTTAAAATTGCATAGGGCATTTGGGGTTTGAGAGCCAACAGCCAGGTCACACAGTATGTGGTTGGGATTAAAAACTACATGTTTGTGTCTTACTCATGATATAATAGACTGGTCCAGACTGATATAATGGTCTGGTTTATCATTTCTATTTAGAAGCAGAAATGTCAGGCCACAAGTATGTCAAACCTCTAAAATAGGTTGGATCTTTAATACCTTTCCCTAACCCTCCAAATTATGAAATGTGACAGTTGATTAGTCTCCACTAGGAAACAGGTAATTTCTACTCTGCTTCAGAAAACATAAGTTATTAAACTAGAAACTGTCATATGCCTGAAGAATGCTTGTATAATAGAAATTTCATAATATTTTTTTCTGTGCAGAAACGTGCTGAGCATATGCAGTATCCAAATGGTCAGTACAGCCTATTGAGTTGATGGATCCATAGAGTAAGGAAGACTCAATCTGGCTTTTACTAACAAGTGTAATGCTTATTGTTGGAACTGTTTATATCAATTCTATGGCACTAGTGTCTTTTATTGCTTAATCTACATAATAAATATCATGTGAAGAAGCTCATTTTCCTCTAGCAAAAGTAGTATAAGCCCTCTGGCCTGATGTTCTACATCAGGGGTCGGCAGCCTTGTCAAACCAAAGAACCAACCTACATTAAAATTCAGAATAAGTAGCCAACAAAGAGTCCATAGGAATGCCCATTTGCATGACTGAAAATATACAACTTAATATTATTGATAATTGACATAATGATTAATAATAGCAGAAATGAAACCTTGTACTCACAGACTTTATTTAATAGGACTTCTGCTGCTGCATCTTTTCACATAGCCCTGTGAAGTTTACATCGTAACCAGTCAAATCCAGCATCAAGCGTGAATTCAGTCTGTCTTCTGTCAGTCTTATGGCAGAAATCTGGGTTGGAGTGTATGAGGGGTTCAGGGCAGGAGATGGGGTGTATGATGGACTCAGGGCATAAGGTTGGGGTGTGTGGGGGATGCTGGAGTGTTATGGCAGGGGATGGAGATGTAGGGATATGAGGGGCTCAGGGTTGGTGGGGGGGGGGAGGTGCAAGAGTGTTATGATATTGTGACCAGATGGAGGCTGGGCCCCAACTGAGGGCTTGTTGACCAGACTTCATTTCTAAATAAAGTAAAATATGACCAACACAAGATTTCAACATTGTCTTTATTTATGGTAGGGGTGGGGTACTTTTTTAGGTCAGGGACAACACACGTGAGAAGCAAAAAAAAAACCCCTCCAAAAACCCCACAGTCCACACTGATGTGATCCCCCAACCGAAACACCTCACTCGCCTGGTGCTCCAGTCCCATATGGGAAGAGAGGGGCACAGAGGACTGAAGTTCAAGGCCTCAGGCCAAATTTACTCTTCTGTGGTTCCAGGGTTAGTGGATTTTGTTTGCCCCCCTAGCCTCTGGGTTGGGGCTAAAAATGCAGCATTAATTGTATGGAACAGGGCTGCCAGTGAATGGGATAGGGATGGGAATGCAGGATGTGAGCAGGAGGTGAGGTATAGGAGGGGGTGAGGGTGTGATGTCTGGCCAGGGGGTAGAAGGCAGGAGGATGTTGGCCAGGGGGCGAGGGGGTGTCTTACCAGGAAGCAGAGGGCAAGGGGGGATTTTGGCCAGAGGACTGGGGGTTAGGGGTGTCTGGGTGGGGGAAGAGAGCAGGGGGTGCGTGGCCAGGGAGATGGGAGAATTTTGGACAGGGAGCAGACTGACTGGCCAGGAGATGTAGGGAGGAATGTTAGCCAGAGGAGAAGGGGGATGTTGGCCCAGGGGCTGGAGGCAGGGGGGGTCTGGCTAGGGGGCACAGGGCATGAGGCCAGGGGGCAAGGGGTGTCTGGGCCCGGGGGTTGGGGGCAAGAGAGATGTTGGCCAGGGGGAGGGGCAGGGCTGACTGGCCAGGAGGCAATTGAGGGGGGGATGTTGACGAAAGGATAAGGGGGAAATTGGCTGGGGGGCCTCTGGCCAGGGGGCAGGCAGGGATTTTTGGCAAGGGGGTAGAGGGTAAAGGGTATCTGGCCCAGGGGGCTGATGACAGGAAGGATGTTGGCTGAGGGAAGGGCTGACTGGCCAAGGGATAGGGTGGGATTCTGGCCAGGGGGCTGGAGGCAAGGGCTGTCTAGCCTGGGGGCAGAGGGAATGTTGGCCTGAGGACAGAGGGAATCTACCTGGGAGTAGGAGGGATTTTGGCTGGAGGTAAGGGGTGTGGCGCAAGGGATGGGGGGGGGGGTTGGGCATGAGGAGGTGGGAGCGGGATTTGTTTTCATGCTGCGTGGCAGGCACCGTGTAACATGCCTCCTGATGCTCCCATTTCCTGGAAGCCTCCAGGAAGGGCTGGCAGGGGAGGCTGCAGGAAGCGTGGCCCGAGGAAAGGAAATGCCAGTGCGCAGGGAGCCATCTTTGCGTCCCGGTTCCCCTCACGCGGGGGAAGGAAAACACTGTCGCATCAAGCCATGTGTAGCCTGTTTGCTCCCCCTGCCCGCAGGAAGCTGCGCTGGCATTCGAGTCTTGCAGGGACTGTAAGGTTGTAATGCCAGCTCCATGCTGCGGAGGCAGCAGGGTAGAACTAGGGGGTGACGGAGCTAGGGCTCCAGAAAAGCCATATTTGGCTCCCTAGAGAGACACAGGTTGCCGACCCTTGTTCTAGATAAGGAGCTCTCTGCTTCCATCTGTTGGTGAAAAAGGAAAATATGTTGAGGGAACTTTGCATTCCTTTCTGCCCAGGACTTCCTCAGTGACACTTTGAAGGTCACCATAACTGTACACAAATGTGACACAGAATGGAGAGCGGAGAGGAGGAAAAACACTTGTACCTACTTGCAAAGATTCTGATCCAGAGTCCCATGTGCTTTTGGTCATTATTGGGTCCAAACATTCTGCTGTGATAGGAGGTGGTGTTTTGAGTTGTATGCTCCAGACCAGCAAGTCCACTTTTTGTGAGGAGATGTCGCCTTAAAGCAACCACCAATTGGTCACTGTGGCAGTCACTCTGTACAAGGGAATGAGGAAGTAGCAGAAATCTGTTTCCTATGCTGGCCACTCCTTCCTCTGTGAAAACAGCAAAATAACATACTCCGTCTTCCAAATTTAAAATATACACCATACACACAGTGCAGAGACAGGACCTGAGTCAAAAGAACATCCTGATCGATTTAAAGTTGGATATTTGCTTAAGTGCTTTTCTGAAAAAAAAACATCTTTAAGAGTTTTCCTGACCTGGGGCCATCATGTGTAGCAGACTGGAAACATTAGTCATATAGCTGTAAAATGCAACTGTTTTAGCTGAGGCTTTCAACACATTTAATTATCTTTGTGATACAGGGCATTAAAAATATGTGCATATTGGCCAATGAGAACACACTCCATTGTGGGCTACCTTTCATATACATTGGGAGTGAGTCAGTCTGTTAAAACAGGAGCATGCGCTAAAAAACAACCTTCAAGGGGAAAGAGGACTTAGTAGTAAGAGAGAATGAAACTTGACCAGTTTCAATTAGGGGACAGGGCTAGAAAACAGAGAAGACCTTCCTTGTTGTTTGGGGACGGAAAGTAAATTTAGGTCCTATGCCTCATTAGAGAACATCAGGGCTTATTATAATTGTTCTTCAAACACCAAGGCTGTGTCTAGACTGGCAAGTTTTTCCGCAAAATCAGATGATTTTGCGGAAAAACTTGCCAGCTGTCTACACTGGCCGTTTGAATTTCCGCAAGAACACTGACGATCTCATATAAGATCGTCAGTGTTCTTGCGGAAATACTGTGCTGCTCCCGTTCGGGCAAAAGCCCTCTTGCGCAAATCATTTGCGCAAGAGGGCCAGTGTAAACAGCACAGTACTGTTTTCGGCAAAAAAGCCCCGATCGCGAAAATGTGGAAAAGCATCCTGCTTTTGTGGAAAAGCATCCTGCCAATCTAGACGTGCTTTTCCAAAAATGCTTTTAATGGAAAACTTTTCCGTTAAAAGCATTTTTGGAAAATCATGCCAGTGTAGACGTAACCCAAGAGCTAATGGAAGACTGTCCAAGATAGTATGTCCAAATTTTGATCCATCTTTCTCTATCCCCATACAGCTTATGCTTTTGGAAAATATTGGAATGAATAACAGAGCTCCACTTCCTATAATGGTAAATTATATTTTTTTATCTTGATTTAAGAAGAGTTACATGATGTTCTTTTCTACTGTGCTGTGTATTGGTTGTTCAGAAGTTATATCAAGAGTGTATACGTGTGTGTGCACATGCCTCACATAGTTGTCTTCAAAGTAAGCCTTGAAGATGCTGCAAATTGGTGATGGGGAGAAACTCCTAGATAGCTAATCTGCGTTAACATGTAAATAATTGAAGACTAAAGGGGTAAGGGTCTTTATTGTTAAAAGTGATCCTTGAAGACATAGAATGGCTGCCTTTACAAAGACCATCTGAATCCTGCAAGGAGGGGGAAATTACATGACACAAAAGAACAAATTTCCTAATATTAATAGCTTAGCAGTCAACAAAAAGATACTGTCCATTTTGAGTCTTAAAAGAAGACCATTGTATGCACTCAAAGCATGAGTTAAGCCAAGAGAATTATCCTGGGAATTGTAGCTATTTTACAAAGGTACAAGTTGCACCTCCCAAAACGGGCAATCTCTAGTCCAGCAACATCTGTGGTCTGGCACAACTACGGCTGTTCCTGGATCAGAGAGCCCGGTAGCCTAGAGGTAGGAAGGCAATCAGAAGAGGGACTGGACGGAAGCAGCGGGACGGGTCAGGGGTTGGGGCTGGCAGCAACCCTGAGCAATCTGCAGCTGTGGGGCTGGAGCCAGCAGCAGCCTCCACAGCCTGCAGCTTTGAGACCAAATCTGGGGCAGTACCCGTGGCACGGGACCGAACAGTTGCCAGCCCATGGTAGGGCAGGGCCAGAGCCAAAGCCCAGGGCAGTCCATGGGAGCAGGGCCAGAGGCTGCGGGCTGCTGTGGAGCCGTAACCCGAGCCCTCAACAGCCCCTGGGAGCTTATGGTGGTGGGACTGGGACCACAGCCAGCCCCCACCAGCCCAGAGCAGTGAGAGCAGGGCAGGAACCAGCAGCAGTGCCTGACAGCCCATGGCATTGGGGCCAATGTAGGACCTGCAATAGTGTAGCACGGGGCCAGAGCCTGTGGCAGTGAGGGATGCTGGAGCCTGCGGGGAGTCTCCAGCCAGGACAGCAGCAGCAGGGCTGGCCAGGGCTAGTAGTGAAGGGGCCCCCGGAGCTGGCAACTCTGAGGGTTGAAGGGCTGTGGCAGGGAACCTTCCCTGGTTTGGAAAATTCCCTGATTCAGGACTGGTCAGGGGCTGAACGTGTTGGACTAGTGAAGTCCAACCTGTATTGCCTCTAAAACCAGAGTTGATCAGGAATTTTTTGACAGTAAGTAAATGCTGAGTCATAAAAATAGAAACTGCTCCTGAGTGTCATTTTCTCCACATTTCCTGTTTTAATTTTTTGTTTTAATTTCTTCTCTTCAGCATAGAGCGTTTACTTGGGGGATAGGTTGCCATCTTGTATCTGAAGCACACTTGTATCTGAAGCCGCCGCGAGGGAGCAAGTGGTCGTTTGAGCTCCGCACTTCCTATGCGTCACACCCGTGCTGCATGGGGAGCGTGGACCCCAAACAGCCATTTGCACTGCTTGCTCCCATGTGTTGACCAGGCTGAGCGGCGCAGAAGTCAGCCGAGCGCCACGGCAGGAGGCAACAGCGCCACCCAGCGGGAACAGCCAGTGTTTCAGCATTACAGAGCCACAGACATTGGGCTACTATATATATGATGGCATCAGATGAGTTTTCCTGGGATTTGTTTACCATGTATATAGATAATCATGCTGGTTATGTTATACCGTCACTGTTGCTGGCAGATCTCATACATGGTTGAACTATTTTTTCATACACATTTGTTACAGCTGCATTTTCCTTTGTAAATGTTCTGTATGGCACTTCTGATGCTATTCTGCATTGAAACAACAAATGTCAGATATTGAATATGGTCTGCACAGCCACAGGAAAAAAGGGAATGAGTATAGAATTAGAGTGTACAATCTGACAGCTGTCTAATGTGACATTCATTTGATATATGTCCTCTCTGTAATTTACCAGAGATGCAGCAATATCCACAACTTGTGGGGGGAAAGTAAGCTCAACCTCTCTTAGTAAGGGTTTCCAAATGGCTTTGTATCACAAATCATGCACTATATGACCCCCTCAAAAATATGCAAATCTGTTCCAAATGCAAAATGCTAGATTAAAATCTGTACTTCACCCATGTCCTATGCCTGTAGCATAGCAGCATTCTTCTATATCATCGTTGCTTTTTTTGAAACTTTGCAACATTCCTGCATCTGCCATAGCAGGAAACATTTCAGTGTCAAACTGGTATCAGGTTAATAGCAAAAAAAAAACCACAAAATTGTTATATAAAGATATTAAAGAATGCCGTTGGAGACAGGGAAAGGTGGCTGCTTATTATAGAAAGTGGAGAGACGGTATCTGTGATTCTCAATTTGAAGTTTATTTGCTGCACATCTGTGGATGTCAAAGTGCATTGTGGCCCAAAGCAACTATGGGAAACACAGTGAAGGTTTGACTAACTGAAGTTTAACTTACTGTATTTGTTAATAATGCATGGGTTTGCTGGATACCGTTGTCGGAAAAGTTATCTTTAGACAAGACCGTTTATCAAGTTTAATTAATGTGTCAGAGGAAACAGTGCAGAGAAATTGCACTGAGCTAAGCACTGATAATACTAATTTCTCCGCATTAGAGGAATAACCACTTTAAGCTTAGAAAAATGTCAGTGATAACATTGAAAATCAAATAGGGAGGTTATTTCTTTTTCAAATCAAATTCAACATATTACAGCTAGTACATTAGAGAAACGAGAAACAATGAAAATATTCAAAGACTGTCAGTGACATTTTTCTTTTATCTGAACTGGAAAAGGCTTTTAAATGCACGGGGAAATATGGTGGTAACTTAATAAACTTTCGTTAATTACAAGGCAGCAAAACTATGCTGTGCCAGAATTGCAAGAGAACACTAATTAAGTAGTGTGTATGAAATAGCTGGCTCTGGCATACCAGCATTCATGCTACTGTTTGGTTTTATTTCTCATCCCTTAGTTCTGGGTTCAGATAGCCCCAAAATAGCCAAAACATGAGAAAATCATGACTGCTCCCCCACTTGATTGTTTTTCTTATAATTAAAATATAATAGTTGTCCCAGATTTTCCTGAAAGGTTTTCTGAGTTCAGCTAACTTCAAATCAGGCTTCTTTCACCTGGTTTCAGGTTTTGTAATCCAACTGTAACAGGAACTATCAGAGGCCTTCTTTGCCCCGAGCTGAAGGTATCAACATCTTAATTCCCCAGTTCTCAAAGAAAACCTACTCAGACTAGTCTACCAAAATGATTTAAACCTCCAAAGACACAGGAGGAGACATTTGCTGGGTTCTTTTCATGGGCAGAGCTAGGTGGGACTAAGACAGAAGCTGAGATTCTACTGCTAGCTCAGAACCAAAGGCCAGGAAAGCTGAAAGAAGGTCTTTCACAACAGGCACCCACTGTTTAGTGGAAAATGTATGGCGCAGACCTCTGATTTAAGCAAGTTGCCTCAACTTGTGGATTATGCAGGAAGTGCCTTCAGCACCACACTTGGCCCATCAGGAGACACTAGGAAGCTGCACTACGTACCACACCAGATAAATTACTATAGGAAACATGAGTGAAGGATGAAGTACTATTCAGACCAGGATATATCCAAAAATTCTGAGCCAAACCATCCTGATATACTATTTGCTTGGAAATGTATCATGAGACAAGTCCTCTGGTGAGATTCCTGTTGCCGTTGAACTCAAAATGAATTAGAAATACTATGATGCTCTACTATTATGTCATGTTCTTGTTTCATCTGAAACCAGAGATAGTCTGACAAAAGCCAACCTTTATTAGATATAGAGAATTTTTGTGTGTGACTTTCCCTATTCATTTTGATGGCATTTTAATTCAGGTATCCAGGGATGATACTCTAGGGCTGTGTCTACATTGGCACCCCTTTCCGGAAAAGGGATGCTAATGTAGACTTTGGAATAGGCAAATCCGCGGGGGATTTAAATATCCCCCATGACATTTGCATTAACATGGCTGCTGCTTTTTTCCGGCTTGGGGAAAAGCCGGAGAAAAGCGCCAGTCTAGATGTTATTCTCCGGAAAATAAAGCCTTTTCCGGAGGATTTCTTATTCCTACTTGAAAGCACTTGAAAGTAGTAGAGCACTTGAAAGTTGAGCACTTTCTCTACTGAAAAGGACAACTCAGTTTATTACCATGAGTGGGCAATACTTGCCACTTACACATTTTTTTTTAGTCAGGAAGAGACCATGCCTAGATATCCTAGAAGAGCCGAACACAGTATCTGAGCCTCAGAAATGTGAATGTAAGAATGGTCATATTTGGTTAGACCAATGGCCCGTTAAGCTCTGAATCCTGTTTTCTGAAAGTGGCTGGTGCCAGATGCTTCAGAGAGAATGAACAAAACAGGTCAAATTAGTCATTAAGCATCCCCTGCCATGCAATCAGAGGCTTAGGGACACCCAGAACATGAGTTGTGTTTCCCTCGCTAACTTGACTACTCGCTATTGATGGATCTGTCCTTCCTGGACTTAACTAAATCTTTTAAAAATGTAGTTATACTTTTCACCTTCAAAATATCATGTAGCGGTGAGTCCATAGGTTAACTGTGCATTGTGTGAAGCATTACTTCCTTTTGTTTTACACTTGCTGCCAATTCATTTCAAGAGATGACTATAATTCTTGTGTTATGTGGAAGTGTAGACAACACTTCTTATTTCTACATAGTATTCATGATTTTATAGACCTCTATCATATCTCCCCTTAGATATCACTTTTCTAAACTGAACAATCCCCGTCTTTTTAATCTCTTCATCTGGGAGCCATTCCATACCCGTAATCATTTTTGTTATTAGTCTACTTTTTCCAAGTCTAATATCTTGTTTGAGATGGCATGGCCAGAACTGCATGCAGTATTCCAGCTGTAGGCATACCATGGATTTATGTAGTGGCACTGTGATATTTTGTCTTGATCCATTTCCTAGTGGCTCCTAACATGCGGATAGCAGATGTTTTCAGAGAATTATTCATAATGCCTCCAAGATCTTTCTTTGAATTGCAAAAGATAATTTAGACCCCAACACTTTGTATGTGTAGCTGTGATAAGTTTTCTGATGTGCATTACTTTGCACTGACCGACATTGAATTTCATCTGACAGTTTGTTACCAAGTTTTGTGAGAGCCCTTTGTAACTCTTTGCAGTTAGCTTTGGATTCGCTACACTGAGTAATTTTAGCTGTCACATTTGGGCAGATGGGAAGTAGGCATGGCACTGCACGCTCTGGGCAGTGCTGAGGGCTGGCTGCCCCCACCCTTCCCCTTCTGTCTGAGGCTCTGCCCCTTCCAGGTACCTGATCAGGGGGCCTGGCAAATCTGTTGTCACACACACACCCCTGAATTAGCATTGGAATTAAGCATTTTAAATTTTTTACCACATGTTATTCTCATTCTACTGCCTGTGTGCACCTTCTGGGTGTTGTTCACTGTCCCATCTTGTGGCACAAAGACCACTTAAGGAATATTGAGCGTGCTCTACAACTTTAGCTAATAGCCAGCTTGTTTTTAGCTCATGTAGTGGAGGCTCATGCATTAAGCTCTAGAGGTCCCAGCTTTGATTCCACCTGCAAATGACCGGGATCTGCCAGTACTACATATGCATTGATCAGCCAGTAAGCTGCTGCTTCTGCTGCTAGGTTTTAACACTAATTTTCTGGTTTCCTCAGCCAGGCCATCAGGTAGCCTAGGTGGCTCATTAGGACATCAGAAGTATTGATTAGACACAGCCAAGGACCTTATTCCTGACAGTTTCACTGGAAGGAAAATACGGACAAGAAATTTTTTAAAAAACATGTCTTGATGAATAGGCATTGCCAGATGTTCAGTCTGAATATATTTCACTGTGGTTTTAGAATGTAAATATATTCCACTAAGCAGAGCCTTCATTTCAATCTTGTGAACTCATTTGGTTGAGCTGTCAATTACAGACACTGACAGCTTCCAATTCACTGATTCGACCTTTGTTTTTGCTAAACCTGCATAGCATAAATCTTATCAAATTAAGCCACAGCAAAAACCCCATTTCTAATTAGAAACAAGCAAGTCTGTTGGGATGGTTTTTTTATTTCTTTTTTGTCTGAGATGATTTAACAATCCATTCTTTAGAAGGAGGTGAT
This sequence comes from Pelodiscus sinensis, assembly GCF_052426305.1. Taxonomy (NCBI): domain Eukaryota; kingdom Metazoa; phylum Chordata; order Testudines; family Trionychidae; genus Pelodiscus; species Pelodiscus sinensis. The sequence goes on from NC_143052.1 coordinate 124,408,165, forward strand.
GCATCTGTGAAAATTTAGAATTTTATTTTTTGCATAATACTTCAAAGTGTGCTGAAACAAACCCTTTTTATTGGCACATTCCTAAAGGTTCACAATCAAAATGTGAAGTTTGTAGATAGTACCAAATCCTGCCAATAGGCAGACCCTCCCAAAAGTGTAGGTATGAACACTAAGCCTTGATCTGAATTATGTAGTTTGGTCTTAATAAATTTAAATAAAAGAGAAGACAAGATTTTCCCCCCTAAAAAGCCTTTGTATTTGCACAAACAATTTTCTGTGCATGGTAATTTGCATATATGATTTGTAGGTGTACATGGAATGCTAGATTGAAGCTGCTTTGAAAATACGGCTATATTCATATTCATCAGTACAGGCTAGTCTTTCAATAAATTTAGCCAGGGAAGAGTCACTCATGGTTGTACATGAGTTCACACATACACATGCCGCACTGAACTCTGCAAGAAACATTTTCGTAAGCAGTTGGTTTCCTCCGATTACAGTAGTTTGCATGCAGCAATTAAGAAGCTAAAGTGACTTGCTGCTAAACCTAACAACAGAGTAAAATGGTATGAACCTATCTTTCCTGCCTGTGCAATAGACCATCACTTGAAAAAACCTTCGGTCTATTGTTCAGCTAAATGTCTCAGTTTTGTTTTTATATGAAAAAAGGTTTATTACTGCCTGCAGTATTCTGGCTCTCATGACACTTTTTCTAACTGATTACTAGTCAGAAAAATATCTGTAGGTTAGAGTAGGTTAAAAACAATCAAATCCTGTGGGTCAGGGCTCCTCCCTAGCATTTAGGAGCCTGTGCTAGTGCTCCAGCCCCCTGAGTCTCAGGCCCCCGAGGGTATGTTTAGACTACATGGCTCCGTCGACAGAGCCATGTAAAGTAGTTTACCCGGCATAGGCAAAGAAGCAGGAATTTAAATAATCCCCCTTCATTAAAATAAACATGGCCGCCACTCTGTGCTGACGATCAGCTGATCTGGTAGTCTAGACACGGATTGGTCGGCTGGGGAAGCCTTTGCTGACCGATCCCTTATGCCTCATGTGGACCAGTAGTGTGAGGGAGAGATTCAGGAGGCAGGACAAGGGGCTGGGTGCATGAGGTCAAGGGGGAAGGCTAGGGCTGTGTGGATGAGTTGCAGGAAGCTGAGGTAGAGGTGTGGGGGGGAGGGCAGGAGTCAGAAATCAGGGCAGGGAGTGCAGGGAGGGAGGGAATGTGGGGCAGCACTGGGGCCAAGGGAGCCGTGGGTTGTCTGTGTGGGGGCACTGCTGCTGACAAATTGGAAGCAGTGAGAGACACCCCCCTTTGCTTTTTTTTAGGGGCCACTGGCAACAGTGCACACTAGCAACAGCATGTAGGCTGCTCAGCACATGAGTTCTGCTTAAAAAGCCCATCCCAGCTGGATCTTTAACAGCCAGTCCCTGCTGTACAACATTTTTTAAAAAAAGGTGGGACACCTTCCAGAAAGCTAAAGTAAGGGGCTGTCCCATTAAAAATGGGATGGATAGTCACCCTAGTGCAGGTAAATATTTTAACGGTAGGGTCTCTGCCAGGAGCTGACCCTGGTGGACCAGATCTGGTCCACAGGCTGGAATTTGTCTACCCCTGCTCTAGAAGGTCTGGGATAGAGAGTGAGGAGTAGGTAAGTACACGGGGGAGATGCGGGAGGAGGGAAGGAAAGACATGCAGGAGGGGGAGCTTGGCTCCAGAGGATGCTCCACACCAATTCATTTTTCCCTCTGTGTGCTCCAACCGCAGAGCACTCAGAGTCAACACTTATGCATGAGATGAATACTGCAGGAAGAGAAAGCCTGGTCTCATGATTATGACAGTTGACTGCTACCCCAGACAACTGGATTTTATCCATGTGTGCCACATAGGGAATGTTGGGCAAGTCACAAATTTGAATTTCTACAGGTGCCTTCCATGTTTGTCATTTTCAGGGTTTCCAACTTGAGCCACCTGAGGTCTTATTTGCAGAAGTGATAAGTAATCACATCTACAACTGAAGTCCAAAAAGATTGCTCTGATCATATAGAGTGCTGTAAAATGTAAAGTAGTCTGAAAAAAATCAGACTCTGGGTTTTTCATACAAGGCACTCACAATTGGTTTATATAATTCATCATGTTGGGTTTAATTTCTGTGCCTCTGTTTGCCATGTGTAAAATAAGGATTGTAAGGCAGACTAACCACATAGAAGTGTTGCAAAGATAAATACATTAATCTTTGTAAAGCACTAAGATAACACAACAAGTGTGCTATGGAAAAACCCATGAGGAAATTATTTTGTATTCAGTGCATATTTTCTATGAGACCGAATTATGAGACTAACAAGTAGTATATACAGTACAACTCAAATAGTCCGGCACCCAATTATCCGGCACTCCCGATAGTCCAGCATCAAAATGGCAAGCGCTCCTGATGGAACCGGGAGGGAACCCAGAACCGCTCAAGTCAGCCGCTCTCACATGAGTTACAGCAGGGAGGGGAGGTGTTTGGCTCTGGGGAAGGGGAGGGGAAAGGAGGGGGATTGGGTTACGCACTACGTCCAAGCCAGCTCACTGAAAAGCCGGCTGCTCAGCACACGTGCCCCAGTGCCTGGAGGGAGACATGCATCTGTACCGGCGGCTCCGGGACCCGAGCATAAGGTTGGGAGTTTGGAGGGGGATTGGCTTGGGAGTATGCAGAACCTCCTGATACTCCGGTATATCCGATAATCCAGCACTTCCTAGATCCCAAAGGTGCCCAATTATCGGACGTCTACTGTAATAGCTATTCATTCAGGGTATGTCTACACTACAAAGTTAGTTCGAACTAACGGACGTTAGTTCGAATAACTTTAATAGGCGCTACACTAGTGCTCCGTTAGTTCGAATTTGAATCGAACTAGCAGAGCGCTTAGTTCGAACTAGGTAAACCTCATTTTACGAGGACTAACGCCTAGTTCGAACTAGCTAGTTCGAATTAAGGGGTGTGTAGCCCCTTAATTCGAACTAGTGGGAGGCTAGCCCTCCCCAGCTTTCCCTGGTGGCCACTCTGGCCAACACCAGGGAAACTCTATGCCTCCTTCCCGGCGCCGGACCCCTTAAAGGGGCACGGGCTGGCTACGGTGCCCGTGCCAAGTGCAAGCCTGCCAGCACCCAGCCAGCAGACCCTGCACCTGGCACTGCTCGAGCCACCCACCCGATGTCCCCCAGCCCACCCCCTCTTCCCGGGACCAGGCTGGCGGCTCCCGGGAGCTTGCCCTGGACTGCAAGAGGCGGGCACCTTCCTGGGCTAGTGCGGACATCGTGGACCTTGTCCACGATCTCCGCACTAGGCACAAGAAAGTGGCCGTCTAGGGCAGGTGTGCATGAAAATCAAGGGAGTCCACTGAGACCCCTGACCCTGAGCCCTGAGCTTACAATGGCCGTCCTGGGTCCGACCAAAGGTCCATCTAGCCCAGTAGCCTGTCTGCCGACAGCGGCCAACCCTAGGGACCCTGGAGGGGATGGACCGAAGACAGTGACCAAGCCATTTGTCTCATGCCATCCCTCTCCAGCCTTCCACAAACTTTGGGCAGGGACACCACTCCTACCCCCTGGCTAAGACTACTCCATGGACCCAACCTCCATGACTTGATCTCACTTCCCTTTAAACTCTGTTCTAGTTGTAGCCTTCACAGCCTCCTGCAGCAAGGAGTTCCACAGGTTAACTCTTTGCTTTGTGAAGAACAACAACTTTCTCTTACTAGATTGAAGCCTGCTACCCATTCCTTTCCTTTGGTGTCCTCTAGTCCTTCTTTATGGGAACTCAGGAAGAACTTTTCTGAATGCACCCTCTCCACCCAACCCCTGCTTTTAGAGACCTCTATTCTGTCCCCGCTCCATCTCCTCTTTTCGAAGCTGAACAGTCCCAGTCTCTGTAGCCTCTCTTCATCTGGGACCTGTTCCCAACCCCGATCATGTTAGTTGCCCTCCCCTCTCCCAGCCTTTCTCTTCCCCTCTCCCACCTCCTTTTCCCAGTCTCCCCCAGTTTTGTTCAATAAAGACAGAGTCAATGTTGGAAGAAACGTTATCTTTATTTTGTACATCAATAAGAAGGGGGGCTAGGGAAGGGTAAGTGGAAGGAGGTGAGGGAGGAATGGGGTACGAGCCCCCGATGGGGAGGACTGGGCTGGTTCTGCGGGCTTCTGGGGGTGGAAGCTCTCCTGCAGCCCCCCGATTGCCTCCTCTCCCCAGATGGCAGCCTGCGGCAAGTGCAGCCGGGCTGATGGCCGAGTGGTGTGATGTGCCCAGTATGGGTACTCCGGGCACTCCAAGCCAGAACTTCTTTGCAAGCGTGGCACCCCTTAGAACTGTGTGTCCGGGGTGGGGGTCGGGACCCTTTAAGCGCAGCCCTCGGCTAGCCTGAGACAGCATCTCCATGCTCTAAGTCCTCCTCTGATGCCCTGCCGGCACTGCTTCCGGCCATCCTTAAGCCCTGTTCAGGGTCCACTCAATGTGGACATGCTAGTTCGAATTAGCAAAATGCTAATTCGAACTAGTTTTTAGTTCTAGACACGTTAGTTCGAATTAGCTTAGTTCGAATTAACTAATTCGAACTAAGTTAGTTCGAACTAGCGCTGTAGTGTAGACATACCCTCAGTGATCAACATCCATCCTTGTCATTGAATGAGTTTGGGGTTGGGTATTGTGTGGGAGTAAGAAAGAATGTGATCTTATAATTAAAACTATATCATAATGAGAGTTGGAAGGATTAGATTTTTATCAAGAAGTGTTGGTAAAGTATCAATTTCACTATATGCATACAAACAAATGAAATAATACTTCCACCATGTCACAGCATGGGAACACCTGTCCTCCTCAGAGGTAGGGCATTATGCCTCTGAGTCCTCTCAAAGGGTACTTCACCTCATACACTTATCAGTCCCAATGGCTCAGGGCCAATAACCACACCCCATCCCAATGGGGCAGTCCAGTCTAGCAGCCAGATTCAAGAAAAACACCCCTTTCTTGAAGGGCAGTGAGGCCTAGCAACTAGAGTCAATGTCAACATCCCTTCACACAGGACTGCATGGGTTAGCAGACCAAGGCAATAGTACAAGTTGTAGTGCCCCCTTTTGGGGTTGATGAGGATGGGGTAAGGAGACACAGGCACACCCTCTCCAACATGTTCCAGCCCAGTGCCCTCTCAGTGGTGTAGTGGCGCACCACTAGCTCAGCAGGGAACCCACCCCAAATGCACTGATCTCTAAAGGATCTATCCCCCAACCTGGACTACTTCCTACCAGACACACCACAGCCAACGTCACCACTTTCCTCCAGACTGGGGAATCCTCCAGCCACTCCCTGCTGACTGGTCTCCATGGTTCAGTCCGTCCACAGCTCTTCTTCCAGAGCACTGTCCGTACCTCCTTTCCCAACAGCAGTTAGCCTGAACTGAGCCGCTTCCCTGGCCTTTATATCTGTCCTCCAGCTGGAGCATGCCCAGCAGGTCTGTGGGGGCAGGGCTTTCTCAGCCAGGTGACTCCTGGTAACCCTTGCAGGTCCAGAGTGCTGTTGGTTCACCCCATCACACATCAATAACCAACATTTAAAGAGGTGTAGTAAGAAAACTGCTGTTTGAGAACTGAGAGCTTGACTTAAGCACATTTATTTTATATATTTTGACCTGTAATGTTGATTATTTGTGCTTCAATTATTAAAGATTTCACTTTTTGAATCTCAGCATCTATTGTTATTAAATCATTTTGTCTGATGCACCCTAATAATTTCCCACAACTGAGAATATGTAAATCAATACAAAGAAGAAAAAAATTCTTAAAACCCATAATTTTGCACAACAGTGAAAATATAAATCAATAATAATAAAAATGCTTAAACATACTTTTATATTAGCCATATTACAAAGAAAATAAAAATATAATTCTATCAAGTTTATACACTCCCACAACTTATGTCATTCTCTGCTTTATGAGTCTGGATTGGATAAGACTACTCAAAATACAAGATGAACAACTGAGCCTTAAAAGAGAAAAGTACATAAAAATTCATATTAACTGAACTCGCATTTCTTACTTCTCTCCTGACACTTGGTCAATAGAGTACAGTTCTGATCCAGGCTCTCAAAATACAGGACAACCAACAATGGCTACTCTTTTTTTTAAAAATCTGTGTTCCTATGGGACACTAAACTCAATGCTCCTTTTCCTTTTCTTCTTGAAGAAACAGAAATATCTGCAAATATATAAAATGATGCCAGACGTCATGGCCTTCTTTCCTAGCCTGGGATGCTGATGTGTTGGCATTCAGACACCACACATTCAATGCCACCTCTCTAATCAAATGCTGAATTTTAAAGCATTTAAAATGCTTCAAAGAGAAAGTTTACTTACGTTAAACACATAGAATGATTTGTAATGCTTTGCTGTTCCACTTCGGTTGTCTTTTCACAGGAAAGATTTTTTTTTCCTTTTCCTATAGTCAATTGAATTTTTAAGTAGGGTAGATTCTCCCTTGATCCTTAGGAGCAAAGACCCAAAAGGACAGATGTAATAATGTATCAAGATGCAGGAAGAAATCCTTACTGACTTGCATCCCACCATTTCTATAAAAAAAAAAAAGATGAACTGGCTGGATTAAAGTGCCTTTTGATACAAATTCTTAGATTTAAAAAAGCCAATCATCATGTATAGAAATAGATACAAGGATTGGCAGAGAATTCCAAGCACTTTTCATTTAAACAGCGAACAAAATCTTTTTGTTGCATGAGCATTCTTTGTGCCTGTGTGTGTTCTTGCTTTCTTTGTTCCTGTGTGTGTTCTTGAGTTCAGTGAAGTCTTATCTGAACAAAACACTGCCATAGGCTACCCTAGAACAATGTGCAGACATAGAATGAAACAGGATAAATAAAAGAAACAAATTATTTATTCATTGCCCCCATGTGGGTCTTGTTCTTTCAAGTTCTGGAAACCGCATTTTAGCTTTCTACAAATTTTGACTTTGGTAGGGGAGGCCAGGCAATTAGAGGCCTGATTCAGAGCTGTCTGATGTCAGGAAGAAACATTCCATCCAGCTGTAGAGCAGTGTTTCTCTAAGTTGTCCGCGACACCACTTTGAGAAACATGCTAACTGGCCACACCCGTTTGTCTCTTTACTGATGCTGTGGCCATGGAGCCTCGTGGCTCCCATTGGCTCTGGTTCCCCATTTACAGCCAGGTAGAGCTATGGGAAGTGGCAGCCCAGCCCATACCACTTCCCACGGCTCCCCTTGGCTACAAGTAGCAAACCAGAGCCAATGGCAGCCGTGAGGCTCCGTGGCTGTGGCTCTGGTAAGTAAATACACCAGCGCAGCCAGATAGCATGTTTCTCAAAGTGGTTTCATGGACTACTTTGAGAAACACTGCTCTAGTGCAGGATACTGGGAATCAGTATGAGTTGGTTCTATTCCTGACTCTGCCACTTACTCAATGCTTATGCGAGATGTTTAGCGTTGGTCAGTCTTGGTTTAACTTTCTGTAAAAGGGGGATCATATTTACTGCACAGGGGTTACCAGGGCCACTGAGGCACCACTGATTAAGGGACCAAGCTCCTGAGGTTTGAGCACTCTCAGGGTATGTCTAGACTACATGCCTCTGGCGACAGAGGCATGTAGATTAGGCTACCCGGCACAGGAAAATGAAGCGGCGATTTAAATAATCGCCGCTTCATTTAAATTTATGGGGAGCTGCTGGAGTTTGAATTAGTGGCACTGAAGCATCCACACTCTCATTATTTTGAAATTACTATTTAATAATTAACATTACTCCCAATAAAAAGCAGAGGACAGAGTTAAAATTCTGAGCCATGTTATTCTGAAAAAATGGGCTTGCTAGTATGGATGCACCACTTATAAATTCAAGCTTGGGGGAGGGCGGGTTATTTCGGAATAAGGTCCTAGTGTAAACCTGGCTTTTACTGATCACAGTGAGAGGCAAGGAGTTCTGCTGCGATGTGAATTAAGGAAGATATCAGTAACATCACAGCAGGGGAAAACTTAGCAGCTGTGTCTAGACTGGCAAGTTTTCCGCAAAATCAGATGATTTTGCAGAAAAACTTGCCAGCTGTCTACACTGGCCGTTTGAATTTCCGGAAAAGCACTGACGATCTCATGTAAGATCGTCAGTGATTTTCTGGAAAAACTATGCTGCTCCCATTTGGGCAAAAGTCTTTTTCCGAAAGACTTTTGCCCAAAAGGGCCAGTGTAGACAGCATAGTACTTTTTCCGAAAAAAAGCCCCGATCACGAAAATGGTGATCGGGGCTTTTTTTGAGGAAAACCGCGTCTAGATTGGCCATGGATGCTTTTCCGCAAAAAGTGCTTTTGTGGAAAAGCATCCTGCCAATCTAGACGTACTTTTCCGAAAATGCTTTCAACAGAAAACTTTTCCGTTAAAAGCATTTTCGGAAATTCATGCCAGTCTAGACGTAGCACAGAGTTTTCAGATATAGGAAGTCTACTTCCTTCTGTAATGAGGTATGTTTGAGGGGGCAGATAGCTTCAAGAGACTGACTACAGCTGGAGTGGGGAAAAAAAACATGGCAGATTTTGTTTGGTTTGGTTGGCATCTGTGAAGGATTGAGGGGGCTGAAGTCTACTCACCTTAGCCCCACAGAGAGCCCTTAACTTCAACACAGCCTGAGTGTGATATGTGATGAATTCGGAAGCTAAGAACACCACAGCCTTTGGGGCAGGGAATTTCTTTCTAAAAAGATACAGGATGATTAAGACAATAAGACTTGTCATTAAAGTAAACTAAGGATCATTAGATGATCCCAAAAGCATTGTCAGGCACTCCAGTTAAAATAAAAGAAACAAAGCATGGGAATAGATTATAAGAATGGAGAGAAGTAACTAGTAGTGACCCCAGGGGTCTGTTCTGGGGCCAGTGCTGTTCAATATATTCATAAATGATCTGGGGAAAGGGGTAAACAGTGAGTGGGCGAAATTTACAGATGATATACAATGTATTCAGAATAGTTAAGTCCAAAGCAGACTTCACAGAGTTACAAAGGGATTTCACAGAACTGTATGACTGGGCATGACAATGGCAGATGAAATTTAATATTAATAACTGCAAAGTGATGCACATGGCAAAATATAATCCCAAATATACATACAAAATAATGGGGTGTAAATTAGCTGAACCCATTAATAAAGAGTTCTTGGAGTCATTGTGGAAAGAGGAGTCTGAAAATACCCGCATCATGTCTAGTGGCTATCAAAAAAAATAAAATAAAACCTAACAAAATAATGGGACTCATCAGGAAAAGGATAGCTAATAAGACAGAAATATCATATTGCCTCTATATAGATTCATAGTATGGCCACACATTAAATATTGTGTGCGGATATGGTTACCTCCTCTCCAAAAAGTTATACTGCATTTGAAAAAGGGAAAGAGAAGGGAAACAAAAATGATTAGGAGTAATTAACACATTTCACATCAAGAAAGATTAAAAAGATAGGCACTTTTCAAACTGGAAAAGAGATTATTAAGGGGGAGATATGATTGAGGTCTAATAAATCATGAATGATGTTGAAAAATTGAAAAACTAAGTGTTATTCATTCCTTCAATTAACTGAAGATGTAGGAGTCGCACAATGAAATTAATAGGCAGCATATTTAAAACAAAATAAATAAAGTATTTCTTCACAGTCAACCTATGGATCTCTTTGCTAGAGAACATTGTGAAAGTCAGGTATATAACAGGGTTGAAAAAAAGAACTAGATATCTTCATAGAGAATAGGTCCCTCAATGGCTGTTAGCCAGTGTGGACAGGGATCCAACACCATGTTCTGTATGGGTATGTCTACACTAGCCCCCTAGTTCGAACTTCATTAGCATGTTCCCAGCCGGTCGCCATTTTGGAAATTGACTAGCCTGGAAGAACTGCCCGCGTCTACACGTGGCAGAGAAGGGTGATTCCAAAATAAATGGAAATGAGGTTTAACTGTTAATTCGAAGTAAGGGGTTTATTTCTGAATCACCCTTCTCTGTCACATGTAGACGCGGGCAGTTCTTCCGGGCTAGTCAATTTCCAAAATGGCAACTGGCCGGGAACACGCTAATGAAGCGCGGGATATTTAAATCCCGCGCTTCATTTGCAATTTCAGTCACCCTCAGTAGCCTCCCTAGTTTGAACTAGGGGGCTAGTGTAGACATACCCTATGTCCTTTGCCTGTTTGCTAGAATCTGGGAATAGGTGCGAGGATGAATCATTGAATGATTAGAAGCTTCAGAGGGATAGCCGGGTTAGTATGTAACAGGAAAAACTTAAACAACAAAAAAATCTAGTAGCACCTTAAAGACTAACAAAACATGTAGATGGTATCATGAGCTTTCGTGGGCTAAACCCACTTCTTCAGATGACAGGAGAGTTAGAAGTCCAGATCCAAGAATAAATAAGGGAAGGGGGGAGGAGGAAAAAAAGAGAAAAAAGGGGGGGAGGAGAAAAAGAAGAGAGATAGTGAGTAGACGGTACAAACAGTTACAAGAGGCAGCAACTCACTGTCTCTCTTTTTTTTCCTCCTCCTCCCTTCCCTTATTTATTGTTGGATCTGGACTTCTAATATTCTGGTCATCTGACGAAGTGGGTTGTGCCCAGAAAAGCTCATGACACCATCTAAATGTTTTGTTAGTCTTTAAGGTGCTACAAAACTTTTTGTTGTTTTTGAAAGATTGGATTCAGGGTTCAGGACTTCAGGGTAGGGGGATTCTGGTGTGGGGGGTGCAGGAGCCAGCAGGGGCCACACTGCCCTGGTGGCAGTTCCCTAGGACTGGATGCAGAAGGGACCACATTACCTGAGCAGAGGCTGCCTTGCAGTGGCTGGGGTGGAGACCTCACTGTCTGGGGTGATAGCTCCCTGGGGAAGGCTGTGGCAGGGACCGCAATGGCTGGGCAGCAATTCCCCAGGGTTGGCCATAGTAGAGGCTATGATTCCCAGGAAGGGGTGGAAAGCTTACCTCCACCCCATCCCCTCTTGTCTCAATTGGATATTAAGGGTCCTGGTCCCCATCTCTGGTGCCCTGGTGTCCTGGTGCCCTTCGCGGTCATTACATAGTAATGTTCCCAGAAAAATCATGGAGTAGATCCTTAAGGAATCCATTTTGAAGCACTTGGAAGAGGGGAAAGTGATCAGGAATAGTCAACATAGATTTACCAAGGGCAAGTCATGCCTGACCAACCTGATTGCCTTCTATGACACAGTAACAGGCTCTATGGACATGGGGAAGGCAGTGGATAAGATATACCTTGACTTTAGCAAAGCTTGCCAGCAAGTTACAGAAGTATGGGTTGGATAAACGAACTGTAAGGTAGGTAGAAAGCTGGCTAGATTGTCGGGCCCAACAGTTAGTGATCAACGGCTCGATATCAGGTTGGCGGTAGGTTTCAAGTGGTGTGCCCCAAGGATCGGTTCTAGGGCCGGTTTTGTTTAACATCTTTATTAATGACCTGGATGAGGGGATGGATTGCACTCTCAGCAAGTTTGCAGATGAAACTAAACTAGGGGGAGAGGTACACTACATTGGAGGGCAGTGATAGTGTCCAGAGCAACGTAGACATATTAGAAGATTGTGCCAAAAGAAATTTGTTGAGGTTCAACAGGCACAAGTGCAGAGTCCTGCACTTGGGATTGAAGAATCCCAAGCCTTGTTACAGACTGGGGACTGACTGGCTAAATAGCAGTTCATCAGAAAAGGACTTGGGGATTACAGTGGATGAGAAGCTGGATATAAGTCAACAGTGTGCCCTTGTAGCCAAGAAGGCTAATGGCATATTACATTGCATTTGGAGGAGCATTGCCAGTGGATCTAGAGAAGTGATTATTCCTCTTTATTCGGCACTGGTGAGGCCACATCTGAAGTTTTGCGTCCATTTCTGGGGCCACCACCATAGAAAGGATGTGGATGCATTGGAGAGGGTCCAACAGAGGGCAACCGAAATGATTAGGGGCTGAACACATGGCCTACGAGGAGAGGCCCAGGGATTCGGGCTTATTTAGTCTGCAGAAGAGAAAAGTGAGGGGGGATTTGATAGCAGCTTTCAACTTCCTGAAGGGAGGTTCCAAAGAGGATGGAGAGAGGCTGTTCTCAGTAGTGACGGATGGCAGAAGAAGGAGCAATGGTGTCAAGTTACAGTGGGGGAGGTCTAGGTGGGTATTAGGAAAATCTATTTCACTAGGAGGGTGGTGAAGCACTGGAATGGGTTATCTAGTGAGGTGGTGGAATCTCTATCCCTACAGGTTTTTAAAGTCCTGGCTTCACAAAGCCCTGTCTGGGATGATTTCATTAGGGTCGGTCCTGCTTTGGGCAGGGGACTGGACTCAATGACCTTCTGACATCTCTTCCAGCCCTAGGATTCTATGATATCTGTCACCAAGGCTGGTATTCTGGGATCTTCCACAAGCATTAATTCACTCTGAAAATATATGCCACTAGCAGACTTACCCAGAGTTGCCTCGGTCCTTCGGGGCAGGGCCTTGGAGATGTGGGAGGGGTGCAGGAGACTGAAGGGTTAGGGGACTGTTCTCACCCATCCCTCCTGAGGCCATCCCTCCAGTCCACCCGGGGCTTGTTCTCTCTTCTCCCAGCCATCCCAGACCCCCCAGCCACCAAGGGCCTGTTCTCCGCCCTCTTCCCCCAATGCTGTGACTGAGGGCCGGGAGGGGGGGAAAGAGTTTGTGGTGGGGAGCTACATATTGATGTGCTGGCAGACAAGATGGAGGAGGTCTGTTGGCCACTCCCTGGGTGATACGGCTGCCCCAAAAGTGGACATTTTGCAGGATAGCTCTCCCCTGTGGGCTCGCTACCCTGAGTGGCCACTCTCATACTGCATTCCTCCGAACAGCAGGCTCTCCCATTGAATGTTACAGAAAATTGTCCTTTTCCCAGGGCTTCCAGTTCTCGTAGCACAACCAATCCCTGACCTTGCTTTAACTTAGGAGAAGAGGAAGCTGCATATCAAAATTGTTGGCCCTACCTCTTACTGAGAGTTCTTGAACAAACAGACTCACAGACACACAAATACACTCTACTATATATATATATATATATATATATATATATATATATATATATATATATATATATATATATACACACAGAGATAAGACTCCTAGAAATCATTCATAGTCATGCCTATATTCACACAATAAATAGTCCAGCATCAGAGTTTTGTTTCTTGGCTATCAAATGTAATACACAATGTAGGCAGCTTAATGTTCCTGTAGTCATATGTGTCTATTTGGGGGAGTATAAAACTAATACATTAAAATGACTTCAAGTAGAAATATTTTCAGGGGCAGAAGAGACAGCATAGCTAATCCTGAGAGGTAGCCCAGCACAACTGCTTACATGGGGGGAATTCTTCCTTGGCCCCACATAGCCTTGTGGCCCAAATGAAGCCAGATGAGAACTCCTCAGTTTCTCTAATACTGTATTTGCATTTTAAAATGTTTAGCAACTCTTGCAGTGCCAGACAATTCAATGTAACATAGCACCAAAATTGACCTGGCAAACTTAACACTTTTTATCCACATTTGCCAAATTTATTATTTTGTGAACAATGAGAATGTGCAGACGTGGGCAATTAGTTACACAACACGTAGTAAATATTTTGTTTAGGAATGGAATTAGAACATTCTGGTTCTAAATAGATTGGAGTGATGTAAAGAAAGGTATAATCAAATCAAATCAAAGTAAATACAAGCAAATATGTCACTTCCTCCCTTTGCTGTCTATTTCAGATGAGTTCTGGAACCATATGGTAAGAGTGGGTAGTAAGTATTAACATTCTTCTGCCAGCAAATTCCTTTTGTTTTGCCAGAAAAAATGGATTGTAACTGATAAGTGAGAAAAGTGATTTTTGTAGCCATTATACATCTGAGTAATTACATTTTCTGCTGATACTTAATTTAGTAGTTCATGGTTACCAAACCAAGACAATGCTAATTATATATTTACAATTTCTTTTAAAGTAATGGAGAGTCTTTCTTTTTGGGTTTCTCAAGAGAAGCTGATATGTAGCCATCAAGTGAGCCATGGCAATGTCAAGATGAAATATGAGTCTTTAACAGCCAGAAGCTCATACTGCCACTAAATATTGCCGCTGCTTCCATGCTCTGAATAACACATAGACAGATACATACAAAGATAAAACTACAGGGCTATCAAACCACAATGCAAGACAGAAATGAAAAAGAACTTTTGGGTCATTATTTATTCCCTGAATATTATTCCATTATTTATGCTCTAAAAGCGTAAGATTATTCATCCTCACAGCGTAGTCCAATCTGGTTTTCAATGTTATAGGTGATGAGAAATTTCCTGTGAGAACTTGTTCTATGGTCTACTAAGTCTTGCTGCTGGAAGTTTTCCTGATAGTCAGTCAGAAGCCAAATCAAGATGGATGTAAACTTTTGATCTTGCCTCTTATTTGCCCTGGTGTTTGCAACTTGGTACACATTTTGTCAGATATTTATTTGTATTGATCTGGACTCTTCAGTGAGAAATCACCTACGCAGGGCAAAATCCATCTTGTTTTACTCACATGTGTGATCCAAGGAAAGTCAATAGAGCACTGCTCAGAAGAGTAATGCAAGCAGCGTTTGGCCTCAAATAGGTCCCAAAAGAAGTGCTAATCCAGGCTCATGAAGCTGCATCTCTAAATATTTATGGCCCCCATTAATGTGGCATATGAGTGCTTCACAATAGTCAATGTATTTAGCCTCACAACACCCTTTTGAGATAGAAGAGAGATATTACCTTCATTTTACAGATGCGGAACTAAAGCTCAGACATATTAGGTGACCTGCCATAGGTCAGACAGAGAGCCTGTATTTGCAACAGAGAAGTGAACTTACATCTCCCAATTCCCAAGCTAGTAGTGCCCGAATAAAGGGATGGATTTACACTTTACATGCCCCTAAGCACATCATCGTCAGTGCCTCTTGTGCCTACAGCTGATCTTCGTGTTTTCAATAAAAATGCAACTTTTTACCCACTTGTAACATGTAGCTGCCCCTAGCCATGTGCCTAATTGGAAATCCAGCCCTGCCCTAACTACAGGACCATTGTGCCTGAAGTGCCAAAACCCTGTCCCACACTGCCTTCACAGATGTAGAACTAAAAGGCTCTGTCTACACTACAAGGCTGTGTCTACATTGGCACCCCTTTCCAGAAAAGGGATGCTAATGAGACACTTCGGAATTGCAAATTCCGCGGGGGATTTAAATATCCCCTGCGGCATTTGAATGCACATGGCTGCCGCTTTTTTCCGGCTCGGGGTTTTGCCAGAGAAAAGCGCCAGTCTAGACAGGATCTTGCGGAAAATAAGCCCTTTGTAGGACTAAGGGATCTTCCGGAAAAGGGCTTATTTTCCGCAAGATCCCGTCTAGACTGGTGCTTTTCTCCGGCAAAACCCCGAGCCGGAAAAAAGCATCAGCCATGTTCATGCAAATGCCGTGGGGGATATTTAAATCCCCCGTGGAATTTGCAATTCCGAAGTGTCTCATTAGCATCCCTTTTCCGGAAAGGGGTGCCAATGTAGACACAGCCTAATTGTTTTTGTGCAAAAACCAATGGAGTGTCCACACCTCGAGCATGTTTTCGTGCAGGTAAATTGGCAGAACAGGGGGCTTTTGCTGGTAGAGTTATTCCTCTCCCCACAAGGAATAACTCCTTTTTGCGCTATAGCTCTTGTGCAAAAAGGCAGGTGTGGATGCTCCGGAGGGGGTTTTATGCAAGAAATCCCTATTGGCAAAAGCACTGCTGCTCTGATGGCCGTTCGGTGAATGTCAATCAGAGCTTTCTTGTGCAAGAGTGTCCATGCAGTGTGGACACTCTCTTGAGCAAAAGCACATCACTTTTGTGATGCAGTTTGAGGTCTGGCCACGCTTTTGCGCAAGAAGTGTTTGCGCAAGAACTCTTCCGCAAAAGGCTTCTTGCGCAAAAACCCTAAGACTATGCCAAAAAGTATAAGTCTTAAGAGGAGGTATTGTGAGTATTTTTTCTTACACCATATTATGTTTGCGAAAGGTGCCAGGCTGTCAGCACCACAGACTGAAGTGACATTACAATATGAGCAACAGGTTCCTGCACTGCTAATTCAGAGGAAGCCTCAGCCCTTACCTGGAAGGGCCATTAGTAATGCAGGATAGGTCAATGTGGTCATGTCTACGCTAGGAAATTATTTCAAAATAACTAAATTCAAAATAACTCCCAAAATAACTATTTCAGAATAAGCTTATTTCCCAGGGAAAGCAGGGGTACACATTTCTAAATAACCTGCCAGTTATTTCAAAATAACGGTCTTGGTAGTGTGGACACTCTGCTCATTATTTTGAAATAAGGGGGGGTTATTTTGAAATAAATACCTAGTGTAGACCAGAGCTGTTTGTTCCTATTCAACTCTTGGCTTATCTGTCAATTGTGCAGTGAACAGACACTGATCCACTAGGGGGGTGAAACTAGCAACTTTTTGTTTCACATAGGCCAATGAATAGATAAGCGGGCCACTTTTTGGTTTTAGTTGAACTAGTGACCAAGAGGTGAATATTGATGGCTGTATGAATATTAATACTGGATGAATAATAGGAAGAATTCATTTAGAACACTGTTTGAGCTGACCAAGTTTGTACCTATTTTATGAAAGAAGATCCACATTGGTCTTTACCTAGAGTATTTAAATATTTTGATGGTGTTGAAGGATATTTTAATGTGCAACACTGCAGAGATCAGATGTAAAATTCTTCCATTTTGGGAGAGATTATACATTGCAAAAGTGTCCCTCGTTTTAAGTTCAGAGGACTCTTTCAATCCAGTAGACTCTTTCAAAAACATTACTAAATATTGGCACAACTATGACACATCTAGAATAAAAACATCACCTGAGAAGGAATTTTATGCACCAATTTTAGAAAAAAACAGATTATGCTATACAAATATAGACAATGCGTATTTACTCAACTTCTGTAATTTTGTACACAAATACTACATTCGGTTAAAAATTAAAGTTAGCAACCCATATAATTCTTGTACATAGTATTTTAAACAAAAATAACAACTACCAAAAAAAAGCAGGTACATGTTTGTTTCATGTTTATTTCATGGCAGCTATGGTCATGAGATTTTTTTTTAAGGCATGAACCTGAAAGTAGATCCAAGTAGTCTCAAATAGCCTTCCTGCACTCAGTTTATGAAATCTGAGGCATAATGTGAGCTCATTAAGTGTATTATTAAGTAATTATTCTTTACACAGATTTGCATTTCTATGTAATTAAATGTGACGGGCTTCTCATGATAGTAAGTTTCAGGTAATTTATGAAGGGAAGACAATTTTGTACTTTGTGTGCTAAAGTCAAGGGACATTAGGTGCTAGAAAGCACATTCACTTGCAATAGTGTTATATTGTACTGCTGATTATACTTGGCAGATTTCATTGTTTTTGTCAGCTGGCAATAAGGCCAAAAGCCAAAATTTTCAGGCTTGGGTGCCTAAAGGTAGCCAGCTAAATCCATGTGCAAGTGTCTAAATAAAAATGACCTGATTGTCAAAGTTGCTGAAAATTTGCAGGGTGTTCAGAACTTGTTTTCAGAAGTGGCATCTGACTTTGGGTGAGACAGAATGTTTTCTGTTATAATAAATAGCTTCTCAACACAGAGAGAACTCAACGGTTGGCAAATGCTTGATGAGAATGAAGGAATAAAGCCTGGATGTTGCATCATCTTGACTCTCTCTATATTTATATTTCTCACTTTATGCTCAATACAGGATCCAAGAAAGAGATGGTCAAAACCAAACAAATACAAAATTATGTCTCCTATAAGAAGGCCTCTAAACCAGGGATGGGAAAAATTTTTTGAAGTGGCCCCGGGCCACCCCAGAAGGTGTGGGGCCTAAAACGGAAGGGGCGGGGCCAGGATGCGTCCAGGCTTCCCCACCCACAGACCGTGATTGGTCTAGGGATGGGGGAGCCTCCTTTCCCCCTCTTCCCACTAAGCACCCATGCCCCTGGCAGGGTGGGAAGAGGCTTTGCACAATCCTCCACCCCCAGGCCAATTAGAACCTGGGAGCAGGGGAAGTGCACGAAGTTTCCTCCACCCAGACAGGAGCACGTAGCACTTTGAAGTGCCATGCGCTCCTGGAAGGGTGGGAGGAGACTTCAAGCGCTCCCCTGTCCCCAAATCCTGATTGGCCTGGGGGCAGGGGAGCATGCGAAGCCTCCTCCCACCCTGCGAGGAGCAAGCAGCACTTTGAAGTGCCAGGCGCTCCTCGCAGGGTGGGGGTAGGATGGAGGAAACTTCATCCTCTCCTCCTTCCCCCATGCCAATCAGGGCTTGGGGGCGGGGAAGTGCATGAAGTCTCCTCCTGCCCTGCCAGGAGCGTGAGGTGCTTCTAAGCACTTCACACTCCTTGCAGGGTGAGGGCAGGGAGGGAAGAGACTTTGGGTGCTTCCCTGCTCCCCAAGTCCTGATTGGCCTGGGAGTAGGAGGAGCAGCAGGGCCTCCACAGGCCAGATCAACTTGCTTGGCAGGCCAGGTCCAGCCCACAGAGGCCCTTTTGCCCACCCTTGCTCTAGGGCCCTGGTAAGTCAACTTCTGATCCCTTCTCTCTCTTTCAGCTGCTTTTTTTACTTTTCATATCTAGCTCCAATCCCAGGGTACTAGAGTACTCCTTCACTGCACCCAGGCTATTGTGCCCAGAAACTCCATTAAATAGGTAGTACGCCTTGACACATGTCCATGCACAGAACATGACATCAGAAGTGAGTTCGCTCTTTCATGTACAGCATGAAATCAAAACCTAAGAATATTGTAAACATACACAGAGACAAACAAAATATGGAAAATAATAATTATGGCTGTATAGGATATTCCTGTCTCTGAGCAGATGGAAATGAAAAGGAACATGTTTAGCAATGGGAAAACAAAAATGGGAAAACAAAATTGCATTGTGGCTGGATAAAAAGAAAAAAAGAATGCCATACTATTATCTGTAATAGCCATAATGGGCAAAGATTGGCACATGCACCAAAAGCATGTGGATATGTCAACAGCATACAGGGAAGACCCCTGTAAAACCCTAGAAGCACCGCAAAAAGATTTTCAACCCATAAAAAGTGTCATGCATGAAATGCATCTTTTTAACCAGCATGATTCATAGATTACAAACCCTGGAAGGTTCAACATGCAGACTGCCCTAAGGCTAGGGAGCCAGGACTCACAGGCTCCCTTCCACCAAGCTGGGAGCCTGGAATCCCCGAGAATCCCAGTTCTACTCAGGGCTCAGTCTTAGACCAAATTGCCCAAACACCCTGAAGACTGTGGCTAAGATGACATTAGCTAACCTTGGTGAATATAGAAAAACCATGATACAGTTTTAATATTAATTTTCTTTGGTTTCGTAAGATGTGGTTAAGATGACTTTCCTCTGCCCATCTATAAATTATTCTTCTTAGTAATGATAAAGCAAAGAGGAGTCTCCAGTCCCTAATAAAAATTATTTGCCCATCTATAACCTGTTCCAATGGGTAATCTTAGTTAAAAGCTCTCCACAGAGAAAATTTCCAGCTTTTTTTTTGTTTTGTTTTCCCCCTTTCTTTTCCTTTTTAATGATAAAATAATCATAGTTAATAATCATGATTTTAGGGTTATCATGCAATCAAGTAAATTGTTTGTGACTAATTGTGCAAATAATCATATTGTTAAAAATAGTACAATACAATTTAAATATTGTTGGATGTATTTTACGTTTTAAAATATATTGATTTCAATTACACAGGATACAAAGTGTATTGTACACACTTTATTTTTATTACAAATATTTGCACTATAAAAATGACAGACAAAAGAAATAGTGCTTCTCAATTTACCATATACAAATACTGTAGTGAAAACTCTTTATTAGGAAAGTTAAACTTATAAATACAGAATTATATAAAGCTTTAGTTGTGCAAGTTCACTCTGTCCAACTTCCTGTTCAGCCAATTGCACCAACAAACAAGATTTTTTTTGCATTTGCAGAAGATAATGCTGACCACTTTTTGTTTACAATGTCATCTGAAAGTGAGAACAGGTGTTTGCATAGCATTATTAAAGCCAGCATTGCATGATATGTTCATGCTGGATGCACTAAAGTTTCATGTTCCCTCATGGTTCAACCACCATTTCAGAGGACATTCATCTACACTGATGACAGATTCTATTGGATAATAATCCTAAGTGGTGTGGACTGATACATGTTCCTTTTTATCATCTGATTCAGATGCCACCAACAGAAGGTGGGAGGTTGGGGGGGGGAGGTTGTTTTGTTTTTTGTTTTTTAGTGGTTCAGGTTTTGTAGTTTTCCACGTGAGAGTTGCTCTTTTAAGACTTCTAAACATATGTTCCACACCTCATGCCTCTCAGATTTTGGAAGACACTTCAGATTCTTAAACTTTGTGTTGAGTGCTGTAGCTATCTTTAGAAATTTCATATTGGAGCCTTCTTTATGTTTTGTCAAATCTGCAATGAAACAACATATGCTGGGTTGTCATCCTAGACAACCATAACACAAAGTATATGGCAAAATGAGGGTAAAACCAAGAGACATGCAATTCTCCTCCAAGGTGTTCAGTAACAAATGTAATAAACTCACTTTTTTAGCAAGCCTCATCAGCATGGAAACATGTCCCCTGGAATGGTGGCTAATTGGTGGCAATTCATTTTTTAATCATGATTAATTCTGAGTTAATCACATGAGTTAACTGTGATTAATTGATAGTCCTACTTCTTTTGTTTGTCTTTAATCAGTATTCCTGAGGCAAAACAAGAACCCATGAGACCAAAATAGTGGGAATCCCACCCCTGAACTGGCATTGAGAGACAATGATTAAGATTTAGTCTGCCATTTCTTATCTCCCTAGCCTACAGAGTTTTTAATATTTTGAAGATAAAAATTACTTGATATTCAACAACTAAAACCACCCCTTTCTACTTCACCCTACCATGAGTAGAGAAGTTAACCAGAACTAATTTGTGCCATTTGCTATTTACAAGGTGGAAGATGAGAATTAACTACACTCTTCTTTCTCTACAAGTGTATGTATAGTATTAGCCACTATACAGATATAGTGGCAAATAGCTAAAGCTATTGTGGTAGGTCCTGCATTTTTCCTTGGTATGGTGAATCAGGAGACCGTGCCCACCCCTATTCTTGGGATCCACAAATGAGCTGGAGGGAGAGAGAAAGAACTTTAGATTTGCCCTCTACTTCAGACTCAGGCCCTTTCTTCTTCACAGATTTACCCATTTCCCTTCTAGGAAGGCTCCTTTGTACTGGAGGAGTCCCTTTGCTCTACTTGGGCAGGGTCTCCCTTCCCTTGATACTGTAATCCTCCCATCAACACCAATATGACTCCAAAGTTTGTTTTGACTCATGGTTGTATTGAATACACTGGCAAAGGTGTGTGTTGATTGTTACCAGTTTGTTCAACGTGAGATAGTGTAATTGCTATTTTTTCAGAAAATGTATTTTCATTAACATAATTTAAGTTATTGTATTAGCTTGTCATGAAACAGATGAGACACAATGGAGGAGAAAATGAGACCCATCAGACACCATATGAAAGTGAGTCACAGTTGAGAAATACTAGACAGCCTAAACATACAGACAAAAGATACTATAAGTGAAACTAATGCAAGACCATCAGGAATCAAAGTAATGCAAGATGAGGAGGCATAAAAACTGGGAGAGATGAAATACATATTTATTTTAGAATGTATTTTAGAGTTAGGGATGGGTTTATCAGAACTCCCAAGTTATATTGTTAAATTGTGACATTTTGCTTTATGTTTTGTCAAATCTGCAATGAGAAAGGCAAAAAAACTTCCCAGGCTTCATCCAATTTGGCTCTTTTGGGAAGAAGAAATTACTTCCTCACCCCAAAACAGGTGAGTGACAGACCTGCAGCAGCCACAAAACACATCTCAAAGAGGACCAGTGCAAGATGGTGTGGGCTGTTGGAATGAAGCAAGAAGAAGCTTCATATGACCTGGGCAACAGTTAAATGAAAGAGAAGAGCAAGGGACCAATGAATGTCCTTCATCCCTAAACTAGTGGTTGATTGGCTAGAGAATGTGAAGTAAGAGACTCCTCTGCATTCTCTCAGTCAGTGTTCTCCTCTGTTCAGCCGGGGCTAGTCCATTTGCTACTGGCCCCATCAAATTGTGCACCCGTAGAGGTAGAATGGTGGCAAATATTACTGATTTATCTCTCGCGTGAGATAAAAATCAGGCCCAAAACGTTCACCTTGATACTAGATTACGGTCACATTCTCTCAGTATCACCCACCAAAGTATCAGTGCTTCCTTATCTCCCATTGGGCCAACCCATTCTTGTTAACTGTCTATGTTTTGCGGATAGGGAATTTCCTCGTCTGTGTCTCAATAAATCAATGTGCACATGGTTCTGAATCTCTGGCATGTTCTTTCCTCATCTCCTTTTCACTATACTTCAGTGCTCATGGAAGTTATACCATTGCCTAGACATGCCACATTGTGGCTAGTTCCTGTGCATTCTTTTCCCCCTCCCCCACAGCTCCTGGCAATCTTCTGAAAACTGATAGAAGACAACAGGCCTCCGCTATGAAGATCCCATTTTGAGAACTGGTCATTTGAAGAAACCAGTCTTGAATTGAGGTAGACCTCAGAGGCTCCGCCACAAAGTTTAGGGAGTCAGGGACTGTTGCAGGTTGTGCAGATTTGAAAGCTGGTCTGTCTGACTTGTCGTACAGTGCTGAACTTTTTTCTTTCAAAGGAGCAGCAAGATCCACGCCTTCATCCATCATTTGTCCTATGTTAATAAGGTATCACATTCCCTATTCTCACCTGACTCTTTAAGTAACAAGCTTGAGGTTTTTAAAAGCTTCTCAGTAAACGCAGATCTCATGGGTTTATTTGGATAATCAAACAACCCTCCCCCATCCTCAAAATAAGACTTTTTTTAACTAAAGACTTATTTTCAAAAGGAAAGGTAAACATGAAAATAAAAAATAAGATACCACAAAAAAAATATGACTATTTGGGAACTGGATCTGTTCTGAATTTAAACAGGCTGTTACAGCAATATTCCAGTTCGTTAATGGAGTTACATCAGTGTAAAACAGTTGCAAAATCAGAAGAAAATTGGGCCCTAGACATCCTCCAGTGTGAGAAAGGCAAGGTAGGATAAGCCTAGATATAGAGCCTATCATTTTTAATGAGCAGGGAGCAAAGTGCACTTAATGGCATGATTCCAAGGGACCAGAAGATAGTGTCACTAGATTTAAAATGTGCCCTGAGATGATTGTTAGCACTTCACATATGGATACTTCTGGAATAGGGAACCAATTACAGCTGTCCATCCTTTATAATCTGCAAACAATTCTGATGAGTCTTTTACAGGTAAGCAGAGTGACTGTTTCAGTGAACCAAGCACACTTTGTCTGTATAATAAGATATACACATATTCAAAATGATACCAAACTCCTGTATATGAAGCAAGTGCAAATTAGTTGCAGCTGAATAGGATGCATGGCAACTTACATGTAATAATAATGTAATGGATGTAATACTTAAATTCATACTTAGTTGGTAGAAAGTAAGGCTATTTTAGAAATGTCTATCAACATTTTTATGAATGCCTATCATCTTAAAATATAAGACCAAGAATGGTGTCTTCAATGGAGTTATTGGCTGCTCAGTACTTCTGAAAAAAAAATCAAACCAATTATATAGTTGCCAAAACATGAATTCTGGTGCCCATTTTTGATAATGTTGTTCTTGGTGTATGTAACAGGTGGTGGCACCGCCTACTGGTTATTTGGGGAATTCGCTCTGCAGCCTCAGAGCATCTTCTGTTGGCTGGTGTCTCACCCTCTGTTAGCTGACTTCTGCACTGGTTCGGGTCCCATATCCCTTCCTGCCCATTGTACTGTCCTTCCCTCATAGTACTGCTCTGTGGCAGTGCCCCTGCACTCTGGGGTCCTGCCCTCCTAAGGAACCCCAATCGCCTATGCCCACCTTACCTCAGTGACCCACTGCCAGTCATCATCTAGCTCCTGCCCCAGGAGCACACTGCAGTCTGAAATGGCCGTTTATCATTGGCAAGGGAATGTGGACCTGTTGCCTTCTCCTGCCCCAGCTGCCCCCCTTCAGCTCTAGCTCCTCAGGCCTTGAGAGCCTGGGAGATTGCCTGGCCAGAACATTCCAGCTCTGTCTGCCTTTCCTCAGCACTGCCCAGGCGCACCTTCTCTAGCTTACCAGCCCTCAGGTCCTTCCTGCTCCAGAGCTGGAGCTAGAGTGTGTTCTTTCCCTCCTCTCCAGGAGCCCCTATTTATATTGTCCCAACTGAACCCTAATTGTCTGCTATTTGCTGTAGCTGCTTGCTCCACAGCCCCAGCCCTCTCCCAAGGCTGGATTTAAATGTTGGTAAGGGCAGTGTGGGGCAGATGCCCTGTCACATTGTATAACTCCAGCAGCACTTAAGACTGTTTCAGAGTAAGCACTTTGTGGATGGCTGCATGTGGAGATGGATCTGTTTGTGCAGCTCTGGGCAATATTTGTTTATTTTTACATCAGTAATTCCAGGGGGCACAATATTCCATATCTGACAGCTGTGTGCATAGTGCTGGTTCCATTATATGGCTGTCAGCAGCTGACTACCCCAGGTAAGCTGTTTCAGAATAACCACTGACATAATTGTCAAAGGCTTGTCCAGACATTGCAATTTCACATTGACATCCACAAGTGCTACAGAATCAGCAGATTTTTTGCATTGAAATAGCCCAGAGCCTCAGGCCAGAAAACATGAGTGATGGCAAAGAGAACTTGGGCTATCCCATGCTTTTCTGTGCCTTAGAACTTAAGAGGTCAGCTGAACTACTTTGAAAGTATGGGACAAGAAATGTAGGCAGAATATTTTCACTCATATTAGCATCTCTGGCATCATTTATCATTATTCACTTTATCAGTCATTGCACTGGCTACTGCCTTGTCTCCTTCTCCATTCCCTTTACTGAAATGGCTTCTCAGCTATGCTATTTAATCTTGTTGCACAAAACTGGGTTTGAATTGCCACTGAGAAAGGCTCTGTCACCACACAGACAAGAGAGAGATGCAATGGCAAAACCTCTCGGTTGCTGCCCTTTATCCCAGAATGCATTCTAGCATACAAAAAAGTGGTCCTCTGAAATCAGTGACTACAATGCCACCAGTAAAGAAATTTGAAATTTCAGAGTTGTTTTCATTTCACAGGGTTTGAAACTGAACCAATTTTTGGTTATTTTTCACTCTTATATTAGATTTTTCATTTACCAATTTTCTCCTTTTCCTTGATACTGCATTTAAAAATCAATTTTCAAAAATAATTATGAATTAAAAAGAAAAGAAAAAAAAAGAAGAGAGGAAAGAAATAAACAATAAAAATCTGGATTTTTTTCAGTTTTGTAGAAAATTTCCAAGACACGGTATCTGGGGAAAAGGGTAATTCTTGATATATTTTTTTTTTCATTTAAAAAATATTGACCAACTCTACTAGTATACTATACACATGGCTAAGAAATTACTGGGCTCATTTGGAAATCTGTGTTCCAATTAAACACTGTGTGAAATATAGGTCTGAGAAACATCAATAGCAAAACTCCCATTTCAGTGGGGCTAGGATTTCCCCATGATCTTCCCTGATTTGACATACTGATGAGCCTCTGAATGTAATATCAATTATAAGCTAGCAAGCTGTAGCGAGCAAAATCTATTTTATTGTACCACGACCTAAGATGCAGTGGTGAACAGTAAGTTCTCAGATTGCTTGAGTAACTCTGCTAAGAAGTATAGAGGGTTTGGATTGAAATTAATAGTAAGAATTGAACTATTTGAAGGTTTCATAATTCAAAATAAAGATACTCTATAATGTTTCCTCTCTGTGCTGCCATGTCAACATAGATTATATTAAGTGTAGTTAGAGGGAAATAAAATCAAGCCGCAGAATATTTCTCTCTTCATAATTTGAGTAAAGTCAGACAGAACATAAATACTGCAAACTAAATATGAATGAAAAATACTGATATAATAAAATTAGGTCACCCTTAAGATATTAATTGGATTACTCATTAGTGCCTGATAATGAGAATTTTATGAAAACAGCTTATTGATTTTTCCAGAACTGCTGTATAGGTCGGGAGAGAACCCTGTCCAAGAGCAAGTCAACTGAAATATCTGTTTTTAAGGCAAAAAAACTAAATAAATCAGCTCTCACCTTCCTCTCTCAGATGGATAAATAGACACTATAGAGCTTTTACATTCCAATAGCTCATCCAAGAGAGAGAGACATCTTACACTCTAATGCTTTTAGACATGCAAGCAGATTTACTTTTGACTCCTGATTGCATGTTTTATTCAAAACCCTTTTCTTGACAACAAACTGTGGTATTTGATGCTTCAAATAAACTTATGTCAATGTTAATAAAGAGGAGGCAGAGATTTTAGATGTGTGCTGGCTGTAGCAAGCCTATTTGAATTATTTCACATTTGGAGGCTTCAGTCAGAATAGCAGCCCCATTGTGCTAGCTAATGTTTACATGCATAGTAAGAGATACTTCTTACCCCAAAGAAATTTTATATATATATTAGAATTGTGCATCTGTCTTTCTGTCTGTCCCTCTGTGAGTCTCTTTGTTCAAGAGCTCCTCCTAAACCGTAAACACTAGGACCACCTAATTTGATATTCAGCTTTTGCTTATCCTAACTTAAAGCACAGTCAGGGTTCAGTTGTGTCTAGAAATCAGGAAGCGCTGGGAAATGCTGAGAGTGGCCACTGGGGGCAGCCACACCATTAAGAGAATGGCCAACAGGGCTGGGCTCCACCATTTTGCCTGCCAGAGGACTGAGTAAGTAGCACCCCTTCTCCAAACCCTTTCTCCCTGGAGGAGGGGGAAACAGAGGGCCCCTGGCAGCTGGGGGACTGAGTGGAGACAGAAGGCCCCTGGTGGCCACGGGAGCTGGGGGGAGAGAAAAGGCCTCTGCTGGCCAGGTGGATGGGGAGGGGGAAAGACCCTGCCAGATGTGACTCCCTGCCCTGAGCTCCTCTTCAACCTCCCAACTCTCACTCTTGCACCCCCATGTCTCCAATCTCCTGCCCTACCCCCCCCCACACACATCTCCAAGGCCCTGCCCTGATTCCTGCACCCCCCCCCCATGCTGCCAGCCCCCTTCCCTGAAGGACATGGGTAATGCTGATTAAGTCTTCTAGTCATTTAAATAAAGAAGGGAAGCTGAGCTACAGAGTTGAAATGATTTACACAAGGTTCATGGAGCAGGTCAATGACTGAGCCTGCAACAGAGATCAGGTCTCCTGACTGCTAGTGCAGTGCCCTGCCCACTACATGAAATTATACTTTATGTTATTAGTTGTTGTTATTTATATTACAGTTGTGCCTAGTGGCCAGGTTCTCATTGAACTAGGTATGTTACACAAATATAAGAGAGAGACGGTCCCTATTCCCAAAAAAACAAGAAGTTTTCTTTGTATTTGGTTGCATTAATACAAACAATTAAACACTGTTTCAATAATTCCTTCCAGTAGGCAATCCCACAACTTAAATAACCACCATCAAAATGCCAAGGCTTCCAGTAGACTTCCATTCAAATATTAAAGATTGAATCTGCTACTTGGGAAAATAATTACTGATGTCTTGGGTTAATATTTAAAGGTACATTTTTTGAGAGATTTTGTTTTCTTTTAGGCAGGACATACATTCTATGCACAGTTCACATTCAATTGGACAGGGGAGTATGGATTTGTGCCACAAAGAATATCAACCATAAGCACTCGAAAGAATATATAATCACCTCCAAAACATATGTAGTCTTGGGACCCAGTTGGGAACTTACTACTGTAATGTGAATGAGGAGGGAGAACTCTGACATCAATGAAACATACGTGAGTATAAAACCAGTATGAGTAAATTCAGAATCACGCCCTTCATACATAAACTGACAAGGAGTCCTGTGGCACCTTATAGACTAACAGATGTATTGGAGCATAAGCTTTTGTGGGCAAAGACCTTCTTCATCAGATGCATGTAGTGGAAATTTTTATTAATCTCACTATGTCACTACTATTAGGGTATGTCTACACTAGCCACCCTAGTTCGAACTAGGGTGGCTAATGTAGTCATTCGATTAAAATATCCCGGGCACCGCCATTTTTAAATGCCCGGTAGTTCAGACTCCCTGCCCACGGCTACACGCGGCACGGGCTAGGTAGTTCGAATTAAAGCCCCTAATTCGGACTACCATTACTCCTCCTGCAATGAGAATAATGGTAGTCCAAATTAGGGGCTTTAGTTCAAACTACCTAGCCCGTGCCACGTGTAGCCACAGGCAGGGAGTCCGAACTACCGGGCATGCATAAGAGCAATGCATAAGAGAGCAACAGGCACTTGGAAATGCTTACACCCCTTCAGTCTGCGGGGAGTCCTGTTTATGTTACCTCCACCAGGCCACAGTGGACATGGCTCCAGCTGGGGGAATCCAGGGCATCCTCCAAGGTCTAGGTCCCTGGTGAGACTCACCAGGCATGGGACTCCCTACACTAGTTCTACTACAGTTGTTTACTGAGTGTGCACATACTGATTTAATGCCATTCTTATCACTCTTATGAGCTGAGACCAAGATCAAACTTGTTTACCATTTAGTAGTTTCCCAGATAAAGGCAGGGTTTAAAGCTGATAAATCCCAGCTGCTATTTGTGCTTGCAGGGTCCCAGGCTATGCTAAGCTGTATACTCCAGGGATGGAAACTTCCATCCTAGCCTGCTGAGCTGCAGGCCCCACATATGACTTATTAGTGACACATCTGTAACAAAATTAAACCACAGGTAGAAAACTTCTTGCTGTCTTTGATTCCTCAAAACCTATCATGTACACCAATTTTCATCTAATACCATATTTGACAGTCCCAAATTGAAATCATTTTCATTATTATCATGTATTATTAGAAATTAATGTTTAATATGCAAATTTTCAGCATCTTCACATCTTGCAACAATCAGGATCAAGTAGAAAATTAACCCCCAAATCTGCAAAATCAGCTAAGGTTATGTCAAGAAGAATCACAAATAGAAGTAGAGAGATTAAAAGCATTCAGAAGCACTGAAAAGAGAAAAGACAAGTTACTTGCCATGAATGGACTCTGTATGATGAATTTTTAAAGCAGGCATGGTAAGAAAATTGGTGGCACAGCTGGGTTAATTGAGCATACTAGAATATAGATCTAAATTCTAATGAGGGTAAAGAGTCGGTATTAGCTGGTTCCTAATATTAATGCAGCCAATAATACAATTTATTTTACATGGCAGTGATAGGTCAAACAAAACCAATTTTTAAATCATGATTACAGCATTGACGAGCATGATTTTATGAGTCCACAATATTTGATAACATTTTTTAAGTCCCAATCATGGAATTAAGGGAGAATCTCACCTTTTCCTGTGCCGGGAAAGATAATGGAACAAATAATTAAGGAAATAATCTGCAAACATCAACAGCCAGCATGGATTTGTAAACAACAAATCATGTCAAACCACTCTGATAGGTCCCTGTGGCGGGGCACCGCCCGCCTCCGTCCCCCTTCCCCTGGGAAACAAAGCGTTGACCCCCAGCCTGGGGGCCTAATCTATAATCTCAGCAGGCCCAGCGGCCTAGTCCAGCACTTGCAGCAGGCCCAGCGGCCTAGTCCAGTACTCGCAGCAGGCCCAGCGGCCTAGTCCAGTACTCGCAGCAGGCCCAGCGGCCTAGTCCAGTACTCGCAGCAGGCCCAGCGGCCTAGTCCAGCACTCGCAGCAGGCCCAGCGGCCTAGTCCAGCACTCGCAGCAGGCCCAGCGGCCTAGTCCAGCACTCGCAGCAGGCCCAGCGGCCTAGTCCAGCTCTGCGGGGTGGGGTAGGGGGGTCCGGGCCCTCCCTCTCCACCGGACCCCAACCCAGGGCCCTAATGGTGGTGGGTGGTTCCCACCAACGGCTCAGCGGGGGGTCCTCCCCCAAAACATGCTAAGCCCACTGGGGGGGGGGGGGGTTTCCGGCCCCTTGCCCTGGGTTACTTCCTACCCCCAATCTGGCAGCCGACGGAGGTCCCACCTGGCGATGCTGGGTTGCTGGCAGCAGCCTCGTCCGGCGGTCTTGTCCCTGGGGCAGGGGCACAGGGGCGTCTTCTGCAGCGGGGCGGACGGCCACCGGGCGTCGGTGTTGGGGGCGTGCTCGCCCCAGGGCTGGTGGTCGCCGCAGCGGTGCCTCCTCCGGCTCTGGATCTGGCGGCAGGTCCGGCGGCGGGCCTGCAGCTTGGGCCGGAGCTCCTGCCTCCCCAGCGGTCCGCCCCAACTGAGCAGCCCAGCAGTCTTTTATAGCGAGGCTGCACTCCGAGCATGCCCAGTAGGGCTGTGGGGGAGGGGCGTGTTCTGCCCAATAAATGGGCTCCCCTTCCTCCTGGTCAGTGCGGGGCAGGTTCGCCCCGTCACACACCTCCCCCCTTAAAAGGTTTCTTTCCGGTGGCTCCTCTTTAGGAGCTATGCGCGAAAGAAAATCTGCATTGCCGTGCACCTTCCCTGGTCGGTGCGCCACCTGAAACGAATATGGCTGCAAGGCTAGG
This sequence comes from Pelodiscus sinensis, assembly GCF_052426305.1. Taxonomy (NCBI): domain Eukaryota; kingdom Metazoa; phylum Chordata; order Testudines; family Trionychidae; genus Pelodiscus; species Pelodiscus sinensis. The sequence goes on from NC_143052.1 coordinate 124,438,859, forward strand.
TACCAGCGCATGATACGCGCATTGGTGTCTTTCATTGTTTGCAACCACCTTAAAGGGGCGTGATCCGTCACTACCAAAAAAGTACTCCCCAGTAAATAATACCTTAGTGCGTCCACGGCCCATTTCACGGCCAGTGCCTCCCTCTCTATGGTGGAGTACCGGGTTTCCCTCGGGTACAACTTGCGGCTTAAGTATAGCAGCGGGTGTTCTACTCCCTCTACCTCCTGGGATAGCACGGCCCCGAGTCCTACCTCGGAAGCATCCGTCTGTAGGATGAAGGGCCTGTCAAAATCCGGCTGGGCTAATACCGGTCCCCGGGTAAGGTGGTCCCTCAAGGTCTGAAACGCCCTCTCGCACTCTGCTGACCACTCTACCCGCCGCGGGTGTTGGTTTTTGGTCAGGTCCGTCAGGGGGGCTGCTATGGTGGAAAAGTTAGGGACAAAGCGCCGGTAATACCCCACCAACCCCAGGAACTGCCTCACCTGTCGTTTCGTGGTGGGAGTGGGGTATTCTCGGAGGGCCTGGATTTTATCTATTACGGGTTTCACCTGTCCCTTCCCCACCGTATACCCCAAGTAGGTTACCTCTTCTTTCCCTAGGTGACATTTGGCCGGGTTCGCTGTTAACCTGGCTTCCCCTAGGGCCTTCAATACCTCCTCTAAGTGGGTTAGATGTTCCTCCCATCCTTCGCTGTACACAATAATATCATCGATGTACGCCGCTGCATACGCATTGTGGGGTGCCAAGACTTGATCCATCAGCCGCTGAAATGTGGCAGCGGCTCCATGCAGTCCGAAAGGCATCATGGTGAATTGGTAGAGCCCAAAAGGGGTTGGGAATGCTGTTTTGGCTTTCGTCCTCGGTGTCAACGGGATTTGCCAATATCCTTTAGTGAGGTCCAGGGTCGAAATATATCTGGCCCTCCCCAGGCGTTCTAGTAGTACATCTACCCGGGGCATGGGGTAAGCATCGAACTGGGAGATGGCGTTCACCTTGCGGAAGTCGATGCAAAACCTCACTGAGCCATTGGGCTTGGGGACCAGCACTATGGGGCTCCTCCACTCGCTGCGGGATTCTTCCACCACCCCTAGGGCCAACATTTCTTTTAGTTCTTGGCGCACGGTGTCCCACATCTTCCTGGGCAGGGGACGGTGACTGTCCCGTACTTTCTGCCCCGGTTTTGTGGCAATGTGGTGGCTAATTAACGGGGTCCTTCCTGGTTTAGCGGACAACACATGTGGGAATCGCGCTATGAGTTCTTGTAGCTGTTGCTTTTGTCCCTCCTTTAGGTCTTGCCCAACATCTACCTGGGGGTTCTCCCTCAAGGCTCCCACGTGTGGTCCCAACTCGTCCTCTGGGGGGAAGGGGGTGATCATCATTGCTTCCCTCTCCCTCCAGGCCTTCAGGAGGTTTACATGGTACACTCGTAAATCTTTCCGCCGCCCTGGTAGCCTCACCTCGTAATCGACTGGCCCGATCTTCCGCACGACTTCGAAGGGTCCTTGCCATTTTGCTAATAGCTTGGACTCCGAGGAGGGCAATAAGAGTAACACCCGATCCCCGGGTTGAAAGCTCCGCATCTTCGCCTTTTGGTTGTAGTGGCGTGCTTGTGTTTCCTGCGCCGTCCGCAGGTTCTCCTGGGCTAGCCGGCCCAATTCTTCTAACCGCTCTCGTAGTTGTAACACGTAGTGGATGGTCCCCTGGGCGCGTCTCTCTTGTCCCTCCCAAGTCTCTCTCAGTAAGTCCAGAATTCCCCGCGGTCGTCGGCCATACAATAATTCGAATGGGGAAAATCCCGTGGAGGCTTGGGGGACCTCCCTTACAGCGAAGAGAAGAGTGGGCAACCATCTGTCCCACTGTCGGGGGTCGTCGTCGACGAATTTCCGCAACATTGACTTCAGTGTCCTGTTGAACCGTTCCACCAGCCCATCCGTCTGAGGGTGGTACACGGAGGTTCTCAGGGAATGGATGTTCAGTAGGCGGCACAACTCCGTTATCAGCTTGGATGTTACGTTGGTCCCCTGGTCTGTTAGGATTGTCTTCGGGAGACCCACCCGGGCGAACACCTTTAAAAGTTCGTCAGCAATGCCGCGAGCTGTCGTGACCCGGAGGGGAATCGCCTCTGGGTATCGAGTGGCGTAGTCCACAATGACCAGAATGTATTTGTTCTTATTGGCGCTTTGCTCCAGCGGCCCGACCAAGTCCAACCCTATGCGTTCAAAGGGCGTCCCTACCACGGGCAGAGGGACCAACGGGGCTCGGGGGACCCCTCCGGGGTTAGCCCGCTGGCATTCGGGGCATGATGCACAATAGTCCCTCACCGCATGATGTATTCCCGGCCAGAAGAACCGCTGGGCTAGTCTGCACAATGTTTTTTCCCGGCCCAGGTGGCCTGCCCAGGGCACATCGTGGGCCAATCGCAATACCGTCGTCCGAAGCCGCTGAGGTACCAGCAGCTGGCAGATCTCGGCTTGGGTCTGCGGGTCTTGGGTCAGGCGGTACAGCAAGTCACCCCGTATCTCGAACCTCGGGCCTTGGGGCCCCCCTAAGGGGGCCCGGTCCCTCGACTCGGGTCCTCCCGCCTGCTCCCAGGCCCGGCTGAGGGTTGGGTCGTTCCTTTGTTCCTCTAGGAAATCGCCATCCAGGGAGAAAGCAGTTTCTTGGGGATCTATGGGGGGGGCGTCAATTCGCGAGGGTTGTGAGGCTCCCCTCCTGGCCCCCCTTGAGGTCCCTTCCCCGGGGTCTTCTTCCATCGGCAGTTCTGTTAGCGCTGCCTGTGGCTGTTCTGGGCCTCCCCCCTCGGGGTCCCCTCGCCTGTAGCCCTGTAGTAGGGTCCAAAAGTGGGGCCAATCCCGCCCCACTACCACGGGGTAAGCCAGTCGGGGGACTACCCCTACGCTGCACCTCTCTTCGTGCGCCCCGATCGCTAGCCTCACCTTAGCGGTGGGGTACGTCCTTACCTCCCCGTGGATACACTGCATTCTCACCGGGGGCCCCCATTGCTCTGGGTCACCGACTAGGTCTTCTTCTATCAGTGTCTGTCCACACCCCGTATCCACCAAGGCTGTGGTCTCCTCCCCTTGCACCTTAACTGGGATGAGTATCTTTGTCCCCCCTTCTTTCTGCGGTTGCACCCCCGCTACTAGTACCTGCCCATAGCTGCAGGCCCTGGGGGTGCCCCTCTCTTTCCCGGGGTCTCCCTGGCGGCTCCCTGGGCGGCCTGCCCCCCTCCGGGCTCCTCCGCCAACCCAGTGCCCTCTCAATAGGGCTACCGCCTGCCCCAACGTCTTGGGCCCCTGTCGCCGCATCCACTCCCTGTCCTCCTTGGGCAAACTCTTCAGGAGCTGCCCCACAGCCTCCCTAGTACCTTTCCGGGGGCCCATCTTCTCCCGGGCCCCCTCGAGCACCTGCCCGACTAAAATCCTGGCCTTTTTTTTTTTTTTTTTTTTTTAAAGCACCCCCAAAAAAAAGGAAACCCCTCTCTGCGCCCCCTTTTACTCAAGGGGGGGGATTATGCCCACATTCTCCACCAGTTGTGGCGGGGCACCGCCCGCCTCCGTCCCCCTTCCCCTGGGAAACAAAGCGTTGACCCCCAGCCTGGGGGCCTAATCTATAATCTCAGCAGGCCCAGCGGCCTAGTCCAGCACTTGCAGCAGGCCCAGCGGCCTAGTCCAGTACTCGCAGCAGGCCCAGCGGCCTAGTCCAGTACTCGCAGCAGGCCCAGCGGCCTAGTCCAGCACTCGCAGCAGGCCCAGCGGCCTAGTCCAGCACTCGCAGCAGGCCCAGCGGCCTAGTCCAGCACTCGCAGCAGGCCCAGCGGCCTAGTCCAGCTCTGCGGGGTGGGGTAGGGGGGTCCGGGCCCTCCCTCTCCACCGGACCCCAACCCAGGGCCCTAATGGTGGTGGGTGGTTCCCACCAACGGCTCAGCGGGGGGTCCTCCCCCAAAACATGCTAAGCCCACTGGGGGGGGGGGTTTCCCGGCCCCTTGCCCTGGGTTACTTCCTACCCCCAATCTGGCAGCCGACGGAGGTCCCACCTGGCGATGCTGGGTTGCTGGCAGCAGCCTCGTCCGGCGGTCTTGTCCCTGGGGCAGGGGCACAGGGGCGTCTTCTGCAGCGGGGCGGACGGCCACCGGGCGTCGGTGTTGGGGGCGTGCTCGCCCCAGGGCTGGTGGTCGCCGCAGCGGTGCCTCCTCCGGCTCTGGATCTGGCGGCAGGTCCGGCGGCGGGCCTGCAGCTTGGGCCGGAGCTCCTGCCTCCCCAGCGGTCCGCCCCAACTGAGCAGCCCAGCAGTCTTTTATAGCGAGGCTGCACTCCGAGCATGCCCAGTAGGGCTGTGGGGGAGGGGCGTGTTCTGCCCAATAAATGGGCTCCCCTTCCTCCTGGTCAGTGCGGGGCAGGTTCGCCCCGTCACAGTCCCTTTCAGTTCTAGTATTCTATGATTCTATGATCCAAAGCATTAATTAAAATAATGAATAGTGTAGTACCAGATCTAGGACTCACCACTGCAGGGCCTCACTAGATATGCCTACCAGTTTAACAGTGAACCATTAATAACTATTCTTTCAGTTTGGTCTTTCTATCAATTGTGCACCCACCTTATAGTAACTTCAGTCAGACCACATTTCTCAAGCTTGCTCATAAGAATGTAACATGTGACTATGTCAAAGTCTTACTACAGTCAACATATATCATGTCTACTGCTTCCTTCAAAAAAGAAAATTAGGTTTATTTGGCATGATTTGTTCTTGACAAATCGATGCTGGCTCTTCATTATAACTTATATCTTCTAGGCATTTGAAAATTGATTGTTTAATAGTTTGTTCCAGTATTGTTCCAGATATCAGATGAGGTCCTTTTTGTTTGACTTTTTAAAGTAGATACTTTCTTTGTCCTCTCGTAATCCTTTGGGACCTCACCCATCTTTCAGGGAGCTCCTGAACATAACTGCTAGCAGTTCCAAGATTACTTCAACTAGTTCCTTTGGCAATCTAATATGAATTTCATAAGGCCCTGATGATGTGACTATATCTAATTTATTTAAATATTCCTTAATCTGTTTTTGTCTATTTTGTCTTCCCTTCCTTTTAACCTGTTAATATTAACTCTGCTGAGTATCTGGTCACCTTTAACCTTTTTAGTGAAGACTAAATGAAAATAGACAATAAATACTTCAACCTTCTTTATGTCTTCCATTATTAGCTTGGGAACCACTGCATTAGGAGAAATAAAAGGAGATCTGCCAGTCTAACACTGTTAGAGCTTTGTAGCTACAGAGAACTCTCACTTCGTTGGTGAAGTCTTGGCAGTGACAGCTCTAAAGTCCATTCTTATTAAGGTGAAGAATCCCATTTCTGCAGACTGGATTGCTAATCTCTGAACACCTCTTTATTATGCACAAAAGTGCTGTTGGTTCTTTATTATGCACAGCTGATCAGCATCATCAAAGAGCTGAAAACTACTTGCATAATGGTAGAATCAGTGGGAAAGAACGCCTAATACAGTAAGTACATTCAGCAGTGCTTTAATGCACTTTCTTCCTTGTCCACTGGATCATAAATCCTCGACTAAACTCAAAAGACTGCTCTTTGGTTCATCCAGAGTTACCATCACAATGCACTTGCTTGTCCTGTTTCCACCCCATGCCATGACTGTGGAGCAGTATTGCAGACAATAATTAATATGGTAGAAGAGGGCCATCCTCTGATTATAGAACCTGGATATCTAGCTCTGATCTCTGCATACAACAGAAGAAAAGAAAATAGAGCTAAGCAAAAATTTTTGGACAAATACTTTATTCATCAAAAAAATAGAGTGTCAGCCAACATGAAACTATTTGAGAATTTAACACAAATGATTTTTGCTATTCACAAGTGGAGAAAGATGTTGGACTGGTGCTGCAGTTACCTTTCCCTTCGTACCTCACATTAACCTTTTCCCCATTGTTTAGGGCAGGGCTACTCAACTTTTGAAGCCCCAGGGGCTACAATGATACTCATAGCTCATGCCTAGGGCCGCAAGTTAAATGTGGTTGCATATATATGCAAATATATATGCAAATATTTGCAAATAGCTTCTTTCAGACTGACGGGCATGAATACTAAGATTAAAGGCAAGACTACACAACACAAAGACCCCATTTAAGTCAGTTCTGCTGATATTAATATTTACTCGATTTTCTCTCATATAACAGCACTTTTAATGAGCAATGGCAGTCCAGGAATTTTACTACTAAAACGCATATCAGCAGAACACCATTATATGACTATTTTTTAGTTTTGGCTCCTACCCATGTGCTATGTGTTGAGCCCTGTGTAAACCTAAACTGAACTGAGAGCCGCAAACAAATGGGCCGTGAGCTGCATGTGGCCCACAGGCCATGTATGGAGTAGCTCTGGTTTAGGACACTCACCTGGGACATAGGAAACACCCAGGTTTAAATCCCTGCTATGAAACAGACCTAAAACACAGTTTTTTGATTCACCAAAAAAAATGTAAAAATTCAAATTCAGTAAAACCCAAAAAGAATGCTTATCTGAATTTTCAGGACTGACACCAAACCAAAAAATACCAATTATTCACCAACCTCTATTTGATAATCATGTAATAAAGTATTTTTACTGCTAGCATGTTCTGGAACTATGTAGAGATTGCACTATTAACAACAATATCCTGCAACATATGAGTACCCCTATGCAATCACAATGGTCTTAAAGCCTATCCTGCAACATCCTTGCTACAACAAGGTCTGTCCTCATTAAAAATAATTAGTTGAATCAAATTATGTGGTAGTATCTGCATGAGGACACAGCTCAAAATGATGCATCTGCATACAAAATACATTTGGATTTTCCAATAACATAGGAATATATTAGTTAGTGATGGAAAAGAGCTATTGAATCATCCAGTCAATCTGCCTGCAAGGGTGGAATAGATTCCCTGGATAATGGTGGAATTGGACACCGAGGCCGAAAGGTCACTAAAGAACACTGTGTTAAATGGGTTTCAATTAAATAGATAGGACAAACTTTCTAGATTTAAATGCATTGTGGAGAAATACTCATTTGTAGTATTAAAGCCAGAAGAGAATTCTGAGAGGAATGCAAATTAATGTATTTCAATTATCATATAATGAAAGTTTTTGGATTAAATAGATCTATTGCTTTAATAAATATTTTGACTATTCTTAGAATTTAATATTCTATACTTAACATAAACATATGATTGTATTATTCATCACAAATCCAATACAGATTTCATGATTTACATAGTAAAAATAGGAAATGTCAGCTCTGCCATGCTGGTCCCCAACCAACGTGAGTAACCCTTCCATGGTTGACAAGATTTGAACCTATGTGGGGAAACCGCAATGGATTTCTGGTACATCACCTTCACCACCTGGCCACAACTACCATCTTAAAGGAACACCTGATACCACATTGAGACTGTCAAGTGGCAAGCAGGAAGGCTTGAACCTATCATCTTGGCATTATTAGCACCACATTCTAGATAGCTGACCTACAGAAAAGAAACTCGAAATAGGGAATAACCAAAATGAAAATGTGCTGTAGCTCACTCAGATTGTCTGAACACCATTTAATCAGACCAATCTTTATGCTCCTATCACTAACAATAATCAATTATAGTATCAAAACAAAGATGTGAAATGCAAAATTGAAACATTAATCAGCTGCTGTAATAGTCTCAAAGAACAAAGCTAATGACTTTAAGAATTACTACCACTTCTCTCTATTGTGAATGACAAACTTTTTTTTTCTTTTGGGGGTACTGGAGCTAAGAAATTAAGATTGTTAGTTTGCCAGCATCATCAGAACAGTTCCGAGGAAAGAAAGAACTGGGAGTGGGGTGGATCCTCTACATAGATAATGCCTATTGTTTTCATGTCTACAAAATAATTTCTCAGCAGTGAAAATGGTGGAGTTAATAATAACTCAATGGGCATTTTCTGGGGCAGGTCATGAGTTTTGGCATACACTAGCTGACATGTTACTACAAACAAAGATTTTCAATCCCCTTATCCAGAGAGTTTGCAATGAAGAGCCCTGGATTTTTGCTTTAATAAGGGTTCCAGAATCCAAGCCTCAAAACATCCAAAGTTAGCCAATCCAGTGTGTTCCACACCCATTCTCTCAGCATAGGCTCAGTAGCATTGAGTGCTTCATTCTCACCCCTTAGACCAGTGTTTCCCAATTTTTTTTGACCACAGAACCCTTTCAAACTCAGAAAAATTTCAAGGAACGCCCCTAGCCAGGGATTAAGTTTGTCGAGCAAAACACCCAAACACACACAGACTGCCAGTACACCACAGTTGGTAGTAATAAGATGCTAAATATGGTCATGAGATCACCATTCATTTATATTCAACAAAAATTATATTAAATATGTACAAAAAATAAAACTATCAAATAATATTAATTATATTCATAGTTTTCAATGCGAAGAGTGGTTTTTCTTCTTTTCTTGGCAAATTCTTTTTATATTTGGTTTAATACTAGAAAGTTGGAGTCGCATATCTGGCACAGCATTCAGTCGATTTCTGTATTTCGTTTTCATTGCTGCATAGTTCGAGAGCCCAGTTTCGCACAAGTATGTACTGGCAAAGGGTAACAGCTGACGAATTGCGCGTCTTGATAAAGATGAATATTCTTGACTTTGACATAAGTCACTCCAAAATGTAATCAGAGAAACTTCTTTAAATTTTTGTATTAATTGGCCATCTGAAGCGATTTCAATTAGGTTTTCATAATCTTGTGTAGAAAAACTGACTGGCTTTTCTGTTAAACTTAATGGATTTCGAATCCAGTAATTGTTGTCATTGATGTTTGGAAAATACTTAATGATGTTCGTGTATAAATCGCAGAGATGATCTGCAATGTCGCTGCGAATATCTTCATCGAGTTTGTATCCATTTTCTTCAAGGAAATCATTCAGCATTGGTAAACAATCCAAATCATTTCGTCCTACAGATGAGATCCAAAACTGTAGCTTCCGTGACAATGACAAAATTTTGTCTTTCGCATTAAAAATATTTACATTCTTTCCTTGCAGCGACAGATTTACTTCATTTAGTTTTGTAAAGATGTCTGCAAGATACTCAACTCTAGATAACCACAAAAAGTCTGTTAAACGATCAGACAGTTGGAATTTGTGATCCATCAGATTTGCAGAGAGCTCATGACGCAATTCAAATAATCTAACCAGCACTTTTCCTCCTGATAGCCACCTGACTTCTGTATGTAGAAGCAGGGCTGTGTGCTGACTACCCATATCTTCACACATAATTTTGAACAGTCTTGATTGTAATGGTCGAGTTTTTATATAATTAATAATCTGTACTGCTTCGTCCAACACATTTTTAAGAGAGGGAGAAATATTCTTAACTACCAGAATAGTTAAGGTCTGTGGAGAACGCAGTGACTGCTGGTGCAGTTTGGTGCTATATTTTTTATTCGTGTTACAGCACCAGCCACTGTTCCTACCATTGCTTTGGCACCATCACTGCACACATCAACACATTTTTCCCAGCTTATTTGATGTGTTTTCATAAAGTTATTGATACAATTGAATATAGTCTCACCAGTTGTATTGGTTTGCAAAAATTCACATAAAAGTAAGTCTTCTTCAATAGAACTATTAAAATCATAACGGACAAATACAAGCAGAACTGCAAGACCTGCAACGTCAGTGGACTTGTCTAATTGTAATGCATATGCGTCACATAAATGCAGCCGAAAAATAAGCTCCTTCTCGATGTCAGCAGCAAGATCGTGAATGCGACGTGTGACAGTATTGTTTGATAGTGGCACAGCCTCAACTTTTTACTAGACTCCTGATCCAACATACACATCACAATATCTTTTGCACATGGTTTTATGAGTGATTCCCCAATAGTGTGTGCTTCTTCAGCGAGCAATATACGATAGCTTACTTTGTAAGATGCCTCTGTTGCATTTTCATTATCAGATTTGGCAATTTTTGACATGAAGAGTTTACTTTTTTCAAGCGATTCAAGCTTTTGCTTAAAAAAACTAATGTCTTTATCTTTGTATTCTGGATGATTTGTTTCAAAATGTCTTTGCAATTTAGCAGGTACTAAACAACTAATAGGGTATGTCTATACTACCCCGCTAGTTCAAACTAGCGGGGTAATGTAGGCATACCGCAATTGCAAATGAAGCCCGGGATTTGAATTTCCCGGGCTTCATTTGCATAAGCGGGGCGCCGCCATTTTTAAATCCCCGCTCATTCGAACCCCGTGCCGCGCGCCTACATGCGGCACGAACTAGGTAGTTCGAACTAGGCTTTCTAGTTCGAACTACCGTTACTCCTCGTGGAATGAGGAGTAACGGTAGTTCGAACTAGGAAGCCTAGTTCGAACTACCTAGTTCGTGCCGCATTTAGCCGCGCGTCACGGGGTTCGAACGAGCGGGGATTTAAAAACGGCGGCGCCCCACTTATGCAAATGAAGCCCGGGAAATTCAAATCCCGGGTTTCATTTGCAATTGCGGTATGCCTACATTACCCTCCTATTTCGAAATAGGAGGGTAGTGTAGACATACCCTTAGATAATATTTTGTTGCACACTACACACTGGGCACCTGGAGCATCTTCATTTCCATTGCTTGTGAATCCAAATGCCAAATAGTCCTCACAATACCTGCGTTTCTTATTAGTCAGCTGAAATTTTTCATAATTAACTTGAGCTGCCTCAGTATTTTCCTTGCTGGTTTCTGTAAAAATATTGGAGTTTGAAGTACTCACTTTTCTCTTTAAAGTTCCTTCTTTTAACCAACAATCCATGGGGAATTTTGATATTAGATTGAATTCTTAAACTTAAAGTCACACACAGGAGCCACGTGTCCTCACAGTGTGTATGGGGATTTGTTCCAATCCTCACAGTGAGTAGGAGTTCCGGTGTTCCACTCACTGATAGTACTCCTCCCCCCCCCCCCCCCACACACACACATGCTGCCTTTACCAAGGGACCTAGCAGCAGCAACAGCTGCTTGTCCCGCTTCTGCCCGATCAACCCAAGATCCCTCTCCCGCATGCCCCGCTGCCACTCTGCTTTTTCCGGTGATAAAAGCAGAGCGGCAGCGGGGGACGCGGGAGAGGGATCTTGGGTTGATCGGGCAGAAGAGGGACAAGCAGCTGTTGCTGCTGCTAGGTCCAGTGGTAAAAGCAGAGCGGCAGCGGGGGACACGGGAGATGTCTGAAAGGGGAGCGGGGAAGGAGCCAGCGTCTTTGCACGCCGGGCTCCTCTGACTCTTTATGGGCGAGGGGAGGGGAGAGTTTGGGTTCTCGCGGAACCCTTACGTTCGCTTCACGGAACCCCAAGGTTCTGCGGAGCACCATTTGGGAAACACTGCCTTAGACTGTAAACCTTCTGATTAGAGCAGAAGTAAAGTCTTGTCTCTAAAACCTGAGAATCTACTATATCACACACTGAGTGTGGTTCAAATTCTCCGCTTTGGACCTGTGCATCCTCATTAAAGTTAGTTACGGTTGCATGAATGTATATTGTTATTAGTTATGTTACAGTGGTGCCTAGGGGCACTGTGCACAAAGTGCCGTGGAAAAAGATAACGAAGAGACAGTCTAACAGGGTGACTTGGTCATAGACTGGAGGGCCAAGATGAGCCACGCACCTGTGTAAAGTTTGGTGATCTAGGGTAAAAGACAGCAAGAAGCTGCAGTGATTAGGCTCTTGCAGTGAGAGAAAGTTTCTTATAGTCAGGGCCATTGGAGGGAAAGGGGAGGATACGGGTCCCAGGACAAATCAGCCTCCCCACTAATTTCCTTTCCATTTGTCTGGTACTCCTGCCTACCGACCCACCACTCTCCTCCTCACCATCTGCCCTCCCACCTGCCACTTGCTTCTTTCACCCGCTTACCTGCTGCTTGTCCACTTGCTAGCCACCTCGCTGTGCATCTGGCACCCCACACACACATCTACCCATCGGGGTGCCATTTCAGATTTCGGTAAGGGGGGCGACCTTTTAGATGGGGGGAGAGTGAGAACATGCGGGAGGTGGACTAAGGACAGAGGCTTCAGCAGTGTTACTGAGCACACTTAGTACAAGCCAAGCACCAAATGGCAGGGGAGGAAACTAACCCTTCTCCCTTCCTTCTACACACACATCATCTCTATTGAGGGGCTACTAAGGCACTAGAAAGCTCTACTTTTTTTTGTGGCAGACAATTTAGCAGTTAGCTGACAGGAGCATTGTATCTAATTCCTATATAAAAGAAAGAAAATTAAATAACTATTAGATCCACTCAGCTCTAACACTAGCATATTCTGACATCTTGTGGCAATTCACTTAAGGGAAACTGGCTAGCCATAAATGTTTAGTATATATTCTTACTTTGTTACTAAGTCTGTGGAGAGAGAGAGAGAGAGAGAGAGAGAGAGAGAGAGAGAGAGAGAGAGAGAGAGAGACACACCCTGTCAGGACTCCTGGGCTCTATCTCAGCTCTGGAAGAGGGTTGGCATCTAGTCAGTTATAGCAGGGGGCATATAGGAACATCAGAATGGCCTTACTAGGTCAGACCAATGGTCCTTCTAGCCCTGTATCCTGTCTTTCTCCATGTGCATTACTTTGCACTTATCAACACTGAATTCCATCTGCCCTTAAGTTACCCAATCACCTAGTTTTGTGAAATCCCTTTGTAACTCTTTGCAGTCAGCTTTGGATTAGTCCCCGTTCACCTCTTTTACAAGAACATTTATGAGAAGTTTAATAGCAGTGGTCCAAATGCAGATCTCAGCAGCACAACACTCATTCCTACTCTTTCCCCCTTCCCCCATCTTCTAAGTGGAATACCTGGCATTGTTTTCATGCTGATCTAACGATCCTTCAATTGCTGGAATGCCCAGCATTTTGTTATTCTTAATCACCTGTCTCCCTCTTTTTATAACAAGCAGCTCAAACTCCGTTGCATTTAAGAACTGCCTGTGGAGTAAGGACATGTGCTTTAAGCAGACCTCAAATATGAAATCCAGGGGTTCAAACTCCAGAGGGGTACCTACTGCCCCAACACCCCATAAAAGGCACCCTTGCCACCCAGCTGCCACTCTCCTCCTCACTATTCTTCCACTCATCTGTATTCTCACCCCTTTCCCGCCTGCCGCATTCACCTCCTCACCCCAATCACTCACCTGCCTCCCACCTCAACTCCCCACCTCAACTCCCACCTCAACTCCTCATATGAATATTGGGACAAACAGTTTCCTGATTGTACATCAGTCGGGACACTGGACAAAGGGCTAAATATTGGGACAATCCCACTTTTTTCAAAGCATGTCCCCCCACATGCATAGGACTTGGCACGGTGACCCCAATTCACCATTTCCATGGGGCAGATCTGCCTATAGCTGTCCCAGAGGCAGGAATAGTTCCTACAAAAGGATCTGCATGAAAAGCAATGGTGATGGCACCCCCAGTGCCAAACCACTGTCAGGTATTTTACAGACATCAGCGCAGACCTTTAAAGAGGCATTGGCAGCATATTGAAGTATTACTTGGCCCTATATCTTTCTACAGGTGATATAAGAAATTCTGATTTCAGTTTGGACAGGCCGACAGCACATCTTATTGAATGAATGATTATTTACAGATATTCAGAATAATCTGTAGGAAGAAATGTATATAGAAAAATAAGCAAAGCAAGTTCTGTTATGTTTAGTCCATGAAAAATAGCCATTAAACTTTAAATCAATGAAGCATAGTCATGGCTTTGAGACTATGGGTGTTACAAGTTCCTGTAATTTTAGAAAATTTTGCTCCATTAATTTGCTCCATTCCCTATAATCAATTCAGAACTAGAAAACATCTTGAATTTTCTTTTTCTTATGATGAGATTAATTTTTATGTCTTCAAACTATTCTTTTTGAAAAGCATACCCAACATCGCTAAAATAAAATCCTCATTTTTTTTTCTTTTCAGTGTCATTCATTTCATTAAAATATAAAAATAGAACCCTCTGTGAAGTATACAAGCTCTTTCATGCAGAATTTAATTTTTTGTGTGGATTTACATAGCCTCCAGCCAGTAATTTGCCGAGGCTCATTTAATCAGCTCAGGTACTATCATTTGAAGAACCAGCTGAAGGAAGTTTATTTCTAATGATCTTCATCCAAAGTATATCCTTTTGCATATACATGTTATGAATATCCTAATGGAATGCAATCATTATGTACTTATTTAAATGCCTGTTGAATTCTCAGCAGTCAAGCCCTGAAATGAGAAATAGAGAGAACTCAGAGGTGGCTGGTGTTCTTATTGGCTGTGTCTAGACTTCATCCCTTTTTCGGTAAAGGGATGTAAATTAGGCACGTCGGTATTGCAAATGAATCCGGGATTTAAATATCCTGTGCTTCATTTGCATAATGGCGGCTGCTGCTTCTTTTGTAAGCGGGTCTTTTTTTAAAAAAATGGCAGTTTAAACGGAATCTTTCAAAAATAAACCCTTTTTCGAAAGATCCTGTGCTCCTCAAAAAATGAGGTTTACAGGATCTTTCGAAACAGGGTTTTATTTTCAAAAGATTCCCGTCTAAACTTCCTTTTTTTTAAAAAAAAAAAAAAGCCTCATTTTGAAAAAAAGCAGCAGCTGCCATTATGCAAATGAAGCACGGGATATTTTAATCCCAGATTCATTTGCAATATCGACGTGCCTAATTTACATCCCTTTACCGAAAAAGGGATGTAGTCTAGACGTACCCTTATGGCCAGGGAAATAAAAGGTGCGATCCAGTTTCAAAACTTATACTCATATGAAAGAAGGAATCCGAGAGATAAATTCTGCACCTGAACACAGTTCAGTGGTGTAGTAAAAATGCAATCTTAATATTTGTACTACATGGCAAATGATTGTAACTTGGCATTAGGCATGATCAGGATACAGTTGCCCCATGTTATATCCTAGGTGATGGAAGGGGGTTTGGTGACTAAAGCATTAGATTGGAAGAGCTAGGTTCTATTCCTGACATACTTTGTTACCTTTGATAAGTCACTTCATGCTTCTCTTCCCATCTTTTATCTGTCTTGTCTACTTAGGTTGTGAATTCTTGGGGGCAGAGATTGTCTGTTGTGGGTATCAGTATAATGCCTAGCTTGAAGGCACTCTAGGTGCTACAGTAATACAAATAATATCAGTTCCCTTGTATATTTGTAAGTTGTCTGCATGACATGCATCAGGTGCACTTATACAAATCTTGGACTACCACGTTGCTTTGCATGTGTTACATATAGTTTGCTGTGCATTTCCTTTTAGAGACACATTCATATTTAAAAGCTAAAATCTATAGAGTCTAATTATCGAGACTCAATATTTACTATGCAGTTATTCGGCTTTATTATTGCTGGTACTAAGCTCCTAATTTATATAAAAAACCCAGTGTTTAATTAGCTTACTTTGAATATTATTAAAATTGAATGCCAAGGTTTTATCCATTACAATTGCCACATCAAGCTTTGCTTTTGTAAATTTGTTTGACACTGGAGTCAGTCCCCTCCTCTCAAGGTGTCTCCCAGTTAAACACTGACCCCGGAGAGTGCACTTCTGGTGAGTTTAAAATTGTTAAACTTACTACAAGCAGACTAAAGCAATTGGGTGTGATATACAGCGCACTCTGGGTATGTCTAGACTGCACCTCTCTGCCGGCAGAGGGATGCAGATTAGACAGGTAGAAATTGCTAAAGAAGCGGGGATTTAAATATCCTGCACATCATTAGCATAAAAACGGCCACTTTTTTTTCAGCACGGAGCTTTGTCGGAGAAAAGCTGCAGTCTAGAGGCTGATCTCTCACTAAAGAAAGCATTTTCTGATAGATCCCTTATGCCTCGTAAAACATACCCTCTGTGCCTACACAGTGAGGGGGCCTGGAACAGCTTGTTAATGTATCTGGAGACAGAGTAGGAGTCTTGCCTGCACATCTCCATTAAGCTTTCAGCTAGGAATTTTTGATCCTTCTCCCAAGGTTTCTGGGGAGGTCAGCAGTAGGACACCTTCCCACACTAAGCCACCAGTAAGTGGTCTGGCATCATTGAACCACAAAGCCTTGCAGCATAAGGCCCAGGTAGTTTTCCGCATTCAGTCAGTATCCATTCCTGATCACTTTGTGGGATTCGGAGAAGACTGATATCTCTAATGGAAACCTGGATGAAGGAGGAGGGTAAGCTATTAGCGCTCTCCTGGGGAAGCCACGTGTACTGGACATGCAGCTCCTCTCCCCCTATCATGGGCAGAAGAAGTAGTGCTGTTCCCAGGAGGCTGCATGAGCTGACACAACATGTGCTGGAAACAGAGGGAAGCCGTCCTCTCCCATCCTCTCCTCCCTTTCCCACCTGCAGGCTTCTGCCCTGGCTAGCCCCTTACCATGCCTGCCTGCCTGCAAATAGTGCGAGTATAGATGCTCTCCTGAGAACTCTGTGCACCTGCTGTAAAGTGCCTGCTTTAAAGCAAACACTTGGGCTTGCACAGAGCACTTGGAATAGATTCCCCACTGAACAGTAGCTGAATGGCGTGACAAGCTTCCATACAGCTATTGCCACACACTTCTCCAGGGTTATAGCGGGTCTCATGCAGGTATTCTGGTGCCTCAGCACAGAGGAAAGCGATTTGCAAAGTTCCAAGAAAGTGGCCATGCGCATTCGGAAGTTTTGTAACCACTGCTGATCGTCCCATCTCTTATCACAACGTGGTCCCACCAATCTGTTACTCATGGCACCAAAACCAGCATTCCATTGTGTCCACACTTTTGACCGGTGGCTGCACTTGCATCAGCGCTAGGGCTTGCATGAGTAGCAACTCCATTCCAAGCCAAGATTTGTCCTCCTCCTCTTCCTGTCAGAGCAACATGCACATGCTCTTGATGGACTGCACCATTAGATGCACCATGACACACAGCAGCATCAGTATAATTTGCTGCTAACTGGGATCCATGCTCGCACTTCTGTGGTGTCTGCATGGGAAATCAGGGCACAAAAAGTTGCAGCATTCTGCTTCCCATTGATCTTACACAAGGGGGGAGGGACTAGATGAGTGTATTATAGGGTGCTGATGACATGAAACCTGCTGCACGGTTTTGGTCCCAGCGGCCACCGGGAGCATAGCCCAGAATGCAAAGCTGCCCATGGTGCATCGCTCAATGGTGAGCTCCCTAATGGGGGTGCAGTACTTTGAACTATAGTCAATTCTTCCCTGCAGTGAAGACATGGATCAGAGACGGTTCTCAGAAATCGACCACATTAGATTCGACCTTATCTTGCATTGTAGACATGGCCTCAGTACTGGAAATCACAACTCACAACTCTGAATTCAGTATATTGTTGAAAACACAGTTATAGCAATGGGGTGGGGAGGGGGGGGCCAAAAGCTCTGAAACAAATTTAATATCCAGTGGCCCGCAATGAGCTGTGCTTGTAATATTCTGAAATCCTTGAACTTTTGAGTATGACTATTCAATGTTACTGACATTTTATGCAATATCCTCTTTGGGTCTTTTATTGAAAATAAATATCATGTATTAGAAGAAAATAAAGATTGAAATGAAAGTGGCCTCTGGGTCTGAGGGTACAGTAGTGAACAAATACATTTTTTTGTGCTGCCTTAGTAGTTATCTTCCTAAATACAAGCACCTATAATTTTTCAGTTTGGTTGCAAAGAAGCTTGCGTGCTTTATAATACCCACATGTGAAGATTTGCAGGTAATGGGCCAAATCCTTCAATTCTTATTCAGAAGAAACTCCAGCAAACAGAAGTGTTGCTTCTGCAAGGAGTTCAGGATGAAACCCTTCGTTTATATATTCTGAATTTAAGGTCCAGTTTGGATCCTGCAGGATGCCAGAGTCCCAATCCAGCTGCAGACAAACTACACATGTGCTGTAAAGTGTTTTTAAAAAATCTCCTCCAGGGTTTGTTTTTATTAGCAATAGAGTGATTCAAAATTAACATTATCTCAACCCATGCCCTTCCTAAGCCTAGGTACTTCTCACATTGTTTTTCCTATGAACTGTCTCTCTCAAACCTTAGCATTCTCTGCCAGAGGACTACTCACACCTAAGGATGTTAAATTGCGGTTAATTGAGTAGTCGAGTACTCGATGGAATTTCCATCGACTGCCTGACTAGTCCATAGGCACTTCCTCATTCCTTCTTTGAAATGTACAAGAGCCCCTGCTGGGGTTCTTGTACATTTCAAAGGACGAAGTAAAACCCAGGGCTTGCTTTGAAATTTACATTTCAAAGCCATGAAGCCCAGGGTCAGCGGGGGACCTAGAGTCCCCTGCTGACCCTGGGCTCCATGCTGCGCTGCATGCTGCATGGAGCCGGTCATCTGGGGGGTCCCCAACTGACCCCAGGTTCCATGGCTGCCTTTTTGAAATGCCAAGGCAGCGTTTAAAAGGGGCAGTGCCACACAGCTGAGCTGAGGAATCATCTGTGCAATGGCTACCCCTTTGAAACGCTGCCTGGGTGTTTCAAAGGGGCAGCGCCGTAAAGCCTGGGGTCAGCTGGGGACTCCCTAACTGACCCCAGGCTCTGCTGAAATGCCTCAGGTAGCCTGGGATCAGCTGGGGACTCATCAGCTGACCCTGGATTCTGGGGAAATGCCACATGGAACCCGGGGTCAGCTGTCTAGTCCCCAGCTGACCCCAGGCTCCATGGAGCTTCAGCATTTTAAAGGGGCAGCGCTGCACAGCTGGGCCGTAGATCAGTTGCGTGGCAGCCTCCCCTTTGAAACACCAGCTTGGTGTTTCAAAGCAGCAGCACCACACAGCTGATCCACAACTTAGCTGTGTGGTGCTGCTGCTTTGATGTACCCTTCCCCCTGCCCCTTGGCTTCCTCTGTCCCATAGAGGCAGTGTGTGGGGGGGGATCAACTAGTCGACTAGTCCTTAACATCCTTACTCGTACCTACTTGATGAATCTATTAAGCTACACTTGATCCAGAAAGTCAGTAGCAATTAACTGGAAGCTCTCTGTAGGGTTCCAACATGAGCTAACAGAATGAAGCAACTGGAAAATTCTGTTCCTGTGTTACAGATGTAATCAGGGCTGAATCAGCCCTCATGGTTCAGAAGTTCCTTCTCCTGAGCCCGACTTGCACTCCACTGCTGCCAGCGTTATGTGGCTGTTGACTCCACTCGCACCTTTCTAAAGAGCAACAAAGTCACACAAACATCACCTGGATAGATGGTAGTTGGCTTAATTCCCAGTGCGCCCATCGCAGCAGGGAACAACAGAGTCCAGCCACTGCTACCTTGGCCGTGAGTGTGCATATGATTAAAAACATCAATAGTGTTAGAGGTCTGTTAAGCTGTGGAGATGGTGATACTCTTAACTAAATCTGTAGTGTGTATACATGTATGTATATATGCACTCAAAAGGAAGCGGGGGCTAATCATGATTATCAACCAGAAAGTAGCACAGCATTTAGGGTGCTATGTATGCAATGCAAATAAGCTGTTAAGTTCAATAGCTTGGTGGAAACATAGGAAAGTTGGTCCTATTACAAAATACAAGGCTGCTATTTTCCCTATTATACCTGCATGCTATGCCAAATGTTTTATATCTGATTTGACACATATGTGCCTCCAGAATATGCTGGATCAGATTCTCATGCTATTTTGCTCCACTGATATAATGGAGTTGCACTACTTTACGTTAGCTGAGAATGTGGCCTATTTTGTATAAAATTCAGAGGCTGCCATTAAAGACTGGATAATTTTATTGCAAGTGCTGAGCTAACAATATCTAACTGTCTGTGGTATATGACACACCATTAAGGATGTCCCTGTTTGAGAGAGTGATTGTTTCCATTATCTTTCTCTCTCCTCTTTTTTCTTTCTTCCATTTTGAATTAGAAATACATCACATTATGGATCATCTGCAGTAGTAACAAATGTCAGCTTGCATGTGAATCCCCCAAACTAATATGCCTTAATTTATAATCCTACTTAATTTCCCTTTTATACTGCTGGTTCCCAAGGGTGTCTTGTGCTTTTCAGAAATACACTTGTGTGCTACACTATTTCTCCAGCCAACATGAAAAATGGAAATGGAAAATAGCCACCCAGGAGAATTCATATTCAGTCTGCACCACCAGGTTGTCAGTGTCTGTGGGGCTGTGACTGTCGAACTACTTCTGACTCCAGTGAGTTGATAGATTGGCATGAGACAGAAGAATGAAACTCATCTCTGTTGTTAAAATGGGGGGGAAATGTGGGAAACTAGGACAAGTTTAGAAGTGTGGGATGTGTAAGAGGGCTCATTTTGCCTGAGGACTAACATGTTAATTAGAGTGAGAGTAACATAATGTAAAGTTGACTCACTTTCAATATGTTTCCCCCCTCTGCTGTAGGATCTCTTGTCACAAAAGAAGCTATTTATCAGCTACACTACCATATTTTTTCTTATAGTGCTGTCAATTTAGTGGCAATTTTTCTGACAGAGAGATCAGCACAATCCATGTCACTTTTCCTATGACAGCTGCTGCTCCTGATTGGACTATGGCAGTTTGCTTTATGATGGTCATATCAAATGTTTTCACTAGAAAAATGTCCTTAGCTTCTATTCACTTTTCAACTCATGTCATAAAAGCTGCCCCATCCCCACCATGAGATTCCTATCGATTAAGTATTTGCATGATTAAGCATACCCCATAATGCATGTTTTATTCATATTGTAGCAGAAGTTGTTCATTGTATTTCTTCTCATCACAACTCTCTGGTGAACTCTACGTATCATGGGTTTTAAGACTTTCATTCCATTGCCTCCTGTCTTTGGGGAAATGGGGGATACTTTTGGTTTTGTTTTTAAATAGAATTAATAGAATAGAAGCAGGCCTGCTGACAGGAGGGAAAGGAGGCAATTGCTCCAGAGGTAGCAGTTGGAGCCCTGAACCCTTTAAATCACCGTCGGAGCGCCACAAGCTCTGAGTGGCTTTGCATGTTAGTGTGGGGCACACTGAGGTTCTAACGGCTCTGACGGCTACCTGCCCCAGCCCTTATGCCTGCTGTACTGCCCCTTCTAGGAGCGCAGATCCAGGCCCTCCTCCCCACACACACCTTACCCAGGGGTGTGACAAGGCTGTTGGCTCCTCTGATCACAAGAGAGGAAGAGGTTCTGTGGTTAAGGGATTTGGAAGATGAGTGTTAAAGTATCCCAGAAAAACTTCACTGCATCCAGGGAACACGTCTGCTCTTCCGTTTGTTTGTTTTTTTCAGAAGAGCAGACATACTCTTTCGGAAGCCCTGTCTTCCTCCTCCCATGAGGAAAAAGGGCTCTTCCAAAAGAAGAAGCTTTTCCAAAATTTGGCCCAGTGTAGATGGGCCAAATTTTGGAAAAGCCTCTTCTGGAAAAATTATCAGAAAAAGGTATGCAAATCAAATGCACAAGTACAAAATGGGAAGTTATAGGCAGGGCCGGCTCGAGCCATTCCTGTGCCCCGGGCAGCGGGCGTGCGACGCATGCGCAGCCCCGACCCCGGTGCGCTGTGCACCTTACAGCTGCAATCAGGTGCGTAGAGCCTGATGGCAGTTCTAAGGGGCACCATGCGGTCCCTCGCCCCGGGCGCGCGGCACCTGACGGCAGCTCTAAGGGCACCGCGCGGCCGGGCATGCGGCGCCCCTTACAGCTCCCATCAGGCACCCCCCCTAGATTGGCACCCCGGGCAGTTGCCTGGCTAGCCCCCCGCTTAATCCGGCCCTGGTTAAGGATAGGGTGTCAGTACTGCTAAAAAGGATTTGAAATGCAGGGATCTCAAACTCCTGACCCACAGGCCATCCCTGGCCAGAGCAGTTTTGTACTCCAGCCACAGGGCCTGTCTGTTTCTTTTGCCCTATCCCCACTCCTTCCTGCCATTGTGTGTCCCTCTCTCACCCGTGGCACTCTGTCCCCTGAGGGACTTGGCCTTGAGGGTAGGGGAGAGGCAGCCTGCAGTGGAGCACACTTGGCGGGCACACTCCTCTGCACTGGCAGTCCCCTGTGTCTCCCGCTGCCTTGGGGAGTGCAGGAGGGCCTGACCACTGCTGCTGCCCTGCCAGGCCCCGCCAGGAACCTCCAAGACCACATCCCTTGAGGGATGGGGTGCCATGAGAGTAAAAGGCGGGACAGTGGCAGAAGGGGTGTGCCTTGGATGATGGGAATGGACAGCCCTCCCTGCAAGCCCACCAGTACTCCCTTGCTGGATTGTGAAACTGCTCTAGCCAGGGATGGCCCACGAGCCGGAGTTTGAGATTCCTTTTATAGTGCATCACATATTGAATACGACCCAATAGTGTGATCGGTAGCCAAAAAAAAAAAAAAACTACTCTCATTCTGGCATATATTAGCAAGACTATTGTATGTAAGACACGAGAGGTAATTGTCCCACTCTGCTCAACAATGGTGAGGCCTCAGCTAGAGAATTAGATCCAGAACTGGACACCACACTTCAGGAAAGATGTGGGCAAATTGTCGAGAATCCGGAGTACAGCAACAAAAGTAATAATCTGTTTAGAATACCGGTGAGCAAAGCTTAAATAAGATGGGCAAATTTAGTCTTGACAAAAAGCAGGGGAAGGGCTTCAGATATATTAAGTGCTGTTATCAAAAGGACTGGGATCAATTGTTTCCCATATCCACTGAAGGGAGGACAAGAATAAATGGTGTTCATTTGCACCAAGGGAGGTTTAGCTAAGATATTACGAAACACATTTACAATAGTTGAGCCCTGAAATAAGGCTCCACTTATTACATGCACATCACTGGTGACTTTTAATAACAGATTGGACAAACAAACTGTCTGGGGTGGTTTTTTTACTTGATCCTGTACTATTTAATACAATATTTTAATACAATATTTTGAAATACAATATCCAGTACAAGGGGCTGGATTGGATGACTTTTTAAGGTCCCTTCCAGCCTGACTTCTCTATTATTTCTGTGGTATTATAAGAATTCAGGAAAGCACTGAAGTCTCATTGATTTAAATATGATTATTTATATACTTACAGGTGAGTGCTTTGTGAATCAGGGCCTAAACCATTATAATCTGATAACTGTATTAGTAGCATTAAATACATGAAGTAAGAGTATGTAGTAAGGCCACATGTTCAGATGTTCACATCTCCCAGCCACCACTGTAACTGGTACTAAATGGACTCTTGCTACAATCTCAGCAAAAGGACTGAATAGGTAGAGAAAGCGTACTACTCTCTTTCTCTCCTCTCGGAGGGAGGGGGTTGCCTACAGCTAGGGTTGCAGTGTCTTGAGGAAATTTCTTCTGCTATTGCTCTTTCTGTGCTGTAGATAGCTGGAACATTTTATTCCCCATAGTGGTAATCCAGCATCATTTACAATCAAACTAAGTGAAGAAGGCAGTTATTTCAAAATAGTGGCAAAATACAGAGAAGCTGTCTGACTCTCGTAACCCTCATTGTACAAGGAATAAGGGAAGTTGGAGGTAGAGTGCTCTATTTAAAAACCAGTGCTGTGTAGATGCTCCCTATTGCAAAATAATCTATGCAATTGACGTAGGTCAATTTGCGTAGCTTATTTCGAGTTAATCCTGCAGTGTAGACGCACCCTAAGTCTTTTCTGAGTTGGGGCCATAATGTTTTTGTCTGAGCCTCACTCACCTCTTGATGAGATTTTTTTTTAATTTTGTTTTTTCTCTTACAAATATTTTAATCTGGAACTGTAATTTCCTCCCTAGACCCAAAGATAGCTTGAGAGATTGAATATGTTCAGGATAAGAGAAAAAAGGATATTTGTCCTAAAAAAATCAGAGGGGGAAATATTGATGAGGTCAGAAAGTTACCCCTTTTCTGAGAGAAGGTAAATAATACCGATGTCTTTAACTGAGATATTTTATTTGATGTTTAATCATATAGCGTGTGCTTAATTATATCATGTGCTGACTTCAGAAAACCCTGCTGGTGTTGTTGGAAAGAAGATTTACAAGTAACCAACATTATTATTTAATCATTTATTTTTATTAAACAGTCCCTTAGGTTGCAGATATAATTATGTAGGTTTGAGTGTATAGAACTTCCACCATGTAAGTGGCTTCGATAGGAAGTGCAATAATTCCAATCATGAATACAGATTCAGCTACAATTAATATGGATGCATGGTAATATGCAAATCCAGAAGATTTGCATTACAATTTATATAAATTAATATGCTCCCAAAGCTGTAACCTGACCTCTAGTCATTGAGGACAGATGATATTTAAAAGCCCACATCAAGATGCAAGATGATGTTTTGAATATGGTATCCCAGTTAATATAAAAACACTTTGTGTTTCAAAATGTATTAAATATGCTTCTAACTAATATGTTTGCTTGGGATATGTAAGTAGAAGAGGGGAAAAAAGGTGCTAAAGGTGACCCTCATTCTGCCTCCCTTCCTTCCCTCCCTCCCTCTTTACTTGCTATAATGAAAAACCCATTCCTGAATAGGCTTCTTGAATTGAACATCTACCGTTGGATGTGTGTGCACAGCTCTCATGGCAACTGTGGAATATGGGTGTTACAGTCAAAGCTGCATAAAAGTGCGACTTCTAGTATTGAGCTTTAGTGCTTGGAAATGCTTTAGTTAGATGCTAAATATGTTTTGGAACTAGATAAAATGAAAAAATGTCTTCAGTCCAAGGGGCCAGCAATAAACAGCTGCCTAACTAAAGATCAAATAAAACTGTATTAGGAACATGAGGAATATTCTAACATGGCCACCGAAGGGGTTTGTGCATGGAGATCATTCTTGGTGAACAGGTTGTTACTGCCAGGGGTGACCACTTCCATCTTGTATATGCCTTCCTGGGACTGGCTTTTCTTTACTAGTGTTTACGAAATGAAATTGCATTCAGCAGACAGCTAGGGATAGGAAGAGAAGGACCATGTGAACCACAGATTTCTATAGAGCTGTTGCAGAGCTTCTTGGTCACCCCATGATCTTTCCTTTCTTTGGACTGCTTTGATCTCTTGAGACAGAAGGACGCTGACTATCATTCCGCAGGTGTCTTGTGACCTGATTCATTTATGGTCAAGTTCTGACATTCTCATCATTATGTAAAGTGCAGCCTTCTATTAGGAATGTGTACCAAATAACCAATACAATGCAAAAGGGAAGATAATGATAGCTGCAGTGGGAAAGTGGCTTTCAGTGAAGATACTTTATTGATTAGTTTATTCTACAGATGTTCAGAATTGTTTCCTGGTGTGATTCCGTTAGACAGCAAATGGAAATCAATTTTCCTTTTTTATACATTTGAAAGGGCTTAGCAAGCTGTGAAGAAGAACAAAAGGAGCCATTAGGATCAGACACTATTAGATCACATTGCTAAATAGTGATAGAAATGTAGCCTAGTGTGACTTTCCAATTACAAATCTATCTAAGTGCTCAATTTGAACAGAGGACTCATTGCATTGGTCTTGTATCTTGGGGATTTGTTCCAGCTGGAGAACGGCTTGCCTGAGCCCTCTAGTCCTCACACAAACATGGGCAGAATCCTACAAATATTAAGCTATTCTGTCCAAGGAGAAATCAATGCGATGATACATATGAGCAAAATAATGGATGTGTAGGATCGAATCTCTGTCTCAGTTTGTGGAATAACTTATGGTCTGATATCTTTAGTGATGCTTGCCATTAGAAACAGCCCTCAAAAATATTCGCCTTTTTGCATACTGATTAATGCTCTTGGATTTGGAAGTTCATGAATTGTAATCCCCTGAACTCTTAATCTTGTTGACAATTCTAAATGAAAACGGTGCAGCCCATGTATGGCTAGTTTCTCTAAACCCAGTGAATGAGAGTCCTAGTGAGAGTCAGGAGAAATCAGGATCCCTTTACAGTTTCCTAGAGAAACTTGGAAAAAGCTCCCCCCATGCCGTCTCTGGAAAGGAGGACATACCAGGAAGGCAGTGGAGGATCCAGCCTCCTGAGCTTCCTGAATCAGGTCTAGTGCCAGGAGGCTAGAAAGGACTCAAGGTTAGGAAAATGCAGGCGGGTCAAGCCTGATGATTTGCAAAGCCAACGGAGGGGCTTGCCAGCTCTCCTTCCTCAGCCAGAGAAGGCTCCTGAGGATGGAAGTCTGAAAGCAGCTGAGGGAGGTGCCCTCTCCGTTCTCCAGCTCTGAGAGTGAAGTCAGAAGGCCAGAGGGGGCTGCACTGGGGTGTGTTGCAGGATGCCAGGGCTGTATTAGATGTATGTCCTGGATTACATTTTGAGGTTTATGTCTGTAGTGAATTAGCCCCCTGCAAGCCATTTGCATCAAGAAACACAACTGGGGTTGTTTCAGGGGACTCTGGAAGTGGAAGCAAAGAAAGACACATTGGCCATTTAATAGAGGAAGGGTCTCAGATCCTGGGCTCCAGCCTGAGCCCGAATGTCTTCAACACAATCAAACAGACCCTGACATGGGCCAGCCCTGGGTTTTAATTGCAATGTAGACATATCCCTAAAGAGTAGTCAAATTCCCACCCAGCCTTCATTTAGCTAGGTTAACTAAGCCAAACTCTTTTCATGTCCTCTCATAAAATAGGATCATCCTAGATGGAAGTGGTATTGTTTTCTGCTTTGCATTTTAAAACCTCAAAAGGCACAGGTACAATATAGATATGATTGTTCACTGTGATGAAGCAAGCTAAATATCGGCCCGTGCAGCAAAATTTAGATCCAGATCTTGATGCCTTCTTCCCTGACCCCCGGATTGGGATCATACCATTTCAGAGACAGATCAGCAGTGGAATAAAATCCAGGGGTTGGATTCCTTTCCTCCAAAACAGTGGGGGTGTTTTGATCTAAGGTTTTGGTTTTGTTTTCTCTCCAAATTAACGTAATTTTCTGTTTTAAACCTACAAAATGGGCTGAAAATTTTTGGTGCTTCCGGATACTTAAGGCCAATTTTTTTGTGCTTGTCTGTGTAAAAATATTCTCTCCTACTGAGATCTTGTAAAACAAGCTTTAGCCAGGAGCAAAATTTTGCAGAAGGGTGTAATTCTGTAAATAAATGTTTTAAAAAATGGTAGCCTGTCACAACTGTAAGTAGTCAGTGGAGCAACACTTTCCACCACCTTCCCTGCAGTGTTCATTTGATGTCTATTCTATGGAGCATAGAGTGTGCCAAGAGCTGCTTCGATATTTTTATAGACAATGTGAGCCCAAACAGTAAGAAAGTGAAATTAGGATATATACTGGTATTTTATTATACCAGAAAATATCCAAGCACTGTGAAGGTTCACCCTACAGGGGAGAGACTACAGTGAGATTTTTGTTTTTTGAGGGTGGTTAGGAAATGGATAAATTGAGGGAGCACTAAGTACCAAATTAATTTATCTCATGCTAGGCTAGATTAAAGAAGATTAATTAAAATAGATGTTAATGTTTTCTTATTGTAACATTTAGATACAAGAGTGTTAAACCCAACTGTTCGAAAATCAGTTCCTCTGTGCCCCCAATAAGAACATTGGTTTTAAAATCATCAGTGTTTGTGTTTTATAAATCTTTGTGTTCTGATATCAGAGTATTTAGGGTCATCTTTTCAAGCTTTTCCCGGTAACCATGAGGGCTAGTAATGTTTATAATCTACTATATGTTTTAAAGAATTTGTGTACCTGTCTTTGTTTGAAAGACTGTTTTGTTCGAAAACTCCTCCTAAATGGTAAGAGCTAGGAGCACCAAATTTGGCATGCAGCTTCCTCGTATCATAACTTTAAAGCAAAGCCAGGGTTGGTAGTGCCAGGATAATGGGATGTGTTTGGAATGCAATTTGATTCTCATCAAATGGAAAGGGAGGGTGTGATAGCAGGGACAATATACCCGGGCCCTGAATGACCTCAGGGGGGAACCCGCTGCCCCGGGCCAGCCCCAGGGAACAGTTGGTGGCTGCCTCCCACCCCCTGCTCTGGCTTCTTCACCCCCACTGCCTACCCTGAGCCCCTCCTCATCCCTCAACCCTGACTCTAGCACCCTCACATCCCCAGCCTCCTGCCTTGAGTCCCCCACATTCCTAAGCCCCTGCCCTGACTCCTGCACCCCCCTCATAGCCTCAGTCCCCTACCCTGAAGAACCCAAGCAATGCCAAGTAAATCTTCTAATTTATATGTATTTAAAATGTATTATTAAGCACCAGCAATTCCTGCTCTTTGGAGCAGAAGACTACAGACCGTCCTCACTATAAGTCTAAGATACAATCCAAAAAACCTTGACTTATAGAGAAACAACTTAAAGCGGGGATTTTTTTTCCTGAGGCTTACTTCCATTTGCACAGATTGGTTTGGTTTGATCTGGGTTTTTTTTTGCACGACTTTAACAGTGACGAATAGGAGGACTTACAACACATCAGTTTCTACAAGCATCAACAACTTTTGTGCAAAACGGCTGTATACCAGGGCGACTTATAGCAGGGACATCCTGTATCTCTTATTCTGTGTTTGTACAGTGCCTAGCACAATGATCTTGGTGCGCCTCTAGGCATCAATATAATAAACATGATAAATAATATGGTAGCATTTGTTTCTTGTACAGGATCTAGGATAGTTTGTCTCCCAGGACATTTACCATCTGGAAGATGAATTTAAGGAGATTGAGTATCCTGGGATACGCTAGTGTTCTATACAGGCAGTCCCCGGGTTACGTACAAGATAGGGACTGTAGGTTTGTTCTTAAGTTGAATTTGTATGTAAGTCAGAACTGCTACAAATTGTAGGGGAAACTCTAGCCAAACATTTCTCCAGAGCTCAGTTTTATTCTCCCACACCTCACTTCCTCAGTCCTTTATTCTCAAGCTGAGGTGTCTGCTGAGAAAAGCCACTCCGCGTCTCCCTGGTCTGCTGGGGGGGGGGGGGGCGCTAGCTTCGCGTCTCCCTGGTCTGCTGGGGGGAAGCAGCTAGTGCGGGGTTGTCTCACCCCGTTTGTAAGTAGGGATCCGATGTAAGTCGGATCCATGTAACCCGGGGACTGCCTGTACATATAGAAAATAAACTACTGCCTAATTTGTTGTATGCAGTGTAGCCATGTTGGACCCTGGATACTAGAGACAAGAGGAAGTCATATCATTTATTGGATTGTGTCTGGTTGTAAGAAGGACAAGCATACACAGAGCTCTTCTTCAGGTTTGGACAATATACTCAGAGTGTCACAGCTAAATACAAGTTGGAACTAACTGTTCACACAGAATTCAAGGAATCATTCAAGATGAAGTGGCCCATTAACACCTTTCCAGTTGGAGAGGTAAGAGGGTGTTCAGTAGGTTAGAAATTGTTGTAATAAGCCATAAATCCAGTGTCTCTATTCAGTTCATTATTTTTAGTGTCTAGCAAAGTTATTCGTTTTAATTCCCAGGCTCATCCTGTGAAAGTGGCATGCAGGTTTCCTTCTAGGATGAGGACTGATAGGTCAGCTATAGAATGCTTACTTTGTGAAAAGTGTTCCACCTGTAGGTAATAGGGTTTTCTTGATTTCTGTCTTTTTTTTTTCCTGTGAGTTCATTCAAGAGTGATTGTCTTGCTTCACTCACATAGTTTGTATTGGGGCATATAGTACACTGGTGCATGTTGTGATAAGCATAGGTGACTGGTCGGGGGGAACCTGCAGGGACATCAGCAATGTGACCCCTCTGTAACCTGGGGAAGGGCAAGGACTACCTCACTCTGCCCAGGCCTCACTTCTCCCTACGATTGCTATGCCCCCGACCCACCTCTTCCCCAACAACCAAGGTGGCCTCAACTAGTGGTACCAGTGCTGCCAGTTAGTGGGGGTCGCGGGCAGGAGACAGATCTAATTAAGAGCTAACTGATACAATGAAAATGCATAGACTTACTTGAGAGGGAAGCTCCTATAAATACAGGACCCCGGTCTCCTCTTGTCAACATCAGAGCATTGGTCCAGACTGACCAAAGTCTGGCTCCTCACTTCCCCTCTCCCATCTAATTCACCTGGCCAGTGAGTAAAGGGGAGCAACAAATTGGTAACTAAGCAACAACAAGATGGAGAGGGTATGTGTATGTATGACACACACATAAATATAGTATATCATATGCATATAATATAATAATGATATATTACCAATAAACGTGTTCTCTTGGGTGGCCTGCTCCATTATGCAATCTACAGCAAACTTCCGATAATCCAGCACCTTTAGGACCCAGGGGGTGCCAAATTATCAGATATGCCGGACTATCAGAAGGGGGGGCTATGAGGGGTCTGGAGTGGGGTGGGAGGGGATGCCACCCCAGGCCCATCATAGCCCCCCCCCTTACGATAGTCTGGCTCTGCCCCAGGCATCCCTGATTCAGCCGCTGCTGGTCAGTTTCAGCAGCAGCTGAATCGGGGATGCCAGCAATAGAGCAGCTGGGGTGCTGCCCAGTTGGTCCCGCAGCGCTGAGGGGCGGCGCTACAGCACCAACCCAGCAGCACTCCAGCTGCTCTTGGGGACGCCTGGGGCAGAGCAGCTGGAGTGCTGCTGGGTTGGTCCCGCAGCGCCAAAGGGCGGCGCTGAGGGACCAACCCGGCAGGACCCCAGCTGCTCTGCCCCAGGGGTCCCCAAGTCAGCCGCTGCTGAAACAGATCAGCGGCTGATTCCAGGAAGTTGATGCTAGTGTGGGTGTGTTGTACAGTGAGTTTAAGGAATAAGAAGTTATTGCTGATGAAAATCTATGAGGGTAGTTCAAACTAGCGGGGTAATGTATGCATACCGAACGTGCAAATGAAGCCCGGGCTTCATTTGCATAAGCCGGCCGGCGCCATTTTTAAATGCCGGCTTGTTCGAACCCCGTGCCGCGCGGCTACACGCGGCACGGGCTAGATAGTTCGAACTAGCAAGCCATTCCGAACTATCTGTACGCCTCGTGGAACTAGCGGGGTAGTGTAGACATACCCTGAGGGAATTTAGGTTGTCTGCCCAAACAATGGAACATCACTGTATCTTAAGTATATCACTGATTTCTTTTGAAAGCGGTTTGCAAATGCCTTTTGTTAGTTGCAAAAACAAAAATATCAAATTATTTTTCTTTTAGTAGCTACCCAGTGTATTCCTCAGTTCTGAAGCTGCACTGCCAAGCAAAAAACAAAACATTCACTGGCTTTAGTTATTCTAAAAAGTTCTGGTTTACTGCAGACTGACCGCAAAACAGGGCAAGAGCATGACCAGCTTCCTCCACACTGACTTGAGGCTCTGCTTTGACTATGTTCCTGAAGAGTCACTTGCAGGACAATATCTGGACTAGCAAGATAGGTCACAATTTTTAAAAAATTTGTTTGCCAACATTTTAAAGCCTATCTTAGTATATAGTGTGGGCAAAGTAACTCCTGAATTACTTGGAAAGGTCAGACCTAGCTTCCCTATCACCAGTGTTAACTGACCCATAAAATGTGTTTTTAAACATGAATAGCCCTGTCTGTGCAAAATGCAGAATGTCCTCTAAAATTGTATGAGTTTAAAGCTTGTTAGTGAAGATGTCTACAAAGATGACCTCTTCGTACACATGCTCTAGATGTTGGAAGGGTGGCCCATCCAACTATACTCTCTTGGCTGGTGGTGGTTTTTTTGTTCTGATCAGTGTGTTGAGGTTACCAACTCATTTCACAGATCAAGGAACAGCTGTCACAAAGGACTGAGTTCAGCTCTACCATTACTGAACCTGAGGAATGTGTGTTAATGGCAAAAATGAAAGGCTTTGAACCCCATTCACTAGGCTAAAGATTGAATATTAGGGCCACATATCACGTATTTTAGAAATGTAACCAAGAGACAGGATCAGGGAGGAGGGGGGAGACTTAAATGAAAGCCTATGAGCTACCAAACAAAAGCAAATAATGCAAGTGTGAGAGACTGACATAACCGAAATACATTAGGCTTTGTTAAAAGTGAAAGCCCCTCTTTCTTCGGTAATGCTCTAATTTCTGCTCTTTCAGAGCTGAAAAAGAAAACCCCCTGCTGTGCATCTGCAGAATTAATGAGGCACCTTGTTGACTGCTACACTTATACTAGTTTTTAAATAGAATGTGTGATGGAATAGGGGGATTAATCTCCTCATAAGAGACCAATTTGTGCAAAACACTCCAACTAGAAGGGGGACAGCAGAATCCAGAGTTTCCTGCAGGCTTCAAATCAGTGCACATTCTGTTATGTATTGCATCATCTCCTCCCCTCCAGCGATCTCCTCTGCCCCACTCAGAGCCCCACACACTGCTCTCAAAGTACTATCTTTTTGGTTGTTGCTCTTCTCTCCATATTGCTTATCCTCCAGGAGATTTTCATCACTGTGATTGTCCCACCAGCTGCAAATAGTTACTGCCTCCTTTAGAATCCATTAATGACACTCTTGGATCTGCAACAGAGTCAGCAGAGGCTCATGGATTCTCTGGCCTATTTTCCTCAAAGTGCATTCACCTCAACCTCCCAGTGTGGCTTATGGTGTTTCATCTGCAACAGTCACTGTTCCCAGGACCAGGAAGTGAAAAAATGTGTTATGGCAACTTGATTGTTGTTCTATCCAGCAGCATGACAAAATAATGGAGCTAACAGAATGTAACAATGAAGGAGACATTCGGAGATCAGCACTCCTAACAATCTATCTCCATTGCTCATGTATATTGGCTCTTTTTTGTTATGCCAAAAAGATGGACTAGAATCTGGATTCCTGTCCTATGTCAGGTAATTACAATTTGATTCACATTTTGTTGGGACTAGCTTCTTTTTCTCTAAAATGTAATTATATAGAGATGGATGGTGGAGGGTATGATTGCAATACTTAGGTTTCCAAAAATGGCTCAGAAACTGTTAGTGACAATTCATCCTTTCAATGAATCAAGCTAAACCAAGTTCTATGCCATTGCCACATGGGGCAGGGAAGTCTCTTCGGGAGGAGACTTACATTCCTGTCTATTCTGCAGACATTAAACATACCATAACACTTTTTATTCACTAAAAATGGGGATTTGGCCAGGATAGCAAGACAAACTGATTCCTCCCCTCTGTTGTTCCAGCATCTTTTCTTTGTTGCCTTCCATTCCTGAGGTGGCTGCATGTCCTGATGTCTTCCACAATGGTTTCTGAAGAGACTGGATGAAAGATGCCATATAAATCTCAACTGTGGCATCTGATACTAATTTTTTTCTACAGTGGTGACCCAATTACATAGGGTCAGATTTCGCTTCCCTTATTCCAGCTAAATTGTGCTTTATTTCTCCAACAGTCTTATTGACTTCAGTGGCAGTTCACGTACCTCTCAACATGAGTGGAGGAGTTATTTTTGTTACCACACATCCTCATGCTACCATTGTTTTGAACTGAACTGACACCTAGATGCTATCATAAGTCAATAAATAGACACTAATTAAATCACTACTCTGTGACCTTTGCTACAGCACAAATCATTTATGCTTTGTGATAACTAGACCATGGTTAGCTGCCCTATGCAGCAGAATTATGGCTAACTTGATGAAAAGTGTTCTCGTGATCTCATTCTTCTATCTGGGAGAAGAATCTCCCTCAGTAAGAGCAAACATTAATTTTTTAAACGAATTCCTGAACCCTTAATGTGAATTGATCCTTTGTGGAGGCAGGAAGGAATTTTAATATCGGACACTGTTATGTGGCGGTGTGGTTCTCAGCCTTTTCCCTACTGAGATCCCCTTGGAATCTTTCTTCTGTCTAGGAGGGATCTAAGTGGGTCCCTTGTTCCAGTTAACAATATGGAGTTAGTTGGGAAACAATTTCCAGGTTGGAAACACTATAGTGCACTGCTGTGATATTTAGAAGTATAACTTGGTATGAGAGTGTGAATTCAACTTTCCCTATAGTCACAGGTAGGATACCAGGTCAGGTGGATTTAATGAGATCTGGAACACCTCTTCTTCTATTATGTATTGGCAATAAACGGAAGACAAATCCTTTAAGTTGCAACTTTACAGACTTGGTTCTTTCAAGTAGACACATAAACAATGTAATAGCTTTAATGTCATAACCCAAGGATGTTTCAGCAAAGTCTTAGGTTTTCTTACGAATATGGGCATTATGTGGAAGAAGGATGATTCAGCCTTCATCTAATCTTTACTCCAGCCCAACTCAAAGAACCTCCTAAGTTCCTGGCCCTTGCGTGGTTATTCTTCTGAGAGAACTTTTCTGGAATGGATTTTCACCCAGATGATGTAGTAATATGTTAAAAGATATAAAACTTTCAACAACTGAGAGATGGTGTAAAATCAAGAAAAAACACTTTAGTGCAGAAACAACTGACAGGACTCTTACAATATAATAAGTACATGTGTTAGACAAATGCCATGATATTAAAGTCAAATAGTTTTGGTACTTTCTAGACCTGGAAGTAAGTGCTTTGTGCCCTGTTTGTAAACCAAGCATCATCTCTTGATCAACACATTATCAGGCCAGATGCTTTTTTATATTAATGTGTTTGATTTTTTTTTTATTTTGTAACCTCTATTATTAACTAACGACCCCAAGGAAGTTTGATGAGCTACCTCTGGATACATTCTAAACAAAACTGGATTTCATACTTTCAAAATGGTGGTAGAATTACATCTCAATTTACCTTAGAAAAGGTAATTTAGATCAGTGGCTTTCAACCAGGGGTATGTGTACCCCTCAAAGTACTCTGAGGTCTTCCAGGGGCTACATCAATTCATCTAGATATTTCTGTAGTTTTCCACGGGCTAAAAAGCACTAGCAAAGTCAGTACAGATTAAAATTTCATTCACAATTATTTGTCTATACTGCTCTGTATGCTATACACTGAATTATAAATACATTATTCATATTCCAATTGATTTATTTTATAATTATATGGTAAAGATGAGAAAGTAAGCAATTTTTCAGTAGTAGTGTGCTGTGATACTTTTTTGTGTATAATGTCTGATTTTGCACATTTTTAAGTGAAATGAAACTTGGGATTACTCAATACAAATTGGAGTCTTGAAAAGGGGTACAGTAGTCTGGAAAGGTTGAGAGCCACTGCTCTAGATGGCAGTTATATATAGAAAGGAATAAAACTAATGTTATTGTAAGGACAACTTTGCCCTCAGTTACATGTGTGCAATGAACACAGATTTTTATGGCAGCTGTATGTGCACATCTAAGGCTATGTTTACGCTAAAATGATCTATTGGAAAAAGGTACCCTTATTCCTCATATAATGAGGTTTACCAGTTATTTCGAGAGAAGGGTCTTCTCTCGAAATAACTGCATCTTAACAGCATCTGTTATTTCAAAATATCGCTATTTTGAAATAGCACCATAACACAATTATGCAAATGAAGCACAGGATATTTAAATCCTGGCTTCATTTGCAATTTCAAATATCTTCATTTGCATCCCTCTCTCAAAAGAGGGTGCAAGTGTAGACATACTCAAATACTGCAAAGGTGCCCGACTTTCAGAAAGCATGGAGCATCAGCAATTTGAAATTCTGCCTTCTTGAAGATATGCTAGAATCTTGGCCAAGAAGCTGAAGCCTATTGTATCTGATGTCCACTTTGTCATTATATGATGGAATACATGAGGGGATATTGCTCAATGTTTAATATTTTCTATAGAATGACAGAGAAATGCTGTGTGGAGGGAATTCTCACTGTGTGAACAAGTTCACTACCCAAAGCCAAAGGCCCTCAAGTTTGTGATGCTGAAAAAATAGGGAAAGGCCTCTGTATTGCCATGCAGCCTAACAGAGAATCACTGCTGAAATCTCCTCATGGAGGCATGATGTGCTCCTAATAAATATACATCACTTTCCAGAAAGCAAGAGCATTCCTCTGGAACAGGGGATACCAGTGTTATCTTTGGGACAAGGTCTGAGGTGGACACTACAGCAACTTTCCTATTCCAGGTGCAAACTTCAAAGTCAGAAAGCTATAAAGACCATAGGGGTGAGGTTGAACTCACTGAGGAATTTGAAGCTATTCTGCTACAGATATGGGTTATTAACTTAGGTGACACAGTCATTTGTTCTGTTTCCCTGAAATTAGAAAGTTTGTGGTTCTGTTTTTGTTGTCTCAAGTGTTACCATTTGAGCTGACTGGGTTGTAGGGTTTTCTTTCATGATTTTCTTTTAAAATCCATTTTATTCATTTGTGTTGCTGAGAGGTTTCCATAGCAATTCTAATGTTGGATTAAGACAGTCATATTATTCAGGTTAATGCAACATCTCTGGTGTTCCCTAAGCAAGCTTTGCAATTCTGCTCTACCTGAAAAACCATTGAAACAGAAAGAGGAAACAATGTGTGGTCCAGATCCTCAGTCGACTTAAATCCACTGACTTCAGTGGAGCTACACTATCTTACATCAGATGAGGGACTGCTCCTATAAATGATACTTCACACACTAATTCCATCAGTAAGGTTCCTCAAAAATAACAGTTCTTTATATTGCACATATTGAAAACAGAACTATTCAGTGATGCTGGAACATATTAATTCAATTTATCTTTATTGCTGCAGTGGAGCTATTATTTCTCTTTAAAATACCCCATGTTCATGTTTTCCTGATTTGCCTCCAACTTTTCCTACTTAGCAATTTCAAACAGCTCAATAATTACAGTTGTGCTACAGAAATAGTATGCCTGGGGTGGGATTGATACATTTCAAAAGCAATAAACAGACTATCAAAAGCCTATAAATCAAATCTAAAGGGGTTAAAACTATAAATACTCATCTCCTCTTACTGAAAAGTTAATTCAGAAGCCAGAAGTGCCAGATTGTGTCTGTCTCCAGAGCTGTTAATGAGGTTGTCTCTAAAATAGCTGCTAGCATGGATACCTGCCTCCTTTCTCTCCCCTCCCCTCTGTCACCAGGTATCCGTGCTGGTCTGGAGAGGTCATTTCAAATAATTCAGTTTCCATGCTCACTGAAGAGCTCTTTTGGCTGAAATGACAATTATTGTGGTAGTCTTCCGAACACGGGCACCTCTCCATTGGGAACTAGTCCGAGTCTTGATGACATTTCATATAGGCCACTGGACATCTGTAAACTGGGCACAAAACTCCTGGGCTGGATTCAGATGACAGGATTACCACTATCCTAAGGACAAGAGTCTGCCATGCTTACACTGAGTAGCTCCTTTCTCTGATGATAGTCCCCCCAGTGTACAGTAAGGAACCACTGGGTGGGAGCAAATGTTGAAGTATAAGTCCAAACGGGTTTAAATGGTCTATGACCAGCCTACTATATGACATGTTAAAAATGAAACAAACCCACCCAGAAGCCACGCTCACACCTCTTCACGTTCATATTCTGATACTGTGCCTGTCACCATGCTGTCTGAGCACTTTCCAAAAATGCACTAAGCAACATAAGTAACATCTGTCCAGTGGAACTCCCTCACTTCACCCAGGGGGAAGCATCATGTTGATTTTTGTTGTTGTGTGCTGTTATTTGTGAAGATAAGCCAGTATCCTCTGGACTGTATTACAGACTTTCATTGCAATTGCTAGCATTTAACACAACTTTTCAGCCTATATAACTACTGTGTTTATTTGCTGGTTGGTTGGCTGATTTGTGGGCAGTCTACAAAAGTCAGAGCAGGATTAAGACCTGTCCTGCTGATTGGTTCCAACTACCCACCAAATGATAGGACACAATAAAAAGTCCATTTTGATAACAAAGGTATCCTTAGTACCTCCTTAAACAGAAAGCCACGCAGTTGGCCAGACTGCTCACCCAAAACCATATACAGCTGGTCCCCAAGCTATGAATGGTCAACTTACGACCATTCGCAGTTACAAACGAAACTGTAGTAAATGGCGGACCTCGAGTTACGAACGCGATCTGCACTTATGAACAGTGAGGTCACCTGTAACTCAATGGGGTCCGACTTACGAACAAACCGAGTTACGACCAGTTGCTTGGTCCGTAACCGGTTCGTAAGTTGGAGAGAGGCGGTATCAACTCTGCTCTACTGAAAATGTTTGAATCTGTAGCTCTACCTGGCAGAACAAAGGGAAATCACAGTGAATTGGACAGCTTACTAGGTTCAAATAGGAAGAAATTTGCTTAATAACAGAAGCTCTATTGTCATATAATGAGCTTGACTTCACCACAGGCTGTGTCTACACTGGCTGGTTTTCTAAATTCAATCACTGGTATTAAAACTGGATAATATAGAATCTGGCATCCTTACCACTGTTTTCTCCTGTGCTGCTCCCATTGTTTTATCCCACCTGAAGCAGTGCCAGGCTTTATTATTGTAAAGTTTCCTACCACATAATCCACAGGTGTCAATCCCCCGCACATACACCCTGTCTTGTCTTTTGTGGCTAACCAAAATAATTTGTGGTATTAGGTACGGCTTTCAAAACTGCTCAAATCTCATTGCAGATCGGTGGGATTGAAGAGCTTCAGTCATTTAGATTCAGTGAAAATGTTACTTCATTGTCCACATTGGCCTTTTCAATAAATACTCCCATCATAGCACTGACTGGAAAATACAAGTCCATATACTGAAACAGTATCCAGCTTAGTCCTGTCTCATATCACTAATAGTGGTCAGTAATTCTGTGGTAGGTATTCATGAGACAATTTGCTTCCAGGAAAAGTGCCCACCTAACCCTTTCAACAGTTGAGGCTGCCTTCCACTTTGAACTATTAAGGCAGGGGTGTCCAAACTTTTTTCAAAGAGGGCCAGATTTGATGAAGTGAACATGCGCGAGGGCTGACCATTTTGCCTGACATTCTTTGAACCATTAAAATTAAATGCAAATTAACTATTTTATGCAAAGTTTATTGCAAACGGCATACTTTTCATTTCATCACATGGATGACAAATCTAAACAGGTGTTAAAGCACTCTGCCTTTCATATCTGAAGGCCAGATGAAAAAAAAAAATCCAGGAAGCTGAAGTATATGTCAGGAACATTGTAAAGTACATTACATATTATTGGTAATAAAGGTTGTCTGTCAACTTTTAAGTTCAAAAAATATGAACAGGAACATAACACCAAGTATACATGTTGTGTCCAAATATATTTATAACTGATTTAGACCAACTGACATTAACTGAGATTTTACAATGTATTCATCTCAATACATATGGATTCGTTGGGGGCCATAAAAGATAGATATTGCCAAATTACCTGGGAGGCCGTATTAAACCGGAACATGGGCCACAATTGGCCCGCGGGCCGGACTTTGGACATGCCTGCATTAAGGACTCATTGGAGCATAGAGACTGGATTTCAGGTCTCCCACATCCTCTGTGAGAATTCTAATCACCAAGCAGTAAGGTCATTCTCATGCGCATGCATGTGTTCACATTTGCTGTGTCTTGCTCACCCAATGATTCTGCAATTATTTGTCCAAAGTAGAAGAGCTTTGATAGGGGAGCCCCACATGAGAAAATCCCATAGTTCAGTGGCTAGGATGCTCACCTGGGCTGCCTTTTCAAATACCTTTTCCTCCCCAGGTGGAGGGGTGACTTGCACTGGGCGTGTTCCACATCTTGCAAGAGTACCCAACCCACTGGGATAAAAATATTATGAAGGAGATTTGTTGGCATTATTCCATTGTGAATCTTGCCCAAAGTCCTACAGGCAGTCTGTGATTGAACTCAAAACGGTCCCAGGTTTTCAGAATCCCAGTATCTAATCTGCAATATGTTCTTTTTCAGTGGCAGGGACAACTGAAGTAACTAGAAGTACAAATTAGGTGTCATTGCCACAATAAATTACATGTATTTCATGTGAAGAGATGATACTTAAATTGTCTCATTCAGCTTTGGATTTAAACCTATGTAAGTAGACAGTTCTTTCCTGTTTTTAGAGCTTTCCTGTTTCAATAGAAGTGTGATGTGAACTGATGTTTAGAAGGTTTTCTTCACAAGCAAAAGCTCTAGAGTGTTTTTATTTAGATTACAGCTCATGTTCTGCTGAATCTATCACAATGGCCAGATAAATATATAAACAGAACTCTCTCTCATTATATACACTCATAATATACTGTGTATATTTGTTCATTAGCATGTCTATAAGCTAACCCTGCCCCCAAGATAAACCCTATAACTGTTTCATAATACCTGTATTTCAGGCATTGGCAAACTTTGGTTCTTGGTCTGTCAGAGTAAGTGGGAAGTGGTGTGGGCTAAGGGATGTGCTGGTTGCCACTTCCTGCCACTCCCATTGGTCAGGAACAGTGAATGGCAGCCACTGAGAGATGTGGGGCTCCACCCCTGCAGACACTCCTGGTACACAAAGTGTCCTGGTGTGCTAGCGGCTTACCCTGATGAACTGGGAGCCAAAGTTTGCCAACCCCTGATCTACAATGACAACATAGACCCATTGATAAGCTGATCCTCACTTTTGGATGCTTCATTTTTTTTACAAAAAAAAATCGGCTTATGAACAAATATGTACAGTATATACTGTATAAATGGAAATGTGTTCAACATATAGATATATAGTATGTGTACATCATCAATAAAATTCATATCGGTAAGCTGAGTATATTTAAAATGTATAGCAGAGATCAGGATTTATAGTATTCTTCTCATCATTCACAGTGAACGTGGAGATGAGAATCCTCACATCCTGCAATTTTCCTCATTTTTAGAACTTCCACACTTACAAAGCTTGTACACAAGCAGCTGCTCTTCTGTATGGGAAGACAGCATCATTTGGGACCAAAATCTCCTTGCATCCCACACAGATTTGGTGCTGTTGCATGTTTTGGTACGTTGATATATCCGTATAGACCATTAGTTAGTTTGATGTTATAAAACAAAAGTTGAACCTGACTTAGGACTCAGAAATTAATGTGTTCTTTCCTGCATCTTTTTGTTTATTTGGCTTCCTTGGTGAATTTATCCTACCCTTTCAAAGCACGGATGAAGTTGGCTCACATTGCTTGTCAGTTTGAACTCTGGAAATTGAAAGACTATGTTGAGTATCTATTTTGTTTTGTTTTTAAAGCTAATCAGGCTACATTATGTTAGATCACCAGCTGATGTAAATTGGTATAGCTCCAATGAAGATCTGGCATGCTCTCTCTCTCTCGCTCTCTCTCTCTCCTGAATTAACACACAAAGCCAGTAGATGAGAATTTAATTCTAGAAAATAACTTCCTAAATCCACGTGAGGTTTGTGTGCATGGAGGAAATGGACCAATTGCTTCTGCAGCACCATTCATTCACACATCTTCTGACATCTGCATGTGGGGAAAAGGAAATATACAGGGCCAAGGGGCCAACAACCCCACCAGGCTCCTTGGGCAAGGTGGGGGTGGGATGAGGCTCAGTTCTGTGCTCCTGGGCAAGGTGGGGGTGGGATGAGGCTCAGTTCTGTGCTCCTGGAAGGGGGAGGT
Organism: Pelodiscus sinensis; assembly: GCF_052426305.1. Lineage (NCBI taxonomy): Eukaryota > Metazoa > Chordata > Testudines > Trionychidae > Pelodiscus > Pelodiscus sinensis. The sequence goes on from NC_143052.1 coordinate 124,480,174, forward strand.
GTGACGGCGCGTTGGGGGTCCCCCGTCTCCTGCACCCCGAAATGGCACAAACAGACTGCACCAGCCGGTGGAATAGAGGAAGTTTATTGCCTCTCCAGGATACAGCACAGCACAGATGGAATCTGGTCACAGAGCTGGGCTAGGATGCCTCAGGCCCCCTTGAGATGGGGGAGACTGGGCCCCTAAACTCCAGCCCCTTTCCCTAGGCTGTCTCCTCCATGCTTCCAGACAGTAACCAACTAACTCTCTTCCAGCCCTGCCCCCCAGCCAGGGCAGCATTCCACCTTCCTTTGTTCCTCTCCATGGGGGGTGTCTGGCCATACTGGTTTGCATAGTGACTCATCCTGTTTTGCTGGGTCGTGGTACCCACGGCAGCCAGTGGGGGTTACCCCAGAGCCAGCAGCATAGAAACCAGCCAGGTACCCCTACTACGTCACAGGAGGGATAGGGTCAGATTGTTTCTCCACCACACTTCTGATAGATTCCCACTGAATTAACCTAACTGCATTTATATCAACGTGAGAAGGGGGTCTTCAGTGCTGTGGAACCACCTTTAAAGCAGGGAAGTCCTGTCTAAGGCTAGGAAAGCAGCAGTGGTCTGAAGTAGCATTGTACAGGTGTAATGCTGACAGGCAGAATCACGCCTTGGACCTCTGGAACTTTGTTCATGAGCCTCTACAGCATGAGCTAAAAGCCAGGTGGCTGGTAGCTAAGGCTGTAGAGCAGACTCATTATTCTCTACTGCGGAGTTATTTCGAAATAACTGATGTTATTTCAAAACAACAAAGTACGCGTCTACTCAGCAAGCCATTTCAAAATAATTTTGAGATGGTGGACTTCTTACTCTGACTTCTGTAACCTTCATTTCACTAGGAGTAAGGGAAGTCAAAGGAAGAGCATTCTTCCTTCGACTTCCTGTTGTGTAGACAGCGCCAAAAGCTGAATTAAGCTATTTTGACTTCAATTACTAAGTTGACCTAGCTGAAGCTGCGTGTCTTAATTCAACTTTTGCCTTGCAGTGTAGACATACTCTGAGTCAGGACAACTCAACTTTGGAAGCCCCAGGGACCACAATGATACTCACAGCACATGACGAGGGCCACAAATTAAGTGTGGTTGTATATATGCAAATAGCTTCTTTCTCACTGACAGGCATGAATACAAAGATTAAGCCTTAAGTCGTGGTGCCGGACTCACACGTGGCCAGTGTAAGCCAGTCAGCACCTCTCAGGCTCTGCCCACAAGTTTAAGCAGCCAGTGTTTCCCACAATGCCCTGGTGCTCCTGGCACCTCCTTTCTGGGGGCTAGAAACGCCAACACCCTGTATCCATCTGTTCCAGCCAGCCCGTCCACTTGTGTCTTTCAATGCTCTCCCCTCCTGGGAGATACCTCACAGTTGCGGAGCGTGTTCCCAGTGGAGGCCACGTTCAAAGGATCCCACCCATGGGCCATGTGTTGAGCCTTGCGTAAACCCAAACCATGCTGTGGGCCACAAATAAACAGGCCACGGGCCACATGCAGCCCATGGGCCATGTGTTGAGTAGCCCTGCTCTACGTAGTCTCAATGACACTAGGTGGGACAGTACAACAAACCCAGAAGGTATGTGTTACACAGGCATAAGGAGTAAAATTGTGGGGCAGCTCTCTACCAGAATGCCTATACAAGGAGAAAACTCTCCTCACCATTTCTAGGGCACCTTCACATCCTTCACACCTTCTTATGTGTTGTGGAGAGTCAGAAACAGGAGAGAAGTTCTAGTCCAACTCATCATATGGAGTGAAATCCTGGGCCTGTTGAAGTCAAAGTCAAAATTCCCAAGGACTTCAGTATAGCCAGAATTTCACCGTTAGTTCTTAGAACAGCTAGATTTGTGATACTAGCTTCTTTTGCTGAAAGCAATTCCCAGTTTTCTGACAGAACATTCTGGAAAACTCCACAAAAGGAATCTGCTTCTGGGATTTGTGCTTGTGGCACAGTTATTTCTCCTTAGCTGTGTCCAGAAAATGAATCAAACTGGTACTGGAAAAAAATGTGGTAATTTAACAGCAGCATGTTGGGAAGGAGATAAAAAGTCATAAGTATGGTGGGGGAGGGGCAACAGACTGAATTCTCTAAATTTAGATGGTGCCTTAAGAAAGTGACAGGTGGTCCTCAAAACTTACTGGAGCAGATTAAATAAATATAGATCTTGAAATTAGATGGCTAGGAAATAAAATATTAATTTAAAAATACATTTAAAGCAAACTCAGACGGAACAAACAATCCTATTTTCATAATTTATTCAAAAATCGCCAATCCTAAAGGCTCAAAAAATACAAGTCAGGTGCCCAAAAATGAGTGATTCCAATTCATCTGATCTAAATATAAAAAAATGGGGTGCTGGTAATTTGTCTTTGGATTTTGAATCTTCAGAGTTCATGCTTTCAAGGTTTTCTGCATCACAATGAATGAGGGATGGGTGGTATCTGGATATGAAATGAAATTGTCATGTAATAAGATAGTTTCAGGAACTATGACTTTAAAAAAACACCAAATATTGAATGGTTTCCAATAAAATCATGCAAAAACACTGAAACTTGTCAAACGTTTCAGCTTTCATAGTAAAAAATATAAATTGTGCAAACTGTTCCCTGCCCTGCTGCAAGCGTGAGATGCACAGGCTCACATTAGGTTAGCATGCTGTTTATGAGGCGCTTAGAAGTCTGAAGATAGTGCACAGGTTACATGGTGATGACTCTTCTTCTTGCTCCAAGGCATCATAATAGAATACATGGAGATATACCTATCTATAGAATTGGAAGGGATCTTGAGAAGTCATTGAATCCAGTCCCCTGTCCTCATGGCAGGACCCAGTACTATCCCTGACAGATTTGCCCCAGATCTCTAAATGGCCCCCTGAGGGATTGAGCTCATAACCCAGGGGTGAGCAGGCCAATGCTCAAATCACTGAGCTATCCCTCCCATTTTTGATTAATAGAAAAGTAACATAGACCATATGGTTAGTTAAGAAAAAAGCATCAAGAAGAAAGAAAACTGATCACACTAGAAAGCTGTAAAATACTTATACACTTTCCTTATACTTCTTTTCCCATCAGCAATTGCTTTAGTTACCATAAGGATGTAATCTAATAAATTACGGGAAGATGAAGAAGGAGGCAGAAGAAGGCATTATGTGTATATAATTGCAGATGGTGGAAGATTCAGGGGATGCTCTTTACAACGTGATCCATGCTCTTGGAAAGTTTTGATGACCTTGACCTTGACTCATTTAAAGTTCATTGCTTCAGTTTTCTAGAAGTCCTTTGTAATCACTGGCTAACAGAAAATCTAATTAAGCTGCGGAGTCAGAAACCCCTGATCAACCACAAAGGGTCATTAAGACACACAGAAACCAACTGTGTCTTACACATTTTTCATTTCTTGCAGTGAATTTTGAGCAGAATATTTTGAGACAGCTCTGAGACTGTAAGGGATGTATGTATATTTCAGCACTGTTTAAATTTAAATTCCTCACATTAGAATTGAAAGTGACCTTTTACTATTGTGAAGTCAAGGAATGAAATAGCAAATCAAAGAATTCCCATATCTGTTATCAGGAAAACATGCTTTCTCATTTAGAAGGAACAGAAGGAAGGAGTTAGGTTACCATAGTGATCAATGAGGAAAGGACATGGTTACCTGGATACAGAATTGCTTCTATCCAGTGAAACAGCCTTTCTTTTATTTGTTTATTGATGAGAGATCAAAGCTAGCTCTTCGCTCACAGAAAAGTCTAAAGGTTAGGATTGGAACAGCTGCTCTGCCTCAGATTTGTGTGCAGGAGAGCAGAGATTTCCAGAACTTTCTTTCTGCAGGATGTCAGCTGCCTTTTTTTTCCTTATCTGAAAAATAATAGTTCTCATCATTGTCAAAACATAAAAAGAGCAGGTAGCTAAATTGGATTAATTGTCACATCTTTTGCCATCTGAAAAGTATCTGTGTATGCACGCGCACGCGTGCGTATGTATATGTTCAACAGACCATTAAGGACGCCTCATTTAGTCTTTCATTGCATTTGTGGAGACAAGCCTTTCCTCGCAAACTATAATTGTGTTCTACAGACAATATTTAAAGTGCCCACACTACCAGCTGCTCCTCCTTATTAGAGCCCTACTCAAGATCAAAATGTCCCTCCATCCCACACACACCTGGTGAGGCTGTATTGTAATAATGGAGCCATTGAAGCTGAAAATAATGTCACAAAAAAACTAACTTGGACCCAAGAAACAATTGGGAAATTCTATTTCTAATAGGGTGGCCAGATGTCCAGTTTTTTTTACCAGACCACCCTGTCAAAAAGGAATCCTGATGGCTTTGGTCAGTCCCACTGACCAGACCATTGAGTGTCCAGTTTGTGGTGGCATGCCATGGGGCTGATAGGCTTCCTACTAGCTTCTACACCATACAGCTTCCAGGAAGCAGCCAACATGTACTGTCCCTCCAGCTCCTATGTGGAGGATCAGCCAGAGGGCTCAGCATGCTTCTTACACCTCAAGCATTGCCCCTGCAGCTCCCATTGGTCATGGGTCCCAGCCAATGGAAGCTTCAGAGGCAGGGCCTGTGGATGAGGCACTGCGCAGAGCCACCTGCCTGCCTGCAATTCTGCATCAGAGCTGGGGGGAGGAGAGAGTCATACTTCTGGGAGCTGCTTGAGGTAAGCACCTCCCACAGCCTGCACCCCTAACTCCTCCTGCGGCATAGCCCCAAACTCTGAGCCCTCCTGCCCTCTGAACCCCTCGGTCCCAGCCTTGAGTACTCTCCTGCACCACAAACCCCTCATCTCCAGCCCCACAACCAAAGACAAAACCCCATACAGAGCCCTCACCCCTTGAGCCAACCCAGTGAAAATGAATGAGTGTGAGGAGAGAGAGCAAAAGTGGGATGGGGAATTGAGGAAGTTGGGGGGGCTCAGAGAAGGGATGGGAGTAGGCAGGGACTTGGAGGTACAAGGCAAGGGTGTTTGGTGTTGTGCAAAGTTGGCACTTTTTTATATGTTGTGGTTTCTGTGTTTGTATAATATCAAGTTGTATATTTGGTCTTTGCTGAAACCTTTCTTGAGGTCTTAGAAGGACTTGCACAGCATTCACCTAGTATTTCAACTGCTCTGGGTGTTGGGGCCAAAGCCCAAGATCTTCATGCCTGGGATGGTGGCCTATAACCTGAGCTCCATCACCCAGGACTGAAGCCAAAGCCTGAGCCCAGTCTAACACCAGCTCTGGTGACCCCATTTAAATCATTCTGAGGTCCCGACCCACAGTTTGAGAACTGCTGATTTTAGCTCATTGTGCAAGGATGAGGGAAATTCATTCTTCATAAGGCAATCAGATTGATTTCTGATGCACTATTTAATTATCAAACTCTGGCTTTTTTGTAGTTTTGCAACTATTAATTTTTCTTAAAATTATCCTGTTAATGTGGTCTGTCTTTCAATGGACTCTTGGTAGCAAATACTTTCTCAGGACAATTCTATGCTGTGTATAAAAAAAAACTAGGGTCTGTAAAAATGACTGTTCCTCAAAGTACTCCTTTTTTTTTTTTTTTTTTTTTGGCCAGTTCTGTTTTCATTGATAAAGATCACTGATACCTTTTTAGTAGTGTAATACCTAATATGCATTTGAGACCTATTTTAATAAGAAATCACTACTTTAAATTATTTCTGTAGTGCATCCATATAATTTTAAGCTTTGTTAGCCTAACATCACTATAAATAAATACCTGTATTTTCTTTATATCCCGTGCTTCCAAACTTACCATAGAAGATAACTTTTAATCAGAATTCAAGAAGCATTTACTGCTGTTGGTATTAATTCTGCAGTTTTTCAGTCACTGCAATTTAGCGATAAGCATGCTATTTATTTTTAATTCATTCAATCCACTGTTGAGTCATAGACAGGATTTTGATTTTCAATTAGGCAAATTGACAGGAAAAACCTAATTTCTCAGAAAAATAAGTAACCTAGAGAACCTTGTCAATTTGTACAAAAGCCATATATTGCTGTTAGCATTCAATAAGTAATTCTCCAATTACAGTGTTTTCATAGCATACTGTCAGGCTTCATGAAGGTGTACAAACACATATCATTACTGACATTTTTCAGATCCCTTGGAGTTAGCACACTCCAAAGTGCAGGTACTAGAAGCTAGCTTGTATTATTTGTTAACCAATTCACTCCACACAATACCAGGCTTTGAATTTAAACCTTAGCTACCTGCTGTTTTCAATAGATAAAACAGTGAAACGGCATTGAGGAGTGAGAAGAATGTGTGAGATAGGGAAAAGGGTATTTTACAACCTTGAAACCCAAAAATAATGGGGGGGGGGGGTTTCTTCACCTGTTACAAAGAGTAGGAATCAGAACAGGAAGGAACTTCAAGAGGTCAAGTCCAGTCCTCTGCACTCATGGCAGGAACAGTGATAGAAATGTAGCCGTGTTAGTCTGGTGTTGCTGAAACAAAATACAGGACTATGTTGCACTTTAAAGACTAACAAGATGGTTTATAAAGCACCTTAGACAGTCTATGACAGGTATTTATCTAACCTGATCTTAAAAATCTCCAATGATGGAGGTTCCACAACATCCTTAGGCAATTTATTCCAGTGCTTAACCACCCTGACAGGAAGTTTTTCTTAATGCCCAACCTAATCCTCCCTTGTTGCAATTTTGGGCCATTGCTTCTTAAACTATCATCAGGAGTTATGGAAAATAATTTTTCCCTTCTCCTTGTAACACCCTTTAAGGTACTAAAACCTATTATCATGTCCCTTCCCAGTCTTCTCTTTTCCAGACTAAACAAAACCAGTTCTTTCAGTCTTCCCTCATAAGTCATGTTTTTTTACCTCTAATCATTTTTGTTGCTCTTCTCTGGGCTTTCTCCAAATTGTCCTCATCTTTTCTGAAATATGATGCCCAGAACTGGACACAGTACTCCAGCGGAGATCGTGTGGATTAAAGTAGAAGAATTACTTCTCGTGTCCTACTTACAACACTCCTATTAATGCATCCCAAATAATGTTGGGGTTTTGGGTTTTTTGCAAGCGTCACACTGTTCATTCATATTCAACGTGTGGTCCACTAGGATCCACTGATCCCTTTCCACAGTACTCTTTTCTATGCAATCGTTTCCTATGTTGTATGTGTGAATCAATTGTTCCTTCCTAAGTGGAGTACTTTGCATTTATATCTATGGCAAAGATGTATTTCCAGTTGCCTCTTTATTTGCATTACAGTAACATCTAGAAATTTCAAGTGTCAGAGCCCCATTATGAAAGGCACTGTACAGACAACTAGTCTCTTTCAAAGAGATCTGATAATGTAGGTGCCCTAGTTTTCTAAACAAGACAAGAATTTGGAAGTTTAGGGATGTCTCTCAGACTCTTCAGAGAACAATATTACGATCCTGAAGTTCTGCTGAGGACAATCGCCTATTATTTTCCATCAGTGTCATTTCCTTCTTTAGGGCTAGCCTTCTGCTGGGATATTTGTCAAGCAATAAGGATCGGTATGTTGTTCGTCTTACTCAAATAAAACAGCTGTTGCTGATATACACTGAATAATTCATGAACATTTAGACATTGAATCTGTCAGATCTGCTTGAGCTGAGCCTTAACTTGAAGTTCAGTGAATTTGCAAACAGCAGCCCATGCTCCAACCTGTAAGCATGAGCTGCAGTTGACAGAGCTACTAAACTGATTTCCACACACCCCCTACGTCTGCTCATCTTATTCTCCATATATGTTGGAGATACATTCTGCTCTCCATCTTCAGATCAGGTGACCCCCAAGTTCTTTGTAGATACTGGCTGATTAGAATAAAATAAACTTTGAAGGGTCTTTAAGGGAAGCAGAGGAAGGAGGCCACTGTGCCCTATCTCTAGGACAACTGGAGCAAGGAAAACATGTTCCTCTGTAAATGACATAGGAACAGTGAAGACCCATAATCTGTGCAGACAGTAACCAGAGTACCACAGGAGATTCCCTGAATACCACACTCTAAAGGAAACACCTTATCTTTAGTATATTCCTGCTGATTTTCTTATGATTAAGAAAAAAATACCTTAGGTTTATCTTGTGTGTGCACTGCAATCAGGGTGTGTGATTGCAGTATGTGTAGACATATTCCAAGCTAATTTTAATCTAGCTAGCTCAGGCATGACACTGGGAGCTTTAATCTAGCTAGTTCTATGCTTCTCTCCCAGAAAAAGTTTAAACAAATGTATTGAGGGGGCTAGTGTGCTCTGTACCACTGCCCTCTACTGAAGGAAATTATGAGTGGTTACTTGTGTGTCAGATTTTGTAATGTATCCCTTCTAATAGTCATTATCCTTTAGCTGAGGTGGTGGCCTCTTCCTTTAGAATAGGATAATATGATTTCTATTCTTCCTATCACAGTTCTGAGGACAGCATAATGACAATACAATACTAAGTAGTCACATAGATGTGATAGATTACAGCATTTGTATGGTCTTTTCTGTTTTCAAAATGTTGCACAAATATTAGATAAAAAGGCACCTTCTACAAAGTTAAATAAGTTAAAAGATAATGAGAGAAGCAATCAGTAGGGACTGATAATAGATTGTCCTCATAAATAAATTATGATTCATTGCTTCATTATTTACCTAACTTCACAGATCCCAAATTAACAGATTAGCAGCATCAGTGAAATAAAATCCACTGAAAGATGCTACATAATCTTCATATAAGTGGAGAATCAAGGAAATAAAGCAGAAGGCAAAAAGGGAAAATATAAAATTGGAACATTTGTTCAGATGAGAAGTTTTGACAGTGTCACTAACTCCTCTCATTGTGAGCAGTGTTCCAATATAATTAGGCAGCTTGTTACAAAGAATCAGATCTAATGACTTTTCTTGTAAATGTTTGCGTGGTAGGGGTTTCACACTGTCAGAGTCTTGGAAGTATAATTGAACAGAAGGGAGGGTTTTACCTTTTGTCTGGCTTATGTATAGAGACAGGTCTGAGGAGCTGGCAAGCATTATTAAAGCTCTGAAGTGGCAATATTCTCCAATACTACAAAATTATTTCCTCACATCTGATAGATTTTTTTCCTCTGTTTGTTGCTCATTCAATATGATCTATTTAACCCCTACTGTTATCAGTAAAGAAGCTGCAGATGTTGTCAATTAACAGAGCAAATGCATTAATGTCTGCGCCTTTTCATGTCAGGCTTATTTTAAGGGCTGCATGAGCCACAGTGTGGACACTGGCTAAATCTGAACCAGTGAAGGCTGAGGGGACTAATTGTCCAGTGTCTTGAAAAGATATACAAGTCAGGTCAAAGCAAGTATAAAAATGTAACCTGATTTAGAGAGTGGAGGGTTCTGTTTTGGTGGCATTTTGCAATTGTGTAAATGTCTACACAAAAGGTAAGCTGGGACTCTATATTTCTTTTTATGAGTATGTAAGTCAATCCCAAAATATGCTTTTGCAGGTTCATTCCTGGAAGGGTCTCTCTGCTCCCACTGACTTCAGTGGGAAGTAAGTCATAAGTACTCAAAAGCTGCATAGGTTCAATAGGGATCTTTATAATGCTCAATCCATTGGTCAAGCTATTGTTGCCTGCCAATAAGGATGGCACCATCTTTTGCTTTAAGGTTTGCTGTCATTTCACAAATTGGATCAAGTGCCTGTTTACTCTATCAGAGGTGCCACAAATATCTCCTCCTTGAAAGCAGGTCTGAATCTTTTTGCACAGGTCTTGCTGGTACTTCTGGACACGCATTCTGGTTGTTTTCTGGACTGCAGCCTTAGCCTCTTAGAAAAGTACTAGGCTTAGTTGGCTGTTGAAGTAAAGTTAGGTGAGCTTGTGGAGAGGGGGGAGGGTTCTGCTCTGTGAGAGGGAGCAACAGATGTTCAGAGGTTGCAAACCAGTCAGACTGGAATAATAAAGGAAAAACAAAGACATCTTTGGCACTCACCAGTGTCTTATTCTTGAAATTTTCCCCACAAGGTGTCAGAGTCAGGGGAAACATTGATAAATACTAGAGGGGTACAAGCACTGACAAAAGACTTCTTGATAGCAAATACTGTATCACAGGGATGGGCAAAGTATGGGCTGCAGGCTGGATCCAGCCTATCTAACGTTTCTGTCCAGCCCGGGGGCAACACAGCATTCAGGCAGGCTACCTGCCTGCCACAGCTCCATAGTACTTCTGGGAGTGGTGTAAAGCCATGATGTGTGGCTCTGGGGCAGGCAGGCAGCTTGCCTGAGCACCCTGCTGTGCCATGGGCTGTGAAACACCTATGGTAAGCCTCTCCCAGCAAGATTCTGCACCTCACACCCCCAACACCCCTCACCCTTTCCTGCATTTCAACACCCTGCACTAGCCTGAAGCTCCTTCCTGTACCCAACTCCCTTCCAGATCCTGACCCCCTCCATTAATATAGTAATACGTGTGTGTCCCATGATGATTTAGCAAAATTTGTGGAGTGAAAAAATTATAGACCATCCCTGCTAAGTAACCTTAGATCATTTTCAGGTTTGACAGACCAGTAAATGCGATAATTTATTTCATCTAGTGATCCAATTTCAGAAAGTCTCATCTCACTGAGGGCTGCAATATTACATACTGGGTCAGACCAAAGGTCCATCTAGCCCAATATCCTGTCTTCTGTCAATGGCCAATGCCAGATGTCCCAGAGGGAGTGAACACAACAGGGAATCCTCAACTGATCCCTCTCCTGTTATCCATTCCCAGCCTCTGACAAACAGAGGCTAGGGACATGGCTGCTCCCCATCCTGGCTAATAACCATTGATGGACCCATGTCTCCATGAATTTATCTATTCTTTTTTTTTTTGTTTTTTGAACCCTGTTAAAATCATGGTCTTCACAACATCAATATATTCACACCCAGTTGATGTGGCTCTCTGTTGATTATGGCTTTTTTCCTAAGTTCACAGTCTTTCAGTTCATGCCCTGCTCACATAGGGTATGTCTAGACTACATGGCTCCATCGACAGAGCTATGTAAATGAGTTTACTAGACATAGGAAAATGACGTGGCAATTTAAATAATCGCCCCTTCATTTACATCAAAATGGCCACTGCGCTGTGCTGATCAGCTGTTTGGTGGTACAGCGGGGCAGTCTGGACGCGCCACAGTCGACAAGGGAAGTCTTTGTCGACCGCTCTGGTATGCCTCGTGAAATGAGGTTTACCGGAGCGGTCAACAAAGGCTTCCCTTGTCGAACACGGCTCGTCCAGACTGCCCCACTGTGCCACCAAACAGCTGATCAGCACAGCGCAGTGGCCATTTTGATGTAAATGAAGGGACGATTATTTAAATCGCTGCTTCATTTTCCTATGTCTAGTAAACTCATTTACATGGCTCTGTCGATGGAGCCATGTAGTCTAGACATACCCATAGTGTGAGCATTCCAATAAGCAATGATTACAGCCAAGAAAGAAATTGAAGTTTTTAGCCCTTCTTTTCTAGGACTTGCCCCAAATCGGGGCCAGCAGGCCATCCCACATTAGGGCTGCTTGCTTATATGAGCTGCTGCCAGACACCTGGGTCTTTCCCCACCAGGATGAAGGACTGGAAAGCATAGTCCTTTGATGTGTACACTTATACAAAACAAGGAAGGTCAGAGGTCCTCTACCTACTCCTTAAACAAGGACTGTAGAACTTCAATGGTAAGACAAAAAGCAAGACAACTGGCATAGGCCTGCTGCAGCTTCTAGACAGAACACCAGTCTGAGCTGAAGGAAGTACCTGCATTGTCACATCTGCAACTGCTCCTTCTCTAAATGGGTGTCATGCAGGCAGAGGTGCCTCCCCCACCCCTGACTGCCTGTGCAGGACTTCAATAGGCAGCTGCACGGCCACGTACCTTAAAGGAAATTTAGGTCCAAGCCAGAGTGAAATTGGGACCGTGGGTCTGAGCTTTTCAGTGTAGATGCAGCCCTGACTCAAGTCCTGGGATTCCATAAAAAGGATCTCTCAATCACATGGGCCAACTTGAGGTGGGCAAACTATGCGCACGTGAGTCTCATCACCAACTAGATTAAGGTTAAATAGTAATTTCAAATGATGGAAATAACATTTTTGGGGAGAGAAATTGACCTTCAAGGGAGTCTGGCCCAAAGAATAAAATATTCAAGTGACGCTGAACTTGCCAAGACCCAAAGATAAAAAGGGGATTCAAAGGCTGCTAAACATATTGCTAGGGTCCAAGCTTCTAGCTCTGGCCCCCTAGTTGCCCTGCTCGGCCCCCTGGCTCATGGACCCCAGATGCTGATGGGCCCCTGGAATCAGGCTCCACTCTTGGGCACTGGGCTCTGGCCCTGGCTCTAGCCCCAGATGCTAAGCTATAACCTCAGCCGCTGGCCCAGCTCTCTGGACTGGCAACATCCATGATCCTGCTGTACTGGTTTTTCCCTGGTTGTGTTCCAACCCAGGAGTATCCATTGGGTCCCTGATGATGCCAGACCACAGATGTTGTGGGACCAGAAAGGGTTAACCTGTAATAACATTGGGTATGTCTACACTACAGAGAAGATCGAAGCTGCTGCTTTCGCTCTTTCAGGGTTCAAATTAATGGGTCTAGTGAAGACGCACTAATTTGAACTGAGAGGGGTGCTCTGATCAATGCCGATAGTCCTGCTTCCATGAGGAGTAAGGGAAATCAAAGGGAGAGTGCTCTCCCTTCAACTTCCTGTGGTGTGGGCAGCGCCAAAAGCTGAGTTAAGGTACTTCAACTTGAGCTACACAATTAATGTAGCTGAAGTTGCATTTCTTAATTCTACCTACTCCCAAAGTGTAGGCATACCCAAAGAGTGGGCCATAGCTCAAGAACATGATGGGGGAGGGATAGCGCAGTGGTTTGAGCATTGGCCTGCTAAACCCATGTTGTGAGTTCAATCCTTGTAGAGGCCATTTAGGGATTTGGGGCAAAAGTTTGTCAGGGATGGTACTTGGTCCTACTGTGAAGGCAGTGGACTAGACTCAATGACCTTCAAGGTCCTTTCTAGTTCAAGGAGATAGGCAATCTCCATTAATTTAAAAAAAATTAATTTAAAATTTTAATTTAAATAAGGGATTCCTTGACTTTGCTAAAATGTATGACTTTCATCATGAGACATCCCAGATATTCTCAAACCCATGGATTAGCTGAGTGGGGAGTGTGTATAATGAAGAACTTGGTCAGAAAAAGCAATGAATGCAAGAGACAATCCATATTTAGCAGTACTCAGTGTGGAAAGTCATCTGACGAACTCTAAAAAAGACATACAAATAATTGGATTATGAAATATGGGACAAAACCAAAGGATTGCTAGGAAGTCTGCGATAGTGAGGAAAATACTGGGCAAGTAGAATCAAGTGAAATATTACAATAAAGGAGAAATCTTCTCCACGGCTAAAAAACAGACTCAAGGAGAATTTGGCAAGATGTGCGCCAGTCAGTCAAGGTGACAATAATCAAAGAAAAATCACCTTGCTTTTACTGATAAAAGACAAAGGCAAAATCTTAGAAAAGGAAGGTGAATGCATAGCTTAAGACAGTAGTTCTCTGGAGGTACTGTAGGGGGTCTGTGGAAAGTTTAGGAAAGGAAAAGAAAAGTAAGGATAGGGCCCACAGCAGGACTGGGACTTTCCACTAGATTATTCTTGCCCAGGGCTCACCATTCACAACCAGCCACATGCACACTGTCTCCCACTCGTGGGAGGGGATCTGGATACCTCAGGAGGCACCATGCCTCCTCCCACTGCCAGCAGTGCTGCTGTTTATGCTCCAGCCGTCTTCCCCTCCCAGTCCCGCGGTGGGTCCAATCCTTACTTTTTTTTTTTCTTCCCCATAGCTCCGTGCCAGGGAAGGTGCTGCCTTTGGCCATAAGACACCCCCCCTTGTGGTATGCTCCATGGATGAGCAGGGAATGGAGGTGGTAGGAGCTGAGGAAGCAGCGCTGGCCAAGGGTCATGCTGGCTGCCACTTCCTGCCGCTCCCCTTGTGGGGGGTCCGTAAAATTTTAACGGATTGAAAAGGTGTTCGTATCCTCAAAAAGGTTGGGACCCACCGGCTTAAGATACCTAATAGCTGAGCTAAGTGACAGCAGACATACCAGGAGAAAACAAGTCATAACCGACCAGTTGTTGAATAAGACTGAACAGTCTGTTACAGACAAGGATGGGCCCAAGGAGGGTTTTCAGATTGGGAAGATTGCAGAAGCATCCTAAGAGATTGATTGAGACATGCTGTTGCGTTATAACCTGAAGTGTTCTTCAGCCAGTTGCTGTATTTATCATTAGCTGAGTTTAACAGCATTTTACTTCAAGAATTTTAGAAAGGGAACTAAAAAGAGCAGATGTGCTATAAAGTAAATCATCTGGCAAACTTTGTAGAGATACCACACTCCCTATATACTCTGTCACAGGAAACCAAAGCCTGCATAAATACTTCTTACTGGGGCAGAAACAAAGAACCACAGGGTTGGGCAATTGTAGGCAGCAGTTACATGGAACAGCAGAACATTTGCTACCTCATTTCTATACTTTGTTCTATTCAATGACCTTAGCAAATTAGAGAAATGGTCAGAGGTCAACAGGATGAGGTTTAATAAAGAGAAATGCAAAGTGCTCCACTTAGGAAGGAACAATCAGTTCCATACATACAAAATGGGAAGCGACTGTCTAGGAAGGAGCATGGCGGAAAGGGATCTAGAGGTCATAGTGGACCACAAGTTGAATATGAGTCAACAGTGTGATGCTGTTGCAAAAAAAGCAAATATGACTCTAGGTTGTATCAACAGGTGTGTTGTAAGCAAAACTCGTGAAGTCATTCTGCCGCTCTACTCTGCACTAGTTAGGCCTCAGCTGGAGTACTGTGTCCAGTTCTGGGCGCCACATTTCAAGAAAGATGTGGAGAAATTGGAAAGGGTACAGAGAAGAGCGACAAGAATGATTAAAGGTTTAGAGAACATGACCTATGAAGCCAGGCTTCATGAACTGGGCTTGTTTAGTTTGGAAAAAAGAAGATTAAGGGGGGACATGATAGCGGTTTTCAAATATCTAAAAGGGTGTCACAAGGAGGAAGGAGAAAATTTGTTCCTCTTGGTTTCTGAGGACAGGACAAGGAGTAATGGGCTTAAAGTGCAGCAGGGGAGGTTTAGATTGGACATTAGGAAAAAATTCCTAACTGTCAGGGTGGTCAAATATTGGAATAAATTGCCAAGGGAGGTGGTGGAATCTCCCTTTCTGGAGATATTTAAGAACAGGTTAGATAGACATCTGTCAGGGATGGTGTAAACGGAGCTTGGTCCTGCCTTGAGGGCAGGGGGCTGGACTCGATGACCTCTTGAGGTCCCTTCCAGTCCTATTATTCTATGATTCTATGATAATAAACAGTTTCTTGACACCGGTATGTTTACCAGCAAGATACTACACCTCTCAGGGAAGGTGATTGCAACTGATTATCATATCCCTGACATCTGTGGGGATTCAGGCTGTTTTGAGATCTTGTCTTCCACTCATTACTCTCACTAAATGTCCTGAATTACTGCTGAAATATACTAAGCTAAATGTTCAATTTATAACATCCTAAAATGCTTATTTTGGTGTTTATGTATACACCCTAGTAGAAGATCTAATGGATGATCTGAGACAAATTTGAAGGTCTGAGAAAAGCAACAGAATGTTTAGGGCTCTAGAGGGACTGATCTCAGATTAAAAGAAATATCTATTTACAGCATCACTAAACACCAACTACATATCTGAAGACTAAATGGGGAATGAAATTTAGGGTAGTAGTCAGGGGTACTATGTAACTAAGAACAAAACCTAAAATTAAAATCTAGGCTGCACATCAGAGAATTCCTAATATTAGGCTATAAAATATTCTTCAAAAGAAAGCATGGAGATTGTAATTTAGGATAGTTTATTTTTAAATTATATTGCATGACTACAGAACAATTCCACACAGGGAAATGGCTGGTACCTTCTCCTAATTATTGGGCCTTTAACAGAAAATTGTTTGGCCAGAGTTAGTTATCTGAAATTTGGCTGAATTCAACTGAATAGCTATTCAAAATTGGATTTAAATACACATTGAACCTCTCCAAAGTGTGAGACTCTTATCTGGCAACATCTGTGGTCTGTCAGGAGCACTGATATTTCCGGACCAGAGAGCCCCAGCAGACTGGAGTCCAGCAGCAGAGTGCCAATGACTGGGAGCCCTGCCAGAGTTGGGAGTCCTGTTGGACCTGCAGCAGTGCTCCCTTATTCAATCTCAACTGGTTATCTCCAGGCAATTTTCCCTCTCTGGGATATTCACCTCTCCAAACAAAATGCTTGGAATGATCCACTTCCACCCTGACTTTATTAGTTTAATTAACATAAGTAACTTCCATCTATCTAATCTATCTAAATTTATATATAAATATAGAAGTTACTTGTGCTAATGAAACTAATCAAGTCAGGCCTGTGGCATTTAAGAAACTAATAGATTTATTAGGGCATATATATATATATATATATATATACACCTGCTTCTGTAACTTCCACTCCAATTCATCTGATGAAGTGGGTTTTACCCACAAAAGCTTATGCCCTAATAAATCTATTAGTCTCTTAAGTGCCACAGGACTCCTCATTGTTTTTACAGATACAGATTAACACAGCTACCCCTCTGAGACTTCTCATAGACAAAGCAAGCTGGCAGTATCTCTATCCAAGTGGTTTTTTTCCTTAGATGGTGTGAGTAAAGCACGCACTAAAACTTTTGACCTCTGATCATATACATAATAGCCACTTGCTTTGAAATTAGCATTCTCTGTTAAAGTCCTTAAAATTTTCATTAGCATTCCCCAAAGATTCTTTGGCATCTGAGTTATTTAGTTACAGTGGCATTTACCATGTAAAACTTTTGCTATTTCATTCTGATAGGAACAGGTAAGAAAAAACAATGCATGTAACATCTCATTGGTTTTAGGCTGCTTAAACACACCATACACTCCTTATACATGTAAGCAGGGGCTGAACTGCTGCTTGCTATCAGCCAGCTAAAAGGAGGGGTGGGTGTGCCCCCTACAATTGTTTAGCTCTGCAAAGTAATTAACTGTTGATATGTAAATACAGCTCAGGAGAAAATATGAGGTGTGGCTCTGTAAATCCCATTCAGCCAGGGCTGATGGAGGGTCAGTGTTGAAATGGAATGTGGAGAATTGTAAATAATTTGGGACTGTTGTGGGGGGTCACTAATCATGTTACCCCTAAATGTAGAAACTGTAAAACATGCCACCAGTGCTTGCAGGAGAGACACCACCATCATGGTAAGAGATCTCGGAGGAACAAGCCTCCCCCCTTCCAGAGTTGAGTGAACTAAGCTGGGGGGAAGGAGTAAAGGACTTGAGTCAGTCTGCTTCACACCTGCTAGGTGTGAGCTGTAAGACTGACCCAACCTGCCCTTTTTCCCCCTTCGTTTTAAGGACAGACCTAAAGCAGACTCCCTGAGGAGTCTTTTCTTTTGCTAGTCTAGTGGAAGCTGGATTCCTTTGCCAGTCCAGCTGGTGGCTAAAGAGTTGAAATCACTGAGAGCTGAAATGACTGGTTTGGCTGAGAAGCAGACCCATTGCAGCCAGTGAAGTGGTGGCAGCCAGCAGAGTGGCTGGTGGGAATCGCTGGCTGGTGGTGTAATGTGGCTGGTAGGAGTGGTGGCAGGCGAGGAGCGGTGACCAGCGGCGGCAGGCGAGGAGTGGCAGCAGGTGTGGCGCGGCGACCAGCGGTGTGGCACGGTGACCAGCAGCGTGGCGCGGAGCGGCAGCAGGCAAGGAGCAGTGACCAGCGGTGTGGCGTGGTGACCAGCGGCATGGCATGGAGCGGTGGCAGGTGAGGAGCGGCAACCAGCGGCGTGGCATGGAGTGGAGGCAGGTGACCAGCGGAGTGTCCAGTGGCATGGGACAAGACAGTTGGTGGAGAGTGGCGGAGTGTCGTAAGGTGCCCTCTATCTATTGCCCCCCACCCCCATTTCTACCCAGGTTGGGAGGTGAAACCCTGTGGGTGAACTTTGAGACTCTGGGTGGCACGGACCAGGGACAGAGACTTTTGGGATGTTGGACTCTTTGGACTTCAGGTGATACTTGACTGGGGGGGAGGGCTTAGCTCATGTTTGGGTTATGAACTCTGTTTGTGGTGGTTTCCCCAAGTTAATGCCGTATGACTTCTCTCTCTGTTTCATTAAATGTTTCTTTCCTACACTCAGACTCAGTGCTTGCGAGTGGGGAAGCATTGCCTCTCAGAGGCGCCCAAGGGTGCGTGAATTTCCCAGATTACTGGGTGAGGGCTTGAGCCGGTTCTGTGTGAGATGGACCCCAAGATATTGAACCCAGCCCTGGTTACTGCCAGGCCTACCCGGCAGAAGGGTTACATACATATAACAATTACATTGATCTACATAAGTGAATTGACCTGAACACACTCTAGCATGATCTAGTCAGTCAGTATCACACAACAGGTGTTTTAGTAAAGCAAAGGTTGTGTGCCAAAAACAGCACCAATAAACAACCTCAACATAAATATACTTTTGCATTAGAATCCAAATGATGAGCTCAATCAACTGCCCAAACTTTTAGCCTCAGCTAGAACTGCCATATTTTGATTAGTTTGGGATCATTCCAAGTAATTTCTCGTCGTTTCCACTGAAACTAAGAAATTGACTTATGAAGGCTCAAAAGTTGACCTGGGCTCTTTAAAAGTTTAACAAACTTTAGAAACTATTTTAGTAAACTTAGACAGAAATTTGGGTGATAACTTTTTGCTTCGGTCTCATTACAAACCCTTTGTATCACTCTTTTATTATCCTAAATTCCCTCCATCCTAAAAACTTCTCAAGGAGAACTGGTTTTTGCATGGTGGACACATTTCAATGTCTTCCCTCCTCAACCCAAGACAATGTTCTGTTATATATAAATAGTACCATGCTCATCTCCATAGTACCTGAGTACCATCCAGTAGTGCATTGAAGAATGTGACTAGCATTCATTACATGGGGTATGTTTTCTCATCCTCTCCCCAAAAGAAGTATGTGCAATACTGTCTCCTTTTTTTAACATATGCCTGTTAGGTGTATATTTGTTAGGCAAGGTCAAAGATACCCTTCCACAGTATGTTTACTTCCTCACTGAAAGCAAAATATTGGTGTCAGACTTGCATGATTTCCAATATGTAGCAAATTTTCATTCTAATTCAGGTTAAATGTAAGCAAGTCAATGTTTGCCATGAGCCAGCTCTGATTGAAATCAACTGGCTCAACCTCTGTTCAAATTGTCAGGCAGTATTAAGTCGCAGGGATAATCAGGGAGGAAAAGATAATAAAATTACTCTGATCAAACCTCTGTTCTGAAACCAGCACTTTAAATCCTTCTAGTTTATTTCTTTATTTCAAAATTTCCCTCAATTCCTTTTTTTTTTAAACAAACACCCTTTACTTATGACTGTGAAAAAATTGCAGAGTGCAGACATGAACCCTTCAATTATTCAGATGATGAGTAGACAGACTTTAATCAGATGTACATAAATTTCATTTTGATTTAATAGAGAATTATAGTAGTACACCAATTTGAGGATGATGGAATGAAACATGCGGTATATTTGACATAGATGTGTCAAATTATTCAGATAATTTCAATCAGTGAGGAGAATTTTTGCAGTCTACTGTTTCATGAACATTGGGAATCCTTTTGTATCTTCTGTTCTAAGATTAAACTGGATTGCACCTGTAGACTCCCTGTCATTCATTTACCTGCTGATCCTTTTGCCCTGGAACATGTGTGATCTGCTACATATGAGTTGTTTAAACCTTCTGCCTCAAACATTTTGCCATCTGGATTAGCTATTATAAGATGATGTCGCATGAAGCAGTTTCCCATAATATAGATATGGAAAAATCATGATGCAAAGATCTTGGCATGGCTATTCACAGCTAAAGATGGCCTTTATTTAAAATAGTGTCTGGTTATGTGTTATACAGCTGGT
This sequence comes from Pelodiscus sinensis, assembly GCF_052426305.1. Classification (NCBI taxonomy): domain Eukaryota; kingdom Metazoa; phylum Chordata; order Testudines; family Trionychidae; genus Pelodiscus; species Pelodiscus sinensis. Next base: position 124,500,198 of record NC_143052.1, read on the forward strand.
CTTTTTAGGGCCAAGTCTATACTGGCAAGTTACTGCGCAGTAAATCAGCCCCCAGTGCTGTCACTTACACTGTGTCCACGCGGGCAAGGCATTGAGCGCGCACAAACTCTGCAGTTAGCGACCTCTAGGAAAACCACCTCCGTGAGAAGCGTAAAGCATGCTGCATTCTGGATAGAGCGCCGGGGTACCAGTGTGAACATCCAGTATTGGTGTGCTGGGGTATCAGAACTGCATCCTGAGTGGCCTCTGGAACCCTACTCACAATGCCTGTTCTGGCCTCTCTGGTCAGTGTTTGATTTCCACTGCCCTGCTCGGGTGACCAACCAAGTGACCAAGACCCACTCCTGTCGTCTTTTTGAAACTTTAGGGCTCGGGGGACATCCAGCAATGGACCAAGGCAGGAGGAGGAAGTTGTGGCCGAGTGTGCTGAGGCAGAGAGGGCCCAGAACAAGAGGAGGACTCGACATCTATAGAGGCTTGCAGCCAGCAGCTGACTTGTATCCCCAAAGAGCCACCCGCAGTCCTCGGCCAAACTCTCCTATTAATATGACAATAGTCTTTCTTTTCTACTCTAAATATGCTATATAATTTATCAGCATGAATATCCTATACCATATAGTTACCCCACTATTAAAATTAATAGATTGTGTGGGAATTTCTCTAATGTCTGTGTAGTGAACGGGGGGAGGACGCTCACTGACCCTGAGGGGGGAAGAACCCTTCTCTAAGCCTAGATGGTCCCAGTCCAGTCCTGCCCCTTTAACTCCCCAGAAGCCAAGGGATGGGGTATAAAAGCACAGCTCAGAAGCTCAGTAAGGCCCCAGCTGCCGGATGAAGCAGAGGCCTGCCCTAAGCTCCCAAGCCAGGAGGGTCCTGAGGACCTTGCAGAGGCTGAGGGCTGGCCCAGTGTAGGGGTTAATTGTAGAAGAATTGTGTACGTGCCAAGTATAGGGGTGGTAAGGCATACATTCTCCCCCCCCCTTCTCCTATGTCTGATGAGCCAGAAGCAAGCCTCTAGGAACATACTCCATTTAAGATAAGCAATGGTGCCAGTGTAGCCAAAACAAGTTAGAGATAAGGGCCGGAATGCATATCAATCTTGTTTGACCTTGTTTACATGATCAGTACATTTGGGTAAAGGACAAGTAGTACCTGATCGATAGTTAACAGCTAAACCATACATTAGCAAACATTAAGTAACCCCCAGAAATTTCCAAACTGCAAAACAAGGTGAAATCATGGTATATAAGCTGCACAACAGTTATGCACTTTGGACCTCACTGATGGACTCTGGTAGCGGTGCCTCTGAAGCCTAGATGACCTCCCACTCGTCCGCAGCTGAAATGGGGTTCCCAGCTTGCAGAAGGGACATCAGACGCTACTTTTCCTATCATGTTGTTCTTTTAGTTAAGGGGTACAGCTGAAAACTGTCAGGAAATAAACTGCTTGTGTTTGACAAATACTGGTGGAATGTGTTTTGTACTTAGAGGGTACGTCTAAACTACATGCCTCTGTCGGCAGAGGCATGTAGATTTGTTTGTTCAGCAAAGGTAAATGAAGCCGCGATTTAAATGATCGCGGCTTCATTTACATTTACATGGCTGCCGCGCTGAGCCGACAAACAGCTGATCAGCTGTGTGTCGGCTCGCCGCTAGTCTGGACGTTCCCCCTGTCGACATCAAAGTCCTTTGTCGGCAGCCCCGGTAAACCTCATTCCACGAGGAATAACGGGGCTGCCGACAAAGGGCTTTGATGTCGACAGGGGGAATGTCCAGACTAGCGGCAAGCCAACAAACAGCTGATCAGCTGTTTGTCGCCTCAGTGCGGCAGCCATGTAAATGAAGCTGCGATCATTTAAATCGCGGCTTCATTTGCCTTTGCTGATCTGTCTAATCTACATGCCTTTGCCAACAGAGGCATGTAGTCTAGACACAGCCAGAGAATCCAGTGTTGGACCTGAGACTTACTCTTGCTGGCAACACCCAGATTACCAGGCCCCTGCTCTGAAGAGGAGACCTTCTTTACCCTGCCAAAGGGTGCAGACTGTGATGATCCCAAGAGCTGGCAGACAAACAGGTAAATGCCAAAGGGGAATTAGGAAATGGCCTGGGGAAGACGACTACTGTCAGACTGATCTTACAGAATTTTAGAGTGTGTCAGCGTGTTGCGGGCCGGATCCCTGCTGACTCCAGTGGGAGCCAAGGCTGCCACTGTTAGGGCCCTGGGCCAGGATATGGTGGAGTAGGGAGGGCCCACATCTCCACTGCTATTCCACATACCAGGTGGCTGTCTATCCCTCTCCTCTTTTGCCTGGGGCACTGCATTTGTGTTGCTGTCCCACCCTGAACCAGACCTTAGCCTTATTAACTATGGATCTGTCTGTTTACCTGCCCTACCCTGAACCAGAGCCTGGGCTTACCAGCTGCTGAACTACTATTTGTCTTTGTTTGCCAGGCCCATACTGTACTCTGGGCCAGGCGTTTAAAGGGGACCCCTGGGCATTTGTTTACAGGCCAGAGCACAGGTCTAGGGCCCAGGCCTAAACCAGCTGGCTTGCAATCTGTTTTAAGGCTATGATAGCAAGCAAATGCCTTCCAGCTTACCACTTAACGCTACTTTGTGTATATCAACTACAGGCTGATATTTAAAAGATTTTTTCTACAAATAGTCCATCCCAGTGTAATAAGAATGTTGAAAACTGTACCTCTGCCTCGTATTTCCTCTGCTTCTAGTGTGACCAAAGGAAGATTAGAAGTGAACAAAACAAACAACACAATGAATATGAGCAAACTTGAAGCCAAACTATTTATAGGATCAGATTGTTATGAAATTATCATTGTGACATCATAGAACATAAAGTCCTCCCAGTGCTTGACCTCAGACTTTATGGCCACTTTTTTATGTTACAATAGGCATTTCTTTTTAAATAGATGGGATATAAACATCCACTCAAGGTGCAGTCAAACAATGAACAGAATGTTGGGGATCATTAAGAAAGGGACAGAGAACAAGACAGAAAGTATCTATATAAATCAATGTTACACTCTCATCTAGAATACAGTGGTTGCTTCGTCTCAAAGAAAATATAATGGAAATGAAAAAGTTTCAGAAAAGGTCAACAAAAATGATTAGGGGCATGGAATGTCTTCCATATGAAGAGAAACTAATAAGACTAGGACTTTTCAGCTTTGAAAAGAGATAACTAACGGGGGGAATATGATTAAGGTCTATAAAATCATGACTGGTGTAGAGAAAGTAGATAAGGAAATGCTATTTTACTCCTCATAACACAAGAACCAGGGGTCATCAAATGAAATTAATAGGCAGCAGGTTTAAAACAAATAAAAGGAAGTATTTCTACTCAGTCAAACTGTGCAACTCTGACAGAACGTCGTGAAGGCCAAGACAATAACAGGGTTCAATAAGAACTGGATAAATTCATACAGAATAGATCCATCAGTGCCTATTGGCCAGGATGGGTAGGGATGGCGTCCCTAACCTGTTTGTCAGAAGCTGGGAATAAGTGATGGAATAGATGACTTGAACATCACCTGTTCTGTTCATTCCCTCCAAGGCAGCTGGCACTGGCCACTGTCAGAAAACAGGGTACTGAGCTAGATGGACCTTTTGTCCAACCCAGGCTAGCCATTCTTATTGTGCTAAGTACCTCTGATGGTACATTAGGTCACCTTAGGAAAATGTACCAGTCATTTGGACATGAAAAGTCTTTTCCCAACAGGACCAAGGAACAAATACATGTGTTCTCTATTTTGGAGTTAATTGATTTTAACTCATTTTAGTCAACTTGTATTAAACCTCTTGGATTTCTGAGCTCTCTGTTGCTTCTCAATTAGATTGCATTATTTAGCACTAGACTATGTAACTGAGGTTCGCTTTAATTTTTCTGCCTTAACCAGATCAAGTAGCTATGTTGTGAATTCCCAAAGCTTAGCACCTGTCTCCTGCCCCTAAATCCATCCCTCGGGGATGCAACTCCATGCTCTAACTAAACCTCTGACTGCCAGAAGCTGGTACTGTACAACAGGGAATAGAACACTTGATTACTCTGTTCTGATCATTACCTCTACAGCATCTGGCACTTGCCATTGTTGTAAGACAGGATACTGGGCTTGATAGGCCATTGGTCTGACCCACCATGGTCATTCTTACGTAGCTACATTAGTTGATTAGATAGAGAAATGTCTACTTTACTTTCTTGGCAGTGACTATTGTGTGACTCGTTGCGAACATGACCTGAACTGAGCGAGTTTGATACTGGTGTTAAGAGATTAATCTTACTTTGTCAATGGATATGTGTGATCTGATGGAAAGTCACTATAGTTTAACCTTTTTTCTTTTCTTTTCTTTTCTTTTCTTTTCTTTTCTTTTCTTTTCTTTTCTTTTCTTTTCTTTTCTTTTCTTTTCTTTTCTTTTCTTTTCTTTTCTTTTCTGAAATCCCCTTGACCAGGATTCTCTAAATAATATTGCACTCAAAGCTAAGCACCTTATTATAACTTTTTTCTCTACAGACATTTTCATTGGCATGGAACTATCAGTTCCAATGTGCTATGACCAACTTTTTTGCAGTTTGCATTTGAAAGGACTCTATTGCTCCAGGATCAATTAAAAGTTAGATGCTTGTTATCCAGAATGCTTTGATGTGGCTGGTCTTTGTCCATTAAACTTAATCCATTCACTAAGGGCAAGAGATATTTTTCAGAGTAAGAAAATAACCTTCAGTTGCTTTAGAGTCCCAAATCTCTGGTGGCTCTGGTTAAATGTAATGGATCACACTTTTGCACAGTTATATAAAAGATACACTTAGTTGGTTTTAACAACACATCTCAAACATAAAACTTGCATTTCTCAAAATGTTACTCAGGATGATAAAAAAGAAAAGAACCTAACTGACTTCCTGTTCTACAAAGCCATGCAGAATTCTGGTGAGTTAAGGCCAGTCAGACTTGCAAGAGATTCTGGGCACTAAGAAAAGTGAATATGATTTTACTAATTTCTAGAAAACTGGGAAAAGCTGACCTTTCTGTCTCCTTTATTCAGGGATATGAGAACCTGCAAGGCAGATATGAACCATTAAAGAAATAGGATTTCAACAGGCAGGGAAAGAACAGGAGGTATTCATATAATTAAAGACTATATCATAATGCATCAGGGTTGCACAGGAAAGCTGCTTTTTGGCCTTTCCTAGCTCTTGAATGCTTGACTTTGCAACCTTAATGTTCTGTTAAAGTGGGGATTTTTGTGTAATAATAATGCCATTGCTGTCTCTTAGCAACCATAACTGGTCTTTCAAATGAAGTATTTTTTGTTTGTTTTGGAGTAACCTAGGTTCTGTTGAATAGTATATTGTTAGTAATAACAGACATGTTTATTTAGCTAGTGGAGAATAGAAGTGACATCTGTTTACACCGACTTGTCTTGCTGTCTTTTAAATCTTCATATAGTACTAGGCTGTAAACTAGTTAGCTAAATCAGTTTGCTAATAACCTCAGTCTTTAGAAGACCATGTTAGGTTATTGGGGAGGGAGATGTATGTTTAGCCATACATGTGCACAGTTCCCACAGCAGGTCACTTTGTGTGCATGTAGGTAATTGCAATATTCCTCCTAATGATATTCCAAGTGTGTGTGTGGTGATCAACATGAGAAAAGCATGGCAATGGATACTGTGCCCTTGTTCTTGAAGTATAAAAACTGATAATATATCTGTTCCATTTACAAGCACAGTAGGACTTCGTTTATTTCTGCTCTTGCTGAGTAAGCCTGAGACACCGACCACAGGGATCATTTTCTGATAGTTAGTAAGTAATTAACTGTTTTGCTAAATTCTAAAAACCTCATTTAGCCACGATATTCTCTGGTGAAGGGGCAAAACAAATTTCATTCCAGTGGTTTTACTCACTGCTGGTGGTACTGCATACAGTAGTTCAGCAAGAACTCAGTTCTCCCTGCTTCCCCCAGGGATGTCCCCAACACCTCCCCTCTCCCAGTAACATGCAGTGTTCAGAATTTAGCCTTTGGCTGGAAATTCGACTTGAAAATGAAGCATTAATATGTATTTTAAATGCATATACAGTATATGAGAAACTTTCTGTACCTCAGAAAACATATTGACAAATATGAACAAAGACTAGCTTCCTCATCCCCATAGTGCTATTATTTATGACCATGTCGACATATTTTTTTTGGCTTTATTGAGCTACCTAATAATTTCAAAATATTATTTGTAAACAAGTTCTGAATGAGCCCTCCCCAGACAGCCACTGATAAGCCAATGATGGGTGGAAAAGCTTCAGGAGCAGACTATTTACTTCAACACATTTACTCTACCTAGATACTGCAGCCAAATCTGTGCTGCCCAAGTAATCAGTTTAGGCTGATGTTGGGTTACAAATCACATTAGTGTTAAATGTGAGGGTCATGTTATCCTTATTGTATGAGTAAAGGCAGCAGAATGTACTTAGCCTATCTGAATGAAGGACTCTCCCTCAGTGCCTAGTCTGTGGTAGGGCTTTCCAGTGCTGAGCCTACCACCTCTAGGGTTGGTAGTTTATAGCCCTGGGTCCTCTGGACTTACTGCATCAGTTGGGAAAGTAACAAACTTGCTTGAGCCCTGGCACCTCTTTCATTGTGAATTAAGTTGAAAAAGTGAAGAACTCTCTCACCATATTCAAAAAAAATGTGCATACATGGCTGATGACGACTATTTTCATTTGTGTATTCAAGTATTAATTCAGTGCCTGTTATCCTGATCTCTGTGGTAGGCCAGTAGATGCATTCTATTTGTTCAGGTTATAGAAAACATATTAGTTGTATATGTGACATCTTAGGAGAGTAAAATGCTTCTAAATGGAACCTCAAACAGATGGCTGCTTGTGCATTTGACAGAGCTACAATCTTCTCTGGAAGATGCAGTGGAGTACAAGCCTTGCTCAGAGAAAAGTGTGACTCTAATCTCTCCCATACACACTATGGAGGCCATCTGTTCCAGCTAGTACTAGCATGTGCTGAAGAATCTTTAAAACACATTAAAAGCCATACATTGAATGGCTTTGTTTTTACTCTTTTTCAGCAAGCATCCAAAAGGACTGAACATCTTGAAAACAAATAGAAGATATACTGGAAGTGAAATGTACAATAGTCCAACCGGAGAGAACCTGGTTTTCTCATGAGCAATTCTTGGCTGGTAAATCTACTACTGTTATTACTGGTTTTTAGAAAGTATGTACCAAGATAGATCTAAGTAGTCAGGTTGGTAGACTAGTCTTATAACTAAGTTCAGAGAAGAATAATGCTATTCTCTCTCTTGTAAGTCTTTTACTGAAACCACTTGTGTCATTAAAACAATGTCAGCCAGGCATTTGCTACACCAGTAATAGATCTAGTCCAACAATAGAAAATACCCTTGGATCAATCAGAGAGATCTATTGAAAATATACTGGAAGAAGCAAAGACTTCAGTCCACAAGTTGACTAATGAAGGTTCTTATATTGACTTCTTAAAAGAAGAAGACAAAGTGTTTAAGCCAGCAGAAAAAGTACAGACTTGCATGAAAAGTCAACTTGCATTAATATCATTAATTTATTGTAAACATAATGTTCAAGGGAGGGAAATAAAATGCATTTTTTTTAAATCTCTGAAATTGATCATGTAAAGAAAGCCGGTTAAGGTGACGTCATGAGTAGACGATATCAGCAACTTCCAAGGCAAAACAGTGTTGTGTATGTTACTGGAAAGCTGGGAGTATCCCCATTTGAATGCTATCAAATAAGTTTTCCTAGCCCTGATGTGTCACAAATAAAGCTTGTCATATATATATAAATTTTTTTTTTACTCCATAAGTTCCACATTTCAGTGAAAACTTTGGAACCAAACTATTTCACTCCTAAAATGAAATATGTCAATTCAGAAATGCCACTGTATTCCCTCATACTCACACCCTCCTCTGTAAGTCTCACTACAAGATCATATTACATCTTAAATGATGCACTTCCCATGACTCTTTAGGTGAATAGAAGCAGCACATGCTGGGCATCTTGTGGCTGAAGTGATATTACCTCGGCATTACTCTGGTCTTTAACTCAAACAAGTTTTATATTTCTTCATTTAAATCTCTCCTCTGGGGTGGGAGTGGAGATGAGGAGTTCAGTATGCAGACTACCCCAGAGAAAGGGACGCTCCCAGCCGTCTATCACCGCAGTAGCTTGGGGCTAGGTGAAAAACTCCTGTCCGTAGCTCTCTGAAATATGTAGTAGATAGCTGTCCCTTTCTCCACTCCTGTCCTATGCTACCCCAATGGGGCTATAGCTGCCCTGGTCCCCAACTCTGTTCCCTTACTGCCCCCATGTGGTCATTCTACATTATAAAACTGTACCTTCTACCAGACCCTCCCTTTCCATTTCATGAGAAACAATCGAATTCCAAGCACACCCCATTGTCCTGGCACAGCCAAGCCCTTACCTTGCTTTAAGATAGAAGAAGCTACATTCCAAATTTGGTGTTCCTAACTCTTACCATTTAGGAGGAGTTCTTGAACAGATGGACTCAGACAGATAGACACACATTTCTAAAATATATAGTAAGAAGATACCATCTGGCTAGGAAGTGCAACCCATAAACGCCATGAGGTAATGAAACGACAGATCACATGAGATGCTTTAGCAGCATGTCAGAATCAAAATATTTTAGGGTTTAGACATTCAATATTTTTCAATAAAAATAGACATTTATTCCACAGAAAGTGGAATTTTTCACAAAATTACGTCAGTCAAATCAATTTTCTGTCAAAAAAAAAAATTCAGTTCAGATGGAAAATTTTCAGCTAGCCCTAGTTGCAGAATATCAGACACTAAACTCAGAAGTGCAGTACTAAATATAGCCCATTCTGTATTTCTGGAACATGTAAATTAGGATGGCAATTCCACACATTTTGGAAACAAAAGGAAATGTGTGTGAGTGTGTGTTTTAAATAGCAGCTGTTATAAACTGCTCAAGAGGTTAAAATGTTAGAATATGTTCAGAGGACAGATGAATTGTTGGTAGGTGTAACCGTCACCCTAAAGGCCACCCCGAGTCTGGGTGGACAGACGTCCCAAGCTAGAGGCCTTTTCTACAGCCAACCATTTATCCACAGTGGGCTGCTCGCGATTTCGGCGTGCTTTGGGCTCACTTGGACCCGAGGGGCCGGGAAGGGGGCTCGGGCCCTCCCTCTCTCTGAGCCCTGACCCAGGGCCCTGAGACGGGGATGTTTGGTCCCTTGTCAGTGGAGGGGGTTAAGATCCCCAAACCCTCCACTCGCGGGGTTCACAGTCCCGCCCTGGGTCCCTTCTTCCCGTCCAGTTCTCAATCGGCTCCCCAGCGTGGGAATAAACTCACCCGGGGTCTTCCCTTCCGGGGGTTGTAGAGTGGCGGGGGTCCCTCAGCGTCTGGCCTCTCCGTCAGGGTGTGGGGTTCCTCCCAGGTCCAGGTGCTCTCCCCCTTCTGGCCGCGGCCCTTTTGAATATCCCGCGGGCCGGCATCTCGGACCGACGCCGATCCCGTGTCCGCGGCTCCGCCCTCCTTGGCGTCCCTGCTGACGTCACGTGGCGGCGTCGGACCGAGTCGCTGGCCGCGCCGGCACTCAGCGCCGCTTCTGGGGTTTCGGCGGCTGGCCGCCTGATCCTCCCTCCAGGCGCTCGGCCCCCGCCCCAGCGTCCGTCCCAGTGCGGGGTAGAGTGGATGAACCGCCTGCCCCGTCACAGTAGGTAAGATGGTTAAAAGCTCATAAGTGCTAGTTATCCCATCGCGCTGTAATTTAACACATGGCTATTACATATACGTAGCATATACAACTACAATAATAATTAAAGAGTTTTACCATCCTCCAAGTCATATAAAAATAATTCAAGACACTTCAGAGACTCCCAAAATTTTCAATGAGCTTTGGATCAAGACAAAGTAGTTCATTAGTTTGCTTTAAATCAGCCTAAATGTGATTTACCATGATCCAAATGATCCTTACCATGGGGTAGGATTTTATTGTGAATCCAGATTTTGCAGCTGGAATTTATTTTTATGATCACCCTCGTTATCCCAGCATGTCACAATCTCTAATTTAGATTCACCATTCCCTGGTGAGGCTGGAAAATGCTATTATCCCTATTTTACAGATAAGGAACTAAAGCAGAGAGAAACTAAGGGCACATCTACACTACATAGAAGACCAATCTTCTGGGGTTCGTTTTAGTGGATGTAGTATAGACTCATTAGATCACCGTCAGCACCAATACTCCTCATCAAAGAGTAAAGGAAGTTGACGGGAGTGTTTGCATGAACAGGGATTTAAGATATGTTGACTCCAGCTACATACTTTATATAGCTGAAGTCGTGTATCTTACTTTGACCTTCCTACGTAGTGTAGAACAGGCCTAAGTGACTTGCTGAAGGTACCCCAGGAAGTGGATGGCAGAGCAGGGAATCCTGATTCTCTTGGGGGTGAGCCCTGAAACTCATCATGTACATGTTTAGGAGCATGATCCAGGTTTTTAATGCAAAGTTACAATTTTAGTGACCATGTCCTGCTACCTAAAACTTTCATTCTTGCTTCATGAAGAGAGAAAAATGGTTAAAAGTGTATGAGTGGTTTAATGGTTCACATGTTGTTCACCTTGGTTTTTTGAACAAGCAATGCAAATGTCTATAGAAATAGATGTTTGGCGGTAAAAGGACAGTGACAAATTCAGTATTATATATTGAATTCAGTGTTTTATATCTCCATCAATCTTAACATTTCCTGTAGCACTCATCACTATAGTTTCTAATTCTTCTACGAGAAAAAAAGGTCTCTTTTGCAATGTGCAAAGTGAAGACTTTTATATTTCCCAAGTCCTGGCCTAGACCATCCTCCCTTCTCAATAATCAGAGTCTTTCCTTGGTTCAGCAGTGTCAAAATAATAATAATGATGATCCCCCCTCATTATACTGTTAATTTCAGCACTAAGGACATCTATAAGTCTAAGACTGCCATCTAGTGGAAATGGGGTGCTGAGACTAGCTGCCCATCAGTAAATATTAGGCTAGCATGGATTTAATATTCTCCTGTTCCCTTGGTGCATGACAGTGCTCTTCTGCACCTTCTTGGTGTGCCAACAGTGATGAACAGAGTTTCTCTCTTCAGCAGAGAAAGGAGAACAATTTTCTTAATTTCATCCCATGCACCTGACAAGACCAGTGGATCATTTGAAAGCACATTCTGTCAGGGGGAAAAAGGAAGTTAGTGGACAAAGTCTCATGAGTAGCAACCTTGCAGATTAAGAGTATATAAAATACTGCTGAGAGAGTCCCAGCAAAAAGGAATTCCTCTATAAAAGACAATGGGATAATATTAAAGAAATAGCTGTTGCTTCATTTGGGGCCACTTCAAGATGGATATACGGTGTAGGGCTAAATAGGAAAGCATACATAAAAAAAAGAAATACAGAGAAGAAACAAGGGCTACGTCTAGACTGGCATGATTTTCCGCAAATGCTTTTAACGGAAAAGTTTTCTGTTAAAAGTATTTGCGGAAAAGAGCGTCTAGATTGGCACGGATGTTTTTCCGCAAAAGCACTTTTTGCAGAAAAGCGCCCATGCCAATCTAGACGTGCTTTTGCGCAAAAAAGCCCCGATCGCCATTTTCGCGATCGGGGCTTTTTTGCGCAAAACAAATCTGAGCTGTCTACACTGGCCCTTTTGTGCAAAAGCTTTTGCACAAAAGTACTTTTGCCCAAACGGGAGCTACATAGTATTTCCACAAGAAGCACTGATTTCTTACATGAGATCGTCAGTGTTCTTGCGGAAATTCAAGCGGCCAGTGTAGACAGCTGACAAGTTTTTCCGCAAACGCAGCTGATTTTGCGGAAAAACTTGCCAATCTAGACACAGCCAAGGTGTTTAAGTAAAAGTAAACTCAGAAGCAAAAAGGAAAAATAGATACAAACTAGAGGACTAAAAAAGGATAAAAACAAGTTTATAAACATGGTAGCAGCAAGAGGAATGCTAGGCTATCAAAGGGAAGGGAATTATTCATGTAACAAAAGGTATGCAGAAGGCTAACTGCTCAACTTTAAGGGCCAAAGAAACAGGAGATGCAGGGCATTTCTTCACTATAGGCTGGATCAATGGGGCAGTGATCTATCTAGTGGGAGTTGATTTATTGCCCGTCGACTCCGTTATTCCACAGAATGAGAAGAGTAAGGGGATTTGAAAGGAGCTTTTTTTCTGACAACCCAGGGTAATTTGGACCCTATGGTAAGTAGATCTAAGTGATGTCGATTTGAGTTATACTACTAACACAACTCAAATTGCATAGCTTAGATTTACACTACAGGGACAGATTGACCTGCCCATAGAATCAAGGAATGTTGGAAAATAGGATTATTAGGAGGCAAATACCAGAATACATTGATACTATTTATTTGTACATATTTATTTATATATAATTGCAATTTTGACCATAAATGTACAATACGTTTTCTGAAATTATCACAGAAACGTCATCCCATTTCTTAGACAGATGGAATTTGTCAAAAAATTTCAAGATTTTGAATTTAATGGAGAGGAGGAATTTTATTAATATTTTCACTTGTTCTAATTGGCTCTAGTTGTTTGGAATTGCAATACAATCTAGAGCAGGGCCAGATAGCAAAACATGCATGCGCACGCACACGCCTGCGCACGCACACGCCTGCAAAATCTCCAGATTCTTCAGTGCAAGAAAACATCTTTTATGTTAAACTTTACTGTGCCTAGTATAATGGGGCTCTGATCCATCATGAGGATCGCTAGTTGTTTCCAGAACACAAGTGATAATGCACATAATAATGCACAGAGGAATTTAGTGACTATATAGAATGGGTAGAAAGTAGTATTGTTTCCATTTTCCGTTGGGAACCTGAGCTACAATGAAATTAAATGACCTGCTCAAGTTCACCCAGGATGTCAGTGTTAGATTGTTAGGAAGGAATGTGTACTATACAAAAGATCTAGGGTAGGAATGAGGAGCCTATGGCCTTGATCTAATCTGCTGGCTCCCCACTAGTGGGGGTGGGAGGAAGCCTTAGGGGCTGGATCAAGACAAGCTGTCAGCAGCATCTGCCTGGTAGGGGGAGGAAGTAGCTCTGTGCTGGGAATGGCAGTGAAGCTCTGACCCCTGTGCTGGCTTGCAGGCTTCACTCCAGTTAGTCAGGAATCCTGGCCACTGGGAGCAATGGGGGTGATGCCTGCCAGAATAGGGTGGCATGGAGCCACCTATCCCCCCCAGGAGCTGAGCCAAGTAGGCGCCCCGATTCCCTGTCTCCTCCTGCCCAGACCCACACTGCTACCCCACTCCTGCACACCCCTCCCACTCAGATGGTGCACCCCCAGCTGTCACCTGTACCATACCTCCTGCACTTACACCCTGCTCCTGAATCCTACCATCCTCCCAGAGCCTACAGCCCCACCCCCAGTCCGCTCCTGACAGCCCCCTTCCACACACTGAAACCCTCATTTTTGGCCCCACTCCAGAGTCTCAGGTGGCTCCACAAAATCTACTAGCCCCAAGCCCCCAAAAGAGTTAATCTGTCCCCGGTTGGGGGAAGCCCTGAACCTTGGAGCCCCCTTGCTCCATGGGCTGGAGTTCGGGGGGAACTCTGGTGCCCTGAGTTGCATGAGTGAGATGGGTATCTCTGTTTCTTTTCTGCTTATCATTTGGGGGCTACATCTGTGAGGCTTTCATTTTTTATTTGCTTCTCAGTTGCGTTGTCCCCAACTGACTTTCTGTAGTTCAGTGGTCCATGACCCAAAAAAAGGTCCTTATCCGGACCTAGCGGATAGGCAAGAGAAGGGGGGGGCTGACAAACAGCAAATAAGAATATTATTGAATACTTTGCAAACAGCTCATCTGTGCAAGTTCATAGATTAGCTTTCAAGTATTTGCACCTGCAATTCAATGCTTCATTGCACTCCTTTGTTGTACTGTATTTCTCTCATGGCCACTAGCTGACACTGCAAACAAACTTCTCTTCCCTATCAATAGTTGGCCAGAATGAACACATTTTGTTTTTTCCTGAGGATTTTTCTTCCCTCTTAAAGGAGCTATACCACTCAAAAAGGGGCATGCATTCACGTGTGTAAATCTTTAAGAACTCCTATTTTCATCCTCATGTCATACTGTTTGGTGAAATAAGTCCTGGATGGATTTTCACTTTATCTATTGATATCACTCCTGTCACTTTAATACAGTCCATATGCATAAGAAAGAGTTGTATTCTTTCCAAAAAGAACTCACCATCTTGCCCCTATTTTAGCTACTGTCCTTCGTGTGGCTATTTGATGATTGTCTTCCAGAAGTATCCATTGGCTTTTTGCTGGGGATAGGGGGGTAGAAGCTAACACAACAAGGAGAGTTCAACTCCCATTATTTACGTCATCATACAACTGAGTCCAGGCAGGAACAGCTCTAAGCTTAGCTTTTGAATACAGTTGCCAGCCATGCTCAGATAAGGACCTGAATCTGCAAAAGACTTATGTGTGTACTTGACTTTTCACACTATTGTTCCTTTGAGATCAATCAGAATATTCCAAATTAAAAATGTGCATATTTTTTGCAGGACTGAGGCCTAACTAGAGTAGAAAATTATATTCCCATGTACTGCCTAGTTTTGTTTCCAGTCCTATCTGCATCTTCAGGCATCTAAATACTTTTGAAAATTTGGTCTCGTCTTTGTATTGTAGAGTGTCCACTACATCCTTGGGCATGGTACTACTACTACTAAATAATAATTAATAATTTGTAATTAATGCCCAAGAATACATTCCTTTTTAATATTTTTTCTTCTTCAGTTCTTCATAGAAGTGTTTCATAATGTTGTGTTTCATTTTTTTAAATCAGTTATTTCCCTCGGGACACAAAAGGTTTGTAATACACCTTCCCATTACAATAATTGACACCTTTCAGAGCTGTGGCACCCTTTCTACACAAAAACATGTACAGTTTTTCCTAAACCACATACTGTAATTGATGGCTCCATAGTGTTCCAGATGAGCTATTGCTTGATAGAATATTGTGCTGTTTGTGGTTTTTATGACAAGCCAATTAAAGTCCTTGTGAATATTTGTGAGAATGTAGAAAATTAGTGATGAGACAGAAAGTCTGGATCTAAATTTTTCCAAAATCTGACTCGCTTTGGATCCAAGGCCCTGGTAAAGGCTCCTCGCCAATCAAAACAAAACTAATACATAGTTGTCATGTATATTAGTAGACACACTATTTAGTCTCTGTTAAGTACTGGGAAGGAGGAAGCATGATGGACTGAGAAATGTAGGCCTGGGAGGGAAAAGGGAAAGGATTGATGGATGTGAGGTGGAGAAGATTAATGTATGGGGGAGGATTAGAATCTTGATTTTATCCAGTGATGTATCCTCATTCTCCTTGCACACCCCACTTCCTATTGTTCAATATTGTGGCAGTGTATGGACGCCCTGTTCCAGCAGACAAGGGGGTGCTGACATAGTAGTCACCCGAGTGTTTCAGACCTCACCACGATAAGGTGATAAGGTACAGTGGTCAGATTCAAAATAGCGACCTCTGGAGTTAGGGCTGTGTGGTCTAGTGGCCAGAGTTCCTAGCCCTACTTTTGGGGTCAGGTCTGGGTGGCCTACTAGCCAGAAACCATATCACTGCCCTTGGGGTCAGGTTTGGCTGGCCTAATAGTCCAAGTTAATAAAGTGGACCACCACCCAGGGGTGGGTGGCAGCAGGTATTGCAAGGGAACACACCTCTCCCTCCCCACTGGTTCCCAGCCCAGGGTCCTGTCAGCAGTGCATGTATCATCACCCAGTCAGCAGGGATGCAAGCACAACACACTGAATATCTTTGGTTGCAAGGCACCTTTCACTACATCCCTCTGCACCACTTTCTACCATGAGTAGCTGGAGTCTGTCTGTCACTGGGTCTCCAGGCTCCTTAGTAAGGGTAGCTGGGTGGGACTCCTGTTAACTGGGTGGGAGCAACTGGTCTCTGGTCTCGGCCTCAGACTCTCTGGTTCCTACAAGCTGGGGCAGAAGTGGCTTCCGGACTGGAGCCTCCACCATGCATCCTTCCTCCCAAGCAGTCAGCCCAGAATGAGCAGGGCTTCTTTTCTTTATACTAGTGCAGCAGTCAGAGCAGTGGCCAGAACATCCCTGCACCTGCTTCACCTGCAGGCACTACGCCGCATAGCTCCCAAATGGCCAGGAACTGATAACTGCAGCCACTGGTAGCTGCTGGAGATAGTGCCTGAGAATGGTCAACATCAGTAAAATGATTAACAGCCCACAATCAGATTACCTTCATAGTCTGCATCCATGACACATGGGTTGCCCACCACTGATTTGGAGCATGCTTAGTTTGGTCCAAGCGATGGAACTTCCGCTGCCCATGGTGTGGGATTAACCGTGGTGTATTCAGACCCCATCACAGATACCCGCATGTTGTGTATTGGGTTGTAGATATACCGTATTTTCCGGCGTATAGGGCGACTGGGTGTATAAGACGACCCCCTATCTTTTTAATTAAAAGATAGGGTTTCATCTTATACCCCAGCGCCCCTCTGCCTCCTTTGCTCCCGGTGTCCCTGGTCTGCTGGAGATGGTCCCCAGCAGACCAGAGGCACCGGGAGCAAAGCCGCCAGGAGCGCCTGGGCTGCCCCCCCCCCTCCCCCCGCCGGAGCCCCTCCGCGGCTTTGAAAGCCTCGGGGGAAGCCGGCGGGGGGGCATCCCAGGCGCGCATGGGCTGCCCCCCCGCCGGAGCCCCTCCGCGGCTTTCAAAGCCTCGGGGGAAGCCGGCGGCGGGGCATCCCAGGCGCGCATGGGCTGCCCCCCCGCCGGCTTCCCCCGAGGCTTTCAAAGCCGCGGAGGGGCTCCGGCGGGGGGGCAGCCCATGCGCGCCTGGGATGCCCCGCCGCCGGCTTCCCCCGAGGCTTTCAAAGCCGCGGAGGGGCTCCGGCGGGGGGGCAGCCCATGCGCGCCTGGGATGCCCCCCCGCCGGCTTCCCCCGAGGCTTTCAAAGCCGCGGACGGGCTCCGGCGGGGGGGCAGCCCATGCGCGCCTGGGATGCCCCGCCGCCGGCTTCCCCCGAGGCTTTGAAAGCCACGGAGGGGCTCCGGCGGGGGGGCAGCCCATGCGCGCCTGGGATGCCCCGCCGCCGGCTTCCCCCGAGGCTTTCAAAGCCGCGGAGGGGCTCCGGCGGCGGGGCATCCGGCGTACAAGACGACCCCCGATATTTGGGGGATGTTTTTTAACATCAGAGGTTGTCTTGTACGCCGGAATATACGGTAGATCTTGTTGTTATAATAACTGAGTTAGGTCACTGGGGTCAGCCCAGCTAGTTTGGGCTTGTTCTAGTTAGTTCTGTGCTATGCAATAAAATGGACACTTGCACCTACTCAAACTCTCTGCATTTCCACTGATTTCTTCCTATACTGTAAAACTCCCCACAATATAACACCGCACATGTTGCTTCCCGTCTTAATTATATTTTCAACTCTTTAGGTCAAGAACCATAAATGAAATCCTGTCCGCACTGAAGTCAATGGGAGTTTTTTCACTATTTCAATGGGGGTTGGATTTCACCCAGTGTCCTGTGTGCTTGCATATCATCTAGCACAATGAGGGCCCAAATCTGATTGATTGATTGATTGATTGATTGATTGATTGTGTTAGTGCCTACAAGGACCCATCGTGCACCAGCACCGCCTTGTGCTGTGCAAATACAAAAAACAGTCCCTACCCCCTAGGAATTTACGATCTAAGTGCAGGACAAGAGTTAACAACTGGATAACGAGAGACAGAGTTGGAAGCATAAGGAGACAATGAGACAATATTAGTCTTTATGATAAGCAGTTGTCTCTACATAGCAACTGTCTAACCAGATGCCTATGGCCCTTGGGTGCTATAAAAATATAAATAATTAAGAGCTAATAGCATCAGAGATTTGGGGGACGGGGAGATGAAAGAGGCCCTTGTGACAACTGTGTCAGCACATCATGGAAGATAAATCCAGTTCCTGGCATCTCAAGCTTGGCTTGTGACATGTGCATTGACATTTAACTGGGCATCAGCACTTTGCTACAGTACCTTATACTATATCGTAAAATTGCATAAATCACTACAATGAATTTGCAGGCATTAAATCTAGGGCCATCCCAAAAAAGAAGTAAAAATAAGGCTGATGACTAACTGTAAGATCACTTCTCTCAAGACAGATTTCCTAGAATGCTGTTCTTCTGCCTTTGAATAGAAAAAAAAAAAGCTATTTTATTTGCCTGCTCGGTTAATCCTAAATACGGTAGTTTAGTTTCTATTTCCGTGGAGACTTGTATAGAATAGCATCTCAGCAAAAATGGAAAAGGTTCCTCAGCCTCTGGAGGGAGTTAGTATTTTAGAAATCATTGTATTCTCGTACTAAAATCAATATGAAGTGCCCTCTGAGAAAAATACTGTCTGATGCAGCTCTACCTGTCAATTAATCACTGAATAAAAGCTACAGGGTTATTTAACCCACAGGCTAGTATCTGAGCAAACAAAATTCTCAACGTTTGTTTCATAGGTCTCATGTAAACATTTTAGCTATTTCGTGTCAGTTCTGTTGCAATTTTCCCATAAGTTCTTTGGGCACGTCAGAAAACTTAACAGCGTGAGGTTTCTCATGCTTTTGATGTGTAAGCCATTTTCAGTGAAAAAAATTGCCTATCTCCCAAACAATTGACTAATGTTCAATGAAAACAGACAAAAAACATTGTGTTATTTGGCCAAATTTTCTATAGTCGCAGGTTTGTTTTTGAGTTTACTATAAAACACAAAAAAAGCTGACTTTCAAGTTGTTTAGCAGACTCATAAATATTTCACACATATCTGGAACAGCAACTTATTATGGGAGGAGTGTTGCCATTGTAATATAAAATATTTCATATAGGAATTAAATACAGGATCCTGAATGTATGATTCAGCAAGTGCACTTAATTCTGTTTCTCTAAATTTGTTAAGGACTATAATTGCTCTTGCAAACTCATTTAATTTTTTTTAAATTGGTGTAATAAAAAGTAAAATCTTATGATGGAAAGATCCAAATTGAACTTTCCATTTTGGTCCTTGATTCTAATGTGATCCCTGTTTAGATAAAGGCATTTACAAAATGTAAATGAATAAATTTAGGCCTCCATCTGAAAATAGATACACAATGTTTAATTTCATTCACTGTGATCAGTTCTATTGACTTCAATGGGACTCACTCTGAAGGAGCTGTATACTACAGGTGGGATGGGATTTTCCAAGAAGCCTAAGGGAATCAGGATTTCAAATCTCATTGAAATTTAATAGGAACTAAGCACCTAAATCCTAGGTGGTAGACAGTGAGTGTACAAGATTTCATTTAATTGGAAAAAGAATTGCTGTGATAGGGTGGGCATACCCGCACTAGAATGGGAGGGATGAAAACCCTGTGGTCAGAGGAAGTCCCATCCCTTCAACCAGACTGGGCATGCTCCAAGTGCTGGGGCAGTATAAAAGGCCAGAGAGCAGTTCAGTCTAGGCTGGCCAGTGAAGGGGAAGTTCTCTAGACAGAGCGCCAGTGTTGCTACAGCCCATGTCCCGGACAGAGGGAGCTGAAGTATCAGGAGGCAGCCACTACTCAGCCCCTATGGCGACCCAGGGAGAAACCACATCCAGGGAGCTGGGAGACCCAACTGCTATGTGGGATGATACCCCCGCAAAGCCAGTAGGAAGTGACCTAAGGTGGGTGCAGGAGCTGCCTCTCCCACTCAGGTATTCTCAGCATGTTTCAGCTGGATTCCCTGCTGAGAGGGAGCAATAGGCAGTACCACCGCTCACAGGGTCCTGGGTCAGGACCCGGAGGAACAGGGTGGGCTCGGTTCCCCCCTACAAGCATACTGACTCTGGCTATAAGGCCAAACTGCCCTAAAGTCAGCAGGGCTTATTGACGCTCGCTATTAGGCCACGCTGCCCTGAAGCCAGGAGGGCTTATTTACTCTTGCTACTTCCCTGACGCAGCAGCGTTCACTGACTCGGGTTATTAGGCCATACTGCCCAGGAGCAAGGAAGGCTTATTGACTTCGGCCAATAGGCCATTTTGCCCGGTGAGTAGGACTATTCATGGACTTAGAGTTGTGTAGGGATCAAGAAACTTATGGACGAGTGAGACGGCCGCCAGTCCAGCGACCAATCAGACAGCGATCTCCCCTGGAATAACCTCATTCCTGTGATGGGGTGGTCATATGCTGCCACAGTTGCACATCACTCACTCATCCAAGATTCACCACTTGCTTACCAACTATCTTCTAAATTCTGTTGACCTAAATCTAAATAGCTAGAGAGTAACTTAACAATAATAACCATCCAGTTACTATTGCTGCATCCCTAATTATTTTATAAAATGTTACAGATTTTTAAATTTTTAATAGAATTCACTCTCCTCTTTAACTATTCCTCCTCTGGGAAGAATCTCATGAAATATGAATTATGAATATGTAATGTTTTGCAGTAAATACTGGTTGCAGTATTTCAGCCACATTAGTGCATGCAGCTTCTTTAGAAATGCCATACAAAATGCTTTGTGTATTGTTTTGTTTACAGCGAAGGTTCTAAGTCCCGCATGTTCATTCCAATGCCCTTCTGTGGGTGGAAAAATTAACCACAAAATGATTGATCAAAACAGTTTGTTCATAAAAATGATTGGGCTAACTTATATCATAACTTGTTAATTCTCAGAGGGCAGCCATGTTAGTTTGATGCAGCAGATAAAGTAGTTTTTACACATAAAAGCTTATGCCAAAATAAATCTGTTAGACTACGCCTAGACTGGCATGATTTTCCGCAAATGCTTTTAACGGAAAAGTTTTCCATTAAAAGCATTTGTGGAAAAGAGCGTCTAGATTGGCACGGACGCTTTTCCGCAAACGCATCTGTGGCCAATCTAGATGCGCTTTTCCGCAAAAAAGCCCCGATCGCCATTTTCACGATCGGGGCTTTTTTGCGCAAAACAAATCTGAGCTGTCTACACTGGCCCTCTTGCGCAAAAGCTTTTGCGCAAAAGGACTTTTGCCCGAACGGGAGCAGCATAGTATTTCCGCAAGAAGCACTGATTTCTAACATGAGCTCGTCAGTGTCCTTGTGGAAATTCAAGCGGCCAGTGTAGACAGCTGGCAAGTTTTTCCGCAAAAGCCTGGCTGTGTCTACACTGGCACCTTTTTCCGGAAATGCTTAAAACGGAACAGTTTTCCGTTGTAAGTTTTTCCGGAAAAGGAGCGTCTACATTGGCCCCGGGGTTACCGTTATAACGATGCACTTTTCCGGAAAAGCGCGTCTACATTGGCGGTGCGCTTTTCCGGAAAAGCAGAAGCCCGGAGCCATTTTGAAGAGGGCAAAGGCCACCAGACCTTTCCGGGAGCGGGGCCAGAGTGCCGTTAAGACACGTGCTTAAAGCGGTCTCGCCGGACAGCCGTTGGTCTCCTGCTCCCATGCCTTGGGGCCTCTGCCAGGGACTGACACCCTTCGCAGGGTCGGTGGTTGCCCTCTGAGTTTTGGGGACACCACCCTTTGGCCCCCAACTGCTTTTCCCTGAGTTTTGTTTTTTCTGCCCTGCTCTGTCTGCCATGGAGCCGTGGGTGACCACGTACCTGCTCGGGCCCCTGTTTCAGCTGTACAAGTGCCTGCTGCTCGTGCTGGAGGCCGGTGCCATGGTGTACATGTACCAGGAGGCAGAGATTGCTTTGGACTCCCTCACCAGGGAGGCCCTGGCAACCATGTCACATCAGCACCCCACCGTAGAGAGGCCCGTCTGGAGTTTGGAGAGCAGCACCGACTGGTGGGACCAGGTGGTCCTCGGACTTTGGGACGACCAGCAATGGATCAGGAATTTCCGGATGAGAAAGCGGACCTTCCTGCAGCTGTGCACCTGGCTCACCCCCGCGCTGCAGAGAGCCACCACCTGGCTGCGGGCACCCATCCCCGTGAACAAGAGGGTCGCCATCGCACTCTGGAAGCTGGCCACACCGGACAGTTACCGCTCAGTGGCACAGCAGTTCGGGGTGGGAAGATCAACCGTCGGAGTGATCGTCGTGGAGGTAAGTCCCAGGGGGAGTGGGGAGTGGGGGGGGGGAGGTTGCTGCACTCCAGGCCCAGGGACAGCCAAGACTCCAGGCTGGGTGGCCAAGGGGTTTGGGCCGTCCCTCCCTTGCACAGGCCCGGTGGTGGGGGGCGGGGCCGTGGGGCGAGGGGGGCCCTGGGTGTGGGTGTATGTGTGAGGACAGAGGGAATCAAGGGGGGGCCCAAGGGAACACACACTCACCCCTGCCGTATGTGATGTGTTCCCTTGTGCTTCTCTGCACCCTTCTGCAGGTCGTCCATGCCATCAACGATGTCCTGCTCCCGCGAGTCATCCGCCTGCGCGACGTGGATGATACCATGGCCGGCTTTGCTGCCCTCGGGTTCCCCAACTGCGGGGGAGCCCTGGACGCCACACACATCCCCATCCGGGTCCCGGAGCATCGAGCGGGCCATTTCATGAACCGCAAGGGGTACTGCTCCATTGTTCTGCAGGCCCTCGTGGACCACTGGGGCCACTTCGTGGACATCTACGGGGGCTGGTCCGGCCGGGCACACGATGCCCGCATCCTCCGCAACTCCGGACTCTTTCACAGGTTGGAGGCGAGCACCTACTTCCCCCGGCGGGACTTGACTGTTGGGGATGTGCCTATGCCCATCTGCGTCGTCGGGGACGCGGCCTACCCCCCGATGCCCTGGCTAATGCAGCCGTACACGGGGCAGCCAGACCAGAACCGGGCCCGGTTCAATGACCGCCTCAACCGGGCCCGAAACCCAGTGGAGCTCGCCTTTGGACGTTTGAAAGCCTGCTTCTGTTGTCTGCTCACCCATCTCGAGATGGGTGAGCAGAATGCAACGGAGGTACTGGCCACGTGCTGCGTGCTCCACAACATTATGGAGCGCACTGGAGAGGCCTTCCTCCCTGCATGGATGGCAGCCGAGGCACAGACGTTGGAACAGCCCGACACAGCTGCCATCCGCCAGGCGCACCAGGATGCGGTGCGCATCAGAGAGGCCCTGGTGGACATGTTTGCCCAAGTCCTGTAGTAGAGTCGCCTGGGTCTCCCCAGACTACTCCCTCCCATCCCCTCCCCGTCCCCACCCCCTCCCCTTACCTCTCCCCCCAATTGTAAAGCGTCGGGTCAAAGCACATCGGCCGTCATCGTGACTGTTCGTCGGATGCGTCGGGCTTAGGTAGGGTTTTTCTTTTTAGTTTAGGCTAGGGTTTAGGCCACCATCGCCTGTCCTGAAAAACAGCCAAGAGGATTCGGGGTTCGTGCGGAAGGCTCAAGTCGGCGTACCTGATTCCAGTCGTCTTCCGTCGAGGGATCTCCTGGCTGTTCCTCTCCTGAGGCCCGGAAGGACCAAAGGTTTGAGGTGGCCAGCAACACTACCCAATTGTCCTCCCTGCACCTAGACTATGTTTAATACTCTGTAGTGTGCATCTTTTAACCGTTCTTGCTTGTTTGTTAGCTATGTAAATATAGTTGGTGGTTTACATTTTACTGAAAAGTGTCAGTATTTCTTTGTGCCACAAACCAATGACCACTTACAAAGGCCCCTTCCCCCCCCCCCCCCCCCCCGGTGATAGAGTAAATAATTTGTTGTCCACAGTTTGCAACCCTGTTAAATTTAAGTGGCTAATAGGCATCTCAAATCATTTCTGACAGTTACTAGAGTAACACAATAACCAACACAAGAATGAACTGAAAATTAGACAACTTTTTATTTACAAGGGGGCGGAGGCCTTCAACCGGGACAGGGAGGGAGGCAGTTACTGCGACGGACGGCCACTGTGAGCGCTCCTCCAGGGGGGGGACCTGCACACGCTGGGCAGACCGCGTCGGGGCAGCCTGCACGGGGAGGTGGGCAGGAGCAGGGGCAGGAGCAGGAGCAGGGGCAGGGGCAGGAGCAGGAGCTGGGATAGGAGCAGGGATAGGAGGGGGCATGGGCTGTGCTCCGGGAGGGATGGAGGGGGCATGGGGTCCGGCCATGCCATAGTGGATGGCGTGCACTATATGTGCTGTGAGCATGTCCATCGAGCTGCGCATCCTTCTGCACTCAGTGAGGAAGGCAACTCAGCCCTCCTGCCGCCACTGCAGGTTCCCCTGCACCCGCTCTTCAATGGAGCCTTGGATTCCTTCCACGGCGGTCACGTGGCAGCGCAGAAGCTGGTCCCTCTGACGCAGCCTGCGCCTCCGGGGTTGGCCAGCTGGGGGTGCCGCTGCTGCTGCAGTGGAGGGTCTGGTGCTGGGTCCCGCTGCAGGGAAGAGAAGAAAGGACGGGTCAGGCAGGCAGGCCGTCCACTGTTCCCACACCTCATGCCCTCTACCCCTGAGCCCAGGTGACCCCACAGTTGTGTAGCTTGGGCCCACTCTCTTCCCCTCCTGCCCCCGTGTTGTATGTTGGCAAGGAGGACCGCCCCTGGAGTAGGGTCCTCCCTCCAGTATTGTAAGCACCGGTCTGTATCCTGGCCCCATGGAGGGCGGGAGGGTGCTTGTGCTGCGTTCACCTGTGGAACTCCCTGTCTGTAGAGACTGTGAAAACTTTGGGCTAATCACTGGTGTTTGACAGGGAGCGAGATGCATCCCCACACAGTGCCGGGAGCACATCTGGGCTCTCAGATCCCCTCGCGTGGGATATCTCCTGGACGGAACCAGAAGAGTGACTGGGTGGGGGGGTGTCCCATCCCTGCAGCAAAACTTAGGGGCCCTTGTCCCTCCCAGTATCCCTCCCGCAAGGCCGGTAGTCCAGGGACATGTGTGGCCACAGTGGGGACTTCCCTCGGGGAGCCAGCCAAAGCTCCGGGAGCAGGTGAGGGGCTTGGTGGGGTCCATGGTCACAGGACCATGACGCTGCGGCATACCCAACAGCAGCTGGCTGTGCCTCGCAGCCCAGGACAGTGTGCCGTTCTCTGTGCTGCACCCTTAGCGGAGGTGCGGGCTCTGGGCTGCAAAGACTCACCAGTGGGTTCCTCCCCGGCCTCAGCCTCAGAGGAGCTGCTGGAGGGGGCCTGCTGGGTGGTGTCAACGCTGGCCTCCTCTCCCCCGGACGCACTGCCGCTGTCCTCTCCCTCCCCCGCCTCGGTGGGCCGGATGATGGGGGGGGTGCTGGCACGTGTCCACCGGCACATCCGGGCCTTGCGGGGCTGGCTGGCCCAGAAAAGCGTTCA
Source organism: Pelodiscus sinensis (assembly GCF_052426305.1). Taxonomy (NCBI): domain Eukaryota; kingdom Metazoa; phylum Chordata; order Testudines; family Trionychidae; genus Pelodiscus; species Pelodiscus sinensis. The sequence continues at coordinate 124,525,485 of NC_143052.1, forward strand.
TGCGCTCGAAGTATGGGCAGGCGTCTGGTCCTGCCCCCCTGCCCTCGCTGGCCCGGACATACCCCAGCCGCAGCTCCTTCACCTTGGAGCGGACCTGCTCACAATTGTGGCTGGGGTGTCCCTGCTGTGCCAGGTTGTTGGCATCCGGGTGTAAATGTCAACATTCCGGCGCCTGGAATGCAGGTCATGGAGACCCTCCTCCTCCTGCCAGAGGTCCAGGAGGGACTCCAGCTCCCTGGGGGTCCGGGTTGGGGCCCGCCATTTGCGGCCCCTGGGGGCCTCCTGAGCTGGGGGTGCAGGTGGCTCACCACCCGGAGATGCCATGCTGGGCTACGAGGTGGCTGCTGGGCAGCACAGAGGCACGTGGCAGAGCTCAGGCCGCAGGTCTGAGGCACGCTCCTGCCATGTGCGCCCAGCTGCCTCCGAGCTCTTTAAGAGCTCGGGTTACCTGGAAGTCCAGGGCTCCTACGGGGTCTCGTGGCGTCCAAGCGCTTTTTTCCGTTTCTTCTGCTTTTCCGGAAAAGCTGTCTACACTGGCCCTTTTCCGGAAAAGCTTTTCCGGAAAACGGACTTTTGCCCGAGCGGGAGCAGCATAGCTTTTCCGGAAAAGCGGCTGATTTTGTACAGTAAATTGTCACTGCTTTTCCAGAAATTCAAGGGGCCAGTGTAGACAGCTCGCAGCTTCTTCCGGAAAAGTGGCTGATTTTCCGGAATAAGTGGCCCAGTGTAGACACAGCCCCATAGGCTGTGTCTACACTGGCATGAATTTCCTGAAATGCTTAAAACGGAATACTATTCCGTTTTCAGTTTTTCCGGAAAAGGAGCGTCTACATTAGCAGGCTGCTTTTCTGGAAAAGCCCTTTTTCCGGAAAAGCGTCTGTGGCCAATGTAGACGTGCTTTTCCAGAAAAGAACCCCAATCACCATTTTCACGATCTGGGCTTTTTTCCGGAAAAGACTACTGGGCTGTCTACACTGGCCCTTTTCCGGAATAGTGTTCCGGAATAAGGACTTATGCCCGAGCGGGAGCAGAATAGTTTTTCTGGAATAGCGGCTGATTTTGTACAGTAGAGCATCGTTGCTTTTCCGGAAATTCAAGGGCCAGTGTAGACAGCTCACAGCTTATTCTGGAAAAGTGGCTGATTTTCCGGAATAAGTGGCTCAGTGTAGACACAGCCTTAGTGTTTAAGGTGCCACAGGACTCCTTTGTTATAAATTGTTCATGTCTATCATAAATCAGTGTTGACCTCTGCCTGAAATAACAGATGACTGAGTCTTGGGATCTAATTTTCAAAGCGAGCACAACAGTTTCTAAACATTATGTGCCATTTTATACATGCAGATTTTTCAATTAGACTTCTAACTACCAGAAGATGGGAGTGAACAACAAAGGATGGAACAGTCAGTAATTGCCTATTCTGAAGCATCTGGCCACTTTAGGAAGACCGGAGACTGGGCTAGCTGGACACATGGAAATTCAGTCACAATTATGGAGACTATTTTAAAAAGAGGCCCTAAGTATTTAACAGAACTGGTTGATAGCTGGACACAATAGCACTGCTCCAATTAAAATTGTGGCAATTCAGCTGAATTAAATTGAGAACAGACCACTTAGGGCAGGTCTACACTATGAAACAAAGTTGACCTAATTTACTTAACTCCAGCTATTGAAGTCCATAGTTGGAGTTGATTATCTTAGATCACATTGCTGCTGGATCTCCACTGGGGAAAGTCAGTGGAAGAAATTCTCACATCAACTTCCATTATACTTAACATCTTCACTAGATCTGCTAAATCGTTCTTTGGGGAATCTGTCACTGCAGCACCAATCCTCTACTAAGGGTAAACAAGCCCTTACACTAGCTGAGATTCTGATTTATTAGAAAAGTTAGATCCCATTAGATTTCTACATATAAATGGTAGATATGTAATGATTGATACTTGTAATATATGTGGTAAACATGTGCATTTCTGCAGCCTTAAATATCTCACCTGTTTTCTATTCATTGATCTATTTATGACATCTTCTAACACTTAGAGGCTATGTCTACACTGGCCCCATAAGATGGAAGAGGCATGCAAAGCAGGCAAGTCAGAATAGGGAAATCCGCGGGGGATTTAAATATCCCCCGCGGGATTTAAATAAACATGTCCGCCGCTTTTTTTCCGGCTTGGGGAAAAGCCGGAAAAAAGCGTCTAGACTGGCACGATCCTCCAGAATAAAGCCCTTTTCCGGAGGATCTCTTATTCCCCAAGCCGGAAAAAAAGCGGCGGACATGTTTATTTAAATCCCGCGGGGGATATTTAAATCCCCCGCGGATTTCCCTATTCTGACTTGCCTGCTTTGCATGCCTCTTCTGTCTTATGGGGCCAGTGTAGACGTAGCCCAAGAGTATGGCTACGTCTACACTGGCCCCTTTTCCGGAAGGGGCATGTAAATTTCAACAGTCGTCGTAGGGAAATCCGCGGGGGATTTAAATATCCCCCGCGGCATTTAAATAAAAATGTCCGCCGCTTTTTTCCGGCTTTTAAAAAAGCCGGAAAAGAGCGTCTAGACTGGCCCCGATCCTCCGGAAAAAGTGCCCTTCGAAGTAGGAATAAGACCCTCCGGAAAAGGGCACTTTTTCCGGAGGATCGGGGCAGTCTAGACGCTCTTTTCTGGCTTTTTTAAAAGCCGGAAAAAAGCGGCGGACATTTTTATTTAAATGCCGCGGGGGATATTTAAATCCCCCGCGGATTTCCCTACGACGACTGTTGAAATTTACATGCCCCTTCCGGAAAAGGGGCCAGTGTAGACGTAGCCTATGTCTATACTGCTTTTTATTGTGGAAGAGCAAAATGTGCTCTTTCGGGGAGCCCTGTATTCCTCATTCTATGAGGGATAAGGGCTCCGCCGAAAGAGGAGAATTTTCTGCCTCTTCTGGAAAAGAGATCAGAAAAATCTATGCAACTTGTGGAGTGCAATTTGCATAGCTTTTTCCAAAAAAAACCTATAGGCTACGTCTACACTGGCACCCTTTTCCGGAAATGCTTAAAACGGAACAGTTTTCCATTATAAGTATTTCTGGAAAAAGCGCGTCTACATTGGCAGGATGCTTTTCTTTTTCCGGAAAAGCGTCTGTGGCCAATGTAGACGCGCTTTTCCGGAAAAAAGCCCCTATCGTCATTTTCGCGATCGGGGCTTTTTTTGCGGAAAAGACTACTGTGCTGTCTACACTGGCCCTTTTCCGGAACAGTTTTTCTGGAAAAGGACTTTTGCCCGAATGGGAGCAGCACAGGTTTTCTGGAAAAACACTGACAATTTTACAGTAGATCGTCATTGCTTTTCTGGAAAAGCAAGCGGCCAGTGTAGACAGCTGGCAAGTTATTCCGGAAAAGCGGCTGCTTTTCCGGAATAAGTGGCCCAGTGTAGACACAGCCATAGTGTAGACCTATCACAAATCTCAGATTTACTTCCAAAATTCTTTTCTTAAAGGCTCAGATATTCACTCCAAACACATTACCTAATTCATTCATTACATCCTCACCTGTCACACAATTGTTCATTCAATTTAATACACATAGTCCAAATCATAGTAACAGCCATGGGTAGTAGAGTGACACCCTAATGTTAACCTCTTCATGGGCCACCTTAGGAATAGAATTTCTGAACAAATGCACCATGAAACCAATAAGATACATCAATAGTATTTTTATACTCTGGACAGATGGCTTAAACTTCCTCATAGATTTCTATCATAACTTCAGCCACCACCATCCATCCATTGAACTCTCTCTGGAACACTCATCCATAATCAACTTTCTGGTCACCAAAATCAGTTTTAACAATGCAACCTGACCCCCTCATAGCCAAGATGTATAGAACCTTAAATATTCATTCAATGATTGTGGCAGTGTAGAAGTCTTGTAGGTATTGACCAAATTAAGTTACCATCCCCAGTACGTGTCTCAACTCTGATACATATGTTTCTGCATACAGTCCTCTAAATCCATAGTGTCCAACCAGCTCTGAAGCACTATAGTGGCTATTGCTATAGCAAACTAGCCACATTATTCTGAAAATGTAAATCATTTTGTGAGCCAACTGGCCAAATAGCCACATGTGGCTAGTGTGTTGGACACCATGGTTCTAAATCAGTGGTCTCCAACCTTTTTACACCCAAGATCACTTTTTAAATGACAGACCAAGCCAAGATCTACCGCCCCGCCCCTTCCTTGAAGCCCCGCCCTCTATTCTCCTCCTCTCCATCACTTGCTATCCCCTAGCCTTATACTGCTACTTTAAAAATAAATTCCCACCATTTCTCGCAGCTACTCACCTGTGCTGTTGCTCGGTGAGTAGCTGCTCCTCAAATGAGGAAATCTAATGTAAATGTACTGCGCAGGCACACAGTTCAAAGGGGGCACAAGAGCTACTCTTAGAGCCTCCGAGATCTACTGGTAGATCGCGATCTACTGGTTGGTGACCACGGTTCTAAATGCTTTTAGTTTTCTCCAGGCTAGTAATGATTGCATCTTTGTCTATTGTCTGCTCCAAAAACTCAGTTTGGAGTAGGCAGAAAACACATTTTTCCTTGTTTAGCTTCAATCCAGACTGACTGATTAGGCTATCAAGTTCAATGAAGTTTTGTTATTTTCCTCCACTGAAGATCCATATTCTGTATCAGAATATTTCTCATGAAAATTACAACTCCATTTGTGATTGTTACCAATTCTTCCATCTTTCTTTAGAAAATTTCAAACTCACTGCTAATCCCAAAAGGTAATCTTCAAAAGCAAAATCTCCTAAAGGGTGTTAAATACAGTCATTTTAGCAATTTCTTTGGCTAAAGGAAATTACCGGAATCTGCTTGAGGCATCCAGTGTGGAGAATAATGCCTTCAAAGAGGCTGTCATTCATTGTTAGGAAATAAAATATATAATCCCATCTGTTTCACTAAATCTATTAAGATCCAAACAGATTCATATTTTACCATTTTTCTTTATAGCAGATACCACTGGGGTACACCATGCTGTTGGCTCAGAGTTTGCCAATTCATTCCATTTTCTTTATCTCAGTTTCCACTTTATGAAGCAAGGGGATAGAAGTCCTAGGAGGTGTATGTATACTATCTGGTGCAGTGTTGACTTTTAAGGTTATTTTCATAAGAGCTCCTTTCAAAAATACATCATTACCACATACTGTATTTCAGGATGGCTTAATTGGTCACCAGCTCATTGCTGTGTGTAATGGTTGTAATTTACATTGTTCTAGTGGTATTCTGATCATGCTGTTATATAATTTTAAGTTGTCTTTGCTTGATTGCAATTTCATTTTCCTTTCTTGCATAATGTCAGTGAATTCTTTGTAGCCTAGCATATTCTGTGAAGCCCCTCTGTCCATTTGACAACGTCATGTTGCTTTATGTGCTGCTGTCTTGTTTTTGCAGCCAGTGATAGTCTGAAATTTACAAATGATTTATTTTTGTTATTTTCACTTCATTAATGTTATGTAAGTGCAAAATCTCATACTGTCAGTCACTGTTCACTCCCTCAGCATAATGCATTTTTTTGTTTTAGCTTTTGTTATCTGCACATTTTAGCCTAAGAATTTCTCTTGTCACAGATATTGCAGACTATCTTTTTCCAGGGCCTTTTCCACTATGTTCTTCTCCATAGCACCAACAAGTCGTCTTTGCATTTTTTTTAGTTCCTATGCTTTGTGTTTCTACATTTGCTTTTGCACAAATTTTGCATATTTTTCCTTAGAATTTCATGGTTTTCTTGTGTTAATTAGTGAATAGTCTCTGAGGGTACATCTACACTACACGCTTATTTCAAAATAAGCTATTCTGGAAGAAATACTCAAAAATAGCTTATTTCGAAATAGCACGTCTACCCTACAGGGAAGCCTCAAAATTAGTCAGAGGCAGACTTCCCTAATGTGGACGTGCTACCTTGATCTAGAGCCCCAGGAGGCACCAGGGAGTAATTACTTTGAATGGCCCTGGGGAGGAGCTATTTCTAAATAGCAGCAGTGGAGCATCCACACTACTGCTAGTCCGAAATAGCTATTTTGGAATAGATGTTATTCCTCGTGGAATGAGGTTTACAGAAGTTGGAATAAGCCATCCATTATTTTGAATTTATTTTGAAGTAACGGAATTGCTGTGTAGACGCTCGCATTCTTATTTCAGAATAACAGCAGTTACTCCAAAATAGCACTGCTGTATAGATGCACCCTGAGTCTGTTCCACTGATACTCAGTGAGCTTGTTCAATAGTTTTGTATATGTCTATAATCCTTAGTAGGCAAGCTGATTTGAGCTCCTTTGTTTTTCATCCCTATTATTGATCTATTTCAAATAAGTTCATCATTTAAGATCAAATCAGGAGTTAGACATTTTGTGCAGTAATGCAATATCTTGTTTCTCCAGATTCTTCATTACACATTTCCATATTTTTGTGGATTGAAAATGCCTTTTAAATCGTTCTAGAATTTTACATGTGTCTTCCCAATCTGCTGCTGACATAATCAGATGATGCTGAAACGTGCCAGCCTTTGCAGCTAATATTTTGTTTTTATCCCATCCCATTGGATTTCACACTTTTCCCACTGTGATCTAAAGAACATCAAGTTGCTGAACACATCACCCTTCATGCCCACCTAAATGGGGACAGAAATTAGGTATGGTGCCATGAGTTCTTGGTGGGTTTCTTGCATTTTTATGAAGGGGATTTGATGCTGGATTTGCAAACTTAGATGCTGACTCCATGTAACTGTAGGAACTTACTCACTTCTAATACCATTCAAGTCATAAAAAGAGGACCAAGACTTTATTCCTTCCTCCACAGGTTTCTTTGTTTTCATCATACTTCCTGAAAGCAGAGTTTTTTAAATCCCTAGAAATTCCTCTATGCATAATCATATTGTCAAACTATAATGTACCTGTTGATAGGCAGTTGTACATGCAAGCTGAGGCTAATTATGTGTTCCTCAGTGCCATGCACATGACTGAATACACAGCAAGTTTAGTTTGTGTGACTACTAAGGGTTGTCTGCCCCAGAGCTGGAAGGTAGGTTTTCTAGCCTGGATAGACATATCTATGCCAGCTCTGAATGAGTGAGGCTTTGTCTACACTTACTGGGAGATTGGACTGAGGGGCTCAATCTCCAGCTGGGTTGATTTAGCAGTGCTAAATCAACCACTGGTCACACTCCCGTTGATTCTGGAACTTCACCAGAGGGAGAAGAATAAAGGGAGTTGATGGGAGAGTTTAGTGCGGACACCACGGTAACTTAAACTAAGGTACTTTGACTCCATCTACACTACTGACACAGCTTGAGTTGCATATCTTAGTTTAACATTGCATCCTAGTGTAGACCTTGCCTTAGCGTGTTAAGATAGAGGTTTAGCAGTGACAGCATGAACATCAGGATTGGCTAACCATCTGTGTGTGTGTCTAGGGTCTCAGATTTGATTGCAGTTAGGATAGCTTACCCTATTCTACCACTTACACTGCCAAGGCTACACCTCTATTTTTAGCACACTATCATAATCAGGGCTAGCACAGGTTTGCCTACTGGAGCTTGAAATTATACTTCAAGGGTATGTCTAGACTATATCCCTCTGTCACCAGAGGGATGTAAATTAGACATACTAAAATTGCTAATGAAGCAGGGATTTGAATATCCCGTGCTTCATTAAAGTGAAAATGGCCGCCGCTTTTTGCCGACGTGGCAGTTTGCCAGCAAAAAGTGGCAATCTAGACTGGGATTGATCAGCAAGGAAAGCCTTTTCCGACCGATCCCTTATGCCTCATGCAACGAGCTTTACAGGATCGGTCGGAAAAGGCTTTCCTTGCCGACCGATCCCCATCTAGACTGCCGCTTTTTGCCGGCAAACTGCTGCGTCAGCAAAAAGTGTCGGCCATTTTTATTCTAATGAAGCGCAAGATATTTAAATCCCCGCTTCATTAGCAATTTCAGTATGTCTAATTTACATGCCTCTGGCGACAGAGGGATATAGTCTAGACATACCCCTAGCTCCCATTTAAACATTCCCTTGGAGGAAAAGCTTATGTAACCCCCAAGGAGATTACTTAGATTCCCAGGGCTTTGTCTGCTGGCAGCTCAGGGAGAGGTACTCTGAGTTTGCCTTGGCTCCCCGTCCCTACCAGTCTGCCCCGCAACCCATAGGAAGTGAGATGCCCCTCCCAGGGAGTTCAGGAGGGGGAAGGAGAGGCCATTGTTGAGGGGAGTCTGGAGCCAGCCAGGGCAAGGGGGAGGCTGCCTGTGTGGGAGCTAGTAAGCCCCAGGCCTGCATGCAGGGTTCCCCCTGAGAACTAGCCTCTAGGGACCTGAAGGCAGGATCCCTTAGCTGGGTTTTCTCTCTCCACTGCTGCTTCCCAGTTTGTGGAGTTTGCTGGGAGGCATCCCCAGCCAGGCTGAGTTGGCAGTCCAGCTCCCTGGGTGAGACCAGTCACGCCATGGTCAGCTCTGCTCTGTCTGCTGGTTTGGGGCTGCTGCCTGCTGTGTGTGTCTGAATGCTGGGGTAGGAGATTATAGTTTGAATTTTGGTGTAGCTGTGTGGCCTGCACCTTGAGTCTTGCACCCCTTTGTGGTGAAGGGAAATTCTGGGACCAAAGCAGCCTGATTCCTGCCTGAAGAGGATCTCTGCCAGAAGAGAGCAGCCCCTCTGCAGTGACTGAGTCATCTCTGAACCTGAGGCTCATTCATGGAGTGTGTGAGTGCACCATTTTTTAGTTAGTAAGTCAGGGAATTTGTTTGGGGATTTTATTACCTGCTGTATATTAAACCTGTAGAGGGATTTACTGCCTTCTCCCATGTGAGTCCTTTGGGCTGTACTGGACCTAGTCAGCCCCACTGCTAAACCACTGCAGAGAAGAATTTTATGGTCAAAAGTCATCAAGGGCCCCAACAAAGTACAGGACACTAACCTTACAGTTGCTGGGCACCGGTGAACCTAAAAATAGTGTTTTACCCTGTTCTGTTATATTTGTCTCCTGTTTAATATACTTGTGTTTGTGTTTGTGCTATTTTCTGGGAGTCTCCAACTATCTGGCAAATACGTGGGGATTATCCTGGGTTAGAATTTTCCTTCCAAGCTGCCCTGGTGACCCTGCCAGGAAGGAGTGAGAGAGGTGGAGGCACCACCAAATAAATCCATCGGAAAAAATAAAGTTGAGTAGGTGGCGGGATCCAGAAGAACCCAGACCTATCCATCGAAACCTGTAAGCAGATTGGCTTTAAAGAAGGTAACCAGGTGGAAAGGGGGCACTACACTTACATAGAATTCTTTACCCACAGCATCCTCCTGTAGGTGAGGACAAAGTCAGACCTTGTATTATCTAATCGTTTTCCCACTAGAAAGGAGGAAGGAGAGACTAGGGAAATAGAATATTTTTACCTTCAGATAATGTTAAAATAACAAATATTAAAATATTAAATTATTGAACTTTTCTCAAATCTTTCATCTGAGACTTTTTTGCTGAACATTGAGGAAATGAAACATGCGGTTATAATTTTAAACTATTTTGCAATCTTAATAACCATGCATTGTTTGTTTCCAAAGATATATTATGTTTTTAATTTGTGTGCATATGCTTAGTGCCTTTCAAAATCCCATGAGATATGTATCACTATTTGGCCATTATTTGCTACAATTTTAACTGCAGTTCTGTTTGGATTTTATTTTCAATCCCGTTGTGGAAGGGATTATTTCTACATATGTAGAAGAATGGGGAATTCTCCACTAAAGACTGGGAAGGATGCAACCTAGCTAATTTATAGGGGTAAAATCTGTGACCCCTTACTCCCTTTGAAATTGGTGGGATTAATCAAAATAAAGTCCCATTCACCATGCATGAGAATAGCAGAAATCAGGCCCTTCCTTAATTTACATGTAACCTGCCAGAAAGTCACATTCAAACTCACTCATCTCCAGAGGTGAAAGGTTGATGCTGGATCATTCCTTTAACAAACACTGTGAGAGTGGGATTTTTTTAGAGCTTTTGGTGTTGATCTAACAATGCTCCCACTAAAGTATCTCAGGGTATGTCTACACTACAGCGCTAATTCGAACTAACTTAGTTCGAATTAGTTAATTCGAACTAAGCTAATTCGAACTAACACATCCAGACTAAAAAACTAGTTCGAATTAGCGTTTTGCTAATTCAAACCAGCATGTCCACACTGAGAGGACCCTGAACCAGGGTTAAGGATGGCCAGAAGCAGTGCTGGCAGGGCATCAGATGAGGACTTAGAGTGTGGAGCTGCTGTCTCAGGCTAGCCGAGGGCTGTGCTTAAAGGGACCCGACCCCCACCCCGGACAGACAGTTCTCAGGGGTGACCCGCTTGCAAAGCAGTCCTGGCTTGGATTGCTCGGAGTACCCACACTGGGCACATCACACCACTCGGCCATCAGACCGGCTGCACTTGCTGCAGGCTGCCATCTGGGAAGAGGGGGCAATTGGGGGCTGCAGGAGAGGTTCCACCCCCAGAAGCCCGCAGAGCCAGCCCAGTCCTCCCCATCGGGGGCTCGTACCCCATTCCTCCCTCACCTCCTTCCACTTACCCCTCCCTAGCCCCCCTTCCTGATGTACAAAATAAAGGACAATTGTGTTCAAAAATAGAATCTCTCTTTATTGAACAAAACTGGGGGAGTCTGAGAAAAGGAGGTGGGAGAGGGGAGGGCAACTACAATGATGAGGGGTTTGGAACAGGTCCCATATGAAGAGAGGCTAAAGAGACTGGGACTTTTCAGCTTAGAAAAGAGGAGATGGAGGGAGGATATGATAGAGGTCTATAAAAACACGAGTAGGGTGGAGAGGGTACATACAGAAAAGTTCTTCATTAGTTCCCATAATAGAAGGACTAAAGGACACCAAAGGAAAGGAATGGGTAGCAGGCTTCAAACTAATAACAGAAAGTTCTTCTTCACAAAGCAAAGAGTCAACCTGTGACACTCCTTGCTGCAGGAGGCTGTGAAGGCTAGAACTAGAACAGATTTAAAGAGAAGTGAGATCAATTCATGGAGGTTGGGTCCATGGAGTGGTATTAGCCAGGGGGTAGGAGTGGTGTCCCTGCCCGAAGTTTGTGGAAGGCTGGAGAGGGATGGCACGAGACAAATGGCTTGGTCACTGTCTTCGGTCCATCCCCTCCAGGGTCCCTAGGGTTGGCCGCTGTCGGCAGACAGGCTACTGGGTTAGATGGACCTTTGGTCTGACCCAGTACGGCCATTGTAAGCTCAGGGCTCAGGGTCGGGGGTCTCAGTGGACCACCTTGATTTTCATGCAAACCTGCTCCTGGGTGGCCAGGTTGGCAGCTCTCCTGCCCTAGACGGCCGCTTTCCTGTGCCTAGTGCGGAGGTCGTGGACGAGGTCCACGATGTCTGCACTGGACCAGGCGGGTGCCCACCTCTTGCGGTCCTGGGCAAGCTCCTGGGAGCTGCCAGCCTGGTCCTGGGAAGAGGGGAAAGGCTGGGGGGCATCGGGTGGGTGGCTCGAGCTGTGCCAGGTGCAGGGTCTGCTGGCTGGGTGCTGGCAGGCTTGCACCTGGCACGGGCACCATAGCCAGCCTGTGCCCCTTTAAGGAGTCCGGGGCCGGGAGGAGGGCAATAGAGTTTCCCTGGTGTTGGCCAGAGTGGCTTAGGCTTAGGCTTAGGTTTAGTCCTCGTACAATGAGGTTTACCTAGTTCGAACTAAGCGCTCCGCTAGTTCGAATTAAGTTCGAACTAGCGGAGCACTAGTGTAGCGCTTATCAAAGTTAATTCGAACTAACGTCCGTTAGTTCGAATTAACTTTGTAGTGTAGACATACCCTCAGTGAGTCAGCAGAGTTAAGCCAAAAGGAAGCACTTTTGAAAATCCTATGGCTGAGAAAACCATTTCAGAAAAGATTAATTTTATCCAAATCTTAATTTGAAAGTTGAACCAAATTAACTGAGCTTTTTTAAAAAAATGTTTAAAATGTTTAGGTATATTCCTCGCCGTTATACTTATTTAATTTTTGAGGAGGGCTCCAAAAGTAAAAATGAAGAATATTGTAGAGAAAGACCAAAAGCAGTAGGGCAAAGTTTTGCTTGTATGGACTGATCCTGCCTAAGGTTCTCAACTTTCAAAATTCAAACACACAAATGCACAAATTCAAACACTCCTGCCCCTTCTCTGAAGCTATGTCTACACTGCATTCTTTTTCCAGAAAAAGATACTCAAATTGCGAACCACAATTTGTGTACCTTTTTCCCCTTTTTTTCAGAAGAGGTTTTTCTGACATTTGGCCTATCTACACGGGGCCAAATGTGGGAAATACTTCCTCTTTCAGAAGATCCCTTATTCCTCATATGAGGAATACAGGGCTTCCGAAAGAAAGCGCCCTCTTTTTCGGAAACTGTTCCAAAAAGCGGATGCATTCCCTGGTATCCCAGAAAAACTCTGCAGTCTAGACATACCCTGAGACTCCCACTCACTCCATCCCTTCTCCTTCCATTGTTTGTTCTCCCCCAACTACACTTTCAACAAGCTGAGGCAGGGTTGGGGGGGTGAAGGCTCCAGCTCGGGATGCAGACTCTCGGATAGAGCTGGGGATAAGGGATTTGGAGGGCAGGAGCAGGCTCTGGGCTGGGGCAGGTGGTTGAGGTATGTGGGGGGTGATGGCTCTGGCTGGAGTGCGGGCTTTGACTGGGGCAAGAAATGAGGGATTCAGAGTGAAGGTGTGGGCATGGGCAGTGGGCTGGAGGAGGGATCGAGTGTGGAGGAGGGGAGTGCAGGCTCTGGAATGAGGCTGAAAGGCTAAGGGTGCAAAATGGGCATGGGGTGGGGAGTAGGAGTATAGGGAGCATGAGGGCTCTAGCTGGAAGTATTGGCTCTGGGTTGGAGCTAGGGATGAGGGATTTGGGGTAAAGGAGGGAGTTTGGGAGAGGGTCCAGAGTGTAGGGTCCCAGCAGCTCCCAGGAAGAAGCCTCCAGGCCCCTATGCCCTCTAGGTGCAGGAAGGCTCCATGTGCTGTCCTTGTGTCTGCAGGTGCTGCCCTCACAGTTCCTGTTGGTCATGATTTCCTGCTAATGGGAGCTGCAGAACTAGCACTCAGGGCAGAGGCAGCTCACGGATCCTCCCTGGGCCTAGGGGCTGGGCAACTATGGCAGTAGGGAGTCTGTCTTAGTTCCACCCAACTGCTGAGCCACCAACTGGACTTTTAACAGCCCAGTCAGCAGTGCCCATGGGAGCCACCAAGCTCCCTTTTCAACCACATGTTCCAGTCAAAAACAGGACACTTGGCAACCCTAACCCTGGCCCACGGAGTTGAGAGGGTCTTCTATTAATTCTCTGATGTGGAATCCTACCAGTTAATCACTCAGTAGTAGGTACTCAGGGATTCAGTTCCTGTTTTCTGGGGTTTCGTTCTGAACCAGTGTCACCAGAGAACTAGAAGACTGCTAAGATACCGAGTACAGTCAATGCAAAGGCATCCACTAATTTTAGTGGGCTCTGGATCTGGATTCATTCTTTAGGTCAATCATGTACAAAATAATGATCAGAACTGATTTCAGAATGCCATACCTCAGTACGTACCAACTCTGTCTAGCAATATATGGCACTGCCTTAAAATGAAAAGTTCTTCCCTCATCAGCTGCTAATTAACTGACCATGAAGTTTTTACTCAAATTACATGCTCAATGCATCTTACTTTTTTGGTAACATGCAGCTAGCAGTAAGCATAATAAAACATGGTTTCTGTCTGTCCCAAAAAACAGCCCATAGAAACAGAAAGATTTTGCAGAATGGAAAATAAAGGCAACTATAATGAATGCTTTCAGAACTGCATTCTTTGTTTTTCTAATTTGACTAATGGAGCATTTGGACACAAATACTTCGGATGAAAGAAGCTCTGTGTAATGAGACACATCTGTCTAGCCTAAGAAAACAGATTGGCACTCAAATATCATACTGTTTGCTTGAGCCTTTAATGTAGCTGGGTTTCAGTCACACAATATTTTTTTTTTATGTTGAAGCAAGTTGTGATGGGTTGGGAAGAAAGTGCTGTCTCTCTCTCTCTCTCTCTCTCTCTCTCAATTGGGCCTATGAGGGCAAAGGAAAGAGGAGGGATAACCTTTCTAAAGTCATTCAGCATGAACACAGGGGTTACATGACATAACCCTTGTGGTCCCTTTTAATCCTATGGTTCTTTCAAGTTCTGTGCTCAGATTGTTTTCCATTTGAATGTAACAATACTAGTCTCATCCCAACTACCACTTCTATTTCAGATTCTCCTGTTACAAGGTACTTTTAAATAACATTTTATCATCATTTCTGTTTCTTAGTGATGCTAAAAACAATTTTCATTAGTGCATTAAAAAGAGTAATGTGGATTGTGAATAGCAACACTCTATGTAGAGACCTGCCATCAGAACACAAATAAATAAAAATGACAAATGGTCATTGGGTTAAACACCTAAAACATTTTGAATCCCTCTCTTTGGCAAATGGATGCTCTCCGGCTGACCTTGGGGGGGAGGGTGCACTAGGCGCCTGAACGGCAGGTGTCATTGCCTAAACTTACAGAGTGCACAGTAGCTTAACTTTGACTAACTGCTGTTAATATCTGATATATGGCAATAGGCCTGCCCGGTGTTGGTACCTTGTCAACGCGGGCAGTAGTGCTCAGTGGTGTAACATTGTACTGATCTCTGTTACCAACTGGTAGAGCTTCGCATTTGACAATAAACCTGCTCGATTGATTTCAAACCTTGCCTGCATCTGTCGTTTCTGGGACCTCTCAGAGGTCTCTTGTGTTGACCCAAGCGCACGGGGTCTAACACGCTAGATAAAGGGAGTACCGATTGTTACGCACGCAGCCGAAAGTTTATCACCACCAACGGAGTAGAGGTCCTGTTAGGAGCGTGCCAGGACGACCCTGACCAGACGACGCTGACCACCGAAGGTACCGAGGTACGAAAACACCAAGGTACAACACCTATAAAACAATTTATACCACAGCATAAGGTTAAATTTTAAATGACCTCTTGCATATAATTAATACAACAACGTATATGAGGTAAATTCTCTCATATGTTGAGGTAAGATTTATGTGTCAGTATAAAAAATGCTAGATAGAAATTGATTTATAGTAATAAATTACATTTTATGGTTCTATGAATCTCCCTACACTGAAGTGGAACAACTGCCTTTTGTTGAACAACTACCAGAGAAGAGAGAGCCAGAGAAAGTCTGTGTAATAAGGTCCTGATTCTAAAGCTATGTCTACACCGGGAAGGTTTGGCCACAAAAATGTTGTTGGCATGCAAAAGTCAGCAAAAGTGGAAACTGATAAACTGTTTTTTCTGCCTTCTATTGTCCACACTGTATGGCCTCATTGCCAGGTTCCCTGTCAATAGACAGAGCAAAGCAATGTGGGTATTCTCAACACGTTCTCCCACAGCATTCTCAGCTGCTGAGAACAGCATCATGAGTAGCCCTGTGAGGTCTCCATGCAAAGGAATGTCAAAGCAGCACAGCAGTCTCTCCAGCCCTCCCCCTGCAGCAGCAGCCTGCCTGCTATTGTGTTCCTAGTGGGGCAGAACAGGGGCATTCCAATGATTTGCTCTTTTTATTAGTTCTCCAAATGGAGCCTGTCAGATACTTTCTAGAGCTTTGAAGGGGGAGGGGCACATGCCAAGAGGGCAGCAGAGATCAAAACACTGAGCACAACCATCATGGTAGGCATATTGGGAAGTTGGTGGAAGCCAGTTCTCTTGACAAAACAAACAAGAGTCCACACTGGCTTTTTGCTGACAATAAAGGGAGGGGTAAAGACAAAAGTCTCTCTCAGAGCTAGAATATTTTTGTTACCAAAACTGAGTGCCCCATCTTCTCCCCCCCTCCCCCCAAAAGTTGCATTGTCACTGTTTTGTCAACAAAAGGCAGTTTTACTAAGGCACAATACTGGCAGAGTAACTGGGAATCAGGCCCTGAGTATTTTATTTTTATTCTTCCTTGAGTCCAGGATCTAACTTGAAAATTACTCTATTTTTTAAATAAATTACCATTTGTCTAACCAAGACACAAATGCTACATCTTTTGGGGGATCACAGCAGGAGACAATCAGTGTCCCATATGTTGTCTACTAGGTATTGTTCAAATTCACATTTGAACTTTTTCATGCAAAGAGACTCAGATAGGCCCAGATTTTATCAAAGCCAGAATAACTGTCTTGTAAGCATTAGCTACTACAATTTTTTTTCTTGATGCAAAGGAAACAGCATAATTTATTAAAGCTATAGTGTTTTGAAAGTAGAGCTGACACCTTAATACATCTTTCATAGAAGCAGACGGTGGAGCTGAATTGCAACTGTGTTGTACTCACTCCATTCCATGTGCAGTGTGCATTGACCTGGTAAATAAAGGATGAACATGTCAGTAGGAAATCTGCATCTGCATTCATTCAATACTGGAGTCTGCTGATCCTTGAGACATCACATCTTTTTCTCCGAGTTTTGCACTTTCGTGCACTTTCTTGCAGTGCTTTATACAACTCGTCAGAAAATAGGTGGATTTTCCATGGACAATCTCTAGATAAATATCAAAACCCAAATATTCTAGCTCAAACCCAGGGCCAGCCCGAGCCATTCGCATGCCCCCTGCCCTTGGGCGCCCGGTGCACGCGTGGCCCCGCCCCGGGTGCGCGAAGCATGCGCTGTGCTGCCCCCGCCCAGCCTGGCAGCCCCTCGTGGTGCCCCCTATGATGGGGCTTCCCGGGCGGTAGCCCGCCTTGCCTGTACCTTGGGCCGGCTCTGCTCAAACCTACAGTATTTCAATTCAAACCAATTCTACAGTGCCTCATTTGGAGCTGTAGTTTAGTGCCTTATGCTCCTGTTCGTCTCTATGGATCATGTTCTCTATCCAAAGTTCATCTCCCCTGATGAGCCACTTTCTCCCATCTTGAGAAGGGGCACCATATAAGTTCCACCCTGACTATGCTGCATCTTGAGAGATGATTGGGGAGCATGAGGGTTTTTTTTTAATGAAATATTTAAATTTTCCATAGAAAGCAGACTCTTCATGAAGAACTTTTACCTGAAAACCTTTTTCCATCAAGGAACAGTTTTCATGGGGAGGGGGTATCTTTGACAAATTTGGCCTTTCTTTCATAGGGTTGCCAGGTGTCCGGTTTTCACCCAGACAGTCCGGTATTTGCGGGCTCCATCCGGTAAAAAAACCAGGAAATACCGGACATGTGCAATGTCCAGTATTTCCTGTTTCCCTGGGACAGAGGCCCAGCAGGAACAACTTTCCTCTGCCGTGTCTGACAGGGGCAAGGGAGTGAGGTGCGCGGAAGAGTCTAGCAAAGGGGGGGGGCAGGAGGGAGCATGTGCCAGGCACCATGCTAGGGGGGGTGCCGGGCTGAGCTGGGCGAGGAGCGCACACTGCTCTGGCCCACGTGACTAGCAGAGACCGGGAGCTGGCCACGTGATGCCTCCCTCTCTCTACAACATGAGCTGGGCCAGACAGCAGGAGCAGCCACTTTAAAAGTCAGATTGTTCCTCTGGCTCTGCGGGGAGGGGAGATTTGATTGGAGAGGGGGCTCCTGACGCTGGGGATGCCTGCCTCAGGGGGAGGGGAGAGTGTGCTGGGATTGGGGGATGCTAGGGGGGCCTGGGTCTGAGGCTGGGGTGCATGTATTGGGATGGGTGGGTGTGATGGGGCGGCCCCGTCCCACACACAAGCCCAGGGAAACCACCTGGTGCGGGGGGCAAAGAGGGCCCCACCCACACAGCCCTACTGGGCATGCTCCAAGGGGAGCACAGGTACAAAAGGCTGCTGGCCTGCTCAGCAGGGGCAGACTGCGGCCCGAGCTGGAGCGAGCGCCCACTGGCCAGAGAGGGAGTCGCCAAGAGGGCTGAACGCGCCGCTGCCGGGCCTCAGCCAGGCACGGCCCCAGCCGCCAACTGACCCCTGTGACTCGAGCACAGGACCGGACACTGCCAACTCTGACATTGCCGGGGGAAGGACCAGTCCAGCCACCCGACCAACGCCGACAGGTGGGACACGATGGGCAGGGGGTAGGAAGTGACCCAGGGCAGGGAGCTGGAAAAGCCCCTGACGGCTCGGGATGTTGCGGGGAGGAGCCCCCGCCGAGCCAGTGGTGGGAGCCACCTACCACTAATAGGGCCCTGAGTCGGGACCCGGTGAAGAGGGAGGGCCTGGGCCCCCCTACCCCTGCTGCCTGAGACCCCGGCGAGTGGGGGCTGGGATAAAGAACTTGGGGTGAGGCCGTATTTCCCCTACTGCAGGGGCAGTGAACTTTGGACTAGGCCGGGAGGCCGTATTTCCCCTAAAAAGGGGCACCACGCTTCGGGCCGAGGCCCAAGCTGGTTGGATGATGCCCTGGAGGAGGGTGGCAACACCCGTCAAGGGGGGGGGCCCCAACAGCGGGGCACTAGGGGAGCCTGGGTCTGAGGCAGGGGTGTGTGCATTGGGATGGGGAGACTGGGGTGCCTGGATCAGGGGGATTGCATTGGTAGTTAGTGTGTGGTCCCAAACTGGACGGAGTGGTGCAACTTTTGCTTAACAACTTTGGCTTCCCCCCCCCTCTTATTTTGGTGGGGGGGGGGGTTGTACAGTATTTTTTGTTTAAACCATCTGGCAACCCTATTTCTTTCTCTGCAGTAATTCTGCATGAGCTCTCTCACAGAAGCAGTTTCCAGCAGTTAGCTGTTTTATTTGAAGCTGTCGGTGCTGACTCAGGACCTTAGCACACATGGGTCAACACCAACATGCTCAGCACCCACTAGCAACTACTGTCCTCTGTGTGCTTGTGCAGCTGCTCAGGAGAGATTCAAATGCTGCTCAGCTGATTAGCAGAGCACCCACAGCTAGGTTTTTTTCTACTGGTGGTGCACATTCACGCATGCCTCGGTGCACATACAAATTTATTCCACACATGGATGGGAAAGATTAGAGGGAACAGCACTGGTAACCCTGCCAATCAGCACCTCCCCCGTGTCCCCCACAGATCGGGGGGATGGAATCGGTTGGGAAGAGGTAGGGTCTTGAGGAAAGGGGAAAAATGGGAATAGGCCTGGAGCAGAGTGGGGGATCAAATCACCCCTGGGAAAATTAGAAAGTTGGCCCTCCTGTTTGAAGCCTTCTTAAGCAATCTAAACCTCACACTCTTCCCTCAAAAAGTCTGCATGGGCCCTGTGGCCCTTCCTCAATCTATTCCTTCCACCAGTAACTTCGGCAACCCAAATTCTTTGGCTCCTGCCTGAGTAGTAAAGAACTGCAGACCATCTTCCTTCTGTCCCTTTGGTTTCTGGAACAATCCCTCTCTGGAGCAGTTCCAGTGATGTCTGTGCTCTCAAAGTACTAGTCTTCTAGGGTATGGCTAGAGGTATCCCAAAAAACTCCGCTGCGTCCAGGGCACGTGTTTGATCTTCCACTTTTTTGGAAGCCCCTATATTCCTCGTTCCATGAGGCAGAAGGGGGCTTTCGAAAGGGGGGGGGGGTTCTGAAATTTGGCCCAGTCTAGATAGGCCAAATTTTGGAAAAGCCTCTTCCGATAGATCCTCGCAATATTGCCATACCCTAGATAGCATTGCATTCTCCTCCCTCTACTTCCTGTTGCCCTTTTGTAAAAGGATCAACTAATTAAATTCTATCACTTTTCTCAGGTGGAGCAGCAGGGCTAAACAGCCAGTCAGCTAGTTGCAGTTTATTAAGGATTATTCTTGATTACTAACTAACCTATTTTACCATCAAAAAGAATATTCTGTGTCCCCCCAAGTGGAAGAAGCCCACACTTTTCCCATCATATCTAGGTAAACTTTCTTTTTTGAATTTAGTATATCTTACCTTTCTGAATCACACTAATACATTATGTCAAATTTAGCCTTAATACAAGTAGATGTGATCCCCTGAAAGAAAATGCCAGTTTATGACTTTGCTCATAATGCATAACCTGGCCCAGATTAACACAGAAAAAAATAGTTAACATATAGGACTGCATAATTAGAGCTGCTTTCTCATCAGAAAACCTGCTGAGCTGCCTGACAGATCAGAATAAGAGAAATCTGGCAGAGAGGACTCAAATGGTTTTCTTTTATCTTTAACGTGAAAGAGTATCCACAGGTTTAGCTCTTCAACACTAAGAACCCACAGTATTCCAAAGTTAAACTGTTCCCGTGCATAAATTCTACTTCACTAGGCAATGTGTCTTGACACCAGGCCTGATCTGGGCACAGTTCCTCTATTTAGCTGTCTCCTGCCAATTAAGAAAACATCTGTGGCTGTGTCTAGACTGGCAAGTTTTTCCACAAAAGCAACAGTTGCTTTTGCGGAAAATTTGCCAGTTGTCTACACTGGCCGCTTGAATTTCTGCAAGAACACTGACTTCCTACTGTCTGAAATCAGTGCTTCTTGCGGAAATATTATGCTGCTCCCATTTGGGCAAAAGTCCTTTTGTGCAAAAGGGCCAGTGTAGACAGCTCAGATTTGTTTTGCACAAAAAAGCCCCGATCGCGAAAATGGCGACTGGGGCTTTTTTGCACAAAAGCACTTCTAGATTGGTAGGACGCTTTTCCGCAAAAAGTGCTTTTGCGGAAAAGCGTCCATGCCAATCTAGACGCTCTTTTCCGCAAATGCTTTTAATGGAAAACTTTTCTGTTAAAAGCATTTGCGGAAAATCATGCCAGTCTAGACATAGCCCTGTGTCTTTCTAGCCCTGGCATCAGCGTAGCAGCTTCGGTTTTTTTTTTTTTGTCTGAAACTCAAAGGACAGGATGACAGCTTGTTTTCAACATTCATATACCTTTATAACTAAGCCCCAGACAGGGGATACCAAAGCAAGGACTGCAGTTATATACAGCAACAGACATTTATGACAATTAACACTGGAATTAAGGGACATAGGAAGAAAATTCCCCTGTGCATTAGCTGCCAAATTGTTTAGATAAACTTTAAACAACAAATGGTCTGGTAGCACTTTATAGACTAACAAACCATGTAGATGGTATAATACCATCTACATGGTTTGTTAGTCTATAAAGTGCTACCAGACCATGGGTACGTCTAGACTACCGCGTTTTGTCGACGGAAGTTTTGTCGACAGATACTGTCGACAAAACTTCCGTCGACAAAGAGCGTCCAGACACATTGAGTTCTGTCGACAAAGCAAGCTGCTTTGTCGACAGAACTCCGTAGTCTGGACGCAGTGTTACAGGTAATAACACCTTCTGTCGACAGAGTTCTGTCGACAGAAGGTGTTATGCCTCGTAAAATGAGGTATACGAGCGTCGACAAAACTGCTGAGTTCTGTCGACGTTATGTCGACAGAACTCAGCGGTAGTGTAGATGCTGGTATAGTTTTGTCGACAAAAGTCCACTTTTGTCGACAAAACTAGGTAGTCTAGACACGCCCCATGTGTTGTTTAAGTCTATCCTGTGCAGACTAACTCAGCTACCCTCTGTAGTTGTTTAGATGTTAGTTGGCAATGTAATTCTCTACCTAGTTATATTGCCACGGGTTCTGTACCTAGTTATATTGCCACGGGTTCTGTACTAAAAGATGCTGAGAAATTGCTGTGGAAAGCTGAAAACAGCATGACTTCAAAACGCTCAGGATAAGACAGAACTGCTGGATGGGTGGCTTTGGAACAGCAGATGGACAAGCTGTATTCAAGGGAACAATATGGACAGATGCATGTTAAAATCGGTATCATCTGACAGAGACCCCGGAAGAAGTGTTAGTGCTGGTGTGGTGGAGAAAAATTTGGCAAATATTGGAAAACTCATGTTGGTAAAAAGTCATCTGAAGCAGCTTGCCTTGAATTAAAAACGAGACCGGTGGGACCTTACAGACTAACAAATTTATTAGGGCATAAGCTTCTGAGAGATACAGCTCACTTCCTAAGATGCTTGAATTCCCACTGGACTCCTTGTTGTAACAGACTAACACAGCTATCTCTCTGAAACCTACCACTTTGAATTGAGATTCAGGGGCTGGCTTGCTGTCTGGGGATTGGAACAGGTTACTTCTCTGCATATCTGTGGAGAAAACTGGTTGGGATTTTTTTAATCTTTCTTTGTTAATGACTGTCAATGAACATTTCTTGTCTTTAGCCTCAGACAGGCTTCAGTTTGTTCAAGTAGGACAGCTGTTTTCCAGTGGCTGTCATGACTGTTTTCTTCTTAGAATGTGATTGCTTAATTTGCCATTCTATGGCTTTCTATTCAACAGCATTAGTTATCTGGTCCAACAGCTGTCTCTTCTCCTCCAGTGATGGAAGGCATTTCTGAAAACGTTAACGGACAGTGCCAGACACCTAGATCCTATCCCCACTGGCTCTATAGTGTCCATGATATATCCTAGAAACTAGTATACATGCATGGAGTTGACTAGATATTTTCACAATCAGATATATTGGCACAACTTGCATGATGTGAATTTAGATGTGTGAATCACCATGGGAGACATTTTGACTGGTCATTACAGCAGACCTGCCAATGGCGGTAGGGGCAAAAGGGGGTAATTGTCCTAGGGCTCAGCAATTTTAAAGGGCCCAGGACTCCCGACCTCTACCGGTGCTATTGAAGCTGCAGCAGTGGCTGAAGCCCTGAGCACTTTAGAATGCTCCAGAGCTCCATGCTCTGGCTGGCTCCAAGGGCCGGAGGGGATGGGAGGCCCCTTGAGCCATCCAGATGGTGCTGGAGACTGGCTGCCCCAGCCCTGCCTCTTCCAGATGAGTCCTCACCTATTCTAAGAGCAGAGAGCTCTCACACACATTGCCCAGGGGCCTGATGATCTTGTTGGTTCCCCTGACTTAGAGTATGGGTCACTAAACCCCTCTAGACTGGAGTATGCCTCTAACAAAGCAATAATATTTAACACTTAGTTGAAATGAAAATATCCATAGGCTGGATTCACTGTTGTCTGTAAAGTCCTTTGGTATCCTTGGGTAAAAGATGCTGTAGTGCAAAGCACTATCATATCAGGAGAGTCCGACCAGGTAGAATCTAGATCTACAGAACTCAGGGATCCCCCAAAATGTGGAGGATGCTTATGTTTGTCACCCAGGCTTCTTTTTCTTCCTCTTCCACCCAACATCCTTGATGCCTCTTCCCAGTCCTGCATCCAGGAATATTCTGTCATCCTGTTCAGCCCCTTTGTGTGACAAGAAAGAAATCATCCACCACATTTAATCAAAGGTTAAACTTGCTAACACTCATCATTTATACAGTATACACTAACTCCACAGGCTACATTCTGGAGGATATACCCTAGAGGCTGTGTCTAGACTGGCATGATTTTCCAGAAATGCTTTTAACGGAAAAGTTTTCTGTTAAAAGCATTTTTGGAAAAGCGCGTCTAGATTAGCACAGATGCTTTTCCGCAAAAGCACTTTTTGCGGAAAAGCGTCCGTGCCAATCTAGACACGCTTTTCCGCAAAAAAGGCCCCGATCGCCATTTTCGCGATCGGGGCTTTTTTACGGAAAACAAATCTGAGAGGTCTACACTGGCCCTTTTGCGCAATAGTTTTGCGCAAAAGGACTTTTGCCTGAACGGGAGCAGCACAGTATTTCCGCAAGAAGCACTGTTTTCTTACAGAAGGAAGCCAGCGCTTTTGTGGAAATTCAAGCGGCCAGTGTTGACAGCTGGCAAGTTTTTCTGGAAAAGCGGCTGATTTTCTGGAAAAACTGGCCAGTCTAGACACAGCCTATATTGTTATGATAAATTACAAGGCTCATGTATATTAGGAGCTGCACTGCAAGCTGCATTCAGGACAGCCTATAGAGCATTATGTCATATCTGTCTTCTGTATTTATCTGTTTCCACCCCCATTTTATCATGAGGGGTGTCAACCAAGCAGGAAGATCAAAGATGTAAATATGTGGAGCAGTATTAATGACTTGTCATGCTGTATCTCCTTATGCAAATTGGTATGTGCTGGAAAAAAGTCATACAAAGAACTAATGTTCGGGATGGGGAGGTTGATGGTTTTGTTTCAGTTTGCTCTGTTTTTTTACAGCCTCAAACTTTACTTGTTGTTTAATTCAAAATTATTTAGAACTAGGAATGATTATATAGAAATATAACATGGTTTTGGTAGCATGGCCTATCCTCATTTGAGACACATTAGCTCTGAAAGATGTATCAAATATTTCTCCCCTGCTGCAGTATGCTTGCTAGGTTTGGCCCAATGTTCATTTTTAGCAGTTCCCTTTCAAGATAAATGTCAAACATCCTCCCTCTCCCTTTCTGCTTCTGAAGAGATGCTGTAGGGGAAATTATTCTCCTTATCACTTACACAATGCCACATCAATTTCCAAGCTATTCTTTCTTTCTCCTCTTCTACCTGCCCCAAGACAGATTATCGGCTTCTCTTGTAGGGTGATGGCAGTGCCACATGCTGGGCTGTGCACCAATATGGATTCAAGGATCCACACTAGATCATCCATTGACCTCTGATAGATGCTACACTCAGTGGCTTTATTTGCTGGAATGTCAAACATTTAAAAGTGCTTTGATAACTATGAACTTTCCAAAAGACTCTGAACTAAGTGTGAAATATTATTACAGAGGGATGCACTGGAACAGAGGGTTAAGTGACTAATTCATCATGTGAAAGCCACAGTGTTACAATGGATTTAATATTCGTTTCCCCACCCCCATGCTCCTAACTAGAAGCAGCATTATTGTGTGATACTTGGTATGATAGAGACACGGACACAATACTAAACACAAGATTACAATGATTTAGCATCTGTTCTCACTTTTTTCCAATTTCCCTCATCTTAAATAAGATTACATACTTGTGCTGCCTTTAGTTTCCTTTTGGGAAAAAGGTACAGTCCCTTGTGAATTTATTATGGATCCACTGCTCTTCACTGTTTCTGCTGAGGCCATGTCATAGGGCACGCTACCCGAACCCCCTATAGGGCCAAGCAGATCAGCTTTGCCCCTGTGAGTTATCCTCGGCTAAAGTTCTTCTAGTCCAGGTATTCAGGCCCAGGGCCTGGTTCACTACACCGCAGTTAGCAGAGTTGTGTAGTCCAGTAGCCAAGTCTATTGCACCCCCTGTTTGGGATAAATATGGCCCAGCAGCTGAGTCTATAGTTCACTATAAAGGCTCTCTGGGTGGGGTGGGGGGAGTCAAGGGGCAGGGTCCAGACCCTCTCTCTCCACCAGGGCCCTATCAGTGGTAGGTGATTCCAACTACTGGCTCAGTGGGGAGTTCTCCCCAAAACACACCAATTCCACCAGAATGCTGGCTGCTTCCTTCCCTAATCCCCTGGCCAGCATAGTCCCCACCTGTGCTGGCAGCAGTGGCTGCAGCTGGTCCAGCAAGGACAATTACTCCTATGCTTCAGCAGGCACTCCTTCCACTCCAGTGGTCAGCCCCTATTGAGCTGCTCTTGTGGCCTTTATACTGCCTCTGCAGTTGGAGCATGCTCAGCAGGGCTGTGGGGGAGGGGCCTTCTCAGCCCAGCAAGCCTAGTTAACCCCTCCATGGCCAGTGCGGGGTTGGAACACCCCGTCACAGGCCTGCATAAAAATAATACTGATTTCCCCCCTGTTTTTAACCCATCTGCTGTATTGGGGAGCTTTAGTGTTCCCTCTAAGATGTGTGTTTGTGCAGCTGCTCAGGAGAGATTTAAATGCTGCCCAGCTGATTAGCAGAGCACCCACAGCTAGGTTTTTTGTTTCTACTGGTGATGCAGAGTCACACGTGCCTTGGTGCACAACAAAATTTATTCCACACATGGATGGAAAAAATCTGCCCAGAAATGGAAAAGATTAGAGGGAATGCTGGGGGGAGGATGTCATAAGAGGTCTGGACTTCAAGCAGCTCTCTAACAACCTGTACATCATAATAAGAGTACTTGTTACCAAATATTTTAAATTATAATAATATATACCGCAGGTATTCCTTTCCATTATTCTTTTGATTTCAGGAACCAACTTCTGCTGGGCAGTTTAGTAAGGCAAGTCTGGAGTCTGTTTTCACAATACTGTATAAAAGGAGAAATCCCACTGAAATCCATCATTTCAGCGTTTCCCAAACTATGGGCCGCGGCCCGAAAAAATACCAGGCCTCAGCATGGCTGGTGGCTGCCGGCAGGGCTGGCCTTAGGCGATTCGGGCCCCGCACCCCTGAACCCAGAAGTGCCGGCGAGTTACAGAGCAGGGGGTCCTGCTCCTCCGATACGTAGAGCTGGGTCTCTCCCCCGGCTCTGCCTGGAGCGGGCCCGGGCCCCCGAGCCGGTCTTCCCCGCCCCCAGAGTGTCCCCGCCATGTGCGGCTCCTCCTCGCCACCTGCTGCTGCCCATGTGCGGCGTTGCACGTGGGCGGGGAGGACACCCGGGCATGACATGACGTCACGGCCCGGGATTTTAAAAGTCTTCGAAAGCATGTGGTGAGGCCATGCTGGCTCCAGGGGCCTCCGGCCCCGCAATGTAGAAGGCTGAAGGTAGGGAACGGGCTTGGGCGGAGGCGAGGCGGCAGCAGCAGCAGCAGCGGCGGGCTTGCGCGGAGGGGGAGGAGTGGAAGGAGAAGGGACCTTGGGAGGGGAAGGCCCCAAGGAACGGGGTGCAGGAGAGAGAGACAAATGCCAGGGGGCCAAGTGCAGACAATGAGGGAAAGGGCAGGAGGGGAGGTGTCAGTGGGAGGGGGGACAGGGTGATGCTGGGAGGGGAGAGGAAAGAGGAAGGGCATTGGGGGCTGGAGGAGGAAGTGCTGGGAGAAGACTTGAAAGAAGGGGTGGGCATGAGAGAGGTGGGGATGGAGCAAGTCATGTGTGAGGGCACAGAGGGGTAGGAGGGGATGGGGCAGAGAGTGCTGAGGAGGTGGATATCAGGGAAAGAGAGGGCAAAAAGGGTAGGGGGAGGCACCAGTGAGGGAAGGGGGAGGCACCAGGGGGTGCAGGGCTAAGGGAAGGTGCAGGTGCCAGGGGATTCTGGGGTGAGGAGGAGGGGAGAGCTGGCCACTGGCAGCAGCACTGGATGGGGGAATCGGGGCAGGCTGGGGAGATTGGGGGGCCGGTGGAAGCAGGGCTGCCGGGGGGTGGGAGGTTGGGGGCAGGGAGCTGGCCGGGGACGATTCGGGGGGGGGGGGGGGGGGAGAGAAGAAGTGGCCGCGGGAAGGAGGGCTGGATGCGGGCAGCGGGGCTGGCCAAGGGAGATTGGGAGAAGTGCGGGGGACCTGGCTGCCTGGGAAGGGGTTGAGGGAATTGGGGCTGGCCAGAGGCACGGGGGGAGGAATTAATCGGCCTGCGGGGAGTGGAACTGACCCGGCCATATGTAGATCTTGGGACGCTGCCCCTGTTCCTCCCTTCCCCCCGCAAAGCAAAAAGCATGAGTTAGTCCGGCCCAGGGATTCTATTGTCCCCCCACACCCCCCCTCGAGTAGTTGCGAACTGTCTGGCTGGTGGACACACTCATGCAGCCTGAGCACATTTACCAGCCAGGCAGTTCGAAACTACAAACTGATACATCTAGTAATAATACAATTTACCTAATGAGAAAATACCAGACATATTATATGTCTGGTATTTTCTCAGTTTGTTTTTTATGTGTTTATGTCCCTGTGTCAAAGTTTAGGAACCCCTGCATCATTTCATTAGTGTCAGATTGGTGTAAGTGACTGATAATCTTAATTTGTATTACAGTAGCATCTACTGGGTCTAACAGAAATAAGACTTTATTGCTCTGTGTGCTGAACAAACACAGTGAGGGACCTCTAAATCAAAAAGTATAGACAAAGTTGGAGGGAAAACAGAGTCACAGAGAGGTGTAGTGACTTGCCCAAGTTCACACAGCAGGTCCTTAGCTGAGCCGGAAATGAACCTTAGGATATATCTACATTTAAAAAACCCACACATCACATAAGCAAGTCTCAGACACTATGTCAACTGACTCATGCTTGTGCATCAGCACAGGCATTTAAAAATAGCAGAATAGGAGTTCCTGCTTAGGCTATGAGACCCACCTTTCAAACTGGTTTTCAGTATAGCCTGATCAGGGACATCACCACTGCTGTTTTTAGTTCTCTAGTGTGAACAGGCTCTGAGACTCACTCCTGTGGCTTTTTGCCCCAGTGTATATGTGCTCTTAGTCTCTTCGCTCCCCGTCCAATGCCAGTCCACCCATAATTATTCCTAGGGCCCCCAACTTGTCATGGAAAACGTCGTGGTAGGAACAAAATCGTTCCCAATTTTCCATATTCCACTTCTCTTCCGTTCAGATCAGTACCATCCGCTAATATTGATGCTGGTTTATTTTTAAGCATTTTTCTATTTTTATCTATTTAAATGTTCACAGCTGTGGGAAACTAGGGGTGAACAGGCAATTATTGGAACATGATTTATTTAGTAACTCTGTTATTCTTGGGTAAAACATTAATGATACAGCCTGTCTTGTCTTTCCTTCTAAAGGATCCTGAAGTATGTGAAAAGCTATGGCCCTAAACCTACAATACCTTGCCTGCAGATGCATTCCTGCATATACCAGGAACCTGCTAAAATCAGCTGGGCTCCATGTAGATGTGTACAGTCAATTGCAAGACTATGACCTAAATACTGAAATCATTTTGCTCACCACTGAAAAACAGTCACTTCTTAAGAGGAATATGGCAGATGCTTAGCAGCACTCTAAAAGTTTAGAGAGTGAAGAAACATATATTTTCTAGTTGAAACTGAAACATAAACAGCAAACTACCACTCCCAATAGCATGGGGGTGGGGAGGAGAGATACTGAGTCACAGGATTCCTAAAGCGCCATATCCCTGACTCTTTGTGTAGGTGGTTGGAAAAACTGTAGCTCAGGCTTCATTTCCTGTTATGTCACATTCCAGACCCCCTTCCCCAAACATTGCCAAAATACTCCAGACAGATAGTAGATTCAGGCCTTAAAATCCTGACATTTCCAGTGTAAGAACCAGAGAAAAACCCTCAATTGTTTTTCAAAATCAAACTCACTTTATAGGCCATCTCAGTACATCACAAAGGAGCAATAAAGGGCAAAAATGTTTGTTTTTCAGTTTTTTCACTTTTAAAATGTAATGTCACATTTCATTAGCTGATAATGAGGCCAGGCCAGGCCAGACCCTACCCTCAGCTGGTGAAAGCTAACATATCTCCATTGACTTTAGTGGAGCTATGCTGATGTACACCAGCTGAGGATGTAGCCCTTTAAATCAAGTTTAAGAAATCACAGGTAACTCTGTCTGTCTAGTTGTTCAAGAACGCCTCCTAAATGGTAAGAGCTAGGACCACCAGATTCAGCATGCAGCTTCCTGTTATCATAACTTAAAGCAAGGTAAGGGGTTGGTTGTACCACAAAAATGGGATGTGCATGGAATGGGATTGCTTCTCAGAAAACTATACAGAAAAGAGACAGAATCACCAGGCAAGTGAAAGGAGCTGGTTGGTGGCACACCCCCACTGTCCAGGACTGGCCCAGCCCCGAGCCTCCCATTCCCCCTCCACCCCAGGACCTTTTAAGGGCACCTTCCCCCCTCCTCCTGTTCCCCCCTACTGATTCATACAGGAACATTGTGGGCTGTTCTCCTTTGTCAGGAAGCCAGGGGGAAAGTGCACAGTTTGCTGCATTCCTTATTCTGGTTGGGGAATGCAGGGAAAAAATGAAGCTGGACCTGCATCAGCTGTAGGACATTGGCCCCTCCCTCAGCTGTGCCCACTGGAGATGCATTGCCCATGATGAGCTGCTTTTCATCTAGCCCCAAGCTACTGCAATAAGAGAGCTAGGTTTGTCCTCTCTCCTCCAGCTAGCCTTCATTTTGAACCCCATATCTCCAGCCCTATCCCAGAGCAATGATTCAAATGGGACATGTACATTTTGGCTACGTCTAGACTGGCATGATTTTCCGCAAATGCTTTTAACGGAAAAATTTTCCATTAAAAGCATTTGCGGAAAAGAGCATCTAGATTGGCACGGACGCTTTTCCGCAAAAGCACTTCTTGCGGAAAAGCATCCGTGCGAATCTAGATGCACTTTTCCGCAAAAAAGCCCCGATCGCCATTTTCGCGATCGGGGCTTTTTTGCGCAAAACAAATCTGAGCTGTCTACACTGGCCCTTTTGCGCAAAAGGACTTTTTCCCAAACGGGAGCAACATAGTATTTCCGCAAGAAGCACTGATTTCTTACATGAGAGCGTCAGTATTCTTGCGGAAATTCAAGCGGCCAGTGTAGACATCTGGCAAGTTTTTTCTGGCAAGTTTTTTTTCTGCAAAAGCAGTTGCTTTTGTGGAAAAACTTACCAGTCTAGAGACAGCCTTTCATTTTATTTTTGGAAAAACAAAAATTAATAGAATTAAGGACCCAAGCAATGCTGGGCAAATCTTCTAGTAATTATATACAGGAAGAAATATACATTTAGGATTTGTTTCATTTATACTTATAATACTATATGTATATTCTTTAAGCTGTCCTGGTGTTATTTCACAAATTATTTTAGCTTTCTGTACTTCACCACATCTCTGCTTCTCATGTGAAAATATTTTGTTTACTGATTATATTTTAAAATGCACAATTACAGTTTTCTCCCTGTAATGAGGTGTCCAGCCCCCAGAAGGCCTGAAAATGTATCCCTTTGGTATATATGGTCATGCCAATTTTCTTCCACAAATTTGATCTGAGGAAGTGGGTCTGGCCCACGAAAGCTCATCACCTAATAAACCATCTTGTTAGTCTTTGAAGTGCTGCATCGTCCTGTCTTTTGTTTCAGCAAGACCAAACTAGCACGGCTACATCTCTATTACTATTCTGGAGGTAAAGGCACTGGAACCTTTGTAGAAGTGGGGAGATCAGTTTTTCCCTGTAAGCTGTGCACTTGCACATTCACTCAGGAGAGATTCAAATGCCATCCAGCTGATTAGCAGAGTGCCCACTGCTACATTTTTTGTTTCTACTGGAGGTACACATTCACACATGCCTTGGTGCACATAAAAACTTTATTCTACACATGGATGGAAAAAATCTGCATATGGACAGAAAAGATTAGAGGGAACATTGGGGAAGCATTGGTGCCAGAATTGTGGGGAAAGGGGGACTGGTGTTGCCCCCCCCCAAAGAAAAAGACAAGCCACTGGCTCTCCTAGCACAAAGCACAGCCCCTTGCTGGTGCCACTCTGTGGCTGCCCAAGGCTTGCAGTTTGGGCGGGCAACACTCAACTATGCCCATGAAATGGGGTACATGATCTTCCCACTGACTCCCTGATTCCAGTGCCATTGCCTGGAGGAGGAGCCAGGGCGTAATGAGTGTTTAATTAAAGAGAAAACTCAGCTGGACAGGAACAGGAGGGATCTGTATAAAGCCCAGTAGCTGAGAGGTAAAGGGGACAACAGTCACTCTCAGGATGAGGGAAGGTAAGGTAGGAAGTAGCTCAGGGCTATAGCAGTAGGGTTTAGGACTGTGTAGTCTTTGACTGATTCTTGTAGGGTCTCAGGGCTGGAACTCAGCATAGGGGACCTCGGTTCCCCTTCCCACTGGAGAGCTAGCACTGTTAAGGGGGCAGTGAAAGAAGGTTTCCTGGGACAGTGGGATCTGAGAGACTTTGATAAGGCACCTGCCCTTGCCCCCTGAGAAGGGGAAAGTACAGTGACCTGGCCAGAGGGCCAAGCCATGAAGCGAGAGCAGTAGAGTCAAAAGAGTGTGATAGAGTGCACTAGCAAGGGGCATCAGCTATTCAGAGCTAATCCCCAGTGGCAGCCAGAAGGAGGAGCGCCAATGGGAAACACAGTGCCCCATGACATTCCCCTTTTATCATTACTGCATATCACATTGTAATAGCTGATCTGAAACATGTTTATTAGATGTGACTGCTGGGTTTTAAAGGCTGAGTGTAATTAAGATGTTAACTACACCCGTTCAGTCTGTTGCTTGCTTGCATGAAACTGCCTGTTTAATGACATTTGTCCTCCTCTAATCAACTGTCACATCCCAACTGCCACAGAATCTTTGAGCTCTAACATTCCATCCGGCCCAATGGTGATTGAAACTGGTGATATTCTTTTAAAAAAAATCTCAGTTGTGCTTATAGCAGTTTCCATTGCTTCACTGACTCAACAGATGGTATAGGCCTGAGTGATGGTTGGGTTGTTATGTTGATTTGTGGCTAGGGGGCTTGCAGCAGGATCTTTTATGATATTTGTGCTATTGGCAGTTAGGGCAAGTAATCCATCATCTGTGTAATTTCTCTCATAAAACCAATGACAGCATATTATGCAAATTAGCTGTAAAGCAAGTCTGGTGATTGTCTGAGCTACTTCTGATATCTCAATAGTCTAAGACCCTTGGTATGACACAGGTGCATACCCTACACAGCACTGCTATAATTCATAACCTCAAAATGGCTGAAAACTTAACAGTTGGATAGGAACAGTGAAGTCCACTGATGATTGCATGTGGTGATATTCTTGACAAAAATGCTCTCACCTGTACTTGTAGCTGCTTCTGTCACTTCACATTGATTCCACAGACCTCATGGTCTTCGAAGTACCAATCCTGCTATCATATTATATACATAATATCTCACAAGAAATATCTGTACTAGAGCTAAAAGGAAATGGAGAAAACTTTGTCATTCCACAGGTTTTGAAAATTAATGTTTCTCATGTATTTGATATTCCTTTCAAAACTTGTATTAAGAAAAAATGGCTTTGACTTTTCCTTCCATTTCTAGTCTCTGGGTTTCTTTCTTTTCCCTTTTCTCCCTTCCTTTTTCACTTTTCTTAATTTTTCATCTAACACAGGGGGCTGGAAGGGAAAGGAAAAACAGGAAGGAAGAATAAAAAGTAAAACTGAAAACATTTTTTAAAAACCATAAGTTACATTTTTCATATTCCAATTTCACTGAACAAATTAAAGGTGGAAAGAACTTTTGGCAAAAGTCTGCTGTTAAAAAAGGCCATTCTTTTCTATGTTTTCATTCCAATAGTTTTCACCAGCTGTAGTGAATACATTGAGTTAAATTAATCTAGAACAGTGGACTCCTACCTTTTTAAACATGAGATCACATTTTGAATTTAAGTGCAATCCGGGATCTACCTCAAACCCAAGCATTTTTGCCCCACCTCTTCTCCGAAGCCCCGGCCCTGCTCACTCCATCTTTCCTCCCTCCCTCATCCTCACTCACTTTCATCAGGCTGGGGTGCAGATGGCTCAGGTTTAGGGGAGGAGGATGCGGACTCTGATCTTGGGCTAAAGGATCTGGAGTGTGGGAGGGGGTTCTGAGCTGAGGTAGTTGAACAGCAGGGAGTTTAAGCTCTCGGAGGGAGTTTGGGTGCAGGGGGACTCAGAGCTAGAGCAGGGATTTGGGGGTGCAGGAGACGTTCAAGGACTGGGGCCAGGGTTTGGAATGCAGGCCCCAGCTGGTCACTGCTTACCACAAGTAGCTTCTGGGTGGTGGTGCAGGGGACTAAGACAGACTTACCCCTACTTCCAAAATCAGCCAGCAAACTCTCTCCATCCCTGCTGGAGAATGGGAACAGGGTGGGGGAAGGGACACACTGACATCAGCACATCCTCCTCTTCTTACTGCACCCTGCTCAGCAAGCAAGAGGTTCCTGGGCATAGGGGGCAGCTCCAAGGCGGAGGGCAGGAGCAGCACAGCAGTGCTGAGCGGGGCAAATGAAGTGCCAGCACTTGACAGCCTCCTGACCAAACCTGTCAGGATCACCTGTCAAAGGCTCCAAGATCTAACAGTAGATCCCGATCTACTGGTTGGTGACCACTGATCTAGAACTCCACAAGCTTCCAACTTAAGGACATAATCATGCGATATCTTGGGCAAGCAAATGGATAGAAGTCCATTCTGTCCCACCATGTACCTACAGCAGATATGCAGGATTCCAGGCCAGTCCTCTGATGAATGCTGGGGAGTAGGTAGTAACTAGTGCACTTTCTGTTAAAGAGCCTGCTGATGAATCTCAGCTTTGTGGGAGCATGGTTAAGCCCCTTTATCTCCTCTGCTGACTCTGAACCAGATAATGATTTTGTGACCCAACTGGAGTAAATGATAGCACATTGTTGGACTGCCTCAGGGAAGGCAGGAACAGGCTCTGGGAGGAAGTAAAGTGTGCCAGGTCTACATCTGGAGCTGTGTATACCTCCCAATACACCAGCACATGGCTGCCTTGGCTCTGCCCACTCCCCACCCTTTCTGACCCAACTGCTCAGAAATGGGACATAGCAGCTGTGCAGAGCCTTCTTTCTTTCCCATGCTGTTACCTGTGCTGACATACTAGCAGAAGGTTATAGTGGGAAATTCACAATGCTCTCATTTAAGAGTCAGATTATTCAACTCATTGCCCTATGAGAAGCCCTAGTGAAATGAGTGAGGCTCGGTGCCTCTATTTTTCCATCTGTTAAATGAGGCTAATGATACTGATCTCATTTGTAAAGGGCCCTGATATCTAAGGATGAAAAATAACTTTAATCTAGCAGTAACAGCAATTATTTTATTATTTCTGAAAAAAATACTAATCCAGTGCCATAAAGGGCTCTCAAACTGCCCTGAAAGGAGACATATTGGACTCGGTGGTGTGACATAAGGATGGATTACAGGGATATAGGAATTGCCATGCTATGCCAGACCATACTGGTCCACATGATGTTATAACTCTTCTGTGGCCAATAGTAGACAATTCAGAGGCAGATGCTAGCTACTTTGTAACATATGATAGGTAACTGTAATAGCTGTTTTTCTCTGTAGTAG
This sequence comes from Pelodiscus sinensis, assembly GCF_052426305.1. Classification (NCBI taxonomy): domain Eukaryota; kingdom Metazoa; phylum Chordata; order Testudines; family Trionychidae; genus Pelodiscus; species Pelodiscus sinensis. The sequence goes on from NC_143052.1 coordinate 124,560,212, forward strand.
TCGCTACTTCAACATACTGCTAAAACTTGAGAGCTTCCACAACTTTATGAACAGAATGTTAAATACAAACCTTATATACACGGTTTATGTCCTTTCCCCTGGGGACGTGTTTCAATGATGGTTGAGGGAGGTTTTAGAATCGATTGCTTGTCTGGGGAATTTCAAAGGCACTAATGATAGTTAGGTCCCAACTCTCATTGCTCTTCAATTACATTTGGGTGCCTGATTCCCATATATGTTTTTAAAAGCCTCCCCCTTCACTAACCAGAATAAATCATTTCTAATGAAAACTTGGTACAGATGATGCTATCTTCAAGCCTGGGTGCATTTTCCATGTTTGCAACTGGCTTCAGTCTGTCATGCATTGGTGTGTCAGCATGAAATGTGACACTGCAGTGTCCTATACGACATGTGACCACATTAAACTTCCTGCTGAAGCCAGTCCTTTTATCACACACAGTGTGCTATGGTTCAATGAAAGCTAACTCTGAGCCAATTGAGACTTCAGTGGGCTTGTTTTGTTATTTGCTGGCATGTTTCATGTGAAATCATTAAAGTGAAAAATATGAAACTGCTGATTCATGCATTTGTCACTATGCTTTCACAGCTATGGCTTGATACAGCTTCCCTCCCCCAGGCATGAAGGTGCTACAGACAGTTCACTGCCATTCATCGCTGTCTAACTCTAATTGGCATGATTCTCAAGCACTCATTCTGATTAAATATTTCACAGTAATTATGGGGTACTAAAATTGTTGTTAATGGTAATACAGTGCAAATATATTTATCTCCGTATGTTCTGTCACTGCAAGCATTATTATTACTAATGATGTTGCCTTACAAATGTGGATGCTTTCTCCAACCATTGCCTTTTATTTTGACATTCCAAATAACTGTTTGTGTTCTGAAGGATGAAGTAAATCATTGTGTTTTTGTAAGCCGCAAGATTGTGTATCTGGTAAAGGTCAGCCAAGACATCCAGGGAAAGTATATACAAAACACATGACAAGCAGTTAAACAACCACCCCTGCACTGTTTTAATGATGACAAGCATCAAATTTGACATTTAGTAAATGTTTGTTCTAGGCTCGATGCATTTTGGAAGGAAATGACAACAGTCAGAGGTATCCTCAGTAAAATAGAACAGTCCACTCTGAAATGGGAGGTTTTTTATTATTGGGGCGGGAAGAGGCTAAAAATACACCAAGAAAACAATAAGGTACATGCACAGACAACTACACTTAATACAAGTGTAGGGGTTAGACCAGTATTATAATGACACTGCACTGTGCTACCATAGGGAAATATAAATGTGGGATCAGAATGGATCAGGTGTCTGACCATTTCTCATGGATGTCTGCCAGCATAAACTTAACATGGCCAAAATTCAACTCCTCATCTTTCTTCCTTCCCAAACTCTCCCACTACTCACTTTTTGTTACGACTAGCATCGTGATCCAACCCCTCACTCATGTTCATAATTTAGATATATTTGACTCTACTTCTCTTTAACCATGCACATTAAAGTAGCGTCCAAATCTTGTCACCCTTCATCTATAAGATATAAAGGCCTTTGCTCTCAGTTTACATCACTAAAATTTTCATCCAGTCCCCTTCTGTTCAGAAGACGTGGAAAATCATTGAGATAAAATTACTGTCTGTGTTCATTTGTGCAGCTTCTTGTCATAGAAACACACCCTAGGGCCTAGTTCTCATTTATACTAGGTCCATTTTACATTGTTTTGGTGGTGGAAAGGGGCCTTAAAGTGGATGTAAATGTAACTTATACCCTCTTAAAGGCCCCTTTCCACTACCATCATGGTGTAAAGACATCTTAGTATATGAGAGAGACCAAAAGATATGTGGGAAAGTTTTTAACCAATTTGCCTAATCTAGTCATATAGAGTTATACTGATATAATTCCTTGTGTGGACACTGTTGTTCTATTATAAGGCCATGTCTACTCTATAGAGTCTTAGCCAGAATAGTAGAGATACAACATCAGCTGTTGTTCTTGAAAAGTAGTGTTCTGTTCACTTAGCTAGACTACCACTTGAATAATAAGGTGCCACAGGACTCCTCGTCGCACTTGAATAATGTTAGCTAAACTGACAGAATCATTCTTCTGTCAACATAGATACATCTGCACTGGAAATTTGGCAGCATTGCATCGTCAGCTAGGTGCTTTAATTTTTTCTGCACTCCTAGCTGACATTTTATAGTGTACACCAGGCTAACAAGTGGCTCTTTTCTGGGTTCTCTAAAACCCCTGCCCAAGTGATATAAAGCACATTAAAAAAAAAAGTATTAATACCAAAATAAAAGTGGTAGGAGGGTTGGGTTGAGGGTGTTATTTTGGTGTGATACCAGTTTAGCATGTATCAGTAAGTTCTCTGTGTGGACAAGGCCTAAGGGCTCTAATTCTACAAGCTACTTCTCTGGGCAGGGGACTGGACTCGATGACCTCTTGAGGTCCCTTCCAGTCCTAGTATTCTATGATTCTATCTCTTTTGCTTGGTATTAATCACAGAATGTTTCTTACATGTCTGTGAATGCTGAGAGGATATGAATGCTAACTTTAGGGACATGTAGTTCAGACAGATAATGCACTGAATGACAGATGTGTGGAAGGGCTGAACTTAAAGTGACACAGATACCCTAATAAATATTAATGGATTTGTACTGAAATATTTTGGGGGAGAAGTGTGTTTTAAGGAGATATTTGTGTGAAGATGTGACAATCATTTGATACATAGGAAGAGGGAGAGAATAGTGGAAGAAAAGAATTGGAAAGAAAACAACCAGTCCATGGAAATGGTCTAACATACATATGAGTTTAATGAAAAAATTCTACATTAAAAAGTTCTCCTTCGGTGAACAGTGTATTTTCTCAAGAAGAGATACATTCTTTTCAAGTCTTTTCTTGTTCATTTGTGCTTTCAATTGTGAAGAATTGTTTTCAGAAAATGATTTATGATTTCCATTGCCTCATAGATTACTTGCATTTATTTCTTTAAAGAATGGAGACAAGGAACTATAGAGCAACTAATGATGCATTCATCTGTACAAAGTAGAGTTTCCTCTCGTTTTGTAGCTAGTTTCAAGACACACACAGCCAAAGAAGTGTGGCATTCCAAGTCTTGCAGCCATTGGGACAAATCAAAAAGGCTTGGAGTATTTACTCCACTACTACTACTAAGATACCAAACTTCATCTTGATCACTTTTGCAGGCCTCTGAGAGGCACAGCCTGGACAAAGCAAGGAAATCAAATGAAATCTGGCAGAACTATTCTTGTACATTCAATGCAATACTTGCAAGCCAAGTGGAAAAGATTTAGAAATTAGATATGCAGAATGAATCCCAGCCAGGAGTCTGTCTTCAATCTCTGTTTAAAATTTATAGAACAGCTAAAGATGTGACTGCTGGGTCATATCCAGTCTTAATTCATCCTAAGAATATCTCTGACTGAGCTATCTCTTTACTGTACTGTCCCATTAATAAAGGTGTTCTAAAGCTATTGAATTTCCTTCCCCTAATTATTCTGATATGGTTTCCATGTTTTCTTTGTTCTAGTTGGGGGGTGTTGGAGCTGTCTTCTGCTTTTAGCTTAATTAAATCTAACTGCTTTGCCTGAATAGTCTAGTGCAAAGCAAACTTGTCTGTAGCATCCCTTTCGGTTCAACTCTGGGGAAAATGTGCAAGTGTCACTTGAAAGCATTTCAGATGAGATGGAACCTAGGCAAGTGAAAGCAAGCACAATTCCAACATGATTATAAACCCAGTATTCGGCCTGAGTCTGAATGATGAGCAACAAAATGGAAACCCATAGTTACATTTATTATGTTTAGTCTTGTTTTGAATTCTAGATACAAACAAAGATTGAGCAATCATGCTGTTTTCCTTGGTCTCAGTTCAATAGCATTTTGGACTGAGTTTCCCAAGTTTAGCATCCCTTCATGGCAAGAGTATTATGGGCCTTTCTTTGTTAATTTCATAAGATGCATAAAGTATGGCAGAGAACGTCTTCTGGCAATGTCTGTACATTCATATACTCAGAAGGAAGTTGCTGATGAGCATTCAGTTAGCAATAGGCCTAATGAAGAACTTGTTTACCCACCTCTGAAACTGTAATAGAACTCACCGGAATGTAACTCAGAGACCTGAACACAAATGGGTTGTGCTGACATGGAGCCTACCCCACATCTCTTATTCTAAACAATGTTAGCCTGTTTTTGGTTGCAGCCTCTGTCCTTTTCTCCCTCCTGCATCTCTGGACTGTGTTAGATAAGAGATCAAACTAGATGATCACAGTAGTCCTTTCTGGGCTTGGAATCTATTACTCTACCCGTTCAAAATGGTAGGTAGCATGAGGTACCTCCTTTCCCATGTCTGCTTCACATCTCTGTAAACCTCTCTATCTTCGGTTGCTCTGATGTTCAAAGGAGTAGGAAAAGGCACTCCACTAATGGAGAAGTCACTCCGGTAAAGAGAGTCCTGAAGTAATGGAGATATAGGCACCAGGAATGGGGGCTCTACTGAAGAAATTCTCCTGATCTCAATAAATCAGAAATGGTGTAGAGATGGGGGAAATGCTCAATAATCCCCTAGCTCCAGTTAGCTAAGGGGAGGGTCAGGAGTAGTTGGAGATACTCAGCAACAACACCCATCCCCAGGCCCTGGTAGAAAAGGAGCACAGAGTCCCATTGCAGCTGGTCTCTTAACATGACAGAGAGAGTAAACAAAAATAGCTGCCCAGCCACTGCTACCATTAAGGGACCAATCATAAACAGGAAGGTGGGAAGACAAAGGCCTCCTGCACACACTGGAAAGCAGTCATGGATTCAGACATTAGGGAGACCACCTCTTTCTTATGGCTAGTGTAGAACAGCGACTACAATTTCACCTGAAGTTTATCAGGCCAAATGGATATCAGGACTAGCAGAATTTATTGCAGTAATGCCTCCTTCATATTTATAAATTGGGCAGTAGGTAGTGATATAGTCTGTAATGGGAAGTCACACTTGCATACTGGGGAGTCATTGATTTCTTCCATGTGTGTATTAGATATCTGCATCTACCATAGTTGATTCAAATTTGATTCAATGTTCACCAAGATGTCCATGCAAGGTCAAACCCAGGAGCCTTCTGCATGGGATCTGGCACAAGGAGTTTATTTTGTAAGTCATTTTTAGACCAGTCTGCTTTCCATGCCTCCTTCTGGTCATAGCCTGATCACATGAGACCAACAACTGTTCCTAGAAAGGCTTGCAGGACTTAGAATATTGCCAGAGGGAATTGTCAAGGTCTTGGTGACTAGGAAGACTCCTTTTTTCCTGGGTTCACTGTGATTAGTGGAATGTTGCAGCAGATTGGCATATCAGAGGGAGAGTGATGTTAGACAGGACAGGTAGACATGTTTTTTGGAGTCAACTTAAGGGCTCTCATAATACAGCCAATCACTGTATTCAGCTGGGTAGCCACAAGTCATGTATGGCTGCATCTGCTCCATTTCGGTGCACAACATTCAGCTACTGAATATATTAATGCTATCTCAGATGTTCCCAACACTGATGCTGATGCACTCCAGGTTGTACCTTGTTAGTTCCAGGTTTATGTTGGCTCTCATTTTTATCTTTGCAGCTACCTTCTCAAGATGATCATGAAAGGAGATGGTGCAGTCAAGTTTCACTCTGAGATATGTTGGAGTATAATCATGTTGCACATTTTTACCACAAAGTTATTTTCAGTATGGTTTTGGAACTCTCATTATCAAGAAGAAATGTACTTGTATTTGTTTTATGTTGTTCCATATTCTGGAGATCTTCAATTAATTCTTTCTCAATGTCAGGGGGGTTTGGTGCTTGGACCATCATGGCCAGACCACCTGCATACGGGGTGTGCTGGGTTTTTTTTATCCAGGTACACCCGCAGGCATCTGTTACTCTGTGTGGTCCACTGCAAGTAAAGTGTTTGAACATAAAAATGGTCATACTGGGTCAGACCAAAGGTCCATCTAACCCAGTATCCTGTCTGCCAACAGTGGCCAATGCCAGATGCCCCAGAGGGAGGGATCACAACAGGTAATCCTCATGTGATCCCTCCCCTGTCACCCACCTCCAGAGAAACAGAGGCTAGGGATACTCTTCCTGCCCATCCTGGATAATAGCCATTGATGGATGTAACCTCCATGAATCTGTCTTGCTTTTTTTTGAACCCAGTTAAAGTTCTAGCCTTCACCACATCCTCTGGCAAGGAGTTCCATAGGTGGTGTGCTGAGTGAAGAAAAACTTCCTTTTGTTCATTTTAAACCTACTGCCTATTAATTTAATACCATCGTTTTATATACAGGCAATAAGATATTTTCTGTCTTATTCTCTATCCCTTTTTTAATGACTCCTAACATTCTATTTTCTTTTTTGACTGCTACTGAGTGGTTGTTTTCAGAGAGCTATCCACAATGACTCCAAGATCTTTCTCTTGAGTAGTTGTAGCTAAATTTGGTAACAAGGTATCAGTTTCTGCATCGGGACTGTGACGGGGCAGAGTGCCTCTGCCCCTCCGAGGTGAATCCGCCCCGCACTGAGCCGGCAGTCGCGCTCGCGCTTCTCGGGGCGGCCCGGGGAATGCGGAGGTTTTGCCCTCCCTGCACGGCCGCCGCGGGCCAGCTGAGCAGTAGGGGCGGGGTTAGAGGCTGGGGCCAGACGTCTGTACAGTATGGAGATGCACTGATGTCAGAGGGCGGGTCGGCGGGTGACATCAGTGGGCTGGAGTGTTAAAAGAGAAAAGGGATCCCAGGAGAAACGGGGGGAGAGGGAAAGAAAGGGAGGAGCTGACAAGGCGATGGGGTAGGAAGAAGCCCAGGGCAGGGCCTGGAGTGGAGCCCGGCGAACCGGAGGGTTGCGGACAATCCCCCCCTCCCCTACCCATCAGCTGAACAGGTTCAGTTGAACCTGTTCTTAGGGCCCTGGGCTGGGGCCCGTGAGAGAGGGCAGGCCCAGGCCCCCCCATCCTCCCGCAGACAATACCGAGAAGTACAGTGCCGGGTGCCCAGGGAGAGCGCTGGTTTGGGACTATAACTTCTCAGATCCCCTCTTTGTGAGGGCGGCAAGACATTGAGGGGCGGACCGCTTGCATTCTGGACTGGTCGGCGGCCCCTGCACCTCAACAGGGACCTTAATCCAAACAGTATCATACACATATGACAAATCAACAAATACTGTGTCAGTCTTTAGGTTTTCTGATAACCAGCCTCAATGTGAATTGTGAGTGCCAACTACTGCATTTTGGTCAAAAGCCTGCCTGTTTGGCAGGGATAATTGGCTCAGTAAAAGGGTATATTCTTTGAGGATGATACTTTCAAGAAATTTAAAGGTTGTTCACAGTAGAGAGATTGGACTATAGCATCCCACTTCATCAGGGGGCTTTCCAGGCTTGGGAATGGCAATTACCATTGACTCACACCATATTTCTGGGATTTATACTGTCATTAAGGTAGCAGAGTACAATGTTGCTAGACATTAGAGTCCTTTGGGAATAAAAATGGTGGAGGAATTCTGGTGGAATATCATTAGGGTCTGCAGCCTTTCCTTTTTTTCATAGGGTATGGCTAAACTATAAGAGTTTTTTCTGGAATACCAGAAGTATTCCAGAAAAACTCTTCTGTGTCCAGGGATGTGTTTGCTCTTCCATTTTTTTTTTTTTTTTCTGAAAGAGCAAACGCTCTCTTTCGGCAGCCCCATAGAATGAGGAATAAGGGGGCTTCTGAAAGAGGGTTTTTTTCTGACATTTGGCCGAGTCTAGACGGGCCAAATGTCGGAAAATCCTCTTCCAACAAAAGAATCAAAAAAGCTACGCAAAATGCGGAGTGCATTTTCCATAGCTTTTTTTTTTTTTTTTTTTTTTAATTTTTATTTTTTAAAGTGGCAGTGTAGCGGTACCCATAGGGACAAGTCCTCCTGTTGCTTCCTCAGTGGAAGGTTCTCCTCTGGGGATTGATGGAAATGTTCAGTATATTTGTTGATACACTTCTCTTCTTGTGTGTTTATCAAGTGGTCCTTTTGCGTTCTTTACCATTTTGGAGACTATTGAGTTTGGGTGGCTTTTTGGTGGCCAGTACTGTGTGGGATTAGTGGCCCCAAGATGTCATAGTAATGTCCAGGCTCAATGATTTGAAAGTGAAAAATCAAGGTTTAGTACACAGTTTAAGCCAGTGCCGGCCTTGCTACGTCAAACGAGTGTAGCACAGCTTTTTGTCCTATGAGAGCTCCTGGTCTTAATGCATTGCTCTTCTGTTTGAGGAGCTCTGCTAAGAAGGAAAGGATTCATTGACTTGACTGAGAGAAGACAACATTGCTAAGATATAACGGCACACATAAGTGAGATGAATGTATGAATTACCCTCTTAGTTAAAAATGTGAGTCTTATTTCTAACCTGAATTTGTCTTGCTATACCTTCCAACCATTAGATCAGGGGTGAGGAACCTTTTTTAGGTCAGGGTCTGCTAACCCACAGAAAAATCAGTCAGGGGCTGCACACAAGTGAGAAGCAAAAACAAAAAAACCCTCACTGACATGGCTCCCAACTGAGAAGGAGAAAGACACTCCACACCAGAGCCTAGGGGGGTCCAGCCTTGTAATTTTTCTGTGCTCCAGCCACATGGAGGGCTGGAGTGCCTGTGCCAGCTCCCCAGTGCTGGGGCAGGGATGACCCTGAGCCTTGGGGGCCAGATCCAGGCAAGGCAGGGGCCACATCCAGGCCTTAGGTTCTCCCTCCCCCCCCCCCCCCCCCCGCCCCAGATAAACTAAACAGATGGAGTATCTTAAGTCTCTCCTTATAAAGAATGTTTTCCAAACTTCAAATCATTCTTGGTCAAGCATGGATACTAGCACATGCCCTGCTAACAGGATAAGTTCTGAGTAATGCTTTTTCATTTCTGACATTGCATTTTTCTGTCCTTGCCATACCAGATTCTGGGAGTTTGGATAAAGCCAAACCTATATCCCTCCACTATCCCTGGTTCTTTGCTCTGCACTTCTCTATGTTTGACATAAGGTAGATCTATGCTCTATCAGACTCCATAATATTAGGTGATGACAACCGTGAATATCATTTTCTAAAGGTTTGGACATGATGATGAGTGTTGGAAAACAATGCTGACCTCAGTGGATTACTTCTCTGTATTAAATACAGACGGCCCGATCTGAGAGTGAAGATACTCACAGGCAGAGTCCCATGGAAGTCAATGGTGAAATCTTGTGAATCTTCTTAATGCAGGGGTTGGCAAGATATGGCCTGTGGACCAGATCTGGCCCACCACACCATTTGATCCGGCCCGCAGCCTGCCCTGCTGTGCCCCTGCTCCCAGGCCAATTGAGACCCAGGGTCTGGGAGCCTATGAAACCTCCTACCCCCACCAGGGGTGTGCAGGTCTAGAGAGAACAGTCAGCTGTTCAGAAGCTCTAGGCATCACGCAGGGTGGGGATAGAAGACTTTGCGTGCTTCTCTGCCCCCAGACCAATCAGGGCCTGGGGGTAGGAGAGTGTGTGAAGTCTCCAGCCCTCCTGGCCCCACCTAGCCAGGGCATGTAACCCCCAAAGGGAACCACCAGGAATTCAAAACCGCTGCCAGTTCCCTCTAGGCACTGTGTGCCCCTGGCAGGGCGAAGCAGATGCTAGAGACCTCTGGTGCTCCACCGCCCCATAGGGGAACATGCAAAGTCCCCTCCCTGCTCTCCTTGGTGGCCTGGGGAGGGAAAGAGCAGGGGCTGATAAAGTTTTATCATTAAATTTTAAGATTTGTGTGCTGCATGTACAAAAAAAGGGGGGGGGGCAAGTTTGTGCTTTCAGTTAACCTTCCACCTGGTGATATGTTCCATGCAAGCTCTGCTGGATGAAAGAACAGAAGGGGTTTGGGATGCAAAAGCGGATTTTAATCAACTTTATGCTTTTCATTTTGAGGGGCCCTCATTACACGTTAATGTATTGTCAAAGGAGATTCTAGCAACCAGATACAAGCCATCCTGTGGCTGACTTCCATTTACGCAAGTTGTTTTTGTTCGGTTGATTTGGTTTGCTTAGCTTTGTTTTGGGGTTTTTGCATGATTTAAGACTGGGGAATAGGAGGATGTATAAGGAATCCGTTCCTATAAGCGTCAATGACTTTAGTGCAGAACAGATGTATACTGGGGTGACTTATAGCGAGGACGCCCTGAATAGCCAGACCACAGAAATGCTCTGTTCCTGCCCTCTTTTTTTTACAAGAAAACCTCTTTCTGAATCAGCTCAGTGCTCCCTCTTCCCCTCTGCTGCACTATTATTAGTATAATCTGTTAAATTAAGACTTCAAAACAGCAAAATTTGTAAACTGCTATTCTGCTGTATGGTATGCACACTAGCCATGATCAACCTCATGCCTCAGGATACAAGCCTGTGGTAAATATTTTGTATTGAATTCTCAATCTCTTATTCCATGTCTTCTCCCTCTCCAACCCATCTAATCTCCTGTGTGTAATTTTCTGCCTTTCTGCAGGGATGATTGAAGGGATCATTTGAAGCCATTAGCTTTGATGTTTGAAAAAGAAGCATCCAAAATGCAAGAATATTTCCAATTAAATAAAATATTAATTAATGCTCAGGCAAAAATTAAAGATTCAGATCAGTTCTTTCACTTGAAAGTGGAAAAAAAATGCACTTCAGTAGTGGAGATGCTCATGAGAAGAAAGGGCATTTTAAGCATGACAAATTACCATGACCTTGAGGCCCACAGGTGAAATACAAAATGTAACTGTGTATGTAGGGGGCATTATCTTTCAATTACGTTTGAAATAACATGTGGCATGACCGACTCTCCTAGTTGCCTAGCAAGAATACAGGTCTGATTCTCATTTACATTAAGGCTGCTCTGTAGTTCTCTATCATAGCAAATGAGCCTTATAGTATGTGTAAATAGAATTTATTTGTGCTTTAACTCCTTTTTGCATTGCCAAAATAATATAAAATTGCCTTATTTTCAACAAGGGTCCAACTATTCAGGCACACATTTGTCTGGACACATATACATCCAGAATCCTGATATGATATGATACGATATGATAATGAGCTTTCAAATGCATGACCTTCTCCTGCCAGATTTTCTGATGATATTGGATATGTCTGAGATCTACTATACATTGCAGAGATTCCTAAATCTCCACACCCTGCAGTCTTATGTCAAATACTTTGTTGATATATAGAAGCTATTACAAGAACTGAGGCCAGATTTTTTTTATACAGAAACTGCAAATCGTTGGCTTAGACTTGAGGTCATTTTCTGCAAGATATGTAATATAATAATTGTGCCTTACTACAATGATTATATTTCAGTACTGCAAAACTGAATAGATGTTATTAGTTTACTCTGAAATAGAGTATTCTGAAGGGATCGCTTCATTCTTTTAAAGGAACTTTCAAATTGAGAGTCTTCTAATACATTATACTTCAGAATATTCACTTTTTACATTATTTTGTTTTTCTCTTTAATTTTGCTGAGAATCAATGATATTTGATGAAATATTAGGGTTTTCACCTTTAACCTTCATTTAATCCTCGGGGTGAACGATTTTTTGGAAAATATGATAGCACAGCGTCAACAGTAATAAGAATAGTTCTGTGAGAGATTTTTTTTTTTTTAAACGTGGATACTTTTCCACTTGGAACTTACCAGAAAACAATAATTTCACTGCTAACCTCATTTCACACAAGCCATTAATTAACCATTAGGCAACAATGACTTTTAGTCTGTACCGATCCTGGCTAGAGTTGAACTAGGGTTGAAAGAAAGTATATCTGAGCAGTCCAATCACTCCTGTAATGCTGAATTTGTAACACACCAAACATTTTCATAGAAGCTGGAGGCAATATTAGAAACAAAAGGATTGTCTTCATCATGGGATCAAATGAAAAAATAATCCAGAGTATGAGGTAGAACAATCCTATTTGGCAATGAATCTTCTGTAGTTACACAGAGAAAGTATAATAAATTACCTGGATGGGAAAATTGGCTATGCAACAAAACAAACAAAAACCCTACCATACACATCATGCTTCTCTATTTCCTAATTTTGAAATATGGGAATTGCCATGATAGTTTTGGCTATTGATCTGTTAAAGATATTATTGTGCATCTGGCAATGGTCACTACATGTTGCAAAGGTGAAGAAGAACGTTTTAAAAATATTCATGCTGTATTCTGCATTATAGATGTTCTGATCAAGGACTGTGATGTGACGGGTACAATTTACAGGGAAATAGTGGGCAGGGAGAGAATGTGGTAATGGGCAGGGAGAGAATGTGGTAATGGTAAAATCAAGGATTTTGCATAATCACTAAGCTGGGTTAGCTAATTGCTTAGCAATTATCAGATGGCAGTATTCTATAGACATTGTGACAATGGTAAGCCTTACGGAGAAATTTGGAGAAGGAAAAGGGGGTGACTTTTCAAAGTTGGATAAGAACATAAGAACGGCCGTACTGGGTCAGACCAAAGGTCCATCTAGCCCAGTATCCTGTCTATCGACAGTGGCCAGCACCAGGTGCCCCAGAGAGGGTGGACTGAAGACAATGATCAAGCGATTTGTCTCCTGCCATCCCTCTCCGGCCTCTGAAAAACAGAGGCCAAGGACACCATTTTATCCCCTGGCTAATAGCCTTTTATGGACCTAACCTCCATGAATTTATCCAGCTTCTCTTTAAACTCTATTATAGTCCTAGCCTTCACAGCCTCCTCTGGCAAGGAGTTCCACAGGTTGACTACACGCTGTGTGAAGAAGAACTTTCTTTTATTAGTTTTAAACCTGCTACCAATTAATTTCATTTGGTGTCCTCTAGTTCTTCTATTATGGGAACTAATAAATAACTTTTCTTTATCCGCCCTCTCCACACCACTCATGATTTTATAGACCTCTATCATATCCCCCCTCAGTCTCCTCTTTTCTAAACTGAAAAGTCCCAGTCCCTTTAACCTCTCCTCATATGGGACCTGTTCCAAACCCCTAATCATTTTAGTTGCCCTTTTCCAAACCCTTTCCAAGGCCAAAATATCTTTTTTGAGGTGAGGAGACCACATCTGTACACAGTATTCAAGATGTGGGCGTACCATAGTTTTGTACAGGGGCAGTAAGATATTCTGGGTCTTATTTTCTATCCCTTTCCTAATAATTCCTAGCATCCTATTTGCCTTTTTGACTGCCGCTGCACTGTGTGTGGAAGTTTTCAGAGAACTGTCCACGATAACTCCAAGATCTCTTTCCTGATTTGTCGTAGCCAAATTAGCCCCCATCATACTGTACGTATAGTTGGGGTTATTTTTCCCGATATGTATTACTTTACACTTATCCACATTAAATTTCATTTGCCATTGTGTTGCCCAATCACTCAGTTTGGTGAGATCTTCTTGGAGTCCCTCCCAGTCTGCTTCTGTCTTGACTATCCTAAACAGTTTGGTATCATCTGCAAAGTTTACTACCTCACTGCTTACCCCTTTCTCCAGATCATTTATGAATAAGTTGAAAAGGATTGGTCCCAGGACTGACCCTTGGGGGACACCACTAGTTACCCCTCTCCAATCTGAAAATTTACCATTTATTCCTACCCTTTGTTTCCTGTCTTTTAACCAGTTCTCAATCCAAGAAAGGACCTTCCCTCTTATCCCATGGCCATGTAATTTACACAAGAGCCTTTGGTGAGGGACCTTGTCAAAGGCTTTCTGAAAATCCAAGTATACTATATCTACTGGATCCCCCTTGTCCGCATGTTTGTTAACCCCTTCAAAGAACTCTAATAGATTAGTAAGACATGATTTCCCTTTACAGAAACCATGTTGACTTTTGTCCAACAAATTATGTTCTTCTACATGCTTCACAATTTTATTCTTTACTATTGTTTCGACTAATTTGCCCGGTACTGAAGTTAGACTTACCGGTCTGTAATTGCCAGGATCCCCTCTGGAGCCCTTTATAAATATTGGTGTCACGTTGGCTACCTTCCAGTCATTAGGTATGGAAGCCGATTTAAAGGATAGATTACAAACCACAGATAATAGCTCAGCAATTTCCCATTTAAGTTCTTTTAGAACCCTTGGATGAATGTTATCCGGTCCCGGAGATTTGTTAACATTAAGTTTTTCTATTTGTTCCAAAATCTCCTCTAATGACACTTCAATCCGGGACAGTTCCTCAGATTCATCACCCACAAAGGACGGTGCAGATTCAGGAATCTCCCCAACGTCCTCAGCCGTGAAGACTGAAGCAAAGAAATCATTTAGTTTCTCTGCAATGGCTTTATCGTCCTTGATTGCTCCTTTTATAGCTCTATCATCTAGGGGACCCACAGGTTTTTTAGCAGGCTTCCTGCTTCTAATGTACTTAAAAACATTTTGTTATTTCTTTTTGAGTTTTTGGCTAGCTGTTCCTCAAAATCTTTTTTTGCTTTTCTTATTACATGTTTACACTTGATTTGACAGTGTTTATGTTCCTTTCTATTTATCTCACTAGGATTGGACTTCCACTTCTTAAAAGATACCTTTTTGTCCCTCACTGCTTCTTTTACATGGTGGTTAAGCCACGGTGACTCTTTTTTAGGTTTCTTGCTAATGGATGGATGGAGAACTTTTCCTATACACAAGGGAAAAAAATGTGAAAATTCTTGTTAACAGGTGATAAAGACTGGCATTGTCAACAGAACAAAGAAGGAACTGTGCTCTTGAGATAATACTTTCCTGACTCCTGCCTGCAATGAGCTAAATCTGCATCAATTCCAGTTTGCATAACACAAATATTATAATTGGACATAAAATTATAGAAAAATGCAAATTCGGTATTTGACTTTCTGACCCATTGTATCAGTGAATGCCAAAGGTAGGCATCACATGTTTCATCATATGAAAAAGTACTTGCTTGTACAGTTGCTGATGTATTCACTACTTTTATAAGCATTTATTTTCAGTAGGACCAGAAGTGGTGGTGTCATGTTAGAGATTATTTCCTTAATAACTGCAGTGTGGCCAAAACCTGATGTACTAACAACTTCACAAAAGAGTCTGGTCTCATGAGATGTTCAGTATCAGTTGCAGGCTAAAATAGTTGTAGTTCCATGAACACATCCCCAAATTCAACTTCTGAGTCTGAACATTATGAGGTTTGCCCAGAGCCATAAAACAATGACAAAGCAAAGTGTTTTCCATGTGAATGTTTTTTCCAAACTTAGCAGTGTGTGAAAGCTTTTCTTCAAACCTTCCAAAAGGCTTGCTTCCAGAAGCAGCCAATTAGTTTTACTTTTTATCTGGTATTGTATTAGCTGTTTCTGTCCCACATTTGGAGCAGATGATTCATTTTTAAGTATTTTTCATTACATTAGTTCTTGCTCATAGTCTTCCTTAACAGCTGATGGCACTAATGAGAGTTGGAAGTGTATAGTGCCTTGCCCATTCTGCAAACTGAAACATGTACAAGAATTTCTGCATCACTAACTCCAGCCACTCCTACTAGTAGTAAAGTTCAGTCCAATAGTACCAATGGGCATTGCCATCTAACTGTTTTTATTTTATAGCCTTTATAAAATGAACTGGTGGTAGTCTGTCCAGTTTTTAATGGAATCTTAGTTGTCATTGACACCAGTTGGTTTTAATATTGATGTCGTGAGAGAAGCCAAGAATTGAATTGTCATGAAGATTAAAGGCTTTGCTATGTGTAGTAGTGATGTACATACTAACTTAGCCCATGGAGAGTCTGCTGATGTGCATTAAAAGTTCCCTAGTGCTCTTTGGTGTGTGGTATTTCAAACAGTACTATGTTAAAACATTCTAGGGAACTTTCCAGCCTGTCACTAAATATAAAAGTGGGGCAGAGGGTTCTGGGAGACAGTGTAGTCTAGTGCATTGGAAGATGGGAGTGCTAGGGGCTACTTTTAGTTCTGTCAATAACTTTCTGTGTGACCTCGGGCACATCAGTGGCCCTTTCCATCCCCTCTTATTCTGACAATCTTCTCTAGTTAGTTGGAAAGCTTTTAGGGGCAAGATCTCTGTCATTATATTTGTACATTGCTCTAGGGGCCCTGATCTTCCTTGACTGAGGCCTCTGAATAGCACTGTAATAATGATAAACTGAATGAAGAAAAAATGTGACTTAGCGTGAGATGACATACACTGGACACTTCCCCACACAGCAGAGTGACTGAAAGCAGTTCCCATAATCTGGACTCCTCATCAACGACTGGGTACAGTCACAGTTACTGTGCTTACCTAACCTCAGAATGAAAATCTAATACCACCAAACAGTTCCAAACTCCCCAGTGTGGGCAGGTGAGGCCAGCATGTTTCCCCTCCCCTATACATTGCCCAGCTAAACTATCTCCGTGCAAGAGCTGTGTACATTGCATCATCTTAAAGGTTGGTACTGTAGCTACACTCCCCTATGCTCTGTATCTGCTTGGAATAGAATGTGTCCAATCCTCAGTTGGTGTAAATTGGTGTAGTCCCATAGAAGTGATGTGAGCTAAACAGATTCATACCAGCTAAGAATCTGGCCCAATGCCTTTAGCAGTGCCTATAGAAACCATGTGGCTTTAGGCTAACCTCAGTATGGGTTTAGGTTTAAAATCACCATTTTAGTCCTTAAAAGGGAGAGAAGAAATAAGGTGCTCTCCTGCTCTGTTTTCACAAACATATTCATCTATTACACTATATCCTGCTGTGCATTCCAAACTGTACTTTCCTAGTGAGAAGCACAGTCCAACAGAAAAGCAGTACCTGGTATTCATCAGGAAAAACAGCATACTCTATGCAGTCATGACTGGAAAACGTTATAAAATATCACTTGGGAGTTTTTGAGTGGCTTTGTGGCAGATCTAACCAGTTTTTCACATCATGGAATCTTACTTTCCATTATACATTACACAAAGTGATTTATTACGGCAGAAACTGCAACACATGACACGCTGAGATAACATCTTTAGCAAAACAATGTTCTTTTGCAACATATCTTGCTTTTGTTTGTAGGGTGTAGCTAACATGCTTTCTGCAATCATCAATACTTTTACCATCAGTTCCTGAATGGATATGTCAATTTCAACCTTTTTGATTCAGGGTAGTGCATTCCTGTTCATATAGGACCCAGTCCTGCCAAAATATCTTAGAACTGCCTCCAACCTTCTAATGCAGGATTATATTCCTCAAGCAACTCTTTTGTTGCTTTTCCCAGCCAGATTGTAAATATTCCAAGAAATCTGCATCCTGCTACTTCCTTGGAATTTGGATACAAGTGAAAAATACCATTATTTAATCCTTGTACATTCCATACACCCTGATAATGGCCCACTTATTGGGAAGAAGTTCTCCAAATGGATTTATCTGTATAAGCAGTTTATCACTCTCTATTCACAACATTTTTCTCTTTTCGGTTTCCTTGAAGAATTTCTGTACCCTGAGAGTATCTCCATGAAGAATTTATCAGTGATTCTCATTAGTGACTTATCAGTCTATCTCCCCAAAAGCAAAGATTTGCTTGGGAGTGTGTTCCTAGTAGTGGGTCCCTTAAAAGTAGATCAAATAAATCATCACCTATATCACATCAGTGCCTTCTACAAAGAACTTCTCTTTGTGCTAGCATGGCTTCACAGCTCTGCTACCTGAGCTAGCAGGATTTCCCCATGCTTGCCATGGAGAGAACCTGCAACTAGCTTTACATGGATGGAACCGTGTGCCTGTGTGGAATAAGTTTAAAATCAACAAGGTCCATACTGCTCAGGGGGACTACTCCTATAGAGCTCGTTGAAAAAATGAGACCTAAATGAGATATGCCAAATCTCATCCCAAAGAATACAGCACAAAGAACCAAAATGCAACCAGTCACCTCTACTGAAATCAAAGAAATTTCAAAAGTATAAATTTGCCCTCAAATGTAACCACAGGGCTAACCACTGCCTCCAGTTCCAGTCCCATGATCATATATGGGATTTCCATGCTTGTGGATTTAAGATAATGAATGGCCCTACAACTACAATATTAGGAAATGCCAGATTTTCCCTATTTACTCCTTTCTCTCTCCACCCTTAAATATTTTCCCCTTGTATTATTATGATCTCCTGTCAGGTGTATTGAAAATAAATGGGCTCCAGATTTATTGAAATTTTTGTGTTGAACATCTGTTTCCTCACCTGACTCCTTGCTTTTTCTTTTTCTTTATCAACCCTGTTTACATTCCCATAAATAGAACATTTATTGCATATTTCTTGATCAATGTTCCCCCTTTCTCCTCTTCTCTCTCTCTCTCTCCACGCCCATATAATCTTGTTAATTCACCGTCTTACTCTTCTATCAGATCAATTCCGATGCTATCCTCAGATCCTGAAGATTATTAATCTATCCTTGTCTTCCACATTTTGAAGGATAAAGGTCTCTGTGGAGCTAAATCTCACTTTCCTAAACAGCCAGTAGAGGATTGGTGTCACCACAATGACATTCCTAATCTTTCCTGATCCATGACAATCAAGAGTTCAGTTTATTTGGCTCTTAGACAGAGCCAAATCAGTTATACTGGTTCAAGCCAGTTGCAGTCAATGGACTTAACCTGTAAAATGGGAGGAAGTTAGCCTAAAGATTCCAACAGTTCATCTGGAGAGGGAGAACTAAAACCATACAGTTTTAAAATTTAGAATCAGCAGCCACTGTGCACTTGTAAACGGTATACAGGCAGTCCCCGGGTTATGTACAAGATAGGGACTGTAGGTTTGTTCTTAAGTTGAATTTGTATATAAGTCGGAACTGGTACATATTGTAGGGGAAACTCTAGCCAGACATTTCTCCAGAGCTCAGTTTTATTCTCCCACACCTCACTTCCCTCAGTCCTGCAGACCAGAGAAATGCGGAGCGGCTTTTCTCGCCGCGGAGGACGCGGGCGGCGGGACCGCGGTGCGTCTCAGTGGTCTGCTGGGGGGGGGCGCAGTTAGTGCGGGGTTGCCTCATCCCGTTTGTAAGTAGGGATCCGATGTAAGTCGGATCCATGTAACCCGGGGACTGCCTGTACTGTTAGGTTACAGGGATCTCACATCTATATGTGGTCCTCAATATTTTTAAAATGACAGTTTTAGTAAGTAAGTCTAAAAGGGGTGAGTGTCAGTCTTAATTTCCTGGCTTTTATTGAGTAGCATCAGACATTTATGAGGATTTTATTAATCTATTTTTGTGTGTGAATTTCAAAAAAGCAGTGATTAATTTTTAAAGCATTAGAGTGACATTATTACCTTTATAACTTTTTAAAATAGAAACAACATTAAAAAGTGATGTTTTACTTAATTCTCACTTTTCCCTTTTCTTTCCTATCTTTCCTGATCATCATTATTGTGGCTGGGGTATACTTGACATTAGGGAAGTGTAAAAAAACACAAACTGAAATCTCATGGAAGGAAAAAAACCAAACAAACCATGCAACTTTTTCCCCCACTGTTATACAGTTAGGACAATGGCAGGTAGTTTCTAAAGATTGGAAAAGTGTCATCTTTCACAAACAATTCTGCCCTCAGTGACATTAGTGGGATGAGCTAGGTGTTAGTGGGTATGCTCTGACTTAGATTGAGGTGAGGACAGAACCTAGCACTGATACACTGTAAGCTAATTGTTTTTCACAGTTCTGGTGGGTTTCAGGATACAAGGATCTTCTTCCAAACATTAACTCATCCTTTCAGCTGCTCTGTGGTTTCCTGTGCTTGCACTAGTGTAATTTTCTTCCACCTAATGGTTTCTTTCTCATGAGGTTAGTAGTAAATCTACTCATGTTTAATTCAGGAAGCAGCAGTTTGCTCTCTTTTGGTAGCTATGAACTGCTGTGGTAGAAAAAATATTTTCAAAAGTGTTCACTGATTCTGCTGTCTCAAGTTAGACACCCAAAAATTGTACTCTCAGCCCAAGTTAACAGATGCCTTTGAAAATGTAGGCTTACAATACCAATACCTGTCTTCAAGTTCTACTGCATCTAGTGGACATTAGTACTACAGTTTCCACCCATCCAAAATTCATGGACAATTTTCAAAGATCTATCTCATACCCTGGAAGCCTAACTTGGCACATACTGTGATTATATGGTGTAGTGTGATGTCATCAACCATCAGAGGATCAGCTGCTGTTGCCACCATCCAGCTTAGACCCTGACAACTAGTGTTAATGTCAGTGACACCCTGTTGTTACATCTTATTTCTGCCATCCTGTCAAGGCCCTTCAGTTACATCATCTTCAGAGGGACTAAATGGCACTTTTGCTTCCCCTTCTGGTATTCATGCTAACTCTCCTCTATCACACAGCTTGTGGTTGAATGGAAAGTTCTTGACACTTCTGCTCACCTTGATTATTAACTCTTCAGAATGGTCACCAAGCAAAATCATTGCTGTGGGGAGATGGAAGATACATAAAACTGAATGGCTCCTGCTAGATGTGTCTCTACCTTGTCTCTCTGATTCTAGTCCTTTTCTCCATATATGGACATTATCTTTATAGATAAGAGTCAAAACCTAATTCTTAGGGGCAAGAGGAATGGAACAAGCAAAGGGCATGTCTTCACAGCAAAAGCTATGAATGGACAAATCTACCCAGGCTAGCTTGAATCTAGCTAGTGTGAGTAATGCCAGAGACGAAGACAGCACAGTGCAGACTCCAGTGATCTAAGAACTTGTCCTGCCTATGCACTGTGCTATCTTCACTGCTTACTGCTATTTTGTGTGCTTGGGAAGGTTAGCCATACACAGCTTTGTTGAGCAGACATAACCTTAGAGTATAGTGCCTGTTTGCCTAGTGTTTTAGCTTTTTTCCCCCCCCATGGACATATTTTATCCTTGGGAGCCTATATTGTTGCTATCACCGGCATTTGGTAATGTCTTGTTGTGACTGTGCCGGGGTGGTCTCGTCGGGTTATCGGCCCTCTCACCACCCCACCGCAGCAATCGTGATGTGCCACCACCTAACCCACAGTACAGTTTAAGGCCGGGCTCCACAGCTCGGCAGTCTTGACCCTTTGAGGGCAATATTCTCGCTCTCCGTCTGGGGTAAAAGAGGGAAGAGGGGGGCCCGGGCCCACCCTCACTCACGGGCTCCAGCCCAGGGCCCTAGGGACTTGAACCATTTACTGTCCTGTCCGGCTGATGGGGCTTCCCGCTGAAACTCGTCAGCCCACCAACCATATCCTGGTTCTGCACTGGGCTGCTTCCTCTCCCTCTCTCCTCCTAGTACTCCCGTGGCCGCTCGCCATAGGACCTGTCCGGCTGCCGGTGGTTCGACCGCTCCAGCCCCCATGTGTACAGAGTGCAGGGATCCCTTCTCCCATCTGGCATGTCCCTCGGCCTGGCGCCCTGGCTCACCTGCTTCCCGTGCCCGCCGGGCTACCAAAGAAGGAGGGGTTGTGGGACCCCTCCTCCCAGCGTCTGTTTCCTTCCCCTTCCTGTGTCCCGTTTGGAGTAACGTTTAAATTCCCCACTGCATCCGGTGCTAGACGTGCTGACGTCCTGACACCACGGGGGGTGGGGAGGGAGAAGGCACCATCCACCCCGGTGAAGCGGTCAGAGCGTGGTTGCGGCGCCGCGTCCAGGGCTGCCTGACGCACTGCGGCTCCGGAGCAGCCAACACAGAGCCGGTGCCCCGTTCTGGGTCCCCCGAACAGGATTGGCACAGTGAGGGCTTCAGTGTGGGACCGCGCCATCCTGTCACACTTATTTTTTTCTTATTTCAGATGGTTTTCCTTCTCTTGTCTGTCTTCTTCCACAGAGGTAGTAAAAAGCAAAAGGAGAAAGGGAACATCAGACAGAATTTAAGCTATCTCAGTTATGAACCGCTCTCTTAGGCCTCATCAATCCACAGAAGTTGTCCTGCTTTAACGATATAGTTTCAACAATGACGAATCCTGTGGCATCTTAGAGACTAAGGGCACATCTACGCTGCGGAACAAAATGGAATTAAGATGTGCAAATTCATCTACGTTAATTGTGTAGCTGAAGTTGAAATAGCTTAACTTGACTTTTGACACTGTCTACACAGCAGGAAGTTGAAGGAAGAACACTCTTCCTTCAACTTTCCTTACTCCTTGTGAAATGAGAGTTACAGAAGTTGGAGTAAGAAGCACAGTGGATAAGGTACCTGCCGCCAGAGGTCGAGAGCTTGAGCCCTGCCACCCAACCTGGGTCACCCAAAATGAGCTTGGTGATGGATGGACCTGGCACCCTTGCAACATAGGATGGATAAGGGGGCCCCAGAATGTAGGGAGGTTGGGAACTCTCCTCCAGTGGTGCTGTGTAGACACTCATTCTGTTACTTTGAAATAGCATGAGTTATTTCGAAATAAGCGTGCAGTGTAGACATAGCCTAACAGATTTATTTGGGCATAAGCTTTTGTGGGTAAGTGGGGTTTAGCACCTGAGGGTATGTCTACACTACCCCCCTAGTTCGAACTGGGGGGGGTAATGTAGTCATACGGAGTTGCAAATGAAGCCCGGGATTTGAATTTCCTGGACTTCATTTGCATAAAGCCGGCCTGCGCCATTTTTAAATGCCGGCTAGGTCGGACCCCGTGCCACGCGGCTACACGCGGCACGGACTAGCTAGTTTGGATTAGGCTTCCTATCTGAACTAGCTGTACGCCTCGTGGAAGCCTAATCTGAACTAGCTAGTCCGTGCCGCGTGTAGCCGCGCGGCACGGGGTCCGACCTAGCCAGGCATTTTATGTGTCTGGTAATTTCTCAATTTCTTTCCCAGACAAAACCTTCAAATACCGGACTGTCCAGTACAAAACCGGACACCTGGCAACCCTACCCTTCCTTGCACCCTCCCAGATACCTTACCCCCAATCAGCTCCTGCTCCCGCGTCATGGAGTGCTGATCCGGCGCCGCGTCCCCCAAGCCCTGGCCCAAGCTGGGTGGAGGATTCAGCCGGGTGAAACACTGAAAATTTATTCATTTTTAATTCTTTTTTTATATGCATTTATATTTTTGGGCTGCAAAAAACAGTACTAAAAAAAAAAAACGGGTTCCAACTAAAGTAAAAAGTTTTGGAAACCCTGATCTAGCCAGCTTTCTATCCATCTTACAGTTCATTTATCCAATCCATATTCCCTTAACTTGCTGGCAAGAATATTGTGGGTGACTGTATCAAAAGCTTTGCTAACGCTGGCATTGGGGGGCTTCGGGAGGACCAGAAACAACTTATTTGAATATTCATCATTTGCTTAATGAATATGCAAATATGCAAATGAATGTTACAGGTCCTCCAAAAGCTTGTGAATGGATTTACTGGTCCCCATGTCAAAAAGTTTGGGAACCCCTGTAGTAAACCATTTGATACAGTCTCACATGACCTTTTTATCAATAAACTAAGGAAATACAACCTAGTTGGGGCTACTATAAAGTGGGTGCATAACTGGCTGAATAACCATTATACTAGAAGGGCATAACAAGTGGGGTCTCACGGTGTTTTGTTTTGAGACTGGTTCTGTTCAATATCTTCATCCATGATTTAGATATTGGCATAGAGTATGCTTATTAAGTTTGCAGATGGTACTAAGATGGGAGGAGTTGCAAGTGCTTTGGAGGATAGGGTCATAATTCAAAATGATTTGGACAAACTAGAGAAATGGTCTGAGGTAAATAGGATGAAGTTTAATAAGGACAAATGTAAAATACTCCACTTAGGAAGGAACAATCCATTTCACACATGCAGAAAAATACAGTTTCTAACCAAAAGAATGGAAGCTTTACAGAACTTTCACTGAGAATATAATTTATATATTTTGTGATTTGTTATACAAGCTAGTATTTTTAAGTTAGAGCAGAAGGTTGGATGCAGAAAACATGTATCATAACTTTAGAAAAATCCTATGGGCTCTTTAGATCAAATGGTAAATCTGCATGGTGAACATGGATAAATTTGTTCACAGGCGTTTCTAGCTTCAGCAAGCTTCTGGTCTAACTCATGGCTTTCCTTAAGAATTTAATATCCCATTTAATGTCAATGTGGTATAATTACCATTTTTAACCCAGCAGTAACAATTCAACAGTTCAGCAGTGCAGAAACAGTCCAGTCACCATGCTTGGTCGCTGGAATTGTTCTGCAAACTAACTTACAGGCTGAACAAACAAGGTCATCAATGAATAACCAAAAACCCAGAACCCACTCCTCTACCAATATGCACTTTTGCACACACTGTTAATTTCAGCTGTTCCAGAGCACTATTTACTCTGCTTCCAGTCTTTTTGACGCAGTTTTATGTCCCATTGTCTATATTGTCACTTCCCGATCTCTTCATGAAACAAAACAGACCCTAATATTAAGCGGGGGAGGAAGGGGAGAGTGAAGGTTAAGAGCCAAGAAAATTTTCCAGCAGAACAGTTTTCTGGACAGAAAATGCTGATTGGATGCAACCAAACATTTAATGGGAATGTATCTATTTAGTGAAAAAGTATTTGAAAATTTCAGTTTAAGATTGAAGAGCTTCAATATGATTTGCTTAAATTTTCAATTTTTATCTATCAGTATGGAAACTATCTCTGTAGCATTTTTAAAAGGTCATTTCAGTATTTCCAAAGCTTTCCCCCCAGAAATGTTGTTGTATGGTAAATATTGAAATTTGGGCTTTTTGCTCCAAAGCAGGCGGAAAGGACTGAATTCCACGCGGGATGAACTCCAGAGTTTCCGCGGTTGTAGATAAGAGCATGGGGCTCAGTTGGCATGTTGAGTCTGCAAGGGGGAAATCTGGAGAGCCCCCCTGTGGTTGCTTGGCATCGGACCAGCAAGCAGAACAAAAGGAGAAACGGATCCGTGCTCCCCAGCCTTCTCCTGCTCCTCGTGGGGTCTTGGCCAAACTTGGCTGTGTGGGGTGTTTTTTGCTTTTTATTGCGCTCTCGCTCTGTGTCTGCGAAGCGGATGCTGCTTTCCAGCCTGCTCTCTCCCCGCCCCACTACCCCACTCCTGGCAGGGCGCCAAGTGCAGGCGCAGCGCGTTGTGCATCTTAACGACTCCCCCCTGGTGACCGCACCTTCCAGTGCACGCAGCAGCGGTAGGCGGAGAGGGGAGGCAGAGAGGGGGCTCGTATCGCCACCCACCGCCACATACCTCCAAGGGGGAGACAAAAATGGCAGCGAGATGCAGGATCTGCCCAAGCCCAGGCGGCGGGTGACCGCCATGCGGGCGGCTCCGGGCCATTGACGGGCTCTGCGTTCTTGCTGCCTCCCACCCTCAGCCCCTCTTCCTCGGCGCGCGTAGAGCGGCGGCCCCGGGCTGGCGGGGAAGCGGCAGCGCACGCGGTGAGTGGAGCAAGCGAGCGGGCGGGAGCGCGGCGCGGGGCTGGGGGGCTGCGCACGGCCGGGGAGCTCCCCGCCAGCCGGGCATTGCGCAGAGGCTCCCGGGCCAGGGCCATGAGCCGCGAGGCGGAGGGTGCCATGCCTGGCAGGGGTGGGCTGCGGATGCATGGGCGCTGCTGGTAGGTTTGCAGCTCTGCCGCGGGGCGAAGTGGAGGGGAGCGCGTTTACACGGGCAGGAATTGCCCGCGTGGGCAGGCGGCGGCGTGTGCGAGGGATGCTGGGTCGGGCTGTTACCAGCAAACGCCGCCTCAGCACTTAGTGTGGCTGTAGCCCTGCACATGCAGGTCTCATCAACAACATGCAGCTCTGCCCCACCCCCGCCCGGCAGCCCCAGGGGTCCTCTGGTTTCTCTTGGTAGATGTAGCCTCAGGTAACTTAATTTCTGCTGGGGAACAGGTTCCTAGGAGGATAAAGACACGAGGCTTAGCCTAGCGGCACCTTAATGAGAGGAATAAAACGATCTGGTTTGAACAGCAAATGTTTGGGGGCGCTCAAGCGTGGTCTCTAGGGAGGTGTGTTTGATTTTTTCCAAACTCCAGAGACCCGCTGAAGGCAAATACAGGTGCAATTTAAATCTTCTCAAGCTGTGACTTGGTAAATACTGGTTGAACCTCTCTAGTCTGGTACCCTCAGGACCTGATTGGTACCTAACCAGAGAATTTGCCAAACTGGAGGTCAACATTGTGTAGCAGTATTACCAATACTTGCACAGCTTACTGGGCTCTTGTAAGATATTTATAGAAAAAATAGAGCTAAATAACAGCCCAGAACACTGAGAGCCGGGTCTGTGGCTGTAAACAAATTTTATGGGACCAGGAAAAACTTTGCCACACCCATGATAAGTGAACATCCAGCTAACTAAAATCAAGTGGGACCAGAGATGTTGCAGGACTAAAGAGGTTCAATTTGTACTTGGAAATCACATAGTTGTAGCGCAGTAGCCGCACGTTAGACAAGGGGGTCTCTTGTTCATTGGGAGAGATTTGGGTATTGGGAAAAAGTAGTCTTTCTTTCTGAAAATCAGAAGGGGAAAACACTTTTTTTCCAAGTGGAAAAATACATTTTAGCTGAAATGTAGTGAGGACTCCTAATCCATTCTAAGCTGTACTTAGAAACTAAAGCATAGCTCAGATGTGGATGGGTATCTGTAAATGTTTTTATTGACAATGTTAAGTTTTTGAAATAAATTATGTAACAGAAAATAAAGCCATTGCATTGTGAAACTTATAACATCCATTTAATATCAATATGAATCTATTTTGACATTACCATTTTGATAGCTTTTTAATATTGAGTATACTAAGTAAGGAGTTTTAAAAATTAGTGAGATTTGTAAAACCTTTATGTGTTAACTAATACTATATTAGAGAGATTCAGCCAAATTTCTGGTTAATGTCTGTTCATTCTATAATGTCTAGTAAAATATAGTTTAAAATGTACTTGCTCAATACCTTTCTGTCAATGCCAGGTTCATGTTTAGCCCTCATATTTGCTTGCCAACGTGATGTTTTAGCATGTCATAGTTATACAAAATTAATGTATCTGGAGTCACAGTTCACATCAGAAATACATATCTAAAATATAGTATAACTGAGGCAGATGTGCAAAAATAGTCGTTTTGTCCCTGGAATATTATTCATCTAACTGGATTTAACTGTATCAGAGGCAGTAAGGGGTGGGAAGGTGGGATCCTGTGGGGAGTCGGCTTTTAAGCTGTGTGTGCTGACTCCTGTGGAGCCTCCTGTTTCCCCTGCTGCCTCCCACAAAGGCAGCAATGTGGGTTAGGGTGTGTGTGGGGGGGGGGGTCAAGGGAAGCTGGATCCACATAAGAACCAGTGCCTGTGGAGCCACCTGTCCCCACCCTCCGTGTGCTGCCTCTGATAGAGAGGCAGAAGCATAGGTGATATAGGGAACAGGCTGGAGCTGATACATGTGGGAAACCTTATGTATCAGATGCGGGGGGAGGGAAGAAGGGCAGGTGGGAGCCAGTGCTCCCCATGTGCTCTGGCTCCCACCTCCTTCTTCCCCAACGTGTAAATGGGTAACTGCTGAAAATTCAGCAGTTACACATTTTACCAAAAAAACAAAAACAAAAAACCCCCATGTTTGCTAACATCCCTGCTTCAAGACCATATTAATTTGGTGAATGTCTGTGATTGTGAAAAAAATCACCAGTAGCAGACAGCCTTAGAAAGGGCGAAAAATGTATCAAGGAAATTATTTAACCTTTATAGTTTTGATAATTTCCAGCCAGCATGACAGGAAACAATCAGTGATTATATTTACCGGCACACTGTTTTATAATGAAAGAGATACAATATATAATAGTCTAAAAGTAAAGTGTTGATCCTTCATTTAGGGCCCAAAAGTGAGAGAGAAGATGAAAGGCCTTTTAACCATTGAGAGAGAAGGGGGGAAATCAGTTGCCTGATTAGCTATTTTTCTTTGAAGTTGGAATTAATTGAGTAGTGCGATATCAATCAGCTAGATGTGGATTAATATATTATACTGGTATAGTATAGCCACTGAGTTCATGGAAGGGCACTGCTATCTTGTGAGAGTACTTCTCTTCCATTACTACATATCTTAGGTAGGGATGTTATATATCAGTTAACTGAATAGTTGATTAACCTCATGAATTCTTATTGGTTATTTGACTAATCTATAGGCCCTGGGGGTGGGGCCAGTAGCCAATGTACTCCGGCCCCACTACTGAGGAGTCCCCTGCCACTCCGTGCTGCTGTATCAGAGACAGCAATGTGGAGCACCAGGCAGGAGCTGGTCAGTGAGCGGAGCCCGTTTAAAAACCACTCTCCTTGCAGACCAGCTGCCTGTGGCCCCACGCTGCTACCTCTGATATAGAGGCAGCAGCATGGAGTTGCAGCAACCCCTGTCCAGGGTGGGATATAAGCTCCTGGACCCGGTGCAAGCCGGGACTGAGTGGGGCTGCTAGCCAGCCTGGTAAAAATTTACTGGCAAGGGTGGGAAGGGGAAATGTCTGTAGTCTATAGCATTAACCTATAAGCTTTTGCAAATCGGTTAATCAACTATACTGTTACATCCCTACTTAATAAAGAAAAATACATCTGAAACTTAATTCCAGCAATACACATACTTTTATAACTTCCAGTAAGTAAAATATTAATATATAACCTATTATGAAAAAATGAATTGATTGAGGTGTGATGTATGTACCACTGCTGAATGGATAACATGATGCTTAGTCTTCAGTTCTCATTAATTATTAATCAAATTATAGGAAGAGGCTGGAAAGAATACTGAAGGAAGAGTTGTTCCCAGTGGACTTGAAAAGGAAGTCTCTTTAAAGAAGAACACTATAGCCAGAATTTTTAAAATAACCTTTTACCTACAATCAGGACCAGATTTTCAAAATCATTCTGGTCCTATTTTAAGCCCCAGAATAAATGGCTAGATTTACAAAAAAATTCATCACATTAGGGTCTGTGCTCTTTCTCTTTTTGAATTTTTAAACATGGTTGAAAGCAGCATAACGTAAGCTCCTGAGTGCAACAGAAAATTTGGCTCCAGCTGTGGGTAGTAAACTCTTGAAAAGCTGCCCTGACACTATTTTTGCAAACCTGATCTCCCAATTATAATCATTTTCCCACCCCCTTACTAATAATACATATTCTGGAGGAATTTTTTTTCCTTAACAGCAGGTAGAAATGTAGGAGTAAAATATAGCAGCAGTAAAGGAAGCCAGTAAAAAGTATATTTTTATGTAGAAACCTAGTAGGTTTAATGTTCTGTAGCTATACCATAAAAGCTTATG
Source organism: Pelodiscus sinensis (assembly GCF_052426305.1). Lineage (NCBI taxonomy): Eukaryota > Metazoa > Chordata > Testudines > Trionychidae > Pelodiscus > Pelodiscus sinensis. The sequence continues at coordinate 124,589,370 of NC_143052.1, forward strand.
AAAATATATTAGAATGGTAATAGAAAATGTAAGTAGCACTTAATCACTGAACAAAATGAATAGATAATGAGAAATAAGGCTTTTGCCATACATTTGTGGAAATGTTGTCATAGATAGTAATTGGGGAAAAAAATAGACTGAGCCAGATCCCGAAACAATACCAGTTTAGACTAACACAGTCAATGCAAGTGAATTCAGAACCCAGCTTTTTGTATGAAAAACTAGCATAGTTACATTAGAAGTAGGTCCATTGAGTCTTATTTTTATCTTATTGAAACCAGTTTTAACCTCATCTAACACAATTATCTTCAGGCCAGTTTCTTCTGGTCTTACACATACGAAAGATCAGGAATTATTTTAAAAGTCCTGGTCACAGTGACTTGATCAGTTGTACTCTATTTTTAAGGTTGTATTAATATTTGCTGAATGATGAGAAATGGTAATTATCTGCCTGCATCTGTGGTCCAGTAATTAATCAGAACTCGCTGACACTATGCACAAAGAATAGAAATGAAAATTGCTTACTGCATGTCTGGAAGTATATCCTCTGTGCTGTGTTTGCTTTTTCTATGACTTGTTAGTGGCATGAAGATTAATTAGCCAATGCTCTTTGAAGATGAAAAATGTAATATTAGAACAACTATAAGTCAGAATTATTATTAGCTTTTATTAAGGGAAACTGGTTGTGTATTTACTAGTTTAAAGATCAGAATTTAACATTCAAACCATGGATGATGTTTAAATTGTGTATTCAAGTGCATGGGTGATGTTCTGTATGGACTCAGGTCATTAATAAGGACCAGCATGTTTCTAACCCATCTGATGCTTTGGGAATTTGGGATGTTAACAAATGTGGGTTTTTTTGGTAAACGTGTAACCACTGAATTATTTAGCAGTTACACATTTACACAAATGGGTGTACACTGTAGCTGGCTTAAAAGCACTGGCTCCCACCTTCCTCCCCCACCCCCACTACTGCTACATGGGGTTCCTGTGTGTACCGGCTTCCTCCTACCCTCTCCTCCCCCATGCTGCCTCTGTGGTGTGTGATGAAGAGCAATATATAAATGCCATTTATGTATGTATGTATGACCTTGAGACTGCTGGAAGATCAACAACAGTTGTTGAAGTGAAGTCCCATTTTGCTCATCAGACAGTCATACAGTACAAGTAGCCACAATGCAGTCCTTTGTGTTGATCAAGCTGAAACTCAATCTGCCTGAGAGACCGAAAGGTGATTTGAAGCTTACTTTTAATTAGTGAAAGACAGTATCTCTTTCTAAATAAAATCTTCTATGTGCACACAAATGATGCAGCAGATTTCATGGGAAACTTGGTGGTCCATCTCCTCGAGAAGAATAATGTTTCTTTGTTGACTGACCAACATCATGCAAAAACCAAGATGGTGGCAATGAAAAGGAATTAAAAAAGAGCATGGTCCATTTTGCTGTTTGATGGTCAGGATTTCACTCTGCAGATATTTCCACTGAGAAACAACAAGAACGGGTTAGAAACTATTTAGAAAAAGCTAAACATACACAAATCCACGGGTCTGGATTTAATGAATCTGAAAGTAGTGAGGGAGTTGGCAAATGTCATTGCAGAGCCTTTGGCCATTATCTTTGAAAACTTGTGGCGATCGGGAGAGATCCTGGATGATTGGAAAAAGGCAAATGTAGTGCCCATCTTTTAAAAAGGGAAGAAGGACGATCCAGAAAACTACAGACCAGTTAGATTTACCTCAGTCCCCGGAAAAATCATGGAAGGGATCCTCAAGTAATCCATTTTGAAGCACTTGGAAGAGGGGAAAGTGATCAGAAATAGTCAACATGGATTCACCAAGGGAAGTCATTCCTGACCAATCTGATTAGCTTCTATGATGATATAACTGGCTCTGTGGATATGGAGAAGTCAGTGGATACCTTGACTTGAGCAAAGCTTTTGATACCGTTTCTCACAATATTCTTGCCGGCAAGTTAAGGAAGGATTGGATATATGGACTGTAAGGTGGATAGAAAGCTGGCTAGATTGTTGGGCCCAACGGTTAGTGATCAATGGCTCAATGTCTGGTTGGCGGTTGGTTTCAAGTGGAGTGCCCCAAGGATTGGTTCTAAGGCTCGTTTTTTCAATGTCTTTATTAATGATCTGGATTAGGGGATGGATTGCACCCTCAGCAAGTGTGCGGCTGATACTAAGATAGGGATAGAGGTCCACTACATTGGAGGGCAGGGATAGGGTTCTAGGCAAATTGGAGGATTGGGCCAAAAGAAATCCATTGAGGTTCAACAAGGACAAGTGTAGAGTCCTGCACTTGGGATGGAAGAATCACAAGCATTGTTATAGGCTGGGGACTGACTGCCTAAGTAGCAGTTCAGCAGAAAAGGACCTGGGGATTAAGTGGATGAGAAACTGCATATAAGTCAACAGTGTATCCGGGTAAACCAAGAAGGCTAATGGTTTGTTAGGTTGCATTAGGAGGAGCATTTCCAGCGGATCTAGAGAAGTGATTATTCCCCTTTATTCCGTACTGGTAGGGCCACATCTGGTGTATTGTGTCCAGTTCTGGGGCCCCCACTATAGAAAGGGTGTGAATGCATTGGAGAGGGTAGAGCGGAGGGCAACCAGAATGATTAAGGGGCTGGAGTACATGACCTACAAGGAGAGCTGAAGTTATGTAGGCTTAATTAGTCTGCGGAAGAAAAGAGGGAGTGGGGATTTGATAGCAGCTTTCAGCTTCCTGAAGGGAGGTTCCAAAGAGGATGGAGAGAGGCTGTTCTCAGTAGTGACAGATGGCAGAACAAGGAGCAATTGTCTCAAATTACAGTGGGAGAGGTCTAGGTTGGTTGTTAGGAAAAACTATTTCATTAGGAGGGTGGTGAATCACTGGAATGGGTTACCTAGGGTATTGGTGGAATCTCCATCCCTAGAGGTTTTTAAGTCCTGGCTTGACAAAGCCCTGGCTGGGATGATTTAGTTAGGGTTGGTCCTGCTTTGGGTAGGGGGCTGGACTTGATGACCCCCTGAGGTCTCTTTCAGCCCTATGATTCTATGACTTGAAGTGACTCAACAGTAGGGATGTTTGTGTAATAGGGTAACCATGTAACTGCTGAAAATCTTAGCGGTTACACGGTTGCCATTCTCTGAGCTCTGCAGGATAATGCTTAGTTTTATACTGAAGAGCCTACAGCAAAGACTCTCTTGGAGCAGGGTCGCCAGTGCTTCCTGGCTCAGCTCCCGGGGAGGAGGTTTCACTGTGGCAGCAAAGCCACCTCCTCGGCAGTTGCGCAGGCAGCCCTTGTCTGCTTGTCTCCTGGGGAGGCACCCCGCTGCCGCTGCGGCTCTGCTCCCCGTGTCCCTGGTCTGCTGGGGGGGGGCGCAGCTAGTGTGCTCCCCCCGCCAGCAGACCAGGCTTTTGTTTTGGACTCTGGGGCAGAGCAGCTGGGGTGCTGCCGATTGGTCCTGCAGCGCCCGTGGGCACTACTGGACCAACCCGGCAGCACCCCAGCTGCTCTGCCCCAGGTCCTGATTCAGCCGCTGCTGGTCAGTTTCAGCAGCGGCTGAATCAGAACGCCTGGGGCAGAGCAGATGGGGTGCTGCTGGGTTGGTCCAGTAGCACCCCAGCTGCTCTGCCCCAGGCGTCCCCAAGTCAGCTTCTGCTGAAACTGACCAGCGCTGACTACAGGAAGCCCCAGGCAGAGTTGCTCTGCCCCGGGCTTCCTGGAATCAGCTGCTGATCAGTTTCAGCAGCAGCTGACTTGGGGACGCCTGGGGTTCTTAAGTTGATTCTGTATGTAACTCAGAACTGGCGGTCAGTTTCAGCAGTGTCTGAATCTGGACGCCAGTTCCGACTTACATACAGATTCAACTTAAGAACAAACCTACAGTCCCTATCTTGTACGTAACCCGGGGACTGCCTGTAAACATGTCCGCCACTTTTTTTCCGGCGTGGAGAAAAGCCGGAAAAAAAGCGTCTAGACTGGCGCGATCCTCCGGAATAAAGCCCTTTTCCGGAGGATCTCTTATTCCTACTTTCAAGAGATCCTCCGGAAAGGGCTTTATTCCGGAGGATCGCGCCAGTCTAGACGCTTTTTTTCCGGCTTTTCCCCAAGCCGGAAAAAAAGCGGCGGACATGTTTATTTAAATCCGCGGGGGATATTTAAATCCCCCGCGGATTTCCCTATGCTGACTTACCTGATTTGCATCCCTTTTCCGGAATTTGTGGCCAGTCTAGACGTAGCCTATGGGTATGTCTACACTACAGTGTTATTTCAAAATAGCTTATTTAGAAATAGTTATTTTGAAATAGCTTATTTCAAAATAACGCATCTACACACAAAATGCATTTTGAAATAGCGCTTCCATCCTGAGGAGTGCTAAGAGCCTCCCTGATCTGCCGCACTGGGGGCTTGTGCCTCATTCCTCCCTCACGTCCTTCCACTTCACGTCTCCCTAACCCCCCTTCCTGATGTCAAATAAAATACATGTATTTTCATGAATACAAACTCTCTTTATTTAACAAAACTGGGGGGAGGGAATGAAACTCTGGTGAGACTGGGGAAAGGAAGTGGGAAAGGGGAGAAAAGAGGGTGGGAGAGGGGAGGGGGAAACCTGTGAGGAAGGAGCTGGAAGGGGGAAACAAGGGGAAGAAGAGGGAGGGGAGGCTCAGGGTAGGGGGTATCACCGGACCAACTTGATTGTCATGCAAACCTGCTCCTGGGTTCGCATGTGGTCTTTGGTGGCCAGGCTGGCAGCTATCCTGTCATAGATGGCTGCGTTCCTCCGTCCAGTGTGGAGATCATGGACATTGGGGGCATCCCCCCCCGAACCTGAATAAGGTCCGTGATCTCCGCCCTGGACCAGGAAGGCGCCTGCCTTCTCCAGGCCCTGGCAGGCTCCTGGGAGCTGGCAGACTGCTCCTGGGGAGAGGTGAAGGGCTGGCTGCTAGTGGCTTGCTGGCTCATGTTTTGGGGCCACTGGGTTAGGGGCAGTGACTGCTGGCTCTGGGCTGGCAGGCTTGGAGCTGGCACAGGCACTGTGGTCAGAGTCTACCCCTTTAAGGGCTCCGGGGAGGGGAGAGGGAGAGAAGTGTTCTTGATTGAGGCTGGAGTAGCCACCAGGGCACCCTGGGAAGGCTGGAGGCCCCCTATTTCGAAATAAGTGTCTACACAGCACTTATTTCGAAATAGCTCTTTTGAATTTGGTGTTATACCTCGTAGAATGAGGTTTACCAAATTTGAAATAAGCACTCCGCTGTTTCAAATTTATTTTGAAATAGCGATTTGGCTGTGTAGACGCGATAAAGGTGTTATTTCGAAATAAGTTTGCTGTGTAGACATACCCTATAGCAGCAGTGGTCATATCAGTGCCAATTGTAGAGGTCAAAGAACCTATCTGCTCCTGCTTGTGATTCCTGTTTACGCAGCCCAGGATTGCATTAGATTTTTTGGCCACAGTATCACAGTGGACGTTCTTGCTCAGCTGATTATTGACCAGATCTTTTTCAAAGTTACTGTTTACATTCTTTGTTACACATTTACATTTAGCTGCGTTAAAATACATATTGTTAGTCTATACACAGTTTACTAAGTGATATGCCATTCCCTCAGCTTCGTTATTCAAAGTTTAAAAAGACTGACAGGTCTATATTAGGGGTCTGATCCAATGAAAATTCAAATTAATGGGAAAACTGGCTTTTACATCAGGCCCATGAAATTGTTTGAATTTCCGTTTTAAAAATATAAGTAATGGAAAATAGGGGTGTAAAATGGAAGTGGCATCTCTAGTTTCATTATCAAATTGTTAGCACACTACTGCAATATGATGGTCTCCATTCTCATTGGCCTCTGTTACAGCAGGAATGAGCAATAAGTAGCCCACAGACCAGATGCAGTTCACTAGAGTTAGCCCCTGGCAGGACGCCTGATGCTTTATTTAGTTGCATGTGTGCAGGTATGGCTGCTTGCAGCTCCCATTGGCCAATAAGAGCTGTGGGAAGCAGCAGCCCGCACTGCTTCCTGCAGTTAGATCTGACTTAAAATTATGATATACTGTAATTCACCAAATTATTCCTCTGATAAACAGCATATATGCTGATCGAGATGAGCACCAGATGAGAGAGTCCATGCAACAAATTTCAGTGACTTTGGTGAACGGATTAATGGATCACTTTCTGTAGTTCAATTTAAATGGAACATCTCATGTTTTCTGTGTTAATATGTGACGGTGAATTTGTTTTATTAATTACCAGGGGCTTTATTTATTATGATAGTAAATTATACAGGCAGCTTGTTATTCACTTCTGATTGTTTCCATTACTATTATAGTGGCTATGGTGAAATTATTTCCTATATAGTATTTTATTGTAACCAGGTTCATTATGAGTGGGTTTCACTTTCCTTGACATCGGAGGCATAGGCTATTTTCAGCAGCATATATGATTTGATGCATGATTGGCCCAATCTGATATGGCAAATCCTATATTCTTGGAAATGTTGTCTCATAAAGTGTTCTCCCCAGTTTTACCAGAGGTTTGGAAATGTCAGATAAGAATCCAAAGTTTAGATCTATTATTTTTGAACTTTGCCTATGTGGATCAAATTTGGCTTTCCATAATACTTCTGAAATAAATTTCTCTAATTTATATTCTACTGCAACACAGTTTTCCACTGCACAACCTGTCCTTTTATCATTATCAAATAATTACCTGGGTTAGGCATGCTTGTAAGTATTAGTTTGTATTTGACTTTGTTTTATATTAGACTGTCCTGTATCTCTTTTCTGCATGCCTTACTGTGGGATTGGTTGATTCTGCTCCAATTGTGTATAGTTATGCATGCAAGATAACAAGCTAAGAGTAATTAGAGTATATTATTTCAGAGTATAAAATTATTGTTATGAGGTCAGGAAGGAGATTTTTCATTCGTTGTACAGAATTGCACAAATTGTTGGACGCGTTGTGAATTTCTTTAAATTTCCCTGAAGCCTTAGGATTGGCCCCAGCCAGAGACAGGATACCAGACATGTTGGTCTGATCTGACATACAAAGACATACATAGTCTCATGCTATTTTAGAATCAATTTTTTGGCATTGGTAATATGTCTTTCCACTGTCTACTTTTATGGAGTCAGGTGGATTCATTTTCCTTTCTTGGGAGTATTCAACAGTCACCTTTAGTTTAGGACAGTGATTCCCAACCTTTTCGAACATACGAATGCCTTTTCAATGGATTAAAACCTTATGGACTCCCAAGGGGAGAGGTGGGAAGCAATGGCCAGCACATCTCTGGGCCAGCGCTGCTTCCTCAGCTCCCGCCACCTCTGTTCCCTACCCATCCATGGAGCATACAGAAAGAGGTGGGGATCTTGTGGTCAAAGGCAGCTCCTGCCCTGGCATGGAGCCATGGGAAAGAAGAAAAAAGAAAAGGAAAAGAAAAGTAAGGATTGGGCCTACCGCGGGACTGGGATGGGGAGAGGGCTGGACCATCCACTGCCAGCTGTGCTGCTGTTTAAGGAGGGATGGTGCCTCCTGGGGTATCAAGATCCCCTCCCACGGGCGGGAGACAGCATGCATGAACTGTGAGCCCTGGGCAAGAATTGCCTGGTGGAAAGTCCCAGTCCTGCGGTGGGCCCGATCCGTTCCTTTCCTTACCTAAACTTTCTGCTGACCCCCTACAGTACCGTCATGGATCCCCAGGGCTCTGTGGACTACAGGTTGGGAACCACTGGTTTGGGAGATGTATTTAAATTGTGGAACTGATATCACCTTGGTATGACTTACTCTCCCCCGTACCTTGAGATTAAGTGGCTCCTGTTTAGTTAGGTCTTGTAAACATTTCTTGTATTCATGAGTTCTAATCCCACCTCTGTAATGAATGTACTGTGTGACATGAAATTCTGATACGCCTACTTACTTTGGGGAGCATTTGACTTCACAAGTGGTCTCTTTGACTTCAGTGCAACCAACTGAGAAGTAAGATACTATTCAACATGAGTAAGAATATCAGAATCTGGCCCTTAAGATATCAGAATCCAGCATTTCAGTTGGTCCAATAAAGGATATTATGTCACCCACCATGTCTCTCTTAGATCCTGAGACCAGCATGGATTCAATGCTGCATGCAGTTTCTTGCCTAACAGGAGTGTTTTAGGATTAATCAATGAATATTTGCACAGCACTTCAATAATATAAAGAGCTAAGTATTTTTCTTTCTGTGCCATAATTACGCCTTCATCTGTCCCTCTTGTAACATTCTGTCTGTGTTACTATCTAGTACTTTCCCCTTATATAATTAAATAGACAAGGCATGCAGAGTAGATTCTTTCTTTGCTGATTATTTATTCTGGATCTCAGGGCTGTTAGCTGAAGAAGACACATATAGGTCTCTAGGAATGGGAGGGGAATACATGTCAAATTTTATACCGAGGTCATATTATAACATCTGAATAAATTTCATAACAATGCTGTCTTTTCCAAAACCAGATCTCATTTCCCATGAACATTTGAAATTCTAAAGAGTCTAAGCAGAAAAGGTTTGCCTTTCATCTGTCTCCTTAGGTTATGAGATGCTTATTCTCACACACATTTTCTTTCTCTCATCTCAGTGACTGGCTGATGAATGCTTAGGTGTAAGTATTCCCCTATTGAGGTCTAGCTTGATCATTTTTTTAAAAAATGGTTTCTCTAGTTAAAGGAGTAGCAAATTTTATAGTAATAAGAAAGTCATTATTATGCACACAGACCTCCCTTTGCTGCATACTCTTGTGAGGGATTTGCAGTGTTACATGGCAGGAGTTATGCAGAAGGCACAACTAGAAAAGCATAATGGCCTTAAAATCTATGAATCGATGAAGGCAAGAACAATTATACTGATATACTAAAGTTACTGATAGTTGCCTTCTTGAGTCTGGACTGCAAGGGTATATGGAGCATTCTGTATCAGGCTAGTGTCTGGATTGTGATTATTCTTATTCAGGGTCATGGTTTCAGGCATGGAAACAGAAATTCTTGAACCCGGGTCCTCTTCTAATCACTCAACACTTGTTTGTTCTTTAGTTTTGCATTACAAATGTGGTTTTATTATAGAGTGAAAATGTGGTTCTATTGAGATTTTTTTGTCACTTGTCAACATTAGCATGTCCTTTGGACAAAAAGGAACCCTCTAAAGACTTCGTATTTGCATGCTCTTGACCAAACACTGTACTGCCTTGTGGCCTGTATAATCCAACTGACTACAGTAGAATTTTATGAACTTTAAATCAGCGAAGAACATGCTTTGTGGCTAGAATTGTGCCTATTCTATGCTGCTGCACTTGGTACGAAGAGTGAGGAGGGGGTCTGCTACTTTGCTGACTCATTCACTAGCAGCTTCCAAGGGTCCTAGCCAGCTGGTGTGAGCACTACCATATGCTAAATGGGCACATGCTGCTGCTTTCCATAATAGGTGCGTCCCACTGCATGTCTGGTGAATTCTGACCAATCTTTCAGGATCCCCAGAGCAGAGGACACATCTGGTAGAGATGTTGTTCATCATTGCACTTACCAAGGAAGGATTTGGCCCATAGGCAATGCCAAAATTAAAATGACATAGCTTTAAAATCTGATAAACTAAGAATGGGTTTGATACTCCCTTTTGCTGCTCCTTGATATATAGATAGAAGAGGACTGCATGGTCTAGTGTGCTAATAAAGCCTTCCATCCTGGGATTGTCTATGCAAATTCACAATTAGTTTTGTGTGAATGTGGGAAGGTGTGGATATTTGTCGATATAAAACCACCATATAGCTGGCAGCTGTTGTTCCTTGAAAAAATCCTATTTTGGAACTGTAGGGGTGTTGCAAGTTGGGAGAACCAAGACTCACTATTTCAGCTTAGTATTTGTGGGATGTGTCTTTTGTATGCATGTTTATTTTAGGCAGTGTGGCCTAGCGGGCTGAACTTGAGACCTGGGTGCTATTCTGTTTCTGCCACTGGCTTGCTGAGTGACCTTTGGCAAGTCACTTCACTTCTATGTGCCTCTGTTGCTCCAACTATAAAATGGGGATGTTACTGATATGTTGTATAAACTTCCTTAAAATCCACTGATGACAAGCACTTTATAATAGCTATTGTATGTGGGGTACTGACATATCACCTGTTTGTGCTACAAATAGTTCTAACTATTATTGCCTTGTTCCAAAGTCACATGAAAGTAAATGATTCATAAACTTTAAGGTCTCCATCATGATCATCTAGTCTGATGCACCATTAGTTGAGGGTTGATGTTTACATCACAATTGCCAAGCTGTGTTTTGTACATTCTCCTGTCTCTGTGAATAGGGTGGAAATGCAGTGAATGTCATTGACCTGGCAGAGTGAAGAACAGGAAATGCAATGAAATTAGTGTATTTTGGAGAAAATGATGACATGTTGGGCAAAACGATATGCTGTGCTGAAAGCAAGGTGAAAGCATAATGTGATTGGGCAAATTGTCATACTATAAAAAGTCAGAGAACTTTTGAAGAATGAGATAATTGCTTGGTTGAGCTTTAACAAGCGGCCCTGTGTTTTGTTGACACTGCAACAAAGCTCTCATTTTCCTGCTTTGAAAACATAGTAAAAAGCCTTAGGCATAGCAGTGACACATGTTCCTTAGAGAGACTTCAGAACTGCAGTCAGTTTTATTTTTCGTTTATTCCCTTTGCTTATTATGAAGAATTCACTTATAGTCCTGAGGGTGTTAGTGTTCAGTCTCTGCGAACTGTTGATTTGATTCTGCATTGTTAATGATGCACGTAGTTTGATTCCATAGATTCTAAAAAATATTTTAATAGGCTAGGGAACACAAGTGCTATGTTGTAGGGGTGCTCAGAAAGCATGGGAGTTGGAGTAATCTGAATATATGCAGTGAAGTATTGAATTCTGACTCCTTAGAGTACTGCCTCTGTGTCTATAATATCAAATTGTATTATTCGGTTTATACTGTTTTATTCTTTCTGTTCTGAGACCTTACACAGAACTGTGTGCTCTCCCTTTTTGTTGCTTATGCTGTAAATTTTATTACCTGGTGCTGGTGTTGATGCCACAGACACTAGTTGCTACTGATGATCCGTGTTTTATCCTAGTAATTCACTTTTTTCCATCCAGAACAGTAGATGACTCTAGTAGGGATTTTTCCTTTTTGTCTGTACTTCTCTGCAGAGGTAAAAGTAAGCGGGTGTACTCTGGTGTGCAGCTCTGGCAAGAGCTGGCAGACCTGTGGCAAAAGGCATCAGGGAGCTATTGGAAGAGCTGGCAGGAACCCGGGTTGCAATAGGACAGTCCCTGTAAGATAAGTTAAGTTACTTTCATTGCTGCTTCTCTGTTTTCAGTTTTTTGGAGTTGCGATGGCTCAGCAATATCTTCTGTTCTATATTTTAGAGAGTCTGCACCTCGGTCTGATATATGTCTGTCCATCTGTCTGTGAGTCAGTTTGTTCGAGAATTCCACCTAAACAATAAGAGAGAGCTTCACCAAATCTGATATGCAGCTTCCTCTTATTGTAACTGAACATGAGGACATGGTTTGGTTGTGGCAGAACAATGGGATGTGCATGGAATGTGATTGTTTCTCATCAAACAGAAAGGGAGGAGTGTGATAGCAGTGACAGTTATACTCCAGAATGACCACAGGTGGCAACAAGCACCCCACCATCCTGGATTGTCTCAGGGGGCAACTGCCAGTTGGGCTGGACTGTGGGTGGCCCCCGTTGCCCTCAGGCCACCTCCAGGGAGAAGCTGCAGGTAGAGATGTAAGAAATTAGTCGACTATCTGATCAGCATAAGCTTATCGATTAGCAATGCGACTAGTCGATTCCCCCTCCCCCTCTGCTGCCTCTATCAGAGAGAAGCGGGGGGGGGGGGGAGAAGAAGGGAAGGGAGAGCAGAAGCTGATGCTGGGGGGAGCCCACTTAAAAGTTGGTTCTCTCAGCACCATCTCTGTGGGGGGCAGAGGACGCAGAGGCAGATCAGGAAACAGCATGGCTGGGGACTGAAGCAGACTCCACTTCTGCCGCAATTCTGCTTTTGAAAGGTACGAGATCCCTGCCAGGGCTCTTGTACATTTCAGAGGATTGGAGCTGCATGGAACAAGGGGCCAGTAGGGCCCCTGCTGGTCCCGCTCTCCCGGTGGGGCATCCTTTTGAAATGTACAAGAGCCCTCCTGGGGCTCTTCTTCATTTCAAAGGCTCAGGTGCCGCAGGAGCAAGGGGCCTGTGGGGGAGTTCCCTGTTGGTCCCACAGTCCCTGTGGGGCTTCCACTTTTGCTACAGTTCAAAGGTGGAGGCGCTTTTATCGACTAATTTAATAGTCGATGGAAATCCCTAGGCTGTAGGTGACTACTACTGCCGCTGAGGAGAAGCCAGTGTGAGTCACGCTGGCTCCAGGGAGAAGTTGGCAGTTGGGCCACATGATGCCCTGGGGAGAAGCCAGTGGGTGCCCCAACCCCCCTCCCATGTCTTCTAAGCCCCTGAGCCATGTCTTCTAACCCCCTGCCCTGATGCTGGCATCCCCACCCTCTGCCCTGAGTTCCTCCTCCCACTCAATCCTGATTTCTGATCCCCCTCCCACATTCCCAAGCCCCTACCTTGACACCTGCACCCCCAACCCTTGCAGCTGCCTGTCCTGAACCCCTTCTTAAGGATCCTAGCAATACTGGGTAAATGTGTTAATAAATTTTAACATTATGTGAATTAGGATCCCAAGTCAGCCTTGGGCATTTACTTATGACTTGTCTTCACTAGACTTTTGTACCTCAAGATAGTTAGCAATTTGTAAAAGCTAGTCTGGACACTTTCCAGTTTGATCTAGATTTGTTCTTTATCCTATGTTGATCCATGGAGTGAAGAACAAATAATTGAAACCTTGAGGGAACATGTGGAAAATGTCTTTACTAGGGATGTTAGATATCAATTAATTCAATAATTGCGCAACTGCACAAAATCTTAGTTGTTACATGATTATTCAGTAGTTCCTAAGAGTGAGGCTGGCAGCATAAAGAAGCAGCAGCATGGGGCGGCAGCAGCCTCTACGCTGGGGGCCCAGGCTGATAGAGGCTGTGCTCCAGCACATGTGGAAAGCCGACTTAAAAATTATATACAAAACAGTGAATTTCATGTTGAAAAACTGCTTTGAAACAAAAAATAAAATGGTTCCATTTTGACATGGATAACTCTGTTTTTCTGAACGTTTTGTCAAAATTGACACATTTTGAAAATTTTTAGCTTCGATAAAAACATCACTCTGCCAAAAAACTGTTTTGATGAAATTTTTTAGCTCCACTGATAACTGCATTGAGTTAATTGGCAATCAGTTAATACAGTATACAAAAGTCCAGTGAAGACAAAAAGAAAGACAAGATAGGTGAGGTAATATCTTTTATTGGACAACCTTCTGCTAGTGGAAGCTACAAGCTTTTTAGCTACAGACTTCTTTAGTACATTTCTCCTGTTTAAGACCAATGTAGTTACACTGAAATGATATAAAACTGAAGTAATATAACAGTGACTCACCCCAATTAAGTCTTACTGCCAGATAGAGGGCAAGCCCCAAATTTAGCATCTTTGGGCAATCATGTAACAGACCCAGTTCTAATCCTTTCAATCTGGGCTGTAATAAGGATGGTGCAAGCGGGGTGCTTGTGAGGGCGCATCATAATCAGGGGCACAAAGACGCAATAAGTAAAAATAATAAGCTGCAAAAGCGAAGAGTGCAACATGTGCTAACCTGAGGAGAGGGGGTGCATAATTCATATTTTGTCTCAGGCGCAGAAATACCTAATTCTGGCACTGCTTCCAATTAATTGAGTCAGGCGTTCACAGTAACTTTGTCATTTGTCATCGTCCATTTTTTCTTGTTTTATTTTGATTGTGGATCTTAATTCCTAATTCTGGAGATAGGTAATTTTTTGGAAAACAAAAGCTGAAAGCTGAAGGTCTAGGTGAGAACATGACAAATTAATTTAACTGGTACATTATTGCTCTGTATGGATGTTAAATTTAGATTAATCAACTAATTGAATAGTTTGCATTGATTGTTTGATTAGTCAATAAGGGCACCTCTACTTTTGAAATGTAGCAAGAACCCTGTCGGCTCTTGCTACATTTCCTAGGTGGAAGTGCCACAGAGAGCATGAGGCCAGCGGGGGGACTCAAGCAGTCCTCCACTGGCCCTGCGCTCCCTGCTTTTGAAATGTACAAGAGCCCCCTCTGCGGCTCTTGTACATTTCAAAAACAAAGCGCGAGCGGGGAGCACGGGGCCAGCGAGGGACTGTTTGAGTCCTCCGCTCCCGTCTGCTCCCCACTCTTCCTACATTTCAAAGGCAGAAGTGCTGCTAGTTCCCCGCTGCACCCCTGATCCCCCCTCCACAGAGACGGTGCTGGAGGGAGCCACCTCTTAAGTCGGCTCCCCTCCAGCACCGGCCCCTGCTTTCAGGTAGGAATAAGAGATCCTCTGGAAAAGGGCTTTATTCCGGAGGATTGCGCCAGTCTAGACGCTTTTTTCCGGCTTTTCCCCAAGCCGGAAAAAAAGCGGCGGCCATGTTTATTTAAATCCCGCGGGGGATATTTAAATCCCCCGCGGATTTCCCTATTCCAAAGTTGGAAATTAGCATGGCTATTTCGTAATAGGGGCCAGTTTAGACGTAGCCTAATGGTGAAATAGCATTCCTCTTGTTAGCTAGGGATACTGGATTCTGGAGATAGTATCTAGCTCAGGAGAGAGGCTTTCTTATTCTGACCTAAGCAAGTTGACTTTTTCACTGTATTCTGACCTAAGCAAGTTGACTTTTTCACTGCATTCAAAATGCATGTCTCCAGTGTGCTCACTGGCTGACTGTTGCTGCATCTGATTTACTGGGCTCTCATGGATCCTTGGCTTTTCTCTCTATTGTAACATTTTAATGATATGTTTTTGTGAACACAAGTTCTTTTTACAATTTCATATTTTACCAGAGAACTCAGTCCTGTTCAACTCCCCCAAATCTACACTTTTCAAGTCAGATTTCCCAGGAAGAAAGTCAAATAAATTAGAAATGGGGAACACATTTGTATAATCAATATTTTCTTCAATTTTTTAAAGGTGACCCATGAAGGAAATGAAGTGGGCCTGTGTCTCACCATTTTTTTACAATATACAGTGACGACCTGACCAAATTCGTGTTTTTGTTGTTGTTTTTTAACATTTGAAATTCAAGTCCTGTCCAGTCTATAAGATTCTATGACTGTGTTAGCCATTGCAGTGTAAGCAAGACTACTGAGAAGTTAGCCTTTTTAAATATTGCATTTGTTAAGCTTTCTGTTGTGTATACTGCTGATCAAGTGCTTTACCACCTTGTACTCCATCATGTAACCCTACTTATGTCTAGGGGTGTAAGCGACTAGTCAACTATCTGATAAGCAAATGCTTGTCGGATAGTCAACTAGTGACTTGACTAGTCTCCTCCCCCCCGCCCTGGCTGCCTGTATCAGAGAGAGGCAGCAAGTGGGCGGGGGAGCAGGAGCCAGTGCTTAAAAGCTGGTTCCCCCCAGCACCATCTCCATGGGGGGGCGGAGGAGGCACAGGCATAGCGGGGGGACCATGCGCAAGCTGGGAATCAGCTGATTCCTGGCTTGCACCCAGTTCCCCCACCCCTGCTGCGCTTGTGCTTTTAAAATGTATTAAGAGATTGTGCCTCTTTCTCCCCTACCCCCTAGCACCGGCTCCAGTGACTCGACTACCCAGTAAGTATATATTTATTGGGTGGTTGACTACTCAACTAGTTGCTAACATCCCTAGTTCTGGTTAATCAGTGGGGATGGAGCAGCCCCCTACCCTCCACAGGCGGGAGCACTCCAGCTGGCCGGAGCAGTCCCTGTCCACGACAGGCCTGGCCTGGGTGTGCCATAGGCAGGGGTTCTTCAAACAGTCTGCCCCTCTTTAATCAGTTAACCAGTTAAATGGAATTTTACATTCCAAGTCCTAACCACTGGTCTATCCTCCCTGGGAACCTTACAACTGTGTATAAGAAGGAATTGTTGCGTAGGTAGAGGCGTTAGAACAAATTTTATAGTGGGGTTGCTGAAAGCATTGAACAAAACTGCACACCCTGTATATGATGAAAACCACTTCCAGCCAGGCAGTGCAGCTGCACCACTGTGACAAGTTGTTTTTTGTGAAGGCCTAAAAGCTTTGTCACCTTGTTCTGAAATAATTGTAATCTGATGACTTGAGGACCTCTGGGGCATGCTATGCTATTAAGCCATTTCTCCCACTAACTTTTGAAAATGGGGGGAAATAGGAGGAGTGGAAAAGGGCTGATTTGAGCTTTTGGTTTACTACTATATTTTTGTTATGTTTGGGTGTTAATTTTGTTGTAAAGTTAAGTTATGCCTGCAGCATATGAAGAGTAATGTGTATATAGCCATATTTTTGTATGGTTGTATAGCACTGATCATGATGGGGTCCTGGTCTATTAGCAGGTTTTAGGAGTTTTTTTTCTAATTGTCTTTGCATTTTAAGAATTGGCCATTTTAAAGTGCTGTGACAGAACTGGAAGGCACTGTTAATGTTCTCTATTAGAGTGCTAATTCAGCATTGATACAGTGATAACATTTGTAAAAGGCAACAGGACTGTTTGAAGATAAACTTGAAATCAGCCATTCTGTAATGTGTGTGGTTTTCATTCTTTCTCGTTTTTTTTTAACTCACTGAAGATAAGCATTGCCAAACTTGCCAAGCGTGGCCAAGGTTCACTTCTGTTTCACCAAATTCCATTTCCTTACACAAGTGAAATAATTTATGGTCAAATGTGGTAACTTTGGTTTGGTTGATTATTTCATCTTGTTCCTCCAGCTTCTAACTTAGTACTCCCTCGAATAGAAATAGCAAGATATATATTTGCAATTTAAATTTCAGCACTGTAACCCATTGGTTTTTCTGGGTCCCTGCCTGCACCCTTAGCTACCTGAGTTTAACCCTTTAGTCACCAAGTGCTGGCCAGCACTCTTCCTATCCATCCCACCTTGTGAAGGCAAACCCTGACTATTTCTCTTGGCCTGAGTCATACTGCTGGAAGTGTAGGGGTTTGTTAATTCTGCCTTCAGTTCACCTTTAAACTTCTACATGTTGCCTCACCCACACCTCTTTTCTCCTTACCTATTGGGAAGTATATCACTTGGGGGTTCCTTTGTGAGTTCACTCTGCTTAATTTTTGTGTCTGCAGTGTTGTTGATTCCATGTTATGTTATATGGTCCTGTGCAGTCTTATCATGTGCTCTCTTAAGATATTCAACAGAGCTTAAAGACCTAAATTCTTCATTTTGTGAAGTCAATGCAGCTCTGCATGAAAATAGATACCTGTCTGTACACTGTCTCTTGCGAGGTCAAGCCTTAACTGTTCACTTGCTCAATACATGGAAAAATATCAGAAATCCCTGGAAACGTTGACAGACAAGAAAGGGAAAAGACACAAAAATCATGGGATCCATCCCTCTTAGGACAGTCATGGTAAATTAGCACGGGGAGGGAGGGAGGAAGGAAGGTTATCCTCTGCCAGTCTTAAGAATGAAGTGATCAAAAGTTGGTGTAAAACTTAGACCGTGCTAGGACTCAAGCTGGCAAGTCCGCTTTACTTATTTGCTTTTTGACTTTTCAAAAGTCTGTTCAAACATTGAATATTCCTTGACGAACCTGATCTTCCAGTCTGACTGAGAGATGCTTCATACCTGAGGGGGGTTTTGTACATCTTGCTGCCCCTAGGTTATGGGACTTGATGAGGCTCTTTAGTGCTGACCTCTGCCTTCATTTAATGCTGCTGCTGCTGCTTCTACCTCACAATAATGGGTTGGAGCAAAATAGTGCAGTCATGGTTGTCTTTAAAGGGCTGGGATTTCCATGAGTATTCTGTGTAATCGGTCTGTTTTGTCTAATTATCCCTGTCACAGACTAAGGCTCCAATATTGCAGGCACTACACAAATGCAGAACAAAAACACGGTCTGTGCCCTGATGAGCTTACAATCTAAGTAAATGAAGTGTAGCTAATCGGGGGTTACTGCTCTCTGTTACTAGTGAGAGACATGAGTTCATTTTACTCAGGTCTCTGTTCCCCAGACTGTCAGATGGTACAAGTGCTGGTTAGGGAGTATATTCAGCCCCTGGAAGTGGCAAAGTAAAGAGTTGCATTGACTACCTTTGAAAGTTGCCTCATTTGAGGGTTCTTAGTTGTGGATAGTAGGTGATCATGCATATTCTTGTTAGCATGAGGAAGATCTTGTGGGAAAACAGTAGTAGCAGTCTATAAAAGAGACATCGTGTTGTTAGAATGCTTGGAACGAACTACCTTCCAAGGAAGTGCTGCCTTTCCTGGGGATTGCTTATTTTTTCATGACCTTGTCCTTCCTCTGCCTCTCTACCTACAATGAACTGTCATGCTTATAAAGGTCGTGATTTCCACAGCCATCCAGTTCAAAGTCTTCTACTTAGCCACAGAGCATGAAGTAGCGTTGCAAGCTAATACACATCTACACTTGGGATGTAAGCAACTAGTTGGCTATCCAGTAAGCATAAGCTTATCGGATAGTTGACTAGTGACGCAACACTAGTTGCTTCCCCTCGCCCCTTGCTTCCTCTGTCAGAGAGAGGCAGCAAGGGGGGGGAGCCAGTGCTGGGAGGAGCCATCTTAAAAACCGGTTCCTCCCCCCCCCCAGCACCATCTCTTTGGGGGGCAGGGGAGGTAGAGGCACAGCGGGAAATGGTGCGAGTGGAGACTGAAGCAGTCTCCGCTGGTGCTGGTTCTGCTACGACTCTGCTTTTGAAATGTCTTTGCATTTCAAAGATTGAGGCACTGCAGGGAGTGAGGGGCTGGTGGGAGAGCCCCACTGGTACTCCTGTACATTTCAAAGGTTGAGGTGACGCAGGGAGTGTGGGGCCAGTGAGGGAGTCCCCTACTGGCCCCACGCTTTCTGCAGGGCTTCTGCTTTTGAAATGTATAAGAGCCCCTGGGTTCCCTGCGGGGCTTCCTTTTGATATGTACAAGAGCCCCAGGGCAAGGCTCTTGCTGCAACAGTTCGAAGGCTGAAGCGCCCTTATCGACTAATTGAAAAGTTGATGGAAATCCCACTGACTATTCAATTGGTTAATTAATCTAAATTTAACATCCTATTCTATTCCCTACCTCGCTTACACCTGGGTTTGAGACAATCATCTCGGGGGGTAAGAGGTTAGTTGAGTTTACATGCTCATTCATTTGTTAGCATCTCTACTGGGACTGCCAGTAATGGTGCCCTCTTGTGCCAACCATAGCAGTGGTATGTACTGACATGGATGCCTGTCAGCTTAGAAATTGACTAAGACCACCAAATTATTTTTCATGGTCCACTCAACAGTCATCAGATGGTGGTAACTTCCAGATACAGTCGCTCCCTGAGTTGCAAACTGTCAAGTTATGACCGTTCTCACTTACGACCAAAGCTCCCATGGAGCGGTCCTAAAGGCGGTCCCTGAGTTACGAACGCGACCCGCACTTATGAACAGCGTGGTCGCGTGTAACTCAATGGGGTCCGAGTTACGAATAGTTCGAGTTACGGACTAAGTGTTGATCCGTAACTTGTTTGTAACTCGGAGAGTGGCTGTACTACTACTACTCAGCTACTTGGTTGGCTTTGGAGATTAGGTATGGGGTTTTTTGTTTTGTTTTTTGTTTTGTTTTTCAGTTTTAGTTGGCAATCCAAAGCACCGTTGCACCTGCCTGTCGCTCATCTGTCATACTTGCCACCACCGGAACAGCTGTGCAGCAGCAGTCACCATCTGTCTGTCTGAGGACTGATTGCTAGTGCACACATTCAGGAAGTAAATTATAAGAAGAATTTTTAATTTGCTCTCTGCATGTTAAGACCTAAGTAGTGCAAAAAACTCCCCACAGAGACGGAAAGAAAGAAAAAGTCTAGCTGTACCTAACCATCTGGCCACATAAACTATGCAGCTGCTGTTAGTGACACGCCGATTTCTTTCAGACCAGCTGAGGCAGTCAAATGAACAGCATGGTGAGTATATAACAGTGCACATTAATATTAGCAAACAATCCTGTCAAAATAAGGTGGAATTTAGGACAGAACCTCCCAAGTGCTCTAAAATCTTAGTGGCCTTTGTGATTTGGAAGGCAAACAAGGTTTCAGTACCCATAAACTTTCAGAGTCAAATCCTATGCTTTTAAATATATGGTGGGTAGTTTTGAAAAATTAAACTGACATCAACTAGTCAAAGGACTGTGATCTGCACAAGATACAGTGGGACTCCTGCTTGTTTAAAATTAAGCACCTGCTTTAGTGCTGTGCTGGATCAGGGCCTAAATCTAGTTGCCACCATTGCCAACTCTCATAATTTTATCATGTGAACCATAGGACTTCAAATACCAGAGGGAACCCTCCTCCCCCAATGTATTATTTTAACCCAATCTCATGGTTTTTGTGATCTGAACTTGTGATTTTTGGGAGGTTGGCAATGCTGTGATATGGAAGATGGAGAGATTGTACAGTACAGGCCCTGAGGCATGATGGAAAGAGTGATACAATCTTCCTTTTTAGTCCTGTTCACTAGGAAGAGAGGTGTGGACCACTCGACTCCTCTGAGAGGTCTCATTTTTCTAGTGGCCTAGGGCCTGATCTATCACCCAATGAAGTCAGAAATAAAGTTCCTATGTACCCATTAGAAATCCAGACCTTGGCTAATTTTGATTTTTACTTTGTAATATCAATAATGAGTTTAGTGCAGAACATTTGTCAGGGACTGATCACTGGCACGGGGTAGATGGCCCCCTGATGTGCAAAGGCCCATCTACTCCTGCCATGCAGTCATTAATCTCGAAAAAATGTGTTGTGTCTCAGTTGTTGTTGCTTAGGCTAATGCTTCTTAGAGCCCATAAGTGCCCTCTTTTAGTTGTTTAGCTTCATGATTACTGAATGACATAGTGCATGATAATCCCGCAGGTTAGCTCTGCAGAGCTTTTATCTCTGGAGCGTGAGGACAGGGTTGAGTTGGACTTGTGGCTTCTGCCTGGTCCCACAGAGCATTGCTACAGGATCTACCCAAATTTCAAATGTTGAATTAATACCATACTGAAACCACAGTACTCACTCTGTCTTCTTTTTAAATCAATTTTAGTTTAGTGAAAAAGAATTGTCACTAAGCATGTTACTTAGTAAGTTCTGAAATATTCATTGACCTGGTCCAATCCCTCTGGATAGGTAGGGCTTTATATATGTTAAACAAGTTTTATAGTAATCCTGATCACAATTGACTTGACTTTCTGGAGCCCAAGGATGCATTGCTAGAGCCCTGCATGGATACAATGTCTACTTGGAGATGTGGATATCTGTGGATAGAAATCTGTATCTGCTGGTTCGCAGCACCCCAAGTAGATGCTATAGACAAAGGAGTGGGGCATGGTGCTGCCACTTCCAGGAGCCATCTCCCTGCACTGGCAGCTAGGGATGTAACTGGTTAACCAATTAAACAGGAGGATGAGCTGGGCTGCAACGGACCTTTATTCGTCATGTACGGGGCAGGGAGGTGGCTCCCCAGGAGCTGATACACATGGGGAGCTGCATGTAACTGTGAAGGTTAACGGATGACTCATTGGTTAACTGCGTACCCCGTTACACTTTCACATAACTATTTCCTACATAGTCTTCCCAGTCGTCTTGAATGAAATTGAGAACAGGACTTAAATAACTACCAGTTGTGAACTCAGACTTTTACAGAATGCTTCCTTTCCCTTTTGCCCCAACCCTCACTGCCCTATATTGAAGCTTGCCTTCGTTGTTATAAAGCCGTCTTTGCTTTTAAAACCTACAACATGCGGTGTCTGCTTACATCGCTAATCTGATATCATTTTGCACCCCTTGCTTCTCTACCAGTGACACCAGCCTTGCTGCCCCTTTAAATACATTCATTCATGCATTGGTGTTTTCTCCCATGCAATTTCTCAGCTGCACATGTCCTTTACTTACTTTACTAAGGCACCTCTGTTGTCTAAAACTCATGTCTCTACTGTCATGCCATCAAGAAGTAGGGAGGAAATCAGAACAAAAAAGAAACAAACCACAAAAAGGCATTTTTTTAAAAAACAGGAACAGAAACAGCAAGATATGTACTTGCCACAGTGCATAACTGAGTGTTCTTATTGTCATTGCTTTGTCCTTCTTCTTGCTTTATTACCCTAACTTGTGTGTTACATTTGTAGACTTCCGTCAGAAAAGTTCATAGCTATAATTTTTTACCTTAAGTGCTCAGTATATCCTGGCTGATTTTAATAGTAATAATTAATAGCTGTAAATTGTTACCCGGACAGTACCAAACTCTTCCTCAGATCAAACAGCAGTCCTGAAAAAGACTGAATACATCTACAGATAGTACAGTGAAATGTGAATGCTTTTTGCTATTGCACGGGCCTATAAGTTAGCACAGTGGTTTTCATTTTTTTTTCTCATGACCCAGTTGAAGAAAATTGTTGATGCCCATGACCCAACATAATTTGCCTAGAGTGTAGGCCCCAGGGTGGGGCTGAGGATGAGAACTTTGGGTTGTAGGAGAGGGCTCTGGCTTTGGGGTGTCAGGGCTGTGGCAGGAGGGGCTTACCTTGGCCAGTCAGTGGTGTAGCAGGGATACTAAGGCTGGCTTCCTGCCTCTCCTTGCACTACAGACCATGCTGGGCCCCAGAAACAACCAGTAGCAGGTTCCCAGCCAATGGGAGTGCAGAGCTCGTGCTCAGGGCAGGGGCAGTGTATAGAGCCCAGTGTACTCTCTCCACTCCCCCTCTCTGCCACCTAGGAACTGGGCCTGTTGCTGGCTGCTTCTGGGGCGTAGCACGGTCCGTGGAGCAGGACAGGCAAGTAGCCTGCCTTAGCACTCCCCTTGTCATCTGATCACCTTGCAACAATGGAACCCAGTGCATGACATTCCATGACTCAGTACTGGGTCACAACCCGCGGTTTGAAATCACTTAGCAGATAAAACCTTTACATGGGTTAGGACTTGATCCAGCATGTCACTGTTGTCAGTAGAAAGACTCCCAGGCTATGTCTACACTGGCGGCTTCTTGTGCAAGAACATCTTGCGCAAGGATTCTTGTGCAAGAAGTCTTGCACAAGAAAACGTCCACACTGCCATGTGCGAGTTGTGCTTTTGTACAAGAGCGCTTATGACAGTGTGGATGATCCCATTTTAGCCATAAGGTTTTCTTGCGCAAGAAATCTCTGCCCAGTGTCCATACTGCCCTCTTGTGCAAGAGCTCCTGTGCAAGAGGGCTTACACCTGTCTTGCGCAAGAAGCCCTCTCTTACCACGCTGTACTGTAAATTTCCTTGCGCAAGAGCGGGTGGGCAGTGTGGATGCTCTGTGGATTCTTGCGCAAGAACGGCCCTACTTGCGCAAGAAGCCGTGAGTGTAGACATAGCCCCATTGATGTTAGTGAGCTTTGACTCAGCTGTTAGAGCACAGAATGCTTCCTTTCTCTTTTGCCCCAACCCTTACTGCCTTATTGAAGTCCTTCTGCTGGATTCAGCTGGATCCACTGGTTCATGGGAAATGGAGCTGTTTCAAGGAGAGTTCTAGTGTTGTGACTTTGGTGGTCAATTCTCACATTAACCTGGCATTGCAGAAGTGTTATTCTCTCTGTTTTGGGGTACCAGTTGTGGCCTCTGGCTTCCGTAAAATACTATCCTTTTCTCTCTCCCTTATTTTGTCCAATATTTGCTAACTCCCAACAGTACTGAGTATGGCAGATTGGATGAGAATGGGATAATTTGGTTCTTTAACCACAACTGGATTTTTTTAGTTATTCTCACTACACCAAACCTCTCATCTCTCTATAAAGTTGTCACTAAGGGTTACAGCTATTCTTGACAGGAAGGCTTCTATTAGCTGAAGATGTTTACCTTTGGAAGAGTCTACTTGGCGTGTGGTCTGACACTTCTGTCAGCAGAATCTGGGCACTGGGCACAGATTCTCCTGTTGAAGTCATGGTGGGGTTAACTTTATTGTGAGTTCCATACACAGGCTGACTGCAAAACCAGATCCTAAGATAGCAAGTATGTATTAAGGATATTAGAATATGCCCATTGGGATGGGTTTTGAAAAGTGCTGAGTGTTGGCCTAACACTGAAGTTAATATTCAGATTTATGTTGTCTAAAGCAGAAGCAGACTTTTCAAAGCAGACTCTGGAACTAGCTGTTCTGTGCTCCTGATTTTTTACTCCAGTGTGGCTCCACTCTTACCTCCAGGCCTAACTATTCCCTTAGCTTCAACGATTAGGCCACACCACCTCCAACCCAAGTTGTGTTCCTGACGTCTGTGCTCATGGCTGCTGGGGGCAGAATAGAAGAGGTCACTAATGTGTGACACTAAGACTTCAAGTAGCATATCCACAGGTTCTTTGTGCTGCAATAAGCTGAGTTTCTTTATGATTCTTTTCCAGTGAATTGTGGGAGAATCTGTCCTCCTATGTCTATAGAAGGAATTGTGGGAAGGCATTGGAGGACTACCAGCATTTGAATGATTCCGAATGTGTCTCCTCACTGTAAAGTTGGTGGGTTTACTAGCCCCAGAGCAAAAGAGCATCTTGAACATCACCATATTTGGGTCTGGATTTTTTTGTGTGGACCCCTGGAGGGATTTATAGGCAACGCTCAAGTAAGAGTGCAGGCTACAGGGTGCTGGAACATTTTTAGGGTGTGTGCGCTGATGATGCAAACCATGTATTTGGTGTTTCTTACTACTGCCTTAAACCAGTGGTTTTAGGATCACTTCTAGTTCCAGTAGCACTGGCAGGCTAACTCTTCAGTGAAAACCTATCCTTAGTGAGTCTGTAGTTGTTCTCTGCTGATTATTCCTTCCTAAGAAAGAGGCTGTAAAGAGTGGGATAAGAGAGGCCTTAGCTGAGGAGAGGAATTAGTTAAAGTTGTTCTGTAGAGGGAAAGGTAAACCAAAGTAGCAGAGAGGATCATTTGCCCTTACCCTGCTGTAGATTAATGCTGCTTTTAGCTTTTAAAGGATTTTTGTAATTCTTGCTGCATATCTTTGCCACTTGCTTCTTTTTGCCTGTCCAGAATGTAATAAAAAGGTGACATGTTTTTATACAGAAAAACTCACTTCTTTAGGTGGATCACCTGGGAATAAAACTAAGAGTTTGGAGGAGCAGTTGTTCACCACAAGTTACTGTCTTCCCCAGTTTGCAAAAATCAAGCTCCACAAGCAGTTTATCTTCAGTTGCAACAGCAGAAAAGGATCTCAGACAGATGATCTTGGAATGGGAAACAGGTTGCCGTCAATAGTTTTAAAGACAATAACAAAGCAAATTGTATTGTTAATTCCAGGTGCAACCTTGACTCCAGTGAAGTCAGTGGGAATTTTTTCATTGATTTCAGTGGGGCCAGGATTTCAGCTTCCAGCTATAATTTTCAGGTCAATTTACCAAGATGGCTAAGGAGATACAAGTTTATTTAAAAAAAAAAAAAGTAGTGATTTTCACCCAGGAGAAAAACCCAAGTCCTCATATGTCACTCTGAGCATAAAGTAATTTTCAGAGTTATTTTTCAGTGAAAATAGTAATCTACAAATGTGTGCAGGACCTGATCCAATGCCCATAATGTCAGTCAGAGTCTAGAAAAGGACTGAAGTGAAAAGATTGAGGACCCCACTTAACCTTGGCCTTGACGTCACTATAAAGTGCTCATCTTGGCACAGTGCACACTAGTTATTAGAAGCCTTTTGGAGGTCAGCAATAACAGGAGAAACACCCCACAAGTGGAAATATGCAGAGGCCTCTACAAAATAGGATCTGTGTTTATGCAGACTCAGCAGGCCAAAGAGGAGAGCACAGTTAGTATGCTCTGTCCTTGCATTCCAGCCTTCCCCCACACTCTCTAGTAAGTTTAAGGCCTTGTCTGTACCAGAACAATTTGCTGGTAGGGCTTTCCAAGAAAATCCCTATTATTTTACTATATAGCTTGCCCCAGTTCCACATATATAATAAACTATGCCAGCAAACAGACTTGATTGCTGACACAGCTCTATCTATACAGTACTAAGGCTTTTGCTGGCATACATACCTATGTGATTTTTTTTCATACTGCTAATCACTATAGCTATGCTGGCAAAGCTTTCTGGTGTAGACCAGGCCGTAATGTAATTAATAATAGCACTTATCTCGGTAATTTGGGGATGCCCCAATAGTAAAATCTGCAGTAGAAATAGGTTTGTGGCATCGCTGATGCAGACACTCATGTAGTGGACCTTGGCTCTGCAGACTGTTAGGTTTATCAAAGCTTAATTTCAATTACCATGTCAGTTTTTCATGTTTATTGTTTTGCTTGCATGCTTTTATCCCACGGCCACTGAAATGGAAGACCTAGTATGCTGGTCATTCCTTGTTGGAATGAACATCATATTGCTAACATCCGATGGCAGAAATTAGAAACCTATGTGATTGCTGAGACTATTAAAATTAGGCAATAAGCGTAGTGTGTGCAGCACTTTCAGTTCAGCTCAGTACTGACTTGCAACATGTCTTGCTTATTCCAGTCTTAAGCATGGTTCATCTACAGTGAAAACATGAAGTTGATTTTCGAATATAGATGTTGATTTTATATATAATTGCACATATAAACACATATGTTCAGAGCTGTTCAAATCCATGGATATCTGCTTTTATATATGCATCTGGGGATGTGGATGCAGAAATCAGTGGCTCATTTTGCAAATACAAATTTTGTAGGTGGAACTGTGCAAATACGTAGACTTAAATCCATGGGTATCCACAACTGTGGATGTGGATGCAGATATACACAGATTTTTTGTGCAGAGGCAGATGCGGATATCAGTTTTTGTATCCATGCAGGGCTCTACATATGTTATGTGAACGTGGTTCAGTATCATATATTGTGCTTTTGAATGTCTCATCAATACTCTGCCCACTAATTTCTCCCTGCTAGAATTACTAGCATTCTGAATCCATGCAACTTTCAATAAATGCAATTTAAAGAAAATCACCTGTCATTAGATATTTCCTTCTTCATCCCAATGTTGCAATTATCCTAGAATTTCACTGGTTCAAGGTTCTTTCTGAGATGGGCCAGGGCACCTCTGTGGCAGAGGTGAGGAGTGTTCTAGCCCCCCTGCTTGCCTCCTTTAATTGATTAACAGGTTAAACAATATGGCTGTGTCTACACTGGGCCACTTATTCCGGAAAATCAGCCGCTTTTCTGGAATAAGCTGCGAGCTGTCTACACTGGCCCTTGAATTTCCGGAAAAGCAACGATGCTCTACTGTACAAAATCAGCTGCTATTCCGGAAAAACTATTCTGCTCCCGCTCGGGCATAAGTCCTTATTCCGGAACACTGTTCTGGAAAAGGGCCAGTGTAGACAGCCCAGTAGTCTTTTCTGGAAAAAAGCCCCGATCGCGAAAATGGCGATCGCGGCTCTTTTCCGGAAAAGCGCGTCTACATTGGCCACAGACGCTTTTCTGGAAAAAGGGCTTTTCCGGAAAAGCAGCCTGCCAATGTAGACGCTCCTTTTCCAGAAAAACTGAAAACGGAATAGTATTCCTTTTTAAGCATTTCCGGAAATTCTTGCCAGGGTAGACACAGCCTATGTGTAACAGGTTAGCCAGTTTAGTGGGATTTTACATCCCAATTTTAAACTGCATCTGCTACCTCTTTGTTTTATATTATTTCCAGTGTGTGTGGTAATGGAAACTCCTCTTTACCAGTGGGTGTAACTATCTGGATTGGTGTTAATGAGCCAGTCTTCACTAAAGAAGACAGAGCGAGAAAGAGAAAAGCAAACACAAAAATGTCCTTGTCAGCTTTAAGTATAAGGTTGCCAACTTTCTAATTGCACAAAACCGAACACTTTTGTCCCGGTGTCTTTTTAAATTACATTTGTTAAATGACAGTAAATGTTGAGATTCAAAAAGTTAAAGGTTTGTATGCTGTTTAAACACAAATTGTCAATTTCACATTTCAACATATACAAAGTAAATATCTTAAACCAGTGAGGGGCAACTGAGGCTAGTGAGTGGGCCACCTAAGTGGCTGTCCTTCAACTCAGTGGACTGCAAGATTATCATAACCAAGACAGTCTCCTGGAATAGGGTAGTTTTGCTAACTGCATTTGTGTACCTAGAATTTGCAGGGTGTGCTGATTGAACTGGGGCAGCTCTTTGATTACAATGTAGAGTGCAATCCGCACGCAACTAACTTCATGTGCCCTTGCTTTAAAGTGCATCTCATTACTGTCAAACCAGTAGTAAAAAAATTTCATGGATGAAAACCAACATTTTTCTTACTTCTTTTGTCTGTGAACTTTGGTGATTGTTGATAGATATATGTGTTTGTTGGTTTATGTGTATAGGCTGAAATTGATGCGATCTGACATTTACCAATAAAACTTTAAGCCTTCCAAGCTTAGTGATGAAGTACTGGAGCATTGTGATGAGTAGAGATCCACAGATTCCAAAGTCAGAAGGAGACCACCATGATTATCTCATCTGATCTTTTTTATAACAGAGGCCATAAACTTTTTCTAAATAATTCCTAGAGCATATTTTTTAGAAAAACCTCCTTGTCTTTATTTTAAAATTGCGAGTGATGGAGAATTCACCATAATCACTGGTCAGTTGTTTCACTGGGTAATTACTACATGGTTGAAACATTTGCACTGTATTTCTGTTTGAATTTGTATTCAACTTCCAGTTATGCTCTACTCTGTGCATTGAATATGATCCTTTATTCTAGTGGTCGGCAGAAAGTGGTGCGTGGGCTGGATGTGGTTTGCCAGGGTTAGCCCTGGTCGGCCGAAAGACACTTTGTTTACCTGAGAATCCACAGGTACAGCTGCTCATAGCTCCTAGTGGCTGCGGTTCACTGTTTCCAGCCAATGGGAGCTGGGGCAAGTGGCATGGGCTGGGCAGTTCTCATTGGCTGGTAATGGTGAACCGTGGCCAACAGGAGCTGAAAGCGGCCATACATGAGGACTCTCAGGTAAATAAAGCATTCGGCAGCCTGCTAGGAGCTAACACTGACAAACCATGTCCATCCCACAGACTGCTTATTGCCTGTCACTGATTTATTCATAATGTTTTAGAACGTTTACACTACATTCTTTTTCATCTTCCTTTGCAGAGCTGCTTTTTTTTTTTTTTTTTTTTACAAGTTGCTGATCTTTTCCACCAAATTTTCTTGCCTGTTGGAATTTCTCTGTGACCCTGGGGAATATATTGCAGAGGTGCCTGCCATTCAGTCCTGTGTTCTGCACCCATCAGCAGGTAAGGTACTGCCATTGCAACACCTGCCACACACTGTTAAAATGCTTCCACTTCTCAAACATCCCTGCAGAGGGCTCAACTTCAATGAAATGAAGAGCTGACTCCTTTTAACTTCTGTATTGCATAGTGTCCCATAGCAACTCCACATTGTACTGTCTGCCACTGAAGAATTAGTGCATAACATGGCAGTATCTTGTGATGTTTAAAGTCAGCTCATGTCGATATGTATCTGTCTAGCCGTCTAGCAATAAAAAAAATGGCACCAGTAACCTTCCAATTGTGAATCCATTTGCAGCTGGATTAGAGTTAAGTCTGTGAAAAAGCAACATAAGTGAGTGTTTGAAGCCTGGCACTTTAGAGTTGGGGGGCTCTGCATAAATTCAGTTCATAGTCTGAGAACCCCCATAACATTGAGCTGGAGAGGGAGGTACTTGTAGACCATAAAGCCAATTTTAAACTGGATTAAAGATTTCAGACACTGTTTACCAATACATGATTCATTCATGTGTATTGCTATAAATTGAGTCCAAGGGATTAATATTTGGGATTATGGTTTTCAGGAAGTAAGATGTTTTTTGGGTTTCTTGGAATATTTTCTAGAAAATGCCAATCATCGTGGGTGTGGGCGGTGAAAGAGAGAGGAGGGAAGAGAGAGTGTGTATGTGAGTGTATGACAGAGATATTATGGTTCCTTACTAATCCTTTTCAGTGTGTTGTTTCTTTTAACAGTGATACCATGTATAGTTATGCTGATTTTTTTTTCTAGAACAAAAGCTTTCCAGTAACAGCTTTCAAATGATTTTTCTTCCCAAATCATCCCTTTTCTCACCCTTAAGTAGACCTTAAAGGAAGTTCATCCCACTGATTTGACTGAACTTCATCAGCAAAGCTCAGGATCTGCATTTTGCAATGGCTTCATTTTAAAAAAAATAATGTGGGTGACTCCCCTGATGGGTCTCATTGTAAAAATATTTAAACATTTTCTTGCAATACATAACCCCATATATGATGCTTTATTCTGAATTTATAGCAAGGAATAACTGCTGGGATATTCCTGGTGACATTTTTCACCCAAGTGTGTATTCACTCCCTATGCTCATAAATTCCAATGAGGAGGATTAGATTTCCCCATATATATGTGACTGTGTCTCACATAGGGCTGCTCATGAGCAAAGATGCTACTCAACATCAGGATGGCAAATTGCACCTTGTATTGGTATGATCAATTAAGTAATTTTTGGCAGATTATGCCTGTGTGTGTTCCAAGTGGAAGACTGCTCACACCCTTGTGCATGCCCTATGAGAACTAAGCACAGTCACAGTCCCTGCACTCAGGAGAAAATTAGGAAGGTCCACATTGTGACTGAATCTTATGTAGCGGGAGCACTCAAAAAACCTTCCCATCTTGTGAACCCAACATTATAGTCATAATCCTTGTGTGCTCCAGACTGAAGGACTGCTTCTGGTTAGTGTGCACAGCAGTACTGGCCACACTGGGGGTACGTCTAGACTACATGCCTCTGTCGCCAGAGGCATGTAGATTAGGCTACCCGACAGAGTAAAATGAAGCGGCGATTTAAATAATCGCCGCTTCATTTAAATTTACATGGCTGCCGCTTTGAGCCGACAAACAGCTGATCAGCTGTTTGTCGGCTCAGCGCGATAGTCTGGACGCTCCCCTGCCGACATCAAAGGGAGCTGTCGACAACCCAGGTATGCCTCCTGGGATGAGGCATATCTGGGTTGTCGACAGCTCCCTTTGATGTCGGCAGGGGAGCGTCCAGACTATTGCGCTGAGCCGACAAACAGCTGATCAGCTGTTTGTCGGCTCAAAGCGGCAGCCATGTAAATTTAAATGAAGCGGCGATTATTTAAATCGCCGCTTCATTTTACTCTGTCGGGTAGCCTAAACTACATGCCTCTGGCAACAGAGGCATGTAGTCTAGACGTACCCTGGGTGAAGGCAGAGTGATGCCTCCACTAGGGATATGAACGAGCAGTCAACTAGATGACTACTCTCATTGGAGGCAGTAAGTGGGAGGGAAGCAAGAGCCGCTGCTGGGGGGGAGCCAGCTTAAAATGTCACACTGGTAGGGTCATGCTGGAGGGGTCACGTTGTCATGTGTGGCCCCTCGCAGTTTCCAGAAGTACCAGAACATCCAATATTCTGGGGATGCATGAATGGCCACCCTAATATAAACCTGGTATCTGTGCCAATTAGCTTACATTTTAAGGTCCTGACCCTTACAAAGATTTATGGATGTGCTTCACTTTAAGCAAGCAGGCAATCCCATTTCCCTCAAAGGGCTATTTCATGCTTAAGATCATGCATGTACACAGGTCTTTGTAGGATAGGGACCTGTGGACGAGCCACGGGGTGCGATCACCCCCTTCCGGCCGGCCAGGGGAGCTCAGCGGACCCCCTCGTCCGATTGTTGGCCCCCGGGTGGGATTCCTGACTCTGGGGCCGGTAGGTTGGGTGCGATCACCCCCTCTCAGGTGAGCGGGGGGGATTCAGCAGACCCGCTGTCTGTCCTTCAACTCAGTTAGTGGGTCCCAGGCCCAGAGTTTGGCCCCTCTGGAGTAGGGGCTAGCCCCGTCGGCTTTAGTCTGATAGGCCTGCTGAAGCGTGAGAGCGTTTGCGTGTCCCCTGGTGGGGATTGTGGATAGAAGGGGGGAGGGGGACCCGGTCCCACCCTCTCCACCGGGTCCCAGCCGGGGGCCCTAAGTGCAGGGGGCCCGCATTGCCCCTGCATGCCAGACGGGGTTGCGTTCCCTAAATGCGTCCGTCCACGGGCGCCACAAGGACCCCACCCCGGGCTGCTTCCTCCCCCCATGGGCCCTTGGGGTCCGATTTCTGGCCCCTCCTTGCCTACCGGGGTTCTGATGCTCGGTGCCTGTGGCGCTCCTCAGTCGCTCCTCCTGGGGCTCCGCTCTCCTGCGCCGAGTCCCTGCCAGATTGTACCCTCCTCGGGTGGCATGAGTTCCCCCGCTCGGTTTCGGCCTCCAGGCTGGCCGTCCACTGCCTGCGGGGGCTGTCCCAGGATGCCCTGGGGTGGGGGCGGGCCATCTGCCGGCCTCAGGGAGAGGTCCGGTCCGTCCTCGGCCCAGCCCTTCACTGCCTGCGGCGGAGGAGGTTGCCCCCTTTCCTGCTGCCAGCGGGCCCTTTTGAACTGGCCTGCTGGTTGTGATGTGGCCTGAGAACGCCCCTCCTCATCCCCCTGTGACAAGGCAGCTTCCCTCGCCGCGTTCCAGCCATCACTCACGGCCCCGGCCCCTCCCGGCACTGCCGGGGCCCACGGTTTCCCTGCCGCACATGCGTGGGCTCAGGTTCTGGTCCCACCGCCCTTCTCCGGCGGCATTGGGGTGCTGCGATGCTCCGCCCGCGGCCCCGCTCTCCTCCCTCCTCCCCGGGTGGTTTGGCGTGCGTGCCATTGGCGGCCCGTCACAGGACCTAATTAGAAACAGGACTTTTTGTTCTATCACAATAAAAGAAGGATGAACGTAACGGTAATAAAATCCGATCATCCAACTGTGCACTATGTTAGCTTGGTTTATATGGATAACACAGTTGGATGAGAGACATAATTTCATCTCTTATTATGTAATAGCTTTAAAATTCCATGTTAAACCCTAGCTCCTTGTGCTCCCTTAATATTGCTCCCTGCTCAGTAAAAGTTACCCTGCATTTACTGCCTCTTCTTATTTTATTATTTGTTTTTCTCCCTCCTATATAGATGATACCCAACCAGCCCTCTTCTAGGAAATTGAGTGATGCAACCCACACAGTGTTCCTTGCTGGGGGGCTCCAGGGCCATATGCCTCCAGTGCCCTAAATCTGCACTATGGGTGATGGTCAGGAAAATTCAGCTAGCCACTCTCTCATAACCCTTTTGTGCTGCTGGCAAATCACTGCTGCTGAACCTCTTGAAATAGCTACGAAAGTATCTGCCTACTTGAAATACCAGTTTAACCTGTTAATGAAAAAACACCTCAAAGACAAAACAGTGCTCAACTAAGGTTGGAACAGTTGCATCAGAAAATGATGTGAAACATTAACGGTGTGCATGCCACATCAAGGAAAGATACAGTATTGTGGTCATGCTCAACTGAGCATAACAGCAAGCACATCACGCCCACAGGATCTGTTCCTGAACTCAGTGTTTGTTCAGCTTGCAAAAGGGAAGCAAAACTTGAGACGCTGGAATTGAACACAATAATTTTTAACTGTCTCTGTTCAAAACAGGTGTGATGGGTTGGATCACAGAGAACCCCTTTGAGACTGTCACTTGATGGGCTGATCATAGCACTGAGCCTGCCTGCCTGCCTGCCCTTTGCTGCTGCGGCACCTCATCACCCTGTTCGGTTGAGCCAAAACCTCTGATTCTCTCCCCCCACTCACGGCACAGAGTTGGGGTAACAACCCCCTAGCATAGTAACACCTCAGTCCTGGGAAGGCTCAGTCACAGGGACTTGACACAGCATGTTGATGCACAGCCCCAGTGGGATCAAAAACCCAGATAATTCCATCTTACTCTGTATAAAAGTTTTACACAGACCAAGCTCATAAAGTTCGTTCCTTTTATCAGTGAAAAGAGATATGCAAAGCTCTTGTTCCCTGCGTGCTCCCTCCTCCCCCAGGGTAACAATTATTTACACTTGATTTAGTAATAAACAAAAGTTATTTTATTAAATATAAAAAGTAGGATTTAAGTGGCTGCAAGAGATAACAGATCAAAGTAAGTTACTAAGCTAAAATAAAACAAAACATGCCAGCTAAGCCTGAGAGAAGTTGTAACAAATTAATAATTTCTCACCCTAGTTTTATCTGAGGTGAAGTCTTTTCAGGCTTGAGCTGTTCTTTCTCACCTGGATCCAACAGTTCATTTCCATCCCTGTTGTTAGAGTTCTTTTGTTTCCATGTCCTTTCATGAATTCTCTGTGGTGGGGAGCAATCTGTGAAGCCTGCTGAAGATAATCATGGTTTGCCTCTTGTTCCTTATATGGAATTTTCCCAGGGTGGGATGTCTTTGTTCCATGCACCCCATCCCTGAGGAAAA
Source organism: Pelodiscus sinensis (assembly GCF_052426305.1). Taxonomy (NCBI): domain Eukaryota; kingdom Metazoa; phylum Chordata; order Testudines; family Trionychidae; genus Pelodiscus; species Pelodiscus sinensis. Next base: position 124,623,740 of record NC_143052.1, read on the forward strand.
GGATAACATTCAAGATGGATTCCAGTACCAAGTGGCATGATCCTGTCATTGGAGAACCAACCATAGTTTAGGTTTACAGAAAAACAAGATTATTTACAGATCACTATAAAATATCAATATAGTTGTGGCTACATAGGCCACGGCACAGGTTAGCCATGTAAGTATAATCTCATTCAGCCCACTGTACTGAAGTGGCTAGCCTGCCCATGTAGTGATCGCTACATTGTTGCTCTTGGCACACTAGCAAAATCAAAGGTAGGATAGGTATGTCTACCCAAATCTGAAATTTATCCTGGCTTGAGAGTAGATGTACAGTAAACCTTCGCCTTTCATGATGGATATGGGAACACCTCCACTGCGAATGGCGAAATTCATAAATATTGGGAGTTGCGGCTCCTGGCCCCTGTGGTGTACTCCCTGCGACTCCTGAACTCGCTCCAGGGACCTGGAGCAGCAGGGAACTCACTACAGCTGCCAAGAGCTCTGGTGAACACCATGGCACCTGGCAGCTGTACTGAGTAAGCTGCGGGGAACTCTTGGCAGCCACAGGGTACTTGCCACTGCTCCCTCCCCAAGGCCAGGACAGAAGACCTGCAAATACATGGAACCATGAACAGCAATTCTGTGAATTGTGAGGGTCTCCAGTACCCATTAGGTGCTGTGTAACCAACAGGAATGGGCAGATAAAAAGTGTTCTTCAGCATCACTCAGTTTGTCTCAACTTACTATATTAATTTCTTCTCGAATACTTAATACAAGGCCAGGGGAGAAAAGTAGTGTGATTTCCACATTTTTCTCCAAACCAGACCTGTATAAGCAAGTTTTATAGGGCTAGGGACTACAAATAGAGGACAAAGGGGGTAAATAATTTGCTCAGAGTCAAAAAATAAGCCACTACTAGTGCCATCCCCAAACCTTTGAAAAACATATTGGGACTCAAGAAGTCATGAGATTGTTTTGAATTTTTTTTTAAAAATGGGTTATTTTAATTGGTGTTCTCGTTTCTGATCTTTTAAGACACACTTTTTCCAGCTTTTCTTTATAACTGTGAGAGCTAGAAACACATTTTTTAGTAAAAAGTAAGATTCTCAGATACGTATAGGATTCCAGGAGCTGGAGCTTTGAGTATAATGCCAAATATTGTTAGACTCACGATGGAAGCATAAGAGTTGGGGAGACTGAGTCAGTGATAGATTTGGGACCATTACCCAGGAATCCTGTCTTTCTTTTCCTCTAATCTAATCACTAGACCCGTGGTGTCCAACATGCTAGCCACTAGACACGTGACTGTTTGGCCGGTTGAGTGTGACTAGTTTGCTATAGCAATAGCCACAATAATGGCTACTGCTTCAGAGCTGGTTGGACACCACAGCACTAGACAATACTTTCTGAAAATTTAGCATTTTGTAAAACATAACATTGGGGGGGGGAGTCCGTTCATAATTTGAAAAAACTAAGATTTTTCAAAAGCTGCTAGTGATTTTGGATGTCTCCATTCTTAGACGCCTTCCTTCTAGCACCTTCAAGTGGCCTATGGCGCACCCAACTTTTAAAAATTAAGGCCACTTTCAGTTCTTTAAACTTACACACCCAAAAATTGAGTCAGTCAAAATTCCTAACCAGTTTGACAATGTTTTAAATTGCTAAAATGTTTGAAATGGGAAGTTTTTTGTTAAAAGTATGTGGTGGGAAAAGGGTGTTGTTATAGTAAAATAAAGCTTTCAGCTTGGCAGATGTGGAATAAGATTGGTGGTTTAATTTGTATTTGTATTTCACATTCAAATGGCATGTTAATTTCTTGTACTAAATAAAATAAAGAGAATCAAACAGAGAAGCATGAATCAAAAGTTTGGATCTGAATTTTGGGAAAGGGCACAGTCGAAATCTACATTTGAAATCATACAGCTGAATTCTACAAGTGGCCTCTTAGCTTTAAAACAGACTGAGGGTGCCACCGTCTACACTGCACCCTTAGCTCGAAATAAGATATGCAATTTGTGCTATGCAAATTGCGTATCTTATTTCGACTCTTTTTTGAAATAGGCTATTTCAAAATTTGGCGCATCTACACAATGCCGAATTTAGAAATTTTACATTTATTTCACTTTATAAATTGTCCCTTTTCCACCCTCGTAATCTCTTCAAGGTGTACTGCTCATTGTGTTGCCTATATACAGAAGCTGCAGAATGTGGAGAAGTGACTATTTTACAGGAATGGAAACATTTTTACCAGCTGTACTGATCAGTCTGATGAAACAGGTTTCTTAAAGGCTGCTGCAAGCTATAGTTTCTTACAGTTTCCTAATCACCTGTTTGTATGTTTACAGTCAGCCATAATTACAGTTCTGGGTCCTTAGAATCCCATGTGTCTGAGAGGAATGTAACAAACTTAGCATAATTCAATAGAATTTATTTTGCAAGTAATATCTCCAGCTAAACAGTAAGAATTTTATGGCCGCAGAACTTTTTAAATCTAATTCAGAAATGGATTGCGCCCATGTGAAATAAATATGTGCTGAGCCAAACCACTGCACAGAACTAAAATCTAACCAAAATATGACCTAAGGTTTGGAAAAATGTGGTTGCCTCCCTTTTTCTTTTATTCCGTTTTACTCCCCATCCCCTTTTCCTTTTCCTCTTTTCTTAGTCTAGAAACAGAGAAAGCAAAATATGAGAGAGGATGATGATTAGATATGACTGCCCTAGATGAAATCAGGAAGAACTGAAAAAATCTTTCCAGAATTCTGACCTCCTGTGAATTGCAGTATGAAAGATGAATTCTGGCAGTCCCTACTCAAGTTGATTTCAGTGGAAATTTGACTAAATAAGGATCACAGAACTGAGACAATATTCAGATAAGCTGTGGGAACTTATTAGACAAGGATTTCTGAGCCTTTTGATGTTTGGCATCACTAGTCTGAAGCTTGTTGCAGCTTTAAGAAATTGGCTGATTCATCTAGCAAACTGTTTGAAGTGGCCATGGCTGAAGGAGCTTAAGAAAAGCAAAATTTAAGAATAATACACATCTTCTCCCTCTCCTTCCCCTCCCCCGAATTGATGTCATATTATGAAGAATTTGGACAATGAAATGAAAGGAGGTTTGACGAATATATCATAGACACTTCCTGCTAAGTGATATTTAAAGCATCTCCTAAAAGGAGGTGGCGCACCTAGCTTGTGAATGTTGATTTTGAATTATTGGGGTGCTTGCATGGGGTTAGAGTGCAAGTGCTATCTGCCTTAGTGGAGGCTAACATGAAGCTACATGACCTCAAAAGTACAGCATCAAATGGATGGTGATTCAGACATTTTCTGTTCTTCTTCCATTCCTCTCCTGCTCTCCGGGGCCAGAAGTTACTTCACTCCCCTTTATGGAACATCTTACGTCTCCCTATTCATCTGGCCAGCTATTCTTGCGGAGCAGTAAGGAAGTGGGGCTGAGCCCATATTCCATGCACTCCCTACCTGTTTCGTGCTGAGCAACAAGAAAGTAGCCTCCAGAGTCACAAGCAGAGCAGAGGCATATGGGGCACTTCCTAAAGACAGAATTCCTTTGGTACCCACACATAGGGAGCATTTGAAACGTTAGCCACTTGCTCCACTAGAAGGAACAGTTTTGCTTGGACTCTGCAGCCTTCTCTTACCCACACCATTAGGTCATTTTGAGTGTGTCTAGACTACAGAGTTTTGTCGACAAAAGTGGACTTTTGTCGACAAAACTATACCTGCGTCTACACTACCGCTGAGTTCTGTCGACATAACGTCGACAGAACTCAGCAGTTTTGTCGACGCTGGTAAACCTCATTTTACGAGGCATAACGTCTTCTGTCGACAGAGTTCTGTCGACAGAAGGTGTTATTGCATGTAAGGTTGTGTCTAGACTACAGGGTTTTGTCGACAAAGAAGCTTGCTTTGTCGACAGAACTGAATGTAGTCTAGATGCTCTTTGTCGACAGAAGCTTTGTCGACAGTATCTGTCGACAAAGCTTCTGTCGACAAAACCCTGTAGTCTAGACGTACCCTTTGACTGAATAGGCTGTCTTTTTAGGAGCCATCAGTGGCTTTTAGCTTGGTTCTTTAACTTTCAATTGAAATTTTAAAACACAATAATAAAGGTTATTATTAAAAAGCAAATAAAAGACCCATTGCACAGACATCCAACTGGCAGAGGGATCACTGCTCAAGGAAGATGCCAGGTGAATTATACTTGGATGAAAGGTTCAGCTGGTTCACATTCTGTAAAGAAGAAAAAGGGAGAGAATATCTCTTCCAGAAGGAAAAGGACTACATGGGCCAGGAAAGAAGTACTATTTTAAAACTTTTAACTAGATTTTTTTGAATAGCGAGAAGCCAAATAAAAAGTTGAAAACTCATTTGAAAAAAAGGCACTTGGAGTTGTCTTTTTAAATTACTTGTTTTATAAGAATAACTAAAACTTCTTAAAGTTCTTTTAACAAAAATTCCTGCTTTAATTGTCAGGGGCTGCAATCCTGCATCTTACTTGTGTGGCTTTTTTATGACTGCACACCCTGTCATATGGGTGTATGAAATAGCATAGTAGTGGTGCCCAGTAGCACTGCAGTAGGTAAAGATCTGCTTGCTTCTCCTTCCTAAATTTTCCTATCCGGCGTTTAATCATGTTTGTCATTTATTACAGCCACTTCAGATATCATCAGGCTGAAACTTGGTACTCAGTCCAGTTGCATTTTTAAAGATGTAAACTAATTCAAATTGGTATGTCTGGTTTTGCATTAGAGATTTCTCAGGATCATTCTTCTCACCTCACTCCCAAGTGACTAAAATATATCAGCTTGAAAATGTAAAGGTTACTTAAATGTGGTTCCAAAGTACTTGACAGTGTCTGTAAAGACAGAAAAGCTAAGTATGTTTAACAAATAAAGAGCCAGATTCTGAGCCTCCTGCTCATGGTGAGGAGTACTTTCCTCCTTAAGTATGTCCAGTGCTTTTTTTGTACCGTCACAAAAAAAGCACTTAGTATGCCGAACTGATTTCAGTGGGACTGCTCAGGAATATGCTATTCAGGGTGAATAAGGGTATTGGAATCTGGCTTTTACCAGTAATTTAAGAGCATAAACTGGGTCAGACCAAAGGTCCGTCTAGCCCAGCATCCTGTCTACCAACAGTGGCCAATACCAGGAGCCCCAGAGGGAATGAACAGAACGGATAATCATCAAGTGATCCCTTGCCTGTCACCCATTCCCAGTTTTTGACACAGGCTAAGGACACAATTCCTTCCCATCCTGGCTAATGACCGTTGATGGATCTATGTTCCATGAATTTATTTAGTTCTTTTTTGAATCCTGTTAAAGTCCTGGTCTTCACAACATCCTCTGGCAAGGAGTTCTACAGGTTGACTCTGCATTGTGTGAAGAAATATGTCCTTTTTTGTTTTAAACCTGCTGCCTGTTAATTTCATTTGCTGACCCTTAGTTCTTGTGTTATGGGAACAAGTAAATAATTTCTCTATATTTACTTTCTCCACGCCAGTCATGGTTTTATAGACCACTAGCATAGAGGCACTTTGTTGTCTCTTTTCCAAACTGAAAAGTCCCTGTCTTATTAATCTCCCCTTGTACAGCAGCCCTTATAAGTTTTGTTCCCTCTTTCTGAAATTTTTTTGAGATAAGATGACCACATGTGCATATAGTATTCAAGATGTGGGCGTACCATAAATTTATATAGAGGCAATAAGATAGTCTTTGTCTTATTCTCTGTCCCTTTCCTAATGATTCCTAACATTGTTCGCTTGTTTTGCTGCTGCTTGACATTGAACTTCAAAGTGGGAGAGAGATCATGATTTTGAGGAGAAATTTCCCATTCCCAGGATCCGTGGGCGTCTCCATGATTTGTTGTCCCCCATCTTGGGATGGAAGAAAAGGGTTAGTGTCGTGGTTATGTTAATTTTATACATAGCCCAGTCATTCTTTAAGTGAGAGGAAGATACTCTGCTCGACTGAACAATCTAGGTTAAGCTTTAGCTGGGAAATCCCATGGAATTTTCTTCACTTCCCCCCCCCCAAGCTTCCACACTTGGATTTCTCTATGTGAGGGAAAGCTCTGATGTCTGCAGGACTGGGACTTATGGAAATGCTGGGTTTTTCTTTTTCTTCTTCTTCTCTTCATCCTCTATCATCATCATCATCGTCTACCCTGATGTTGACACTGGCTTCTACTCTGAATGACAACTCATTAGGCATGATACCGACCACATATGCATTGTATTATAAGAACATAAGAACAGCCATACTGGGTCAGACCAAAGGTCCATCTAGCCCAGTAGCCTGTCTGCCAACAGTGGCCAGCACCAGGTGCCCCAGAGAGGGTGGACCGAAGATAATGATCAAGCGATTTGTCTCCTGCCATCCCTCTCCAGCCTCTGACAGAGGCCAGGGACACCATTTCTATCCCTTGGCTAATAGCCTTTTATGGGCCTAACCTCCATGAAATTATCTAGCTTCTCTTTAAACTCTGTTATTGTCCTAGCCTTCACAGCCTCCTCTGGCAAGGAGTTCCACAGGTTGATTACACGCTGTGTGAAGAAGAATTTTCTTTTATTAGTTTTAAACCTGCTACCCATTAATTTCATTTGGTGTCCTCTAGTTCTTCTATTATGGGAACTAATAAATAACTTTTCTTTATCCGCCCTCTCCACACCACTCATGATTTTATATACCCCTCAGTCTTCTCTTTTCTAAACTGAAAAGTCCCAGTCGCTTTAACCTCTCTTCATATGGGACCCGTTCCAAACCCCTAATCATTTTAGTTGCCTTTTTCTGAACCCTCTCCAAGACCAAAATATCTTTTTTGAGGTGAGGAGACCACATCTGTACACAGTATTCAAGATGTGGGCGTACCATAGTTTTATACAGGGGCAGTAAGATATTCTGTGTCTTATTTTCTATCCCTTTCTTAATAATTCCTAGCATCCTATTTGCCTTTTTGACCACCGCTGGACACCGTGTGGAAGTTTTCAGAGACCTATCCACGATAACTCCAAGATCTCTTTCCTGATTTGTCATAGCCAAATTAGCCCCCATCATACTGTACGTATAGTTGGGGTTATTTTTTCTAATGTAACTTACCTTTACACTTATCCACATTAAATTTCATTTGCCATTGTGTTGCCCAATCACTCAGTTTGGTGAGATCTTCTTGGAGTCCCTCACAGTCTGCTTCTGTCTTGACTATCCTAAACAGTTTGGTATCATCCGCAAACTTTACTACCTCACTGCTTACCCCTTTTTCCCGATCTTTATGAATAAGTTGAATAGGATTGGTCCCAGGACTGACCAATGGGGGACACCACTAGTTACCCCTCTCCATTATGAAAATTTACCATTTATTCCTACCCTTTGTTTCCTGTCTTTTAACCAGTTCTCAATCCAAGAAAGGACCTTCCCTCTTATCCCATGGTCATGTAATTTACACAAGAGCCTTTGGTGAGGGACTTTGTCAAAGTCTTTCTGAAAATCTAAGTATACTATATCTGCTGGATCCCCCTTGTCTGCATGTTTGTTAACCCCTTCAAAGAACTCTAATAGATTAGTAAGACATGATTTCCCTTTACAGAAACCATGTTGACTTTTGTCCAACAAATTATGTTCTTCTACGTGCCTCACAATTTTATTCTATCTGCTACTATGACATGTGATTGGAACTTGAAGCTGGGCTGATGGGAAGGAGGGATGAGATAGTTGTGTAAATTGACAAATATAGCCAAAAGGAGCTGTTAAGAATTCTCACAAACCTTGCTGTGTAGTTTCCTAAATTTCTAGCATTTATCTAGTCCACTCTAGGATGCTACAGAAAATGGGACCTGCTAATGTTGTGACATCAGGGAGAAAGGAAAGATTAAGATACATGTAGAAGTTGAAAATCAGTTGTGTGGTCACTGCCTTTCTTACTCTTGCTATTTCGAGACCAGTATTTTGTTCTGTAGTTATGTGCATGGTAAGAATGTATGTATATCATGTGCATGGTAAGAATCCTTCTTATTAAATGGTTGTGCAAGGTCATCACTTCAAAATGTGGCATACCACATCCTACATTGCAGGAGCTTCAAAATCTCACCACATTGCTTGTGGCTGCCATTTTGGAGTTGCTCTCTTCAAGAGGAAAGGCTTCTATGTCAAGTTTTAAAAGTTTGGTTTCATTTATAAAAGAGGGTTCAATAGAAGCTGTACTTTCTTCATAGTCCAGTTCTTCATGCTGTCTGAGCTCAAAGATAGCTTTGCTTTTGAAAAAAAATGGATCTTTTCAAAGCCGAAGGGAATGAAATACCTTCTGAAGAGCCAATCCAGATTGATGGCCAGGCTTTCGTAGCTCTTGCAGTACTCTGTACTTTGTTCCAGAAAGTTAAAGTACTTATAAGAAAAAAGCACAATGGGACCCAGGAAGAGAAGCTTGAAGTATCCTTCATACTTTGATGCAAGGCTTCCCCCCCCCCCCCCAAAAAAAAATTCTCGCACTTCATTAGTTAAGTCTGTGCTGACCTTCTTGAATTTCTCATGGGGGTTGGCAGTAATCTTAAGGCAGTGCTTGTGTTTTCAGTAACTCACACATGAACATGTTAACGGTAGAGCTCGGCAGTTGTGTTGTTAACAGCTGCAGTGTATTGGAAACTCAGCTTTTTACCAAAGTGGGCTCTTTATCTTGGTGCCCTTCCAAGACAATCAGAGCCTTCTTGGAAGACCTTGAATTGGAACTGTGTGGATGTAAGAAAGGCGGTGCAGCATAACACACAGCTCTGGCCTCCTTGGAATCATAGATTTGGAAGGCACTGTACCATGTATAACTGATGAAGATAGCACAGTGATGGCTGAACTGCTACGTCAAGGTCATAGTGTTCAGAGATACTATTAATATCATGCAGGGTAAGCAATTTATGAGAGAATTCATTCAGCAGTTGACAAACATCATAAACATGAGTTGCTTTTAAAGATTATTTTTCTACTATACCATGAATTTGTAAAAAAAAGATAAAAACAGTTTCAATGATGCAGTTATTTATTGAATGAAATTTTGAAATGTCAATTTATTATGTATCACATTATATTCCATTATGTAACAAAGCCCTATGCTTGGATGGACATTGATATCATCACCCTATTTACAGTGAGTTGTAGTACAGTGGTGTTGGGTGAGTCCGTAGCACTGAGACCTTGAATTGCTGCTGCCCAGAGGTGTTGTTACTGATAAAGAACAGACCCTGTTGGTTACTAAAGTGAAGAGTGATGAGGAAACTCATAAATGATATGGATAATGCAGACTAAGCCACTGATCTTCACTGTCTCATAAAACATTCCAACATGTTCATTCCAATTACAGCTCTCACTTTAATTGCTAAACCCTACAACAGGGGTAGGCAATAAGAAGCCATGTGCTGGATACAGTTCACCGCTGGCATGATACCAGACACCTTATTTATCTGGGCATCTGCAGTATGGGCTCTGACAGCTTCTGTGGGCTACAATTTACTGTCTTACATATTTTGAAATAGAGTGAAAGTATACAGTAATTTTCTTTTTAAAAAGGATGCTTGAAATAATAAAAGTAATACAAATACTATTTTGCATGGTTCTTAATATTATTATTTGAGATCTCAAAGCACATGACAAACATTTACTTATTTAATTTACCTTGATATCCCCATGTGGGAGTGGAGGCACAAACTACCCTCCATAGGGTAGTTGTAAAGGTTTAAGATGTTACTCTCCCATGCAGAACTGTGAACTAAGAACATGGATCCCACAGCTATGCAGAGCCCTACTAAGATGATTTCAAAGGTACCCAGTAGAGAGGTTCTGCTGGGCAGATGGAATACGGGATCAGCTGGCCTATGAAGCAGGTATATATTCTCATCTTTCTCAGTCTGTAAAATCTGAGGCAGAAAGATTGAGAATCCAAAGCCATAGAGAGGGTCTAGAGCTGGAATAGGAATTGGGAAGCCTTGTCTTTTTTAGTCTTCAGCTCTGACTACTGTGTTAGCTCACAGCTCCCTGCTTTAGTGTTCATAAAGTCTGTTCATTTGTGTGCATACAAGCATTTGGGGTTTTTTTAAAGTTCTTATATACAGAACCTTTGCTGTTACTTGGTAGTAGGGTTACAAGATGATTTCAAAAAAATACCAGACACGCTTGATCTCAGATGGGGATAGAAGGGGCTGGCCAGGAGGGGAGTGGGGCTGGCCAGGAGGAGGTCAGGGGGAGCGGGGCAGGCCAGGGGAGATCGTGGGTGGGGGGAGGAATGGCCGGCAGGAAGCAGGGTTGGCCGGGACGGGGTTGGGGGGAGCGGGTCTGGCTGGGGGGGGAACCGGCCGGTGGGGAGCAGGGCTGATTGTGGGGAGCGGTGCTGGACTGGCTTGGCTGGGAAGGGATCGGGGAGAGCGGGGCTGGCCGGGGGGGAAACCAGCTGGCGGGGAGAAGGGCTGGTCGGCAGGAGGTCGGGGGGAGCGGGGCTGGCCTCGCCGGCAGGGGGTTGGAGGGAGCGAGGCTGGCTGGTGGGGAGCAGGGCTGACACAGGTGCACGCAGATCCCAGGATGCTGCCCATCCCATGCATGATCCTGGCGGGGTGCACGGGCGAGTCTGGCCCCGGGGATTCCATCCCGCCCCAGGCCCACCCTCACCCCCTCCCTCTCTCTCCTCTCTACTGTGTAGCTGCATACTGCCTGGCTGGTAGACACGCTCACGCAGTGTGAGCATGTCTACCAGCAAGGCAGTATTCAACTACATACTGATACTCATGATAATAATAAAACTTATTTAATTAGAAAATACTGGACATTTATATTTCCAGTATTTTCTCAATTTGTTTCCCGGACAGAAAGCTCAAATACCGGACTGTCTGGTTCAAATACCGGACACCTGGCAACCCTGCTTCGTAGTGTTCCAAGACGTCTTCTCACAGACATGAACATTGAGCCAGATCCTCCTGTGGGGAAACTGACATGTTCCATTGGAAGTCAGTGGATCTGTGTGGACTTGGCCTAACTGCAGAACAAGTCTAATATTTCTGATGAGTGGCTGCAGTTATAAAATTTACTGCAAAATGGCAGCATGATCCAGATGGTGCCCTTTAACTGAGATTTAGGGAGGAGGCTCTTCACAGGCTTGTTTCCTTCTGCTTGGCTGGAAGAGGGAAGTCACCTGTGTAGCAAAGTCTCACCCCCACCCACACCTTGACTATCCCTCCACAAAAGCTCCTACAAAGAGCTCCATGGAGTTTTGGGAATGAAGCTGAGGTTAGGAAATGATGAATCAGAGGACAGGCTTTTCCTGTAGAACTTTATTACTACCCTAGGACCAGCTATAGTAAATGACAGCAGAAACTGCTCTAGTGAGCTGACTTTATTTCCAGATTCTTTATCATTGATTGGTTGCAAATTTAATTTCATTTTATATTTCCTTTACTCTCAACTATTCTTTTTTTTCCCCCTACCAACAAGGAATCATTAAGGAGAGATTTTCTCAAAATAATTGATGCGTTCAGTGCTTCTCCTCATCTCTCTTCCTTCCATTACCCTCTTCTTTTTACCAAGAGGAGCTTTCTTCCCATCAAGTGCTAACTGTTGGTGGAACAAAACAAACTGTGCCTTTAAGAAGTGTGCTTTTTAAAAAGAGTAATTCTTCGTCTTTGGCATGTGTTGAGACATGTTTTCAGTTCGGCTGTGTGGTTTATAAGATCTAAAAATGCGTTTGGTGGAGTTTTTAACTATTTATTTAAAGAGTCGGAGTTCACTTATCTGTTCTTTAGTTGGACTCAAAAGAATAATCAGCATTTCTAAGGCAATTCTACCCACAACTCTTCTGAAAAGTGGGGGAAATGAAATTAGTATTTTTATTAATTAAAAAGATATTGTAGTCTAGTGCTAATATTCAATTTAAAAGACTATGCTCTAATAAAATAAAACTGACATAGCAAATTCTGTTCTGAAATGTTTCCATACATATATAGATATCACTGCTGTGTTATGTTGTCAGTGTGGTGGCTTGCATGGAACTGAGGGGGAAATTTGGCCCATAATAATCACAGTTGCTAAGATGCATTATTTCTTCTGATATTTGGAGTGTTTATAAAAGCCCCAACTCCTGGAGTATTGTAATATGAAAAACTTTCTTTCTTTCTTTCTTTCTTTCTTTCTTTTTCTCCTCCTCTCCTCCCCCCCCCCCCCCTGCCCTCCCCCCCCCCCCCTCCTTTTGGTAGTTCAGAGAAGCTAAAAATGTGACCAAACTGTGCTCAAAACCCAGAAAGACAAATAAAAACAACCCAGTATTTATTACTGAGAGTAAATTTCTTTATTTTTGGGGATGGGTGGGGGCTGCCTCAAGATTGTTTAATCCTTGGAACTGGCAATGCTATAATAATTAAAATACAGCATTCAATCACAAATTAACATACTTGACAAATAGATGCATGTTAGGGTTGCACTTAAGGGTTTTATTTATCTATTTATTATTTATTTTATTTTAAAAACTGCAATTCTACACAGGGCCCTGGCATTGGACTGCAGCAACTGTGCACACCATATAGGGCCATGGTGTCCAACATGCTAGCCCCTAGCCACATGTGTCTATTTGGCTGATTGAGTGTGGTTAGTTTGCTTTAGCAATGGCAGAACTGGTTGGACACTATGGATATAGGGGCTTCTAGACAGTGGATTGCTGTATCGATTGATCTACCGGTGGTTGATTTAACATGTCTGCTCAGATGAGACAAATTGACTATGTCGGTAGCCTATTTTATGTGCCTCTGTCAGCAGAGGCATGTAGTCTAGACGTACCCTAGGAGAGTGGCCTCAAGGGTTCTGTTCCTACTTTGCTGCCATCTTTCTGTGTAGCACTGGTCACTTCACTTAATCATTGGATCAAAGTCCCATGTGAATTAAAAAGAGATGATAATATTTAATCTTGCTTCACAGTTGTATGCTAGGGTTGAGTTAATTAATGTCTGCAAAGTACTTCAGAGGCTTGGAGCTTTTAAGTGCCAAGTGTTGCTATCTGTATTTAAGATGCATTGATTATTCACTGTGGAGCCATGGCAACACCCCTCCCTTTCCTGTGTCACTAGTTGGTTTTGGTGATCTCATCCCTACTCCTGTGCAATACTTAAGCATTTGGAAAGTCTGTTATTTTCCTGCTATTTAGTCGGAAGTGAGTGGTATGTAGGGGCTGCTCTTTTAGGAAGATGGTGCAGAGCAATAGCAGCACTCCAATGCATTTATATCTCAAAGGCTACATGTGCACGTAGAGCAGTGTGTAGGCTGTTCAGATACTGCATGCCCAGCTAGCATGTGTATGAATAGTGTGTAGACGGTGAGGCACAGCTCAGACAAGTCAAGCCTTCTACACATGTGAGGCCCGGCCCAAAGCACCAGTGTGGCTCTCTCCGAGGCAGACAGTGCCTGTCATGTCTATACTGCTATGTTTAGCAGTGTCATGTCTGCTGCCGGAGTCTTTCCACACGGCAGATAAAGCATCCAGCAGTGAGGAAAGGCTCTGACCAGAGAGAGACAGTGGGAAAAGGCACTAGCACCTTGCTGAGCCTTTGCCCACTGCCTCCCTGCTGCCAAAGTGTTCCCTACTTCTGGACCCTTTCCCTGCAGCTAGAGCCTTGCAAGGTATGTGCATCGTGCCTGTAGTCTACCCACCACTGTAAGAGTAGATGCAGCCAGAGTCAGGGAGCACTGTAGCTCTTCCTCTCTCCCCTAACTCTGCCTTCTTTCCTCTCTGCTCCTTACCCCAGACAGCACTATACTCTCCCTAGCATGCAGCATAATGGCCTAGAAGACAGTGGTTAAGAGTATAGGATTAGGAGTTAGAACTCTGGGGTTCTATTCCCAACTCTGCTTTGGCTCACTGTGTGATCTAGGCCATTCTCCTGTGCCCTTCATTGTAAAGGATAAATGGGCATAATAAATGTTCCTTAATTCCCAGTGGCTTTCAGGCTGAATTAGGACTTGTGGACATAGGGCTGGCACCTCCTGAGAAGTAAGCTAGGAGGCTAATTTTTAAGCACAATAGCTACTCTGTGCCTCGGTTAATGCTTAGAAAGCGATTAAGCTCTGTGAGAGAAAAGTGCCATGTAAGTGCTAAATACCTTTCTGTTCTTATGAATGTGTGTAGGTAGTCTTCATTGAAAGCAAAGTAGCTTATCTGAAAATCAACATTTGGTCAGGTGGAGGCATAGATTGCATGTTAGTGGCATAGGAGGAAGGAGGAGTGTAAATAAAACCTGCCCACTTCTACTCAACAGAAAAAACTGTCCTGGAAGTGGAAATGATTCTTATCCCTTGTGGTTTATGTGAAAGACAGACTTTGGATTTAGTATTCAGATGCAGAGGCCATTCATTGAGACTGAGAGGTAGAAGTTAGTGCAGTTCGGTTATTGATGTGGAATTTGCAGTTACGGAACGAGAGAGCTTTTTTCCTTCTGTTAGCGTGTATCCAGGGGTTAGTTAGTATATCTGAAGTGAAGCCCCGTACTGCCTTTAGCAGCAGCACTTCCTATATGCAGTTGAAAACCTATCACAAACACTGAGATTACTCAAGTAAGCATGTGGAGCATTCAAAGGAAAAAGATGAAGAGCAATTAAAAGGAGAGTTTAAAAATTATCTTTGCATCAAGAGAATTGCTAATAGCTATTCTACAAGCACAGCCAATGTGCATGTTGTAAGCTTTTCCTGTGTAGTCAAGAAAGGAGAAAGAACTAACATTCCAAGAAAGATTTAATCCACATTGTGTAAAACCTCTCTAGTTCACAGTGATTGAGAAACAGTAAATGTTTGTCTTCAAAGGAGAGTAGAAACTGAAAGAAGGCAGAATTATACTGTCACAGATTAACCAGGTTATCAGCTAGTCATTTCATTAAAAAGAGTAATGAAATGCTTAGCTGAACGACCTCCCCAGAAAACTCCTCATTACAAATTACCTAGTTTCTCCCTTTGTTCATCCAGATAAATTTCAATGTTCATCCTCTCTGAACAAACAGGGCTCTACTGTATGTGTTTTAGTTCAGTGATTTGTATGCTGTAGAAGTCACCTCATTGCTTAGAATACTGTGATATGTTGTGTTTGTTTTCTTTTCGCTGCCTTATATATAGTGGACTGTTTGTTTTTGTTTGAGGGGTTTAAACATCTGGAACAGAGTAGAAATAACCACGTCTTTGTACAAAAGTAGATTAGATTTAGAACTGTAGTCATAAAAATGATTTTTTTCTGTTTCATACATTATGATACCCATCTCCCCTATGCCAGGTTGTTGGGGCGGGAAGGGCAGCCAATAGAAAATTAAACCAAGTCTTTGCTTGAGAACTAATATTAGCCCAAAATAAAATATTATTCCCCTGTGATCTGTTCAGTGTCTTATTCTCCTCTCCCTCCCCTGCCAGTACGCAAAGAGCTCAGCTCAGTTTTGGGCAGGGGTGGGGAATAAATACATGAATCCAGATTTTGACAATACTTACAAATGACTGATTCATATAAGGCATCTGTGAATTTCAAAATCAGTTTTCACTCCTCTGACGCATTAATTTGTTATTAAAGACATACATACATATACTTAGGCATGGCAGAATTTAAAGGATTTTATCAATGTTTATTTTAAGCATTTTTTTCTGTTGTTTACAGGTGTAGGAAATTATGGGGGGCTTGCCAAGGAATAATTATTTAATGGAAGTAGATATTGAGATTCAAAAAATTAAAATTTGTAACCATTAAAACACAGATGGCTGTGTCTGCACTGGCCACTTATTCTGGAAAATCAGCCGGTTTTCTGCAATAACTTGCCAGCTGTCTACACTGGCCCCTTGAATTTCTGGAAAAGCACTGACGATCTACTGTAAAATCATCAGTGCTTTTCCGGAAAAACTATGCTGCTCCCGTTCGGGCAAAAGTCCTTTTTCCGGAAAACTGTTCCAGAAAAGGGCCAGTGTAGACAGCACAGATTTCTTTTCCGCAAAAAAGCCCCGATCGCGAAAATGACGATTAGGGCTTTTTTGCGGAAAAGCACGTCTACATTGGCACAGATGCTTTTCCGGAAAAAGTGCTTTCCAGAAAAGCATCCTGCCAATGTAGACGCGCTTTTTCCGGAAATACTTATAACGGAAAACTGTTCCGTTTTAAGCATTTCCGGAAAAGGGTGCCAGTGTAGACGTAGCCAGATTGTCACATCACATATCAAAATATATGATGTAAATATCCTTAAACCAAACTCTAATAAGTTTCAAGTAGCATTTTTCTTACTCCATACATTTTTATTATAATCAATAGAAATATGTTTCTATCCGTTTGCATGTGTACGATGAAATCGATGTTTTCTGACACTTGCTAATAAAATTGAATCCTTCCAAGGCTACATATGCTCAACATGTATTCACAGATCTAATCTGTTTGACATTTATATACAAGAAAAACAAATGAGACAAATAATTATTAGGGATGTAGAAGTACATGATTAATCTGGGCTCATTGGTTAACCTTCATAGTTACATGCTGGCTGCCGGTATGTGCGGGGAGCTTGCTTAAAAGTTGGCTCTCGGGGAGGTGCCCTCCTCATTGCTGTCTCTGTATCAGTGCGGGAAAGGGGGACAAGGCTGGTGGGAGCTGGCTCTTCTCATGCCTGGTTTCTGGGGAGTCAAATGTCCCCCTCCCTCTCATATAACTGAATTTCAGTGGTTACATGTTTACTTAGTTAATCACATTTTAACATCCCTAATAATTATAAATGTTCTGTGCAATTTTATCCCACAAGAAAGTTTTATTCATGTTCTGAATAGTATCATATCCTGCAAGAAGTCCTTTTCGTTTAAATTGGGCTGTTTGCAGAGTAATCTGTTACTTACATGAAAATGGCCCCAAGAGTTGTCTAATGCTCACCTGATGCATGTCTAACCTTTTTTAGGAAATTGGTTACAAACATAGGTCAGTGCTTATATTAAAAATACCTCGTGATATGAAACAAAATCTTGGTGCAATATCAAGTCATACATTGGCTAGACTCTTCCACCAACGAATAATTTTTACTAATATTGCAGCATCAGAGAGAGCAGGACGTTCTTCTCTTTGAAGTTAACAAGATAACTGAGCTGCGGCTTTTGTTGAGCCTAGATATGCCGGGGATAGTGAAGCTGTTATTTCAGTTTAAAAAAATTTAAAAATCCCAAATAGTTAACCTTCTTATTCACTCTATTTAACCTCTGAAGTTCCTCAAAATAAAAGAACCAGCTTCTACTTAATGGTGTGTTCTTTCTTTCTTTCTTTCTTTCTTTCTTTCTTTCTTTCTTTCTTTCTTTCTTTCTTTCTTTCTTTCTTTCTTTCTTTCTTTCTTTCTTTCTTTCTTTCTTTCTTTCTTTCTTTCTTTCTTTCTTTCTTTCTTTCTTTCTTTCTTTCATACTCTCCCTCTTGTGGCTTATCAGACACTTTCAGTTTAAACAGCCTCTGAGGCAAACACTAGGTTTGTACTGCATGTGTGTACATGAATGTGTGCCTGAGTGTAAGTATTTCTAACGTGGTGGGACATAGGCAGTTATGAAACTTTCCAATAAAGTCTTGGTGCGTCAGTATTGGTGGTTGGTTTTTTGTTTTTTTCCGTTGCCCTCTGATTTCATTTCCAGTTATGAGTGAAGAAAAAGGGGGTGGGGAAAAAACCCTCAAAACCAGATCATTGAGGAAAGAAGCAATTCCCATGACAGGTGGAGCTTGCAGCATATTGAATGAGATTCCTCATTTTTGGTGCACAGGAGCAGGGGAAAGGGGAAATCTTTTCACTTTGGGCAGCTGCTGGTTCAAAGGGGCCCCAGCAAACTGTTAAAGCAACAGTGAGAAGTTTGGTTTTTATTTTTTTAAAAGACTGGAGAAATTATTAACCACAGTTTATGACGTCACAGTTGATCTGATTAAAGGTTTGTTTTCTTGCTGGCAGAGGTGTGCTCTCTAGAGACTGGTTCTCTCTTCTTTTTTTTTTAAGTTTCTTTTTTGAACAACAAACGGAGAGAACTGCTCGTATTGCTGCTGCTGCTGCTGCTGCTCCAGCTGCGTGTGTGTGTGTGTAAAAAGGATGGTGTATCTGTAGCTGCCACGCACAAACACACATTTGACCATGAGGACTCTTCGCAGGTTGAAGTTCATGAGTTCGCCCAGCCTCAGTGATCTGGGCAAGAGAGAGCAGGCAGCCTTGGATGAGCGGGGGACCCAGCAGCGACGGGCCTGCTCCAACGCTACCTGGAACAGGTAAGTTCTTGCTTGGGAGCCTCTACTCTCTCCGACAGCAGCCGACATGATTAATTCCACAATTACCATCTCTTTCTCTGTTTCAGTCTGGAATAGTTTATTCCTAACAATGCTTTATTTCAGAAATGTAACACCATATTGGCTTCTGCATTCATGTATTATGTGTAACCAAAGACCCATTTAGGAACAGGTGGGAACAGTCTTTGAGGCTACTGTTAACCTTTTCCTCAGTGCTGACCAAAAAAATAAACTAGCCCTCTTGAAGATGGTTCATCCTACGCTCCATTCTGACAGGCAGGAACTTCTTTCAAAGTCCCAGCATACACATACATTCTTTCACTTTGATAGACATTTTAGTTCATGGTTGATTTGGTTTTGTTTAAAAGTGTCTGTATATGTTCTGCTTTGCTGTGTTTTCTGTATATGTTTTGGAAGGGGGAAAATAATCCATAAAGCTTGCTTTTTTCTGTGTATGAATTCTATGTTGATCACTGTTTGTCAAAACAGTAACTTGGAGGAACATTTTCCGAACTGAGTGACTTAGGCATTTAAGAGCCTTAGTCTCAGTGACTTTAATTGAGACATTGACTACTACGTGCCTCAGGCTCAAATTTTTAAAGGTGTTTAGGTGCCTAACTCCTATTAAAATCAAGGTACCTAAATACCTTTTAAAAACTTGGCTTTAAGTCAATCATTTGAAAATGAGCATTGGGTACTTTGAAAAATGTTACTGATATTTTTAAAAAACACTGATACATATTGACCGTAAGATAGAAATTACTGAACAACCCCTGCCTCTTCCCGCCCCCCATTTTTTTTCTCTTCCTCCCTTCCCCCCTTCTTCCTTATTTTTGGTTCTGGACATCCAACACTCCGGTCATCTGAAGAAATGGGCTGTGCCCACGAAAGCTCATGATACCATCTACATATTTTGTTAGTCTTTAAAGTGCTATCAGACTATCTGTTGTTTTTTAAGTTTATCCTGTACAGACTAACTCGGCTACCCCTCTGAAGCTAATAAGATTATGTCGGTGTACAAAAAAAGATTCTAAAAAAACCCCTCTTCTGTCACTATGATCATGCTATTATTTGTTTACTCATGTATTTATTATCAGTTCTTTAAGAGCTAGCAGCTTGCGAGGCATTTTAACAATATAAGACAGAAAGGAGAAACTGTCCTGGCTCTGATAAGCTTGCATCTTAAATAATACCAGTATGCACAGGGAGAGCTAATTCAAGATCTGATTCTGCCGCTCTTACTCTCTCTTCACTTCCCCCATTGTCTCACGGGAATCAGTAAGGCTGCTTTCAGAGTAAAACACTGGTCAATGTGAGTTAGAGTGACAGAATATGGTCCTTGGAGCTTTTTATAATGGTGTGCTGACAGCTTTCACTGTCTGGGATTAGCATTTATGGGCCTTGTGGGAGAAGTGAGTTGTCAGACTGGAGAGAGGAGGGTTGCCTGGCAAACTGGGATAGGAAGGGTTTAGGGAACAGTGTGGAAGGGACCTTGTGGTGCTGCATGAACAGTGAGAAAAGGAATGTCTGTTCACATTAGGTGTATCTGCTGTTCTTGGACCATGTTTAGCACCATGTGAGACTTATTTATTTATGAATTTGGAAAAGGTGGCTTTTCCAGTTATGACCAATGGGTATCTGCCATCTGTGCTTAGGAGACAAGATCTCCTGTGCATCTCATATTGTGCAAACTATTCATACACGAGTAGTCTCTTTACTAGTTCGTGGACTCCGTGATTGACCTTTCCTTTTTGCCATGAGGACATTTTTCCCTTTGCTGTGCATACACTGGCATCCTGCAATTCCATAGCACGCATCTCTGAAATCCCTCTGGAGAAACCAGTAGAACTGCTGCCTTGTAAGTCCCATACTAGCTAATTTTGCAGACAGAGTGAGCATCAGTCTCCATGTACCAAGGTGCTCGGAAGTCATAAGAAATATTACAAAACACGAGTGAGTTTAGAGACTGCAGCCTAAGTCCAGGCCCTGCATTTCATATTAAATAATAGAAGGCCATATCTGCAGCAAAACAAGGGGATAAATGTGGCTCTTTCTTTCAGCTTAATGCAGCTCCTATCTCATCTTGGCTTTAAGGATCTACCTTACCAGATATTCTACACACTCTAAAATGTATCTTTATCGTCTCAGGACAGTTGAGGCCCCAATAATGGGTTATTCATACTTTGAAACAATTCCCTGATATCTGTTCAAAATTTTCAGAAGTGACAGGGAAAAAAGGGCAAGATTTTCAAGTGACCTGTGATTTGGGGTTACTCCACATTTAGGTGCCCTGCCTGAGACAAAAAGGGGGCCTGTTATTCAGAGAGCAGTTGTTCAGCAATCTCTGAAATGCCGAACTTGGGAACTTTTTTAAGGCATCTCCAGTCGGGCACCTAAGCTTTGGGTCACCCAAAATGACCAATCACTTTTGTAAGCCTTTGCAAATGCATGCTTATTTTGGTTTTGTTTGGGTCTGTGTGTTTGGTGTGGTTGTTTTCTGAAAAACAGAAATGGCTTGTTTAACAAATATATTTCTAAGTGCTGTCTTCAGACAGTGTCCTTTGACTTATGGTAATGCACTGCCTTCCTTACAGGAGAATGATTGCTGCTATTTCAGTCATTGAAATGTTAAATATTCTTGCTAATCAAGGGAGTGACAAGATGCATCAGAAATGTCTTCCACTCTCATCAAGCCAAAATCTGTTATGTTTAAAGATTAGTTGCCATTTCCCCCCTTAATTTTAGCAGCTGTGTCTGGGTGGCAAGGAGGGGATGGTGTTTGTGAGCAGCTTTAAGCCTGATTCGCAGTAAAACTGATACAGGGAGATGTAAAATACAACCCCTCAGAATGTCCCTGTTCCAGCAAAGCTCATGGCTAATGAGAGAAAACTCACCCTTTGGAAGGAAAGACAATAACCCTGGTTCTTTCCTGTGTCTGCGAACTGCAGACATACAGTTTTACCTGAGGTTCCCTATAAGCTTTGCCAGTGGGAGCTTCAGAAGAGAGCCGCTCAAGATAGTGCTCTCTCTAGTCAGCCTCACCACACACCTTATTCTGACTGTGTCACCCATTTTTGAGCCTGTGCTGTCCCCCGTCTTCCCCAGAGGTAGAGCTGTGGCTACTTCCAATGCCAAAATGTAGCTGTCCAGCAGAGTTTCCATCATTATGTTTTCTGGGTTGACATCAGCTTAAGTTCTTGGGATTGTATTTGTAACAGGGTGAATTCTGCTCTTTGTAGCTAGGTGAGAGCAAATGACAGGAGACTGGGTTCCATTTTTTGTCATTGCCCAGCTCACTGCTGGCACATTGCATTCCTAGCAAGGGGTCATCCTCTGCAGGGATTTTCCTTCCTCTCCTTAGCTAAAATTCTATAAAACAGCATGAGACTGTCAAATCAAATGGAAGGAAGCCAATGCTGAGCTTCTGCACACAACTGAGCAAATTAGACTTGGTAGGCACAGCCTCTTCTGTACCTGCTTTCCCATGAACCCCACAAACTCTGAATACCAACTCACCAGCCATCGCATGCTGATTAGCAACTAACAGCAGCATAATTGAATGATACTTCATTAACACTCACAAAATTTGCATGGGATTAAAATAATTTAGGTGCTTTTGCAGCCATTGTCTTCAACTGCTTGTTTTCTGCTGCAGCATAAACAGGGCTGACTACTGACTAAACTGATTGGAATGAGAAACCCGCGGTTTATAATCTTTAGCCTGATAGCCAAGGGGGACCCTCTGAGGGCAAAGCAAATCCAAAGAGGTTTTCTTAATGACTGAACCGGCACAGTCTGCCTAATCAGTGGCTAACATTGGCTGGGTTCTGTTGGGGAAAATCCTATAGCAAAGTGAACATATATTCTGCTTGACATTAAGATAAGAGAAAATGATGACAAGTTGAAGGATTAGAAAGCAGTGAAGGAGGAGGAACTGTTTCTTACAATAATGAAATCAACATTAACAGTAAATCCAAGCTAAGAAACATGATGAGGAACAATATGAATTAGTTTTTGCAGGTATATGCTGTGCAAGTAACTTGCCATTAAGTAGTGCTCAGTGGAGGGTGCAATGTTGTATCTTTAATTAAAAATCCCTATCTTTTCAGATTAAACTAGTGCTTTCCTAATGGAAGAAACTCAAATCTATCAAACTGAAAGTACAGGTTGAACTTCTCATCCGGCACTCTTGGGACCTGGCTGGTGCCAAACCAGAGAATTTGCCGAACCATGGGAGGTCAATATTTTCTAGCAGCATTACTAACACTTCTGCTGCTTACTGGGCTCTCAGAAGTTATTTAGGGATAAATTAGAGCTATAACAGCACAGATCACTGAAACGTGGGACTGGTGACTTGAAACAAATTTTATGGGACTGGGAGTAACTTGGCCACACCCATGATTAGTGGACATCCGGCTAGCTAAAATCATGCCAGACCGTGGATGTTGCCAGACCAGAGGGTGCTAGACAAGAGAGCAACCTGTACTAAGCTTTCTCTTTTGTTAGACATTTTCCCCGTCCCACATTGGCTAATTATTCAGAGACACATTATGTGTATTGACTTAGCTCTTTCTTCCAAGTCCTCAACAAGACCTACTTTTAAGAGACAGTTGGGTTTGAACATAGGAATAAATGGGAGCCAAAAACTCCTTACTTCTACTCCTGATTCTGATACTTAAGCAGTTCATTCTCCCTTTCAGTTAGAGCAGTGGTTCTCAGGCTGTAGCCCACAGGCTACTTGCAGCCTTGTGACACCCTCAGGACCATACTATTGGATGTGCCCCACAACGGTAAATAGGTTGAGAACCACGGAGTCAGAGTGTTCTTTGGACACTGTACTGCAGTCTGTGGTAACTGGGATGTATAACTAAGAGAGATTAGTGCAGCCTTTGGCAAGTCTTCAAAATATGCCAGCATGGACTTCCTGTCAAAAACATTCCTGTCTTCAGCAGCTCACAGCTATGCTGCTTCTTTGTCTTTTGTGATATGTCTTCATTGCCATGGTGTATTTGCCTGTGTTATTCTGCTGGAAATGCTTGATTAGTCTTTTGTTTTGGACACAAATAATTTTAAATTATTACAAGAGTTTATCTTGAAAAAGTGACAAGTGGACAGCTTTGGAGAGCCATGCTAATCATGTTGCAATATCTTTACGTTCACCGTTGTTTCATTTCTTACACTTCAATATCTTTCTACACATGCATATACTTGTGTGTATGTCAGCTTCAGATTGTGTTTTGATGTGCTAAAAAGACAAGGGCATTAGGAGAAATATTTGGATTTTCAGCACAAAATGTACTTTTTAAACTACAAGGGAACCTGTAGCAAGTAGATTTATCTTATTACTTGTATGTTTACCTGCATTGCATATCCAACTATTAAACCCACTGAGGGACCTAGATTTGGTGTTCTCCAGGATTTTTATTCATTTTGTATGATCATGTCTACACTATAGGAGTTACAGTAGAACGGCAAAAGCTCTCTAGCTAAGTCTCCATAGCATCATAGGAAGAGGTTTTTCTGTCACTGTAAATAATCTGCCTCTCCAGATGGCAGATTAGGTGGATGGAAGTGTCAGCCTTGCATGTCTGCTTCAGGGCTTAGATCAGTATTACTGTGATGCTCTAGCGGAGTGTGAATTTTTCCATGGCTATGTCAACATAACTTCTTAAGTACAGCATAACTTCTTTGTCTTAGAAAGAGCCTTGCTTTCTGACCTGCCTTTTTTCTCAGCCCTCTCTCCCATCTCCCACATCTGGATTCTCAAACTGATGGATTCTGCAGATACAGATAGGGCTCTTTACTATTTGTGGCTCATCGTGACTCAGTTTGAGGAAACAATGACTTGGGCTCATTAGTCTGGTACTTTACAGAGGCAGGTAAAGAGAAAGAGAACCTGCAGTACCCAGATTAGACAGTGCTACCACACTAGTTTACAGTATATTACTGGGAGGCTTTCAGTTCTTGCTGCAGTGCTATATTTTGTGAAAAACAAGCTGCTAGTACCTATTCAGCCTTGTCATGAACGTAGCATAAGCTACTTATGGGCCCGGGATGTCTTTTCCTCTGCTGCTGCCTTGACTAGGGCACATTATAAGTTTTTGCTCTTCTTTTACATAACTGGAAACCTCAATCCACCAATCCCTTATCACTTCCTACAAACGCTCACACAATTGTGGATGCATTCCTGTTCCCATGTTCTGTGCTCCCTGCTTGTATGCAGCACTCTCCAGAGGAAGTGGAAACCTAGCCCTCTACCCCAGCTGCAGCAGGGCCGACACTGCGAGCCCCGGAGCAAGTTGTGAGCAGGGGCACAAATCCATGCCCCCTGAAGGGGCAGGGCCCTGGGTAGAAGGGGGTGGAAGGGTTGGAGCTGAGAATAGTCAGCCCTTAGTAATGTCCAGACCACACCATGTGCACACATACCCTAGCCCTCAGAGACTTGTGGAGCAGCACTCCAGCAGTAATTCAAAGAGGCTCGAGCCTCCTGGCCATCTGCAGTGGTAGCTGCAAGGAGCTCCGTGTCCCTTTGAATCTCTGCTCCCAGGACAATTGCCCCTTAACCCCCCAACCCCTGATGGCGAGCCTGCCCAACTGTCACGGTGTAGGGGTGTCAGGTGGGGGACTGGATGAAGAGAAGATCACCCAATGAATCATCTGTCTTTCCAGGAGCAGGCTTGAGAATTAGGAGCCAGGGAGACTGGCAATCATATGGCTGTGCAGAGAGAGTGCAGCTGTGCTTTAACTAGCCATAGATCACCCACCTCTTACAGGGGAAGAACAGGAGCCAGCTCAGACTTTCCAACTCCTGCTCTCTTTGTGATGTGAATAATTTTGTCCATTACAAACTGAAGTGTAATTGCTACCGTTAATGTCATATAGGTCCTCAAACAGCTATCAGATGGTAAAGACTTAATCATTACCAGCCTCGGTTTCATTCCTAATGATGACCAGCTGGATGTGCGTATGTGAGAGTGACTGAGAGAAACTGAAGTAAATTGCAATAGTCAGTGGAGCTATATAGATGTACACCAGCTAAGGAACTGTCCCATCAAACCATACACATGTGTAGTCTATTCAACAACCTCCAATGTGTAAGATTGGTTGGATTTTTTTACTTCATTTGTGTGCTGCTCATATACACTGACATGCATGTGTACATGCATGCACCCTAAGTCCTGGGCCCCAGCAAGTCTTAATCCAGTCCTAATGACGCCAATAACATGAGGTTGCAACCCACTTTGGGGTCCTGATTGACAGTTTGTGAATCCCTGGTATAAACTGAGTTATTACTTACAGGACGGGATAGTAATTGTGCCTTTTTAGGGAGGTGGTCTCAAACCTGGTTCTGACTCTGGAACAATAGTGTGGACACTTAAAAACGTTCTTGACCATCTGAAAGTCCAGATGAGTTTACAGCTGGTTTGGACAAGGGATGTTAGATATCGAGTAATAGAACACTTGACTATTCTATAGTCCCCAGGGGCAGGGCTGGCAACCAGTGTGCTTCAGCCCCCCCCCTGCAACTCTGCGATTCTGCCTCTGTATCAGAGGCATCAGCCCGGGGTGCCCGGCGGGAGCCAGTCCACAAAGGGAGTCAGTTTAAAAACTGGCTGCCTGCCACCCCACACTGCTTCCTCTGTATCAGAAGCAGCAGCATGGGATAGGAGCAGCCCTGTCCACAGATGGTCTGAGCTTCCCGTGGACAGAGGCTGCTGGGGATAAAAGGGAACTGCAGAGCCTGTACTGGACAGCACTAGCTCCTGCTTTCCCCTCACCCCCTTGCTGCCTCTCTGATATAGATGCGAGTAGTCAACTAGATTAACTGATAAGCCTAGGCTTATCACTTAGTTGTCTAGTTGACTACTCGTTCACATCACTAGTTTGGAATGAGTTTTTATGTCTGCATTTCTCTTTCAATCCTGCTTTACAAAGTAACGTGCTGCCTTGTGTATTAGCTTTGTCAAATACAAACTAGCACAATTAGGATTCGCAGATCGGCTCCAAACGTTACCTTCCAGAACTCAGAAACTTGTGATTTTTCTCCTGCACCACACTACAGTATGATGTGACCTGCAGGACAATCAGATGCAGAGTTCTGATAAACACTGCTTGATAAGTCAGTGGTAAAACCAGGAACAGGGGGGCGGAGATGTGTGTATTGTTTTTAGTTTTCTAAAGATCTTTTCCATCAGATATTCTAAGGGTGAAACTCAACTCTGTGACCCATGTGGTTGGTCTGGTAGCACCACGATGGAGCTCTGTTACTATTCTGCATGTTTGGTGTGCAGAAATGTCAGTGAGAGTTCCACCTGTAGACTAGAGATGCATTCTGCAGATTAGGGAGGAGGAGTCAGCGCTGCATTTTCAAGCAAGTTGTGAGGCTTTTCATCAGGTGCAAAATCAAATAGAAAGAGTTTCACTTTGTAGTTAGCAATTCCATTAGTGCTTGGTAGGGTTAAGAGAGAAGGAAAGTGAAACTGATTATTTTGAAGAGCTTGTTCTATAACCACAATAATCACATGCTCTCATAATAATACTCAACTCTGACATTGCATTTTACACCCCCTGAGCTTAATTCACTTTATGGACATGGGCAAGTATCATTATCCCACTTTAAATATAGGGAAACTGAGGCCCAGAAGCTAGCCAAGGTGGCACGGAGTAGATCCTGAAATAGAACCCAGCTCTTGTGACTCACAGTTATATGGACCAAAATACTTTTCAAAGGAGAATAGGATGGTGTGCTGTGCTAAAATCCTTCCTTTTTTCTCCCCGCAGTTGTTCAGACATGTTTGTTTCTGTCAGGTGTGACAGACCCAGACTAGCTGGCTGCCGCACGCTAATGGAGGGAAGACATGCTGGGGTTTGGGTGAACTGCTTTCTTTTCGCTGAATAAAGGAAATCCCAAAACCTAACTGCAGCAAAATCAGGCAGGCACCTGTGTCAATTAGAACTTACTAGAAGTCACAGGCTGATTAGACACCTGCAGCAAATTAAGGCCTGTGGTGCCATCTTAAAAGAGCGAAGGACAGGAAGTGTGTGCAGGAGCTGTGTGGGTGTGAGTGGAGAACTAGTGAGCAGGTACCAAAGGAAAGGTGCTGGGAAGGATTGTTTGGGGAAATGGCCCAGAGAAAAGCTGCCAGATTGAGGGTGGCAGTAACCCTGCCTCTTGCCGCTGCCTTAGGGTCCCTGGGCTGGAACCTGGAGTAGCGGGTAGGCCTGGGTTCCTCCCAGCCTCTGACAACAGCTCAACCTCTGCCTCAAGAATGGAGATCAGGACTCCAGAGGGGATTTTACCCCAAACTTATGAACTAGTCTGTGATGAGTCTGGCTTAGTAGGCTGTGGCTCCTGCCTCTAGTAGAGAGAAAGAGGCTGTGTGGAGGACCATGGCAAGCCTCTGAGGCTAATGCTATCTACCAGTAGTGCAAGACCCCCGGGGAATAGCTGGAGCTTTGCTACATAGGATAATGCCAGTGCATATGTATGTTTTTCTGTCTGGGTTGGAAGTGATTGCTCTTAGTGTATTTTTCGTTTTTAAAGATAAGCTGAGAGAGATGCAGTTGAATTTAAAACCATGGAACTACATCAATTTACATCAGTTTAGAATTTTCCATTTGTTTGCTTGTTACTTTGACTATTAACATTGAAATAATTGTAAACATTCATTAACATTTTGACTACTTGCTTATATTGTGCATTTGTATCCATTGGGAGTATTGCATTAACTAGGGGATGTGCTAGAGAACATAGTTTAACAGTCAAGCTACAAGCCTGGGCTCATTGGTTAACCTTCACGAGTACATGCAATACTTGCCCCTCCCAGCATCACGGGGGTGGGGAGGAGAGCAGGGAGCAGCTTTTAAGCTTGGCTAAACACCGGCTCCCAGTATGTGCAAGGAACTGGCTTAAAAGCCAGCTCCCAGGGAGCTGCTGGCTCCCAGGGAGCCACCTGCCCCCCTGAGATGTTACCTCTATATTTTATTTATATATATATATATATATATATATATATATATATATATATATATATATGGGGGGGGGGGGAGACAGGAAAGGGGAGGTGGAGGGCAGAGCTGGTATGCACAGAAAGCTGCCTACCCTACCCCCAGCATGTAAAGTTGTAATTGCTAAAAAATTTAGCAAAAAAAAAGTTTACCAACAAAAGCTTTTTAACGTCCCTAACACAAACTTGATCACATTCGTTATTTTTCAGCTGTTAATTTAGTCACTTCCAGATTGTGGCTCTCTTGCGCTAACAGAGTGCTGCAATGTCAGGTTGAGAAATTCAAAATATAGTTGTATGACTGTACAACTGTCCAGAAGCCTCCTCCCACTCTTGTGCAGCTGCACACTGGCTATCTGCAATAGCAGTGCTTGTGTTTCCCAGACTTTAGGGAGGACAGGAACCGTCCATTTCTTTCCCCTCCATTCCTGGGGAATAGGATACTAAAACAAGGACAGTGGATGGTGGGGATGAGTCAGGCTCATAATCTGCCCCATGATTCCACTTCACCCCAACCATAAAGCAAGGCTAGGACATAAAGAGTGGGGAAGAAATTTTCTCTTTAGGATAGAACAGGGCTACTCAGCCCATGGCCCTTTTGTTTGCAGCCCGCGATGCAGTTTGGGTTTACATGAGACTCAACATGCAGCCTGCGGGTGGAAGCCAAAACACAAAAGTAGTCAATATAATGGTCTTCTGTTGATATGCGTTTTAGTAGTTATATTCCTGGACAGTCATTGCTCATTAAAAGTGCTGTCATATGGGTGGAAATTGGGTAAATATTGCATTGTATTAATATCAGCAGAACTGACTTACCTGGGGCCTGTGTGTTGTGTAGTCTTGCTTTAATCTTTTTATTCATGCCCATCAGAGTGAAAGAAGCTATTTGCATATATTTGCATATATATGCAACCACGATTAAGTAGTGGCCCTCATCATGTTGTAGCCCTCGGCATATGCTGTGAGTATTATTGTGGCCCCTGGGGCTGTTGAGTAGCTCTGGGATAGAGTATATGGTAAGGATGTTAACTAACAATTAATTTACTAGTTGAGTAATCGAAGGAATTTCCATTGACTACTTGACTAGTCGATAGGCACTTCCGCATTCCTTCTTTGAAATGTACAAGAGCCCAGCCCCCTCCCCTGGAAATATTTAAACTGATAAGAACCTTCCGTGAGCAGTGCAAAAATGCATTAGTAAGAATGAATCTGTTCGAGAAAATGGTATAGAACTTCTGTGGAATCATGTGGCAATATAATTGGAGAGGTGGTTGGTAGATATGAAGTCCATCTACATTTGACTTGGGGAGATAGTGCCTAGGTCCGGTAGGCTTACCTGTGCTAGCGCTGACCTAGCAGTGTGCTAGAAACAGAAGTGTAGCTGTCGTGATGGGAGCCACAGGAGTTATCCTTGCTGAGACATTAGGAGCACTAAAGTAGCTGACCCCTCCCACTGCTTTTGCAGCCATGGTTATGATCTGATTATAGTGCACAAGCTCAATTAGAGCTAGCACAGGTATGTCTGTCCAAGTTGGAAATTATAGCTCCAGCTCAAAGGGCAAACATACCATTTAAGTTAGCTTCTCATCTATATCCTTAGAAACAAATTTTTTGAATCATGGTGCATGCCTCACCACATCAGATTCAGTCTGAGCTCTTTGGCTTCATCTACCCTGGCATGATTTTGCACAAATACTTTTAACGGAAGAGTTTTTTCGTTAAAAGTATTTGTGCAAGAGAGCGTCTATACTGACATGTGCCTTTGCACAAAAGATTTGCTTTTGCGCAAAAGCATCCGTGCCAGTGTAGACGCTCTCTTGCGCAAGAAAGCTCCAATGGCCATTTTAGCCATCAGGCTTTCTTGTGCAAGAAATTGATGTTACTTGTCTACACTGGCCTCTTGCGCAACGTCAGTGTTCTTGCGCAAATACTCGCGGCCACTGTAGATAGGCGGCAAGATTTCGTGCAAAAGCACCTGCTTTTGCGCAAAATCTTGCCAATGTAGGCACAGCCTTTATGTATTTCAGGGCTGTATTGCTGTCTGATCCCTATTCATCTGAGGACAGACCTACATGTAAAACACTGCATCAGCATAGCTGCGCTGCTGTAGCACTTCAGTGAAGACATTCTACACTGACAATTCCCGTTCGCATAGTTAATCCATCTCCATGAGAATTAGTAGCTGTGTTGGTGAGAGAAGCTCTCCTGTGACATAGTGTTCTGTACAAAGGGGGTTAGGTAAAATAACTGTGTCGTTCAGAGGTACACGTTTTTCACTCCCCTTAGCACATTTAAACCAAAGTAATTCTGAAGTGTACATCTGCCCTGGAAATCTTCATGTTTGGAATCCTCTTCAAGTCATCGGGACTGCTAAACATTGGAAGAGGGCGTAAAGGCTGCCAGATGTTGCAAATTTTCAAATCAGCCCTTCACATTTGGGCAGTCATAAGAACAATAAGAGACGGCAGCCTTCTGCAGTGTGAATTACTGTTGAGTACCCACTTACACTACTAGATAGAGCTTCGAGAATTTGAAGGTTGCTGTTTTGTGCACAGTCGATGTTGATCACAGCACAAACACACAAGCAAAACTGACAGTCTCTAAATAACTTTTGTGTACAAGAGAAGTACAAGTGGAATTCAGAGTGGATGTTGAGAAGGGATTATACCTGTACCTGGTTCATCGCTACCTCTGTTGATGGCTAACTTTCATACACATTAAATATCATCTAATTTTTCCAGAAGGTTTTCCTCTAACAAGGGCAGGAGCATAAATCTCAGTGAGGTGGCGAAACAAATTGGCCTATGCTGCTGATGCTTTCCAGTCATGGTACTGTTCTTTTTCGTAAGAAAAATGAATCAGAAACACCCAGTGAAATTAGACACAAACCCATCAGAGAAGTGTGCCCATATTTTGTTCTTTGAAAGTCTTTGAAAACTCTAAACATTCTTATGACCCGAGTAAAAATATTCAAGTGAAATAACATTATATTTATAGACTGAACTTCATTTTTGTTTAATCTTGAACCACTGATTATTGGTAAAGGAGTCAAATAACCATAATTTAAAACATGTACATCAATAATACACAGAATATCATCACCTAGCTTTGTAGTAGTATATTTCCTGTGAAGGGGCCTTTATTCTTGTGATTAAAATATATAGGCCTACATTTTCAAAAGTATCTAATGATTTGGGGTTACCTCAGTTTTGGGTCCTTAAATTGTGACATCTAAAGGGCCTTGCTTTTCAGAAAGACCATCTGCCTCTGGAAATCGGGTCCCTCTAAAGTGTCTCAAGTTGGATAGTAAACATTACTAGTCACTTCAGGCTAAGAAGTCTCTGGGAACTGACGTGCAGCTTATCATAGAATTGGTGGCATTTCCAACATAGGAGAGTAATGACTCATTTCTTAATTTCTGCTTGCAGTATCCATAATGGAGTAATAGCAGTGTTCCAACGTAAAGGGCTCCCAGATCATGAACTTTACAACCTCAACGAAGGAGTTAGGTGAGTAAAACAGCTGTATGTGTTGCCACATAGTTTTTAGAAAATTGATGTTGCTGGCTAGCAATGATTGTTGGCAACTTCTACAATGAGGCCTTGTTTCTTCAGTTGTTTGTGTTGGAACTGACAATGAATATCATTCATCTGTCCTTATTGATTAGATGTTGGTTCCTGGTCAGTTATATTTACTGCAAAACTCATTGGAGGGAAAAACTAAATGTAGTGACCTGCTTGTGTCATGGCAACAAATGTAGTCCTATCTCAGTATAGACATAATTTAGAAAACCAGACTTTAAATCCAGAGCAACAGTGTTGACCTTAGTGGTCTTGAAGTGCTCCCATGTACCTGGAAATAGAATTGTGTCCAAAGTTTTCTTTTAACTGGGTTTTCAGCAGATTTGTTTAATAATGTTTTCTTTACAGATTATGATTGGTCTAGCTTTTGCATGATGGATTGGGCTATTTCTTTTAATTAGTTTTAATAATAAAACGTTTCATACTTGTTGCTCAATTGTCTTAGGGAAGAACATTTGCTGACAATTCATACCTGAGCCAATTAAGGACATGTTGCAAAATCTAAACCAAAAGCTTCTGTCATAAACACTACATCAGCAGTTGAAAACTTGTGGTGAAAAACATGCATAATATTGCTTCAGGGTTGGGAATTCCAGTCATGGTCGCATCCATAGGGCTCCTGACGGTTTGGAAATTGTTCCCATGGCTGCAGCAAAGCACAGTCCAAAACAATCAGTTTCAGGAAATGTATAGACTTTTCTTTTATGAGGCTGCATCATGCATTTAATGCATTAACTTATGTTGGAGGTTTATGGAGACCTTAATTAGTGGGAGCTCCAGGAGTAACACAGAGCAAATATGACCACTGTGCCACCCTGAAAGAACATGTAGTGTATTCTAGCTGGAACAAGAGGGGCAGGTGTAGTATGTGTTCCTCAAGGTTGCTAGCGTGATTATCCTCACACAGTCCCTCAGTGTGAGTAAATGCAAGGTGGTGCCTGACCATTACAAGAGAGCGTGGGGGAGGAGAAGAAGGAATGATTCACTGCACATCCATTCAGGGTACCTGCGGAGTCTGCTCCATGGAACTGTAGAATCACCAAGCATAGTGTAGTTTAGTTTTGCATAGCAAGGGCTTTCCTACAGAGTTCACTTGTCGCAAAATAATGAAGTGAAGTTTTTTTTCTGACACACATTTACATAAAAACCCATGATTGGGCTAAAATCCAGCCAGGATCTCCACTCTTAGGGTATGTCTACACTACAATGTTAGTTCGAACTAACGGACGTTAGTTCGAACTAACATTCATAGGCGCTACACTAGCGCTCCGCTAGTTCGAATTTAAATCAAACTAGCGGAGCGCTTAGTTCGAACTAGGAAAACCTCATTTTACGAGGATTAAGCCTAGTTCGAACTAGCTAGTTCGAATTAAGGGGTGTATAGCCCCTTAATTTGAACTAGTGGGAGGCTAGCCCTCCCCAGGTTTCCCTGGTGGCCGCTCTGGCCAACACCAGGGAAACTCGTATGCCCCCATCCCGGCCCCGGACCACTTAAAGGGGCACGGGCTGGCTACGGTGCCCGTGCCAGGTGCAAGCCTGCCAGCACCCAGCCAGCAGACCCTGCACCTGGCACGGCACAGAGCCACCCACCCGATGTCCCCCAGCCCACCCCCTCTTCCCGGGACCAGGCTGGCGGCTCCCGGGAGCTTGCCCGGGACCGCAAGAGGCGGGCACCTTCCTGGCCTAGTGCGGACATCGTGGACCTCATCAGCCTGGCCACCCAGGAGCAGGTGTGCATGAAAATCAAGGGGGTCCACTGAGACCCCCGACCCTGAGCCCTGAGCTTACAATGGCTGTACTGGGTCAGACCAAAGGTCCATCTAGCCCAGTAGCCTGTCTGCCGACAGCGGCCAACCCTAGGGACCCTGGAGGGGATGGACCGAAGACAGTGACCAAGCCATTTGTCTCGTGCCATCCCTCTCCAGTCTTCCACGAACTTTGGGCAGGGACACCACTCCTACCCCCTGGCTAATACCACTCCATGGACCCAACCTCCATGACTTGATCTCACTTCCCTTTAAACTCTGTTCTAGTTGTAGCCTTCACAGACTCCTGCAGCAAGGAGTTCCACAGGTTAACTATTTGCTTTGTCAAGAACAACAACTTTCTCTTACTAGTTTCAAGCCTGCTACCCATTCCTTTCCTTTGGTGTCCTCTAGTCCTTCTTTATGGGAACTCAGGAAGAACTTTTCTGAATGCACCCTCTCCACCCAACCCCTGCTTTTAGAGACCTCTATCCTGTCCCCGCTCCATCTCCTCTTTTCTAAGCTGAACAGTCCCAGTCTCTGTAGCCTCTCTTCATCTGGGACCTGTTCCCAACCCCTGATCATGTTAGTTGCCCTCCCCTCTTCCACCCTCTCTCTTCCCCTCTCCCACCTCCTTTTCCCAGTCTCCCCCAGTTTTGTTCAATAAAGACAGAGTCAATGTTGGAAGAAATGTTATCTTTATTTTGTACATCAATAAGAAGGGGGGCTAGGGAAGGGTAAGTGGAAGGAGGTGAGGGGGGAATGGGGTACGAGCTCCCGATGGGGAGGACTGGGCTGGCTCTGTGGGCTTCTGGGGGTGGAAGCTCTCCTGCAGCCCCCCAATTGCCCCCTCTCCCCAGATGGCAGCCTGCGGCAAGTGCAGCCGGTCTGATGGCCAAGTGCTGTGATGTGCCCAGTGTGGGCACTCCGGGCACTCCAAGCCAGGACTGGTTTTCAAGCGGGGCACCCCTGAGAACTGTCTGTCCGGGGTGGGGGTCGGGTCCCTTTAAGCGCAGCCCTCGGCTAGCCTGAGACAGCATCTCCACGCTCTAAGTCCTCCTCTGATGCCCTGCCGGCACTGCTTCCGGCCATCCTTAAGCCCTGTTCAGGGTCCACTCAATGTGGACATGCTAGTTCGAATTAGCAAAACGCTAATTTGAACTAGTTTTTAGTTCTAGACGCGTTAGTTCGAATTCGCTTAGTTCGAATTAACTAATTCGAACTAAGTTAGTTCGAATTAGCGCTGTAGTGTAGACATACCCTTATTTAGAGGTTTGCTTCCTTTTAGGCTCCAAGTTAGGTTGACCATCTACTAACAGCAGTCTTTTCAGTGATTACCTGGGAATTTTGTTTTTTACACAGTTCTTTATACACCCAATGATCCTTCATAAAAACACTGTTGTAAGGGGAGTATATGTGGCTTCGTCTCAGAAGTCAGGAAGAAGCTGTATATCAAGAGGAAGCATTTGTGCAATTGCCAACTGCTAGGCAGTCTCTTAAGCAGATTAGGACACATTTGTGTACGCAGCAGCAGCTGTTTCTCTTGAACTGCCCACTTTCTGACTTAACTGTATTGTTCTACTGCACATGGTCAATATACAGTTTCTTAATCCTTGTAATTATTTAAAATTTGAGCTTTCTTCAGATTCAGTTAAACACATTGTGGATTATTTGAATGCCTGGGTTTAAATGTCATGCTTCAGACATTATTGCTGTAGTTTTATCTAAGCATTGAAATGTAATATTATTATAAAATGGAACAAATGTAATGAGTTTCACAACTCAGATATTATTGCATTTATTTCCCTACAAAAAGTATTACCTTTAGGTAAAGAATATTTGACCTTAGATTCTCTACTTTCTTCACAGTTATAGGATAATAAAAGAAAATATTTTCTAACTATATCTAATGCAGGTTCTATTGGCATTTATTGTAATTAAATTGTGAAAAGAATTGAGTAGCATCATAAGACATATTAATACAAGGTGAAATAACTTACACCTACAATATTTGTGCATCTTCCTGTTGACTCACAAATTCATATATGTGCGCACATGAGTATTCATATGTGTGTTTTGTACATATATTTGAAGGTTTTCTTTGTCCATGAATTATACACATAAGCATCAGATCCTCAGCCGATTTAACTGTGTGTAGGATAATTTCCTTCACTGGAGCTATGTTGATTTACACCAGATGAGGATCTGGCTTACTAAATATATGGGTGCCATTCATGTTTGATCCAAGTGTCACTGGATAGGCCATTCTTCCTTCTTTCCCTCCTACTCTTTTCTTCTTTCTCCTTCCTAAGGGAAAATGCAGAAAACCTCACAATGTATCAAGGTGTTTTTTTTTTTTTAATAAATACGACATACAGATTAGGGATGTTAAATATCAGTTAATTGAATAGTCGATTAACCTCATGAATTCTTATTGGTTAGTTGACTATTCTGTAGTCCTTGGCGGAGGGGCTGGCAGTATTCATAGTTCCAGCCCCTATCCTGGGGACCCCCTGCAACCCTTTTGGGGAGGGGGTGGGGAGAATGCTTGTAGTCTATAGCGTTAACCTATCAGCTTTTGCTTATCAGTTAATTGGTTAATTGACTATACTATTACATCCCTAATTCAGATATAATAAAATACATATCTTCTCTGCAGCATGAGGGCTTGTGATTAATATAATTTGAATAAGATAGATCAGTGGTTGGCAACCTGCAGCCCATGAGACATTTTGTTCACTGCATAGGGTTCCCCCCCCCCCACCAGTATTACTAAAATGAAACACATGAAGCAAGGGCATGTGAAGTGAGGTGAATGCTAATTGCACACAACGTTGGCTGTACGAGCTGTGCACTGCTATGGTTTAGTTGGGGCACACTGAAAATTCTAGAGAAGCAAGTGCAGTTAGCAAAACTATCCTATCCTGGGAGACTCTTGGTTATGATAATCTTGTAGCCCACTGAAGGGAAGCCACTCATGAGGCCCACTCCCTAGCCTAGGTTGCCTATCACTGAGCTTGATCATTAGATCTTGCATACTAACATAGAAATGTTTTTCCTTTAGTTCAGTATGTACAATTTCTGTTATATGTGATTTGCAGATTTTTCCGTTGGCACAGTCACCATTAGCTTGGATACTGATTGGTCTCTGGATTGGCAGTCTTGGCAGGCACTTGATGCACTAAGTCATTAGGGGTATGTCTACACTAGCCCCCAGCTCGAACTAGGGAGGCTAATGTAGGCATTCTAACTTGCAAATGAAGGCTGGGTTTAAAATATCCTGGGCTTCATTTGCATGTTCCCGTCCGGTCACCATTTTTTAAGTCCAGACTAACTGCCCAATAGGAGGAGTAACAGGTAATTCGAACTAAGGAATTAGTTCGAACTTAGTTCGAATTAACGACTTAGTTCGAATTACCATTTAACTGCCGCATGTAGC
Source organism: Pelodiscus sinensis (assembly GCF_052426305.1). Classification (NCBI taxonomy): domain Eukaryota; kingdom Metazoa; phylum Chordata; order Testudines; family Trionychidae; genus Pelodiscus; species Pelodiscus sinensis. Next base: position 124,660,777 of record NC_143052.1, read on the forward strand.
CACAGGCAGTTAGTCCGGACTAGTGTCATTTAAAAATGGTGACCAGATGGGAACATGCAAATGAAGCCTGGGATATTTAAATCCCTGGCTTCATTTGCAAGTTCGAATGCCTACATTAGCCTCCCTAGTTCGAACTAGGGGGCTAGTGTAGACATACCCTAGCAGAACCAGAACTAGAATCCAGTTGCCCTGGTCCCACACTGTAACCCTTGGTTCTCAATCTTTTCCATACCGTAACTCCCTTTTCCATACCAGGATTAGTCCAGGTCTCCCTATCCTTTTCAGCCATATGGGAAGAATGGGGTAAGTCTGCTTCCCTTCCCTCTGATTCAAATTTGCCTGCTTCTTGTATGGAGTTTTGTTTTGGACCCAGCTGCTGCTGATAAAGGTTGTTGAGTTATACATTAAATGTATGTGAGGATGATCAAACAAAGCAGATAGTTCCTCAAGTTAAGTAGTTATAGCTATAAGTGCAAATACAGTCCAAGAAAATAATAATCAAACCCACTAATTTTCTCTACCCTGAATACTGCTATTAAAGAACAGAGAGAGAGGCCCTGGCCTCATTTGCACTGACGTTCCTTTCCACCACAGAGGAAGTGTAAAGATGCTTTAAAGAGAGGAGTGCGTTGCATTTAGGGTAAAAAAGACTGATTTTTTTTTTTGTTCACTTGCACTACTGTAAAACATGGGTAACTCTATTAAAGCCAGTGGAGTTACACTGTTGAAAAACAAGTGTGAGGAAAAAGTAGCCCCAAAATATAACTGATTTACATATTGAGTTCTTTAACACAGGTTTTATTCAGCCCGTATTGGGTGGTTTAATGGGAATTTGGCTGAGATAAGGCTTAAGGTATTGTATCATAATGATTATAATCACCTTAATTTTCAGCCAAGTAAAAAAAGTTTTTTAAAAAAGTTAACAGAAATCTATATGTAGATTCTCTCTCTGCTTAGCTCTTTTGTACCTATACCCATAGGATATGAATAACCGTATAGATTAAACTTGTCAGAGTTCTCTTTTCTTATTCCTTTAGTTGGATGCCATTATTTACGCTTCTCAAAAATTAAGGGAAATCTAGAAGAAAGAGGAAACAGTGAGAAAGCAGGATATCCAGTATTAAAGATGGTGTATATTTATAGCTGCCTCTCCTCTGAGTTTCAGGATGCTAATTGATACAAAGAAGACAAGTTGCAGCAGCATTTCCTCAGTTGCTGAAAGACTTTGTACTTGATAAAAAAAAGTCTTTCTTCACTTCTTTTGTAATTTAATAGATAATAAAGCAAAGGTCAGCTATAATATAGAACTAGATTTTTTTTTCCATTCTGAGTAGCATTTAGATGTTAATTTCAAACTCCACCAAAGAAGCAGCAACAGAAAAGTGTAAAAGTGTATTTTATGAATTTATGCACTTGGACCGCCATACTCTGGGTGTATGTATACTCTGGGTGTAACCTAATCTGGAAACACCTGTGGTATGGACCCTGGCAGGTGGAGGCAGAAGTGACAGCCCACTGCTGTTTCTGTCCCTCCTCCCCCCAGTTGCTTTCTTGCGCAAGAAATTCATGTTGCCTGTCTACACTGGCCTCTTGTGCAAGAACAGTTGCGCAAAAGGGCTTATTCCTGAGCGGGAGCGTCTGAGTTCTGGCGCAAGAAGCCCTGATTTCATACATTAGAACGCCAGTTTACTTGCGCAAGAACACGCGGCTAGTGTAGACAGGCAGCAAGTTTTTGTGCAAGAGCGGCCGCTTTGGCACAAGATCGCGCCAGTGTAGACACAGCCTTGTGGTAACCAAGTAGAGATTTTCCCTGAGCATGCCAGTCAAAGCTCACCAGTTTGGATTAAATCATACGCAAGTGTATTAGCTACAAAAGAGACAGTTTAAGTGATAAAGAATATCAAGCAGATTACCTAGCAAATAAACCAAAACTGCAAACTAAGTTTAATGTACTGGATAGATTGGATATGAATTAGTGATTCTCACCTTAGAGAAGATATAAGCAGGCTGCAGTTTCTTAAATTGCCAGCTGCACTTGCAGTTTCTTAAATTACAGCTTGGAAGCCCCAGGTTTTTCATACAGTGGCTAACAATACCTTTAGCCTGGGTCCAACACTTCCCCCAGGTCCATCTTTGTTCCTCACATGTTTCCAGGAATCTTCTTGGATGAGGAATGAAGAACTCCAGATACTGTCTCTCCCTGTGTTATATAGCTTTAGCATGTAGTGGGAACGCTTGTTTCAAAACTTTCCACTGATTTGTGTAAATATATTGACATCACAAGATGGTGTCCAGAATCATGTGGCATGTTCACACGTCCTTGTAGAGCAGGGGTGGCCAGCCCATGGCTCGCGAGCCACATGCGGTTCCTCTCCCTCAAAAGGGGCAGCCTCTTTTATTTTATTTTTTTTCAAGTGTTCAGCAGCCGCAGCTGGGACTAGAGTTTCAGAAATGCCCAGCACCCAACATGTATCATGTGGAACTTAACTGATAGATAGGCTGACTCTCTAAATGGGACAAATTTCATCTTGAATACATTGATTATGGCATTAAAGCTAGTGGAATTCAATTGTTTCATTTGATTGTAGTTTATGGGAATGTTATTTGATGTAGGTTAGCACTCCTGCAGTTTTGCCCAGAGGTTCTCATATGAAGGAGTCCCCAAATTCAAAATGACATGCTGCATTTTAACCTGATTTTGCATTGAAACCATGTCAAATTTGGAGTTTTAATTTGACTGGCCCAGATTTACGCTAAATGTTCATGACTCTTGACTCTGTTTCTAGCGTGTCACAAAAACCAGAGAGTTTCATTGGAGTTCAGGTTTCTTTATGAACATTTAATACAACTCTGTTATTTAAGTCTCTTAGGGCCCAAACCTGCAGTCTGGAGCTCTAAAACCTCAGACCACACCTCATTCAAGCAAGCCAAACTCTCATTCCTTTGGAATTACATCATTTCTAAATCCACCAGATTGCTCAGAGACACATACCAGCATAGAATATAAAGGTTTTTACATTCTTCCACTTTTGAACTTCAAGTGAAGTGAAAATCTAGTCTCAGTTACATAGGCACAAGTACAGAGTAAGTCTAGTGATTTCAGTGGTGTGACACCAAATTTAGATGAATGCAGCTGAAGGCAGAATTCAGCCTCTCTTCTTTTAGTTAAGGAAATCACACTAATGGTTCATATATTTGTATTATAAATATATTCATTAGCAGGTCTAAATCTCCTATAATAAATATTTTTGAATATTTAGAGATGTTGGTTTAATGTTATAGTGTGCTATCCCTGTTTAATATGCTTCTGGTTAAGCATTTTTGGAAGGAAAGATATGGAACTTAAAACCCTTTGTTAGATCGGCAATCTTCCCCTGTATGCACAACACACATTTGGTAAATTTTTTGGTTGTATAAATTCTTTTTTTATTCTCTGTATTCTCTTAATTCAGGCAACTTCTGAAAACTGAGCTGGGATCCTTTTTTACTGAGTATCTACAGGTTTGTGGACTTTTCATTTAGTTTCTTACGTTTGTCAGTGCTTCTGGGTAAAATTATTTGGTGATAAGGCATTGGGCAAACCATTTATCTTGATATTACCATAAAGTTAAGGGTGGAAATTGGATTTGTTCCCCTTTCATCAATTTTCATGTTACATTGCTTGAAATTTCATGACAGCTCAAATACTGAAATACTTTACCAGATGTTTTTCTGTCTTTTAACGACAATATTAAGGAACTTGGTTGGGGTCATTTATACAGAAAGGGTTCAGATCATGGCTGCAGACTGGACAAGATTTGCCCCAGCTGAGACAGTGGGATGCCTATTTGACCTAGTGCTCTGACATGATCTGTGTCCTGATTCAAAGCCTATGGAAAAACATCCATTGACTTCAATGGCTTTCGTTGAGAGCCTCGTGAGATTTGGTTTTAATATTTTATTTTATAGTGAAAGCTAAAACTTAATATGTAAATATCAGCATAATACATCTTTTTGATAGGGTCCAAATATTTAATCTGGGTGATAATTGTTTGTTATTTCTCAAGCTGCTTGTGGTACAATCAGGAATCCATTTATTAATAATTATAGATTATTTTACTTTTAAAATACAATTTCTACCTCCATGGCTTATTAAAAGTTGTACAGTTTATGCTTATGCTTGTAAAAAGCTTTGATGTTCCCAGATGGAAGTTGCTATACACTGGGAGGATTAAAAATATGATTTCTCATTTTACACATGTCCTAGTAGATTTAAACAAGAAGAGTAAAACTCCATTAATGAGCAGCAGCCATTAAAATAGTTTTCTTGGTTGGTTGGTTTTTTAATCTTCAGTGGCTTCAAAGAAATTAGGCAAGAAATAAAAGATGTGTGTATTTTGTTTACAGAATCAGCTGCTTACAAAAGGCATGGTAATACTGAGGGACAAGATCCGGTTTTATGAAGGTAACTCAGAATTTAGCCATGCTACATCTACTCAGTAGACTTGATCCAAATCATACTGAAATGAATGAGATTCCTCGCACTGACTTCACTGGGTTTTGGATTGAGTCCATACAAACAAATTGTTCTAGTGTCACTTGTGTTTTAATGGCTTCCACCAAGAAGAAATTTTTGCCTAGCACATTGCCAATTAAACCTCCTGTTTGAATGTTTTACCTGATGTCTCAATTATAACCTATTTAAGGCAAAATAAGCTGCGGAGAACAGAATACAGTATCTCATTAAATGACAATATAAAACCTGCATTCCCAATTAGCTGAAAAGTCATGGGAACACACTCTGATCTCACTTACACCTATGCAAATCCTGAGTAATTCTGTAGTCTTTAACTCCAGATTTACTCTGGCATAAATGAGGTCAGAATCTGGCCTATTATATTGTCATGACTCAGTTTGTCTGTTTGCAGTTAAAGTGGTTATAAATGCCACCTAACTGAGTCAACTATTAATGAGATTTATTTTATATTCGAAAGAATCAAAGAATTAAGTATGTAAATGCAGAGAGAAGGAATAAAAATTCAGAATATTGGCCAGATTCTGCTTTCATATATGCCCATGTAAATGTCAAGTATGTCCATTGAAGACAGTTGTCCACTGGAATTACTCCAGATGAGTGTAACTGGGATAAAGTCTGGCCCTATCTCTGCATACAGGCACCCCACTCTCTCACCTTTGCATTAATTAGAGATTTGTAATTACTGCAAAAGAAATGTCAAATCAGTTTTTTCATGAGTCTATATGAATACAGAAAGGGGAAAAAAACTCTTAAAAATGCTAGCACAAATGTATTGGCAGAATTATATATGGTCAAATCCATTCGGTTTACCTAGCCTCCAGCTGCTATTTTATCTGAATGCAGTAGTCGTCATTCCATGGCCTAGGCTGTTTCGCAGCATTTAGAGGTGATTTTTAAATTAGCCACGCCACACCAGAGGCAGCTGTATTTCATTGGTGGGTGAAGTAATTTTTAAATAAAGATTATAAAATAAAACATCTGCAGACCTTTTGGCATCCAAGATAGTAGTTTAAAAAATGCAGCTTTCTTCCCTGAGTGATTGCCCACATCCATTCCAATAGGTGTGTGCATGTGCCGCATGCACAATTGTTGGAGAATTTTCCCTGAGCGGTGCTTATTGGATTGACACTGGTGTGGTGCCCCTGCCTTCTCAGTTCCTTCTTACCACCGGTGGCGGTTGTTGGAGCTTCCTTGTGCTATTGTTTTGTAAGCACCGTTAGTGGTATCTGTTTGTTAGTTATACATAGTTCCATTAATAGTTGTCATTAGTGTTAATTAGTTTGGGGGTGTTTCCTTCTGTTTACATTTCCCCTGACCAGGATATGCCATGGTCTCAGGGGTTTAAATTCTGTGAGAGCTGTGGGAAGCCGATGCCCAAGGGCAGTCTGCACTCTTCATGCCTCAAGTGCCATGGAGAGGGACATCAAACTGACAAGTGCCCCGTCTGTGAGAGCTTCAAATCTAGGACAAAGAAAGAAGGTGACCATCACCTGAAGCTCCTGCTAATGGAGGCAGCCCTTTGCCCCCAGCCACTGCCAGGAGTCAGCACTGGCCTTGGTGCTGAGGAAAGATACCATGAGGGAACACTGGCATCACTCCCTGGGGCACTAGGTGGGCTCAAACATGTGGCAGTGCTCTCGCTACCTGGTGCTGCACAAGAAAACTGATAGAGGCCTGTCCCCCAACAAGAGTTCATTGAAAGACCCTAGTAGGCTGCGCCCTAAGTCAGGGCACCTGAAAACAGGGCAGCAAATCCTGGCACTAGCCTCAGTACAGGGCTTGTTAAGTACAATGCTGGTGGTCTTCCCAAGGCTCAGGGTGGGATTAGGCCCATTCTGGACCCTATCGAGGATATCTGCCAGGCAGCCATGCGGCTGTCCCTCCACACCATTTTGTCTCACTACATCGTTACCCAGAAGGCATGAGACAATGTGGCCTTTGGCAGGGCTGTCCTTCAGGCAGCAACCAGGTGATCTCCAGTCCCTCCTCCCTGGTAACAGCTGGTGAAGCATCTATTGGAATGCACATGAGCAATCACTTGAAGAAAAAAGGTTACCTGCCTCTTGTAACTGTTGTTCTTCAAGATGTGTTGCTCATGTCCATTCGAAATCTCATCCATCTGCCCTCTGTCAGATTATTACGGGAAGAAGGGACTCAGAGAGCAACAGTATCCTATATACTGAGCCATAAAGCTGCCATGCTGAGGGGGCTCCACAGCCAACTCAACAAGTATATCATTAAGGGAAAATTCTCCAAAGATTGTGAGTGCAGCACACACCTATTGGAATGGACATGAGTAACACATCTCAAAGAACAACAGTGACCAGAAGTAAGTAACTGTTTGTTTTTTCTTTCAGGCTGTGTCCAGACTCAGGGGTTTTTTCGAAAAAACTTCCCCTGCGTCCAGACTCAAGCCGCGTTCTTTCAAAATTAAATCGAAAGAACGCGGCTTTTCTTTCTATGGCGGTAAACCTCATTTCACGAGGAAGAACGCCTTCTTTCGAAAGTTCCTCTTTCGAAAGAAGGTGTTCTTCAATGTAAATAGGGCTTCTTCAAAGGAGAGCATCCAGACTCACTGGATGCTTTCTTTCCAAAAAGCAAGCCGCTTTTTCGAAATTTCTCCGTGCAGTCTAGACGCTCTCTTTCGAAAGAGCCTCTTTCGAAAGAAGCCTGCAGTCTAGACATAGCCTCAGTGCCCCACAATGCCAAAACACTTATTAATCTAAATATGCCATTTGATCAGTTTCCTAGAGAAAGCCATTGGCATTACTTATAGCTCTCTCTGAATTTTAAATGTGACCTTGCTGTCTACTTATCTGATTGAAATCAACATTGTTATGGAACCCAAATCAATTAATGAAAAGACAATTCCCCTGACCACAGCAACCAGGAAATAAATTTCACATTAAATTCCCCTCTAGAGCTGAACATAGAATACTTTAATTATTTAACATAACATCTCACAATTGGACATAAGGATTTCAAGGTTTCTTCAGCTTGCTTGCAAAGTATAAGTCCAATTTTTCAGTCCCAAATTGGTTTAAAATTTATTAAATTGCACTGGACAGGTAATTTTTTAAAAAGTTGATCGTTAGAAATAATATTTAAGATACAATACGGGAGAAGCATTTCTAAATTCCTATGCTAGATTGCTAAATTGGTTTAATGCCAGGCATATACCATTGACTTAAAACAGTTCATTAAAATGTGGGTGGTATAAAAATATTGTGGCTGTATGGAAAATATTATATGTGTGTTTCATATAAGAATGACCACATCAGGCCTATGTTTACATAAGCCGAGTTTCCTTTATTCCTGCAAATAGCATAGGAAATGCAAAAGCCTTTGTTTGACAGCAAAATAAACATGTTTTCAGAGGACATGAAAGTCAAATTCTTTTGTGTGAAATATGCTAATCACCAGTTGATTCGAAGCATTCTTCCACAACCCACAGTAAAAGGCCTGTCTGGGAATATGCACTTTACTGTGCAGATACAGGAGCAGCTGTTCTGAGTCACTGTTGTTGCTGCATGGAAATTCATTGCTTTAAAAAGTATCCAGCACTGAGTAAACAGCCCACAACATATAAGTGATGAGCTCAGGCTCGCCAACAGGAGGAAGAAGAGTGGGTGATTGGCCAGGAACCAGAGCAATTTAAAATGGCCCCCAGCTGCCACTGGCAGCCCAGTGGGGATAGGGGTAAGGCAGGCTTCCTTACTCAATGCCGCTCCCAGAAGCAGCTAGCCTGTCCCTGTGGGCCCTGGGACGGGGTTTCTACATGCTTCCCCGCCCCAACTCTGAAGCTCCCATTGGCTGGGAATTGCAGGCAGTTGGAGCTTTGGGAGTTGTGCATATGGGCAACAGTGCACGGAGACCCTCTCTCCACCCCACCCCCGCCTCAGAAGCTGCTGCCAGAGAGATGGGTTGGCCGCTTTTGGGAGCTGCCCAGGGTAAGCGCCGACCCCTTCTGCACGCTAACCCTCAGCCCCAGCCTAGAGCCTACACCCAAACTCCTTCCCAGAGCCTGACCCCTCACACCGTTCTGCACCCCTAACCAGTATCCAAAATCCCTTCCAGACCCTGCACCTCTTGTTTCATCTCAACCCCCAGCCTGGTGAAAGTTAGTGAGGATAGGAGCGTACGTAAAGGAGGGGAGGAAGATGGAGTGAGTTTGGGGTGGGGCTTTGGAGAAGAGTCAGGACAGAGGTCTGGCCTCAGGGAGGGAGCAGGGCGATTAGCCAGCTGACAACACTACTGGGCAGCCATCTGGGAGCCCTGGCTGTGCCCGAAGAGCATGGACAGTAGTGCAGCCAGTGGCTCTCTTGGCACAGATGCAGCCATGACCCAGTGTCAGGAAGACCATCGTATGCGTGGGGGGGGGGGGGCGGAGGGGGCAATGACTGCTTTGCTGCCAGCAGGCCTGGATGACCTAAGGTAAAACGTAGTTATCCCAAAAGGATAACCTCAGTTCATGGATGTTTTAGGGGCAAATTTTCAACAGAGCGCAGAGCTGGATTTTCAACTGCTTAGCTCCCGTCCATGCCCACTGTGCACTTCTGGCCAGTTCCTATGCTGAGCTGTTCTGAAAATTCTGGCCACGAGGTTTATAATGATTGAGTTGTCTCCCATAATGGCTGAACTTGTACATTCAAATGCTGATGATACGTCATAGGGATGGCATAGAGTATCTTTGGTAATAGATTTGAGGTCAGGTTTTTCCATTGCATGTCACTTACTGCAGCACTAAACTGGGCTTAAAACACTTCTAAATCAGCATGCACCCTGCACTGGTGCAGATGATGACACGCGGTGAAGGGCAATGGGGATGTCAGTCCCCTTGTGTTATGCAACCAAGCAAGGAGGAAGGATTAGTTTTCCCAGTGGTTGTACTGTACTGGGGTCTTGATTTGAAACGAGCAGCATTTAAAGGCACCAGCCTATGAGTGGAACAGCCCCATCACCTTGGTTACAAATGGCCCAAGGCTGGAGACATCTACCATTTGCCCTTTTTTAAATTACTTAAGAAGTGGAATGAAGTGACTAGTCATAAAGACCACTATAGGTCGGACCTCCCTTGTGTTTCACCCTCGGTGAGCTCCTGGCCTCTGGCCCTGCTACCTCCATCCCTGGCTGGGACTATGCTCCTTGCCACCAGCCCTGGCCAGGGCTGTGCTCTCACCTGCACTGGACCCGTTAGGGCTGGGCTTCCCACTGCCAGCCCAGCTTGGGCTGGGCTGGGCTGTGATTCCAAACCTGGCCAGCTGGGGCTCTCTGGTCCAGCAATATCCATGGTCCTGCTGGACCAGAGAGTCCTGGATTGTACAGGTTGAACCTCTAATAATACTTAGACCAAAACATATAGATGCAGGTCTTGTTGGTCTGTGTCTATATAGCACCTGGCTCAGGGGTGGGCTATAATTTTTGATGGGGGAGGGGGGTACTCCAAGATTTTGGAAAGTGGTTGAGGACCGCACTCTTCCATGATATTAATGGAGGTGGTCCAGGGTCTGGGATGGAGGTTGGGTGCAGAAGGGAACTTGGGGTAAGGAACTGGGGTGCAAGAGGGAGTGAGGTCTGGGAGGGGGTTTGGGTGAAAGAGACAGTTGTGACCTGAGACATTGGATGAGGTGCAGGTGTTTGGGTTGTGATCTAGGGCAAGGGATTGGGTGCAGGGTCTGGGTAGGGGTATGGGTTCAGGAGGGGCACAAAGGATTTGGCTTATGTTGGGTAAGGGAGCAGGAGTGGGCCATGGAAGAGGATTGGGGGGAGAGAGGGACTGGAGTGCCAGAGGCAGGCACTGACCGGGCAACTTTCCTGGGTGACTCCTGGCCAACAGCCCAACAGGGCTCCAGGTAGCTTCCCTGCCTGCCCCACTCCCTGCACAAGCTGCAGGGGCCATGTAAGAGCCTGAGGGGAGGGGGCCAGGGTGCTTCCCAAAGTGCCTGTTCTTCAAACAGGCAGCCCCCATTATGTTTATTTCATGCCTTTTATCCTCTAGGGCCCTGAACTATTTGCAAGCTTGGGCCAAATGTTCCTATTTGAGTTTGTTACTGAGACACGTATGGTTTCTCTTAGAACACGGGAGCCATGTACGTACCATACAGAGTATTAAGGTATTAATATTGATTTGTATTATAGTAGTGTCTGCAGGCCCCAGTCATGATCAGGGTCTCATTATGCTATGTCAAGGCTCTGTGTGAGGGTTGGCCCCTTTCCTCATAGAAGTGGGCTCAGCTGCACCTGTGCCCCTGCTCCCCTCTGCCCAGGAGCCTCCCTGCAGATTCTGTGGGCAAGCGTTACAAATAGGGCAGACCTGGTGGGGGCAGAGGAGAAGGCCATTGCCTCCTCTGTCGTCAGTAGAGATTTCAAGGAAACAGTCCAGCCTAGAGCTCCACATGGCTGTGATCTATGATGGGGATTGATTGCTCTTTAAGGCAGGATGCCTGGAAGTGCATCACCTTTGGGCGCAGCAGGGAGGCACAGAACTGCACTGTTTCCTATAGAGCCAGGAATTTTCAAACCATCCCTGTGGCTTATTCCTACTGGGGCAGAAGTGGGACGATGTGGTGGCATTTCCATGTTGAGACCCTCAGAGATTTAATTCGCCATCACCCCTTCTGCCCTCTGGGTTTTACTCCAGGGGGAAGTGACCGGCTGGCTTTCTTATACTCTGTACGGGATCTCTCTGACTGAGCTTTGCGTTGGAAGTTCAGTAAGAGAGTTTAATTGTGTGAGCCAAAAGACACAAATACCAACTAATCTTATGTACAAGCTGGGGTGATACTTCTACAGCATCCCAAGTGTTAAAAATGATCATGCGTGATTCTCCTCCGTTCCCCTCTGGAGCTGGTATATTACATCATGTCCTGTATTGCTCAGTTAATGTGTCATTGACTGTTTCCAATATAAAACAAGCTAATGGAGTGCTTATGTGTTTACAGGACAGAAGCTGTTGGATACCTTAGCTGAAACCTGGGATTTCTTTTTCAGTGACGTCCTGCCCATGCTTCAGGCTATTTTCTATCCTGTGCAGGTGAAATATTCCTTTGTTACTTCAGAATGCAGAAAAAGCCGTTTGGCGGGTTGCTCAACGGATTGCCACAACTGTCAGACTATCCCAGAGGGGCCAATCCTTTGGTGCAGCTGTTCTATAGAGTCAAGTCATTTGCATGAATGGTGAAGTACTCATGTGAAAAACATGAAGGGGAAACTTTGAGAAACAGAATTGCACGCAGTGAGGAAGTTTAGTCCTTATGTTAGCTCATACTAGAACAAAAGCATAGGAATAGTAAAATGAAGAGGGGTAATCAGTGAAGCAAGCAGAGCTCTGTTGACTTCAGCATGTGCATATCCAGCTATACCTCGTGCATATGTATATATGTGAAGTGCACTTTGGTATAGTGTTAAAAAAGTTGATGGAAAATTATGTACTCTGTAAGTCATTTTCAGACACACCGTTAGTTTTGTTATTGGTGTACTTCACTGGGGTAAAGTGATTCAGATTCATTGAAGTGAATGGAGTTGGACTCATTCACTCTAGCAGAGAATTTTACCTCAGCTAATGTTAAACATGCTTAAGGCACTTGACCTCCTTCTGAGCGAGAGCCTGGTTTTCAGACACATTCTCCTATTTTGCAGGGTTAATTTTGCATCTACAGTTAACTTCCTACCCCAAGCTCCCTTGTATACTCCACCCAGCCCCTCTATAGAAGTGCGTTCCTTGCCCACTTACCAAAATCTTGGTGTCTCCCCCCCCCCCCCATTAAAAATTATTGCCCATCCCTGAGTTAAACAAATCAATTACACTTGGGATTCTGACCATCATTTTTAAATGGCTCATTGTCCTTATTGTGACAATTTTGTTCCTAGGGGAAGGAGCCCTCGGTTCGTCAGCTGGCTCTCCTGCACTTTCGGAATATTATAACCCTCAATATTAAATTAGAAGATGCCCTGTCACGTTCCAGAGCCAGGGTTCCACCTTCAATTATTCAGATGCTGCTGATACTCCAGGTGAGGAGTTTTGGTTATATTTTTAACATCTCTGTTTTTATGCTATATTAGCAACATTCTCAAAAGTGACCACCGATTTTTGGGTGCCCAAATCTGAGAAATCTTGACCCTGGGTTTTAGAGATGCTGAGCATCCACCAGTCCAGGTGAAGTCCATGGAGCTGTAGTTCTCAACATTGCTGAAAATGGAGTTCATGGAGATTCAAACTGTGCAAAGCAAACATTAAAGGGCCCAAAAATAGAAGTCACTTTTAAAAATTGAGCCTAAATGGATACATGTTTGTTATCTGGTTCACAATTTTGGCAGTAACACAACTTTGAATGTTTGCTATGACCTAATGCACTAGCATTTCTGAAGATTGGTGATTTGTTTCATCATAATGCTTAGTACAGATTTGATCATGCCAATATATTCTCTCAAAATTGTTTGTAATTCACAGATGTAAGATTCTGAGTATTGGTGTTTCTTTAAATATGAAATCCTTGGTCACAAATTAGGGATAAGGAGAAAATGATAAAGATAAAAATAAATGAAACTAGGAAAACCATCAAAGGGAGAAGAGATCCAGAAAGAAAAACAGCACCTAGTTTTGAAAAATATTCAAAGACTGTATCTGTTGGAAGTAATGTTTGTGAACATTTAATTAAAGAAAAAAATCACAACAGGCTGTGTGTAGTAAAACATGGGGCAATTGAGGCCTTGTGGTTAGTAGATTTTTATATACAGATGAATTTAGAACAAACAAAAGGAAATACTTTTTCACTGGTGTTTGAGGTCATTGAGAAAATATTTCCTCAGGTCCCAGTGGCCTAATGGATAAGGCATCAGTCTCTGGACCCTAGGAAAATGGGCTCAAGTACCATCCACGAGCTGCCAGGCAGCCACCTACCAGATATGATGGGATTTAAAAGGCTGCCGAATTTAACAGCTAATGATACTACATGTAGTATTCTGTTATGGGTACTGAGATAAGCATAACCGAATTCATATTTCATGGCCACTGCTGGGTCAGGAATGGGTATTTTGCCTCAGTACCATATTGCAAGTTGTCTAGGTACAATAACAGCAGAGCTTAACATGGGGGAGGTTGCAGACCCATCAAAAAATTAAAAATGAAGCTGGGGCCCCTGATTATGAAACACTCCTCACTTCTTTTTTCCAGATGTAAGCACTGGATTTCAGTTTTTTCACCTTCCCCTTTAAGAATTAGATATTAGCCACTACTAGGATGTCAGTGGCAAGTTTTCCATTGTGATTGCAATAGGAGCTGAATAACACTGAATATTAGAAAGCTCAGAGAAGGTGGTGGAATGATCTGTGAGGAACAGTGCTCCAGTTTATTGCACTCCTTCCTCATCCACCAGCAGGAAACATTAACTGGATAATAAATACTGTTTTTATTGACAGTAAAAGGCCAAATTCATCTCCTGTGCAACTCCATTCATTGAAATTAATACTTACATAGGGATGTATTCATCCCTGAATGTTTATTCATATGGATCTCTCATTTACAATCATGTAGCAGGAAGTTAGTGGCAAATTTTTTTGTCAACTTTACCTGGCTTTGCGATTTAAAATCTAGGTGAAACTAAACAAAAGACTTACAGTGTCAAAGAGGATCAGGGAATGAGTCAGTTTTTGTTTACAGTCATAAAGGCTTATAGTCAATTCAGAAGGAAGAATGTTTCCCAAACCCAAACATCAAGGTGTATAGAAGTTAATTGTTCTACATTTAACAATAAGAGTGCAGTATTTTAAGCTTGTTGAGTATGATTAAACCCTGTTGTGGGTGGAAGTGGGGCAGGGCTAACAAAGTTTGTCATGCTAGCTTTCAAATGACCTGGTAAAGTTTTATGCTTGGATTTCCCAGAATGATGAAGAGTGTTTAGATCTGTCTTGAGTCACCCTCAGGGATGTACTAATTGGGTCCAATCTTTGTGCTTCCAAGCCAGCTAGGGCCTCTAAGGGCATGCCTGCAAAACAAAGGAAAAACTCTATGGCTGGCCCATACCAGCTCACTTGCTCATGGGGCTGTTTTATAGCTGTGTAGACTTCCGGGCTCGGGTTGGAGCCCAGGCTCTAGGACTATGCGAAGTGCGAGAGCCCCAGAGCTCTGACTGTGGCCTGAGGCCAAATACCTACACTGCGGTTTTTCAGCCCCAGAACCCAAACCGTGCCAGCCCAAGTCAGCTGACCTGGGCCAGTGCCAGGGGTTTTATCATTGTGCAGATATGCGCTAAGCTAAGGTATGCTCCTTACAGATCTTTAGGAGATGCAGCAAAAGCCGGCATGCTCACCCCCTTGAATCTATGCTCAATTGTGTGAGCCTTCGGACCCATTCCACATGCTAGTCAGGAAGGCCTGTCCTATGGGCCTTCTGTTTTCTGGTGATGGTCAGATGGGGAGAGAGAGAGAGAGAGAGACTGGGGCAGATCCTGCTTTTACCTGATATTTCTATTCCTTCTGTCAGGTGACCATTAATCAGTCATCTGCAGATTGTAGTCCTGTGGTTAGCTGAGAAGTTCCAGCCAGTGACAGATCATACTGGGAAAATCAATTCACCTAACCCAGCAACTCTCTCTAACGAAACCTGAGGGTGGACCCCTTATTGGTTGGACCCCCTACGGTGTGTGGGGTGGAACACTGATGGCTTTTTTTGTTAGCCGTTCTGGGAATTTGGCATTACATTAAGCTGTCCTGGGTGTGTCCTTGATAGCCCTAGGCAGCTACAGTTACAACCTGAAAGTATAGGTCACATTCTTCAACATAGCAGTGACAATGTTCCAATTCATGGCCAATTCATTACACTGTTGGCAGAGGTATGCAGATTAGTCAGGTGGACATTGCAAATGAAGTGGGGATTTAAATATCCTGTGCTTCATTTGCATAAAAATGGCTGCCGCTTTTTGCCGACGTTGCACTTTGTTGGCAAAAAGCGGCAGTCTAGAGGGGGATCTGTTGAGAAAGAAAGCCTTTTTCGACAGATCCCTTATGCCTCGTGCAAGGAGGTTTACAAGATCTGTCAAAAAAGGTTTACTTTCTCGACAGATCCCCCTCTAGACTGCCGCTTTTTGCCGACAAAGTGCCACATTGGCAAAAAGCGGCAGCCATTTTTATGCAAAAGAAGCGCAAGATATTTAGGTCCCTGCTTAATTTGCAGTGTCGACCTGCCTAATCTGCATCCTTCTGCCGACAGCGGGATGCAGTCTAGACGTACCCTGGGTTGCTTCAAAGATTAAAGCACTCTGGAGGCAATGGGATTTGTTGGTGGTTTTGGATAAACTTGGTACTGGTCATGTAGCTTTTTTGTACTTGTAGATGTGAAGCCCTGTGGCCAGAGAAAGATAGAGTAACACAGGGCTTGCCTTCATGGAAGGGGAATGAAGGTTTATAAAGAAGAGGGACAAGTCACGAGAGAGACCGATCCTTATTCAACATACAGGCCCAGTCTACCAAAGCACGTAAACACATGCTTAACTTTGAGCAGAAGTCTCTCTGACTTCAATAGGACTACTTGCATCTTTAAAGGTCACTATGTACCAAGGGCTTTGCTGGATTGCTGCCAACAGAGGAGAAAGGAGAAAATAGTCACTTTGGGGCATTTCTCAGTGAGAAGGCCTGGAAGTTTATTTGTATAGGGTAAACTTTTCTTTCAGTAAGTTCTTCCATACTCTTGAGACATGGGCTACATTTATCTTCAGCGCACCAGGTGGCCTCATCTCAAGGAGTGCACCCCAGCCTCTGATACACTTTCTGCATCAATTTTCTGGCATAAGATGGGATAAGATGCTATATGACTTGGGATAGAAAAATCTCACAATCCACTGCGTCACATCTTTGTCCTTCACACACGTGTAGACACTGATGCCTTACAGAGAAAGGGTGGAGATACGAAATTAGGGAGTAAGAAGAGGAGAAGAAGTCAATGAAAGTCTAGTTCAGGAATCTGAATTTGGGAGCCTAGACAAACTGGAGCAGCTAGGTTATGTAAAGAGCAACACAGCATATTAGGGATTATAAAAGGTCAGATACTCAAGTGACTAGTTCTGTGCGTGCCACATGATAAAATCTCATATTCCCTCTGTCCCCACTTTGAGGATGTGTTCACAACAATGTGGGAAGCAATACATTCACTTTTGGAATAAAACTGTGGTATGTCACCACACAGTAGTAACAAATAGCACAGCTCGTACTGTCATTTGAAGGATCAGAAATTATGCCTAGGGCCAGGATTTCCAGTGCATGTTTGGACCACACCATTCAACTAATCTGTCCTATGACCATCTTAACTAACCCTGTGAGGAACACACCACTATCATCTGGCAGTCGAAGAGGAGGAGACCTAGGTGGTGAAATCCTTGTCTTATTAAGGTATTCATCCATAGGTGCTTATGCTTCTCTGCTTCTCCTCTGCCAGCTTAGCAGGGAAAGTGTGGCCAGTTGCGCTGCATCGATCCATAACTGCAGTTTTAGGCTCCATGGCCGAGTACAGACAACATAAATTAAAGCCGCCCTAAGATGCTGTAGTTGGACTTACTGGACCTGCAAGAGCATTACCAGGAACGGGGGAGTTCAAAGAGTAATTTAAGGTACCATTGTGTGGCTTACAGACACATTCAGCCTTCACTCTTTGGGCCTTTCTGTTAAATTAGAAAACAGGAGAATGAGTCAGAAAGGAAGCAGAAAAATGGGGTGAAAACCACAGAGGTTAGAAAGAACAGCTCACAAAACACCAGACAGCCAAAACTGCCACTGTGATTCCCAGAAGGTATTTATTCACAACCTGACTTATTTTGAAAACGTGGGACAAAGGCCCTTTGTGTGCCACTGGAATGTCTTGTCCCTAGGTGTCCAAATTTAGGCCTGAGAGAGGGTGCATACAGGGATGAGAGAACATGCAGCTGAACATTGGACATAAGGATAGTGTAGAGTCCACACAGAGCGTTTAAAAAACACCCCTCTCCAGGCAGCACAAACTTATTTAAAAAGCTAGAGAATACAGTATACACTATCTCTTGCATTGGGGGATGAAGTCTCTTTACACAGCAGGTCTTAATGGAAAAATAAAACCGTATGGCGGCTTCTGCACTTAATTTGAACTCTTGAGTCTGTCATCATCATGTAAAAACAGACAAAATAAATAAATATCTCTGTCAGTGGGACTTATTTCTTGTCTCTGTTATGTGCCTAAATGTTCTCTGTGTCCCATCTAATTTCCTATGGGTGCAAAGGGCATTTCAAAGGCTGTAATCAAATACAAAGAGTGCTGTTTCCCCATCTAGGCAGCAGCACAGCAAATCGGTCACAATGAACAAAATGACCTGCACACTCTCAGCACAGCAGGGGCTGTTCTTTGGAACTTACATTTTCCCCTTCAGTTTTAGAAAAGCTTATCAGTTGAGGCAAATGTATTATGGCCTCGAGGTTTTAGATTGGCCGTCTTTTGTCAAGGGTAGCCTTGCTGAGCCTTTGAGACTGGAGCATAGGAGACAGGTAGGTAGCTGGTGGTTTGGGGTACGGAGATGTTTATAACTCTCTTTTTGGCTGTTTGGGAAATGGGGAACCTCTGGTATTTACGGATATGAGAAATGAGTACATACAAATACACCGGAAGGCCTAGATACAAATCAGCATTTCCTAGAATGTACCTTTTCTCTGCCCCGTGGCCAATATGATTCTCTCCTCCCTTCCCACATTGGAGACCTCTTTTCTGCTGCCCTCTGCTATTGTTTCTCTGTGCTTTGACCTATCAGCCCCATAGATAAAGATGGCAACGACTGATACCCATGTAAGAACTATAAACCACGATTGGCATCACTCCAGTTGAGACACCTCTAGTGACTTCAGTTGATTTACATGAGCTCAACTATGGCCTCAAATTTCCACTTCAGCAGAGTTTATAAGAGCCATGTGCACCTCTGAACTGTGGCCAGTATAATGTTTTATTGTCTCAGTTATTGAATACGGATGTGTCACAGTAGGTAGGCACTGTTTCATACCCTGGGATGGATCATGTGTTGCCATTGCAATTGTTTGGGTCTTTGCAGAGAGAGAATTTTTTGAAAGAGCAACGTGATTTTCTCCCTGCAGAAAGCATTATTTCTCTTTGTTTTTGCTTTCTTCTTGGATACTGTATTTTTTTTAATTATTTTGCTAGTTCCAGTGCCAAGAAATTTTTTCCCCCACAGAATTAAATGTGACTTGCCATACTGCCATTGTTTCACTTGCAACTTATTATATGACCTCGATCCTTCACGGTTCAAGCTAAAAGTGTTACATCTATAAATGCAAAGGAAAAACCTATGAGTTAGAGTGCAAAAAAAATTTATCTGACAGTACTACGAGCACAACTTACAGTTAACACAAACACTGTGCTAAGTTTTGCCTCAGGGCTTGTTGTAATCCAGTGACCCCAATCTTTGCTAACATAAATTTAAAAAATAATACTTAGGTCATATACAGCATTTTTATTAGTTAATCTCAAAGCACTCTGCAAAGGGAGGTCAGTATCATTATCCCCATTTTACAGATGGGGAAACTGAGGCACAGAGAGGTTAAAGTGACTCACCCAAGGTGACCAAGTCAGCCAGTGGCAGATCTGGGGATAGAACCTGGTCACCAGAATCCCAGTGTGCTGCCCTGTTCAGTCGGCTATCTTCCCTTAAAATTACCTTCACATTTTTCTCGCCTGAGCTGAGCCAGACAGTGAAGAACTGATCCTAAGCAACTAGTCCCTTGAGTCAAGTTGTGTTTTCAGTTACAGCAGTGTAAATCAGGAGTAATACCAGCAAGGTTAAAGGAATGACGCTGGGGCAGATGAGGTCAAAAGCAGAACCTAGAGCTGTTGAGGATGTGACTTAATGATAGTTGGTGGCTAGCAATTTTCCACTTGCAAGCTGTAGTTTTATATTTAAAGAGGGAAACCACATAAGAAGCATTTTTTCTTAGTATATATTTAGCTCTGTTTTCACAAAGCTTTGAGAAGGTGAATTTATTATTTTAGGAGTTGCCACAGCTGAGGTCAGTAGCTGTGTCCCTGGGCACTGGGGTAGGGGAATAACTGTGGTTAGTGTTAGCCATTCTATAAGCTTTAATGAGAAAAACCCACATCATTTCTCAGTGTTAAGTCAGCCTGGGCCAAAATTATTGTAACAAACTCTAAGACAGAGTTTCTCTAAGGGGTCCATGAAACCACTTTGAGAAATGAGTTAACAGGTCGCTTCGGTATGTTTACTTATGGGTGCTGCAGCCAGGGAGCCTTGCCTCTCCAATTGGCTCCCCTTGGGCTGCAAACAGTGAACCAGAGCCAATGGGAGCCATGAGGCTCTGTGGCCTCGGCGCTGGTAAGTAAACTTACTGGAGCAGCCAGCTAACAGGTTTCTCAAAGTGTTTTTGCGGACCCCTTTAAGAAACTCTGCTCTAAGAGAACCAAGCCTGTTCTATTTGGGGGGATTCTGCTTAAACTCTGGGCAATGAAATTCACTCACAACGTGATTAGATTTATTTTCCTTTTTTAAATTGGATCTATGCTGAAAATTAGCAAGCAGCATACACAACAGCAGAGCCAGTTTCCTTTGTTCTTTGCCTTAATCAGAACGGAAAGAGGAAAAGGAATGCACATTGTCCTTTTCTCTTTGTTCTACAAGCAGATGACTCACGTGCACCTGCTTCACCTATGTTGTGCCATTATATTTTAACTCTGCATCCTCCCTGTTCTGTAAATGCAAGAAGAGCTGTGTGGCCTAGTAATAGTTCAACGGAATTAGCTTTGGGCCTTGTTTACATGAGAGAGTACTGTAAAATCGTGAATATAATGCGCACCTACCATTTCAACGTCAGAATCCTGGAAAAAACTGAACTCCTATATAATGCGCACCCCCATTATACTCGTGATTTTACAGTATATACAGAGGAAGGAAAGAGCTGCTCCCACCTGCAGGCTCGCCCTGGAAATGCGCATGCCGCACTGGGGAGCCGGCAGTGGAGTTTGAAACCTGCTCCCTGTTCTCCTGCCTGCGCGCCGCGCTGAACTCACCCCTACCGCGGGGCCCCTTGCCCAGCTGCCGGCCAGCCGCGCTGACCTCGCGCCTGCTGCAGGAGCCCCCTACCCAGCTAACCTCACACATGCCGTGGGGGCCCCCTGCCCAGCTGCCCGCGCGCCGTGCCTTGTCCAGGAGCCTGGCGGGGAGGGCGAGTTAAAAACTTTACAGATGACCTCCTATGTATAATGCACACCCTGGCTTTAACCCTTAAAAACCGGGGGAAAAAGTGCGCATTATACTCGCGATTTTACGGTAGCTTCTATTTAATTAAGTTGGTTTAGAAACCAATTTAAATCAGTACAAGCTCCTCTTGTGTAGACACTTTATTTCCCTTGGAATATCTTATACACATTTAGCTTATGTGCTTACCTGCACAAATTGTTGCATTAGTTTGATTTAATTAAACCAGTGCAAAAGGCAGTGTGGATACTCTTATTCTTAATCAAAGTAGCTTATTTCAGATTAGCTAAAGTCAGTTAGGAACAGGTTTAATCTGAACCAAAACAAGCAACGCTTCAACCAAAGGAAGAGTGCCCATGCAGAAGCTTACACCAGTTAAACTAAACTGGTTTAATTAAACTAGTGCAAGTATGTGTGTAGACAAGTATGAATTAGGTAAAAAATCAGCTTACATTAAATCAATATAAACCACTCTAAAACTGAAATAAGAGTGCCTTGCTCCCATTTAACTAAATTGTTTTTGACCACTTGAGTGAATTGGTCTGTAGTCACATTTTGGTCTGTATACCAACCTGGTTATCAGAAGTAGTATAGATGCTTCAGGCCACTGAAAAACCCTGATCTAACGAAGGTCATATCACATGGAAAGGTTATGGTTTGAAGAATAAAACAGATGCCAGCAAAGTCTGAGACACTTTTGAGGTTTAGGGTGGAGATAGTAATGCTTTAACCCCAAGGGGAATCTTTGGAGGTAAACATCTAAAATGATTGAAATGCTGGCTGAGGTCCAATATTTACAACACATTCTAAGGCAACCCATTCACATGACACCATTCGCCTGATGTGAATAATAATATTAACAAAAACCAAATTTGCAGTAGTGATGTAAGAGTTATTGGCTAACCTTACCGGATAAACCCCTGGCTACTGCCAGGAGCCCATAGGACCGGCAGCCCGTGGAGCAATTAACCATGTAACTGTTAAGAATTTCAGTCAGTTACACAGTGGTTTTAAAAAAATGTTTGCAGAAGTAAAAATGCAGGCCCATGTTCTTTGTAAGTTTTTTATTTTAACATTGTATAATTCAAATTCCTCTAATTTCTGAGAGGAATCCCATAGATTTCCAGTGAGATTCACTTTCAACTCCAACTGCATGCAGAAACCGTTCTTATCTCTCTCTTCTTGGACAGACACTGACTTTATGCTGTAATGGTAATAAGGCGGTGCACTACTGAGTGCTTTTCAGCAACAACATTTTTCTGGGAGGCAGCTCAATTCTGCTCACTCTTTCTTTTCCCCTCCTAATACTGCTGAGTCTCCCATTGGTCCTGTGTATAATGAGTAACATTAGATTTGTAAATCAAGGTTGGATATTTTTCTAAAAGAGTTGCTCTAATTCAAACTGGAATTACAACTGGGAAGTTTTATGGTTTGTTATGCAGGAGGTCAGACTAAACCAGGGGTTCTCAAATTGGGGATTGTGACTTCTCAGGAGAGTCATAGTTTCGTGGTGGTACATAAGTTTTAAGCTCCATGGCGCTGACAGCTTCGAGTCCCAATTCATTTAAATTGGACATCCTTCCTCCCCCATACATCTCCTCCCATTGCCTTTTCCTTCTCCACTTACGTCCTCTCTTCTCTGATCCTTTCCCTTACATTCTCTATGCTGCAGTTCTTCTCCTCTCCCCTCCCCCATCCTCCCACGTACCCCAGAGGCAGGAAAGGAAGATGCAGACAGGAAAGCAGCAAAAAGCATGATGGCGTGTCAAATGCAGGATGGCTGAAAGCTGTGCTTTTCTGCAGGCTGCGCTTTCTCCCATCTCTGCCTATTTTTTCCTTTCTTTTTTTTCTTAGAGCATGTCTGTAAAACTGGGTCAGGGCCTGGCGGAGGCTCTCTGCACAGTTCCTGCTTGCATGGAATGGGAGCTGAGCACACAGGCTGCAGTTATTTCTTTCAGACAGCTGTAGTTGAAAAATGTCTTTCAGTGATGTGTGTAACTGCTGAAGCCTCAGAGTCAGGAGTGACATAAGCTAATTGCAGTGGAAACTGATTATAAATAGTGAACTTGGATAGAATCTGGCACCATGCCGCTTTCCGCAGCTCCCCTTGACTGGGTACGGCGCACCACAGCCAATGGGAGCTGTGAGGCTCTGTGGCTATGGACACTTAAGTAAACAAAGTGTCGCAGGCCCACCAGTGGCTTACCTGGGCAAGCCTGCGACCCAGCTTTGAAAGCCACTGCTCTAGTGCATGGTTCAAAATTTCTACAGAGCAGTTCTTCCTTTTCTATTCTGTCTGTATTCCATGGGGAGAGGATGTGAGGAAGAAAGGTTTTGTGTCATGTGAAGGGAAAACACATCCTATCTTCCTGTCAGCTGCATTCCTCCTAGCCATTAGTCCCCATGGTCAGGGATGCAACCCCATGCATACGGCCACAAGAACTGCAATACTGGGTGAGACCAATGGTCCATCTAGCTCAGTATCCTGTCTTCTAACAATGGCCAGTGCGAGATGCTTCGAAGAGAATGGACAGACCAGAGCAATTCCCAAGTGAGTGATCCCTTTGACTGCCACATGCTAGGACTGGAAAGCAAGGGATCACTCACTTGGTAATAGCTCTGGTCTGTCCATTCCATTTGAAGCATCTGACACTGACCGTTATCAGAAGACAGGATACTGGGTTAGATGGACCATTGGTCTCACTTAGTATGGCCATTCTTATGTTCCCCTTTTTGCACCCTCTGCATTTGCCCAGGAGCCAACTCAGACAACCAGAACTGGCTGTGGATATGAAGATTTTGCCCAGAAAGCAGCTGTATTGTTGAATTATTATTTTTTTATCTTATGTTTCTAGAGAAGGCATGAATTTATAAAATGTATAAATGTGCATCTGTCTGTCCTTCTATCTCTAAGTCCCTTTGTTCAAGAACTACTACACGGTAATAGGACCACCAAATTTGGTATGCAGCTTCCTCTTACCATAATTTAAAGCAAGGTCAGGGTTTGCTTGCACCAGGACAAGGGGATGTAGGTGGAATAGGACTGTTTTTCATAAAATGGAAAGAGAGAGGTCTGGTAGGAGGACAGTTATACTGTAGAATGACCACAGGGAGCAGCAAGGAGTAAAAGATGGCGGCTGGAGCAGCTGTAACACCATTGGGCCAACAAGGGGCAGAGGTGAAGAAAGGGACAGCTATTCTACTATACATTTCAGAGCGTTTGTGTGTCTTTTTGTCTCTGTCTGTCCCCTAGTTGGGGGACATGCACCTCTCCCTCGGCTATGTCCACTGCGGCTTCAGTGACCATGGACAGGCACTTCTTACCTAACCCCAAGCTGTTGTGGTGAGAGAGGGCTGGGGTTGTCTTCTTTCCCCAGAGCAGCCTAGATACTGAGCCCATTAGCCCCATTCCCATCCCCACAACGACTTAAATGAAAAAAAAAACTTATTTGAGTTAAGGACCCGAGTTTCTATATATTTGAGAGAGTTGGTCTGACTTTCTGTTTGTTCAAGAACTCCTCCTCAAATGGTAAGAGCTAGGACTACCAAATTCAGGATGCAGCTTCCTCTTTAGCATAACTTAAAGCAAGGTAAAGGGTTGGTTGTGTCAGGAAAATGGGATGTGCTGGAATGGGATTGCTTCTCAGGAAACCATACAAAAAAGAGACACAATCACCAGGCAGGCAAAAGGGGATGGCTGGGGGCACCCCTGTCATTCTCTAGTCCGAGACTGGCCCAGCCCCTAGCCTCCTATCCCCAGGTGCCCTTTAGGGAGGGGAGGGGCTAATGTTTCCCCCCTTGCCTGATTCGTACAGGGACGTTGCTGGTTGTTCCCCTTCATCAGGGAGCCAAAGGAAAGTGCAGTTTGCTGCATTCCTCACTGTGGTGGTGGAGTACCAGAGTCAGACAAACCTGGACCTGCCCCAACTGAGGGACATGCACCTCTCCCTCAGCAGTGCCTGCTGGAACTGCAGTGGGCATGGAGATGTGCTTTTTTTCACCTGGCCCCAAGCTGCTGCAGTGAGAGGGCTGGGGTTGTCCTCTCTCCCCGGAGCAGCCTGCACACTGAACCCCCTCCTCCCCAGCCCCACCCTAGAGCAATGATTCAAATGAAGCATCTACATTTTCATTTTATTTAAAAAATAAAATGAATATGGAGTCACGGACCTGAGCAATGCCGAGTAAATCTTCATTCTGTGTAATTGTTTGTTCTGTGACGGGAATGTAGGGTTAATTCTTATGCAGTAGTCATTGTAGATTCTTGCCCTTAGCTCCCTAGGTGCAAAAGTAACAAGTACATGCCACTCTGTGATACGTGAAACTTATGTGTAATTCATTACCTTGTCGCTGCCTGATAATTACAGGCAATTAAAAGGTAAACAGTTAACCATGTGACTGGAAAGTGCTTAGATTATGTGAGTGTTCATTTGAATTAAATCATTTCCAGGAGTGAGACTGCCTACTTTTCTATTGTTTCCAGTTTAGTTAGTGTGCATTTTCAGCAAAACATCCTGTAGTGGTTTTTTAGTCACCTTTCAAATTGCTTGCAGCTGATTAACTGGCATGCCACCACAGAGTTTTCTCAACCAACCTGAGAATGGCAATCCCTTGAATAACAGGATGGGAGTGGTAACAAAGAAACCAAGAAGGGAGTGGTTTAACAAAAGAATATTTAACATTGCCTTTCTCATAATATAATGAGTTGTGCTGGAACTGAGAGCTCTTAACTATGGCACTTAGCAACAACCCTTAAAACTCTTTTTGTACCACCAGTGCAT
This sequence comes from Pelodiscus sinensis, assembly GCF_052426305.1. Classification (NCBI taxonomy): domain Eukaryota; kingdom Metazoa; phylum Chordata; order Testudines; family Trionychidae; genus Pelodiscus; species Pelodiscus sinensis. The sequence continues at coordinate 124,686,303 of NC_143052.1, forward strand.
CGTTTTCATCTGTCACTTGAGGAATCGCTCATTAGTTCCTAGCGAGATACTAGTTTGGAAAATCCTAGCAAGAGACTAGTTTGGAAAAAAGTAAACCAGTCATTGCAATTGAGCTGCCCACCAGTAAGGGAAGCACCCTGTTTGAACCGGATTGAATCACCTTCTCTATCATCTTAACTCTTTGCAAACTACAGTAATTACTCTCTGGGTATGTTCCATGTAAAGAAAATCTAATTTGCTGGCTACTAGGAGCTGATAGGTGGGGGAGAGAGACATCTACTGTTGTTAAAAGTCAGGACCTGCTTGCAACGATGGAGTTCTGAGTGTTCTTTCAAGAATCTCTTTCCTCTCCTGCCCTGCCTTCCTGCTGTCATGGACCATGACCTCATTGTGCTAGGCATGGTACAAGTATAACAAAAAGATAGTCCCTTTCACAAAAGGTGGAACAGAGAGACAACAAGTGGACACAGAGATTCTGATGGGAGAGTGTAAGGAAATAAAGCAACAATAATAACAGAATTGATTTTCTGACAAATAAATAGTGTAGATCACTGATGATCCTATTGATTCAGGAGTTCTCTAGTGATCTATTCTAGTAGCATCCTTGTAGCATGTGATTTTTGATTGACTCTGGGAAGAAGAAAAAAAGATACATTATCCACGTCATCCTTCCTGTATCCGCTCATCTGGCCTTGATGTGGCTTCTCAATAAATGTAGCTCAAGAAAAGAAGAAATTCTAACAAGCAGTGGAGAATTTCCAATGTTTTTCAACATTTGTGAATCACAAAGGGACCATACTACTGCTGGTATGAGCTGGCATAGTTCTGCTGATGTCACCTGTTTCCAACAGCAGAGGATCAGGACTAATAGTTTTGTTTCAAAAACAGTAAAATGAGCGATGTTTATGATAACCTTGTTTTTTACGTGGAAAAAAAGGAAGAAAAGTTGGTCCTTGGAGACAGTCTTTTCATACTGTGCAGAAATCAGTAGGAAAATCACCCAACTTTGAACCAAATGTTGCATCAATTGTAAAGCCATATTTTCAGCTCATGTTAATGGGTGTCATTCTGCTGATTTCAGTGGAGCTACACTGATTTATTCCAGTTCAGGATCCAGCTCTATGGCTGTGTCCAGACTTAGGGGTTTTTTCGAAAAAAGTAGCCTTTTTCGAAAAAACTTCACCTGCGTCAAGACTCAAGCCGCGTTCTTTCGAAATTAAATCGAAAGAACGCGGCTTTTCTTTCGATGGCGGTAAACCTCAATTTACGAGGAAGAACGCCTTCTTTCGAAAGTTCCTCTTTCGAAAGAAGGCGTTCTTGAATGTAAATAGGGCTTCTTCGAAAGAGAGCATCCAGACTCACTGGATGCTTTCTTTCGAAAAAGCAAGCCGCTTTTTCGAAAGTTCAACGTGCAGTCTAGACGCTGTCTTTCGAAAGAGGCTTGCAGTCTAGACATAGCCTATATGTGTGAGTAGCAGTAGTTGCAGACCCTTGCTATATAATGGGGGAGAGGGGTGTTACTTTTTGTAACCTTCATTCCTGGCAGGTGATTGCAGCCAGGAAAAAAAGCCTTATCACCACTCAACCATATGTATGTATTCTTATTACATGTTTACATTTTGGGGATTACATATAGTTTGGTTGTAAATTAACTTGGTTTTATTTTCTAAGGCACATGGGCCCTGGCACTGATAGATGAAGATAGAAAACTTTTTCCTATTCCCCAGACATGCGAATGTTTGAAAGGGATACTTGGGAGAAAGTGCCCACACTAGAGCAGGTCAGAAATTTTGGGATGCAACATTTTACTGTTGGAAAATGCCAGTTCATCAAAATCAGAATGTTCTGAGGAAACATGTCAATTTTCATTAAACTTCTGATGGAAACCTGGCTGGCTGCCATGGGGCCAAGGACTCCACAGTTGCCAGCTCCTGGGCTCTGTGGCAGTCCACCTGTCAAGGAGCTTGGGAGCTGGTGCTTCTTTAGGAGTTAGACAACCAAGGAGGATAATTGCTAGCTCCTGGTTCTCCAGGCAGATGGCCCTCCTGGGCAGCCAGCAATCTAGGCTGCCTGACTGGACAACTGGTATCCAGGCTGTACTAACGTCAAGGCAGCCAACTCCATGGTTTGCCTGACTTTCCTGGGGACCCAACCAAAAATTTCACTTCTGTTTTTCCAAAGTAGACTTTTTTCAGTCTTTCCCTGCCATAAAAATTTGTGTTTTTTGGGGGGGGGGGGGGGCGGGGGAGGGGACTCTTTTCCAAGCTAGTTCTTGTCCACACCTTCTACTTAAATGCCATTGGAATACACTGGACTAGGAGAGAGTTTGGGAGGGATGTAGTGGGGAAATTGGTAAATATTTTGCTATAGAAATAAGAACTGTCCAGGCTCATCTACATTGGCCCCTTTTCCGGAAGGGGCATGTTAATTTCAGAGATCGCAATAGGGAAATCCACGGGGGATTTAAATATCCCCCACGGCATTTAAATAAAAATGTCCGCCACTTTTTCCCGGCTTTTAGAAAAGCCGGAAAAGAGCGTGTACACTGGCCCCGATCCTCCGGAAAAAGCGCCCTTTTCTGGAGGATCTTATTCCTACTTCAAAGTAGGAATTCCTTCAAAGGAGGAATAAGATCCTCCGGAAAAGGGCGCTTTTTCCGGAGGATCGGGGCCAGTGTAGACGCTCTTTTCCGGCTTTTCTAAAAGCTGGAAAAAAGCGGCGGACATTTTTATTTAAATGCCGTGGGGGATATTTAAATCCCCCGCGGATTTCCCTATTGCGATCTCTGAAATTAACATGCCCCTTCCGGAAAAGGGGCCAGTGTAGACGTAGCCTCCCAGTTTAATAAGGGTATTTGATATGTGTACAATCCCTCTGAGAACTGGGATCCTCAGATCTTTCCCTTTCTCAGTCCTGCACTTCCATCTCCCAGCTTCTCTCCTTGCCTTATTTTGGGCTGGAGGAAAATTTTCAAAAGTGCCTCAGTTCCATTTTTCTGAAGTGACTTGGGTTACTTTTATAAGTACATAGAAACTCATAGTGATGTAGAGTGCCTAGTGCCAGATTCACAAAGGTATTTAGGGACCTACTCTCTTTGATTTCTGTTAGATGGATGCACCTGTGTATATCTGAGCCCGAGCGCATAAGTCACTTTTGAAACAAGGACTTAGATTTTTTTCGAAATCATTCAGATACTTCTGAAAAGTTGTATCCTAAATCTCACTGAAAGCGAGCATAAGGAGAGGAAGAGGTGTGATTAAAGGAAATGAAAGACATATTAACACATTATGGTATGTTAATAAGTCACTTGAGTCAGGATTTGTATGTATTTTGGAGGCTGCCCCTTCATTGCTCACCAGGGTGGGTTGTTGATTAGAATTGGTTGATCAAAATGGTAAAAAAAAAAATGAGGGGGGGGGTCATTATTTTGATTTTTAATGGAAAATCACAGAACACCTTTTAATAAATATCAAGTTTGTGGTACAGTTACAAGTCAAATATCCTTTATTTTACCATGAATAGCATTAAAAAAGCCCAGGCTGCTTCATATTGGACACATGAGCTAAATTCATTGAAGAATCTTGGTCTCAATTCAGGAAAGGATTTAAGACCATGTTTACGTGTACATTGAGGCACGTGCTTACTACATGCCTTCCTGAATTGGGGCTGTAATTGTCACCACCTTAGAACTTATATGCCATACAGATCTAAAAGGATAATAAATCCTTAAATATTCAGTCACTCTTCTGAGTAAATCTGTGCATTATATTCTCCAGCTTTACTTAATCATGCAGTGCCTGGTAGTAAATCCATATGTCACTTTTTTTCAATTACTTAAAATGGATCAATTTCTACCTTCTGCCAGTGAGCAACTCCTGTTGATTTTTATCACTGTTGTGCATACCAAATAAAAAATTTGCATTAACTTTCCTCTGCAGTTTGTAAATAAAGGTCTTATAAACTCAGTGGTTGGTAGTTAATCCACTGAATTTATACCAATCGACTTTAAACTGTTCAGTGCATCCACACTAGCTAAGCTAAACTGTGTTCTGACACATGAAGTTTTCCGTTCCAAACTCCCTAGCTCTCTGCTGCAGCTGCAATTCCTATTTCTCAGCAAGGCTTCTAGAAGGAGTGTATTCTTGTAGAATTTCATAAGGCTCTATCAAACCCCACTGGAAGGCTAATACCATGCTCCAGCGCAATTGTCTTTTCTTCGGTAAAGGACATACCGTCTTAAATCCACCCTCCCTGAAGATTGGAGATCAGTATACAGTACACTTCCAATAATCCGGCACCTTTGATACCTAGGTGGTGCCAGATTATCGGATATCCGGAGTACCAGGAGGTACTATAAGGGGGTATACTCCCAACCCAATTCCCCTTTCCCCCCACGTTATGCTCGGGTCCTGGAGTTGCCAGTACAGCCACGCGTATCCCTCCAGGTGCTGGGGCACGTGCTCTGAGCAGCTGGCTTTTCAATGAGCTGGCTGGGACGTCGTGCACAACCCAATCTCCCTCCTCTCCCCTTCTCTTCTCCAGAGCCAAACACCTCCCCTCCCTGCTGTCACCCAATCCCCCTTCTCCCCCAACCTTATGTCTGGGTCCCGAAGCAGCTGCCTGTGCTCAGCGGCCGGCTGCTAGTACGTGCAGGCTGGATGCTGTGTGTGCTGGGGATCGTGAGTGGAACGGAACAGGTCACAGCGGCCCGGCCGTGAGAGCAGCTGACCCGAGCAGTTCCGGGTTCCAGTTGATACTGGACTATCAGGAGTGCCGGACAACTGGATGGACTAATAGAGTTTTACCCAACAAAATCCCATCCAAAAGACTGAAAAATACCAAAACAAAATGAGAACAAGTATGTTGGCACTAACATGGGAGTTGCAAGCCATCACTGTTTTACTCTGCTTGTGTCTCATGTCTACAACTGGTCAGAAATTTTCTGACAATTTTTTTTCTATCAGACAGCTGCCTGGTCAACTGCTAAATTCTTCCAGGCTGCTCAGGGATGCAGCCATGCAGGCTTCCAAGATTGTCATCTGCAGGGCAGCCTGCCAGGCTCTTCCCATGTGTCTGTACAGCACCTAAATCTCCGCTGAGGTCCCTAGACACTGACATAATAGAAATAACCATCAGTGCTCTGTAATTTCCGGGGTGTCCTCAGGATGTAATCGTAAGTAGTGAAGTTTTTAGCACCAGGTCTATCTTTTGTTTTATTCTCATGCTTTGATACACAGCATGGCATAACATAACTGAAATGCCAGCTCAGGTACGTACTCTCAAGAACCAGAAAAGTATACCATGCCTGGCTATTGTGGTGAACAGTAAGCCATGCTGAGAGGCAACGTGCACTGCCATTTACAATGGAACACAGCAGTTGCCTGAGATTTCAGTAATAAAGCAGAGTGCAGAGGCATCATCTGAACTAATGGGATTATGGAAGACCTCTCACCCTAATTTTTCATATCCTACTGCATGCTGTAGTACATGCCTGCAGCTATAGCTAGATCACTTCTGGGCTGTGATCCTGTCAGCTTTCTAAAGCTCTCTGTGGGCACGGCTACACTGCAGGCTAAAGTCATGTTAAGATACACAACTTCAGCTACATTGATTGCATAGCTGAAGTCAAAGTACTTTAACCAGCCTTTGGCACTATCTACACTGCAGGAAGTCGAAGGAAGAACACTCTTCCTTTGACTTCCCTTACTCCTTGTGAAATGAGGGTTACAGAAGTCAGAATAAGAAGCCTGTTATTTCGAAATAATTTTGAAATAACAGGCTTACTGTGTAGATGCGCACTCTACTTCGAAATAATGCTGCTGTATAGACATACCCTAGGATAGTTAGGGAGAACTTAAATAGGGGGTTGGTGTCTTAGGTGAGATGAAAAAACTGCTCTTGTGACCATTGTGGTTATTGGAGATTGCACTGAACTTTTTGAAGGAGGAAAGGTTGTGAACCTGCACTGTTACTAACCAAATCCCAGTTTCGATTACTGCATCTTGCCTAAATAGGTTCTCCCTCCCATTTACAGTTAGATACCTGTGGGCTGATACCCACTGATATAAACTGTAGCTATGACAATTTACACCCACAGAAGATCTATCTCCTTCCTCTTCACTTTCTGTCCTCAACTCATTTCCTTTGTGCTGTTGCACAGCTACTGCTCTCTGTCCCAGAGGTAGCTGCATTTCAAAGTTTGCTGAAGCCATTCTAGTATCTAGCAATCTTTGCAAAACACTGAGATCTTGCTGTTTGAACACAGCTAAATATGAATGTAAGAGATTATCACCATTTTGCCAGTGTTACCATGTGCTATCATATTGGGGGTGAGGAGTTTAACCCTGAGCTCCCAGAGTCAAGCCATTACGTGGGAATCTCAGTTTTCATGTTTATAAAATAATAAGGTTCGTAGCACTCAGGTTACATTTTCATGAATGTCCCCTAAAAGCTTAAAACCCAGAAGGTAAGAAAAAAGAATAAAAAAGATATCATTTGTCTTAAAAATCATGAAGGTTTCTTTTTCCATCTCTTGATCTTAGGTGTGGAGAGGGTCTGATTCATGATTTTTCAATGCTTGAGTAGATAATATTGCTAAGGCTGTTTTATTTAGCTCATAATTAACAACATACATCAATGTATAAACAAACAACACTATAACTGTACACTTAAAAGTCTTAGAGTAGCAGCCATATTTGTCTGTATCTTTAAAAATGAGTAGTCCTGTGGCACCTTTGAGACCCACTTCTTTGGATGACTTGACCTTGAGTAGAGGAAAAAAAAGGGGGACCTTCAGAAATAAAGGAGAGGGAGAAAAAATATCTGGCAATTGTAGTCCTGGTGCTAATGAGACTGAGTGGGTTGGAAGTGCCTGATACTTAACTTTTGATGTCAATAAGGTGTTGAATGTAAGGAAAGCTGGTGCAATAATATGTCATCCAGCTAAAGTCTTTGTTCAGGCCAAAGGAAATGGTGTCATATTTGCATATGAAGGTCAATTCTGCACTCCCTCTCTGTAGTTGGCTTGTGAAATTCCTTTGTAAAAGAATGGCTACTTTTAAAACCATGACTGAGTGTCCATCCAGGCAGGTTAAAATGTTGCCCCAGGTTTCTCTGTGTCACCATTTCTGATGTCTGATTTGTATCCATTTATCCTTTGTCAGAGAGACTGTCCAGTTTGGCTAAAATACATGGCAGAGGGGCATTGCTGGCACTTGGTGGCATAGATCACATTAGAGGGTGTGCGATTATATAAGCCACTGATGTTATGGCTTGTGCGGTTAGGTTCTGTGATTGTCACTAGTATAGATGTGTGGACCGAGTTGGCAATGGGGGGGAGTGTGTCTGAGGTGTGATGTGTGACTGCTGGAAATAATTTGCTCCAGGTGAGGAGGCTGTCTGTAGGTGAGGACTGGCCTGTCTCCCTAGGCTTGTGAAAGTAAGGGATCGTTTTCCAGGATAGGTTTTAGATTGTCAATGATGCACTGGAGGGGTTTAAGTTGGGGGCTGTAGGTGATGACCAATGGTGTTCTGTTATTTTCCTTGTTGGGTCTATCTTGAAGATGCAGATTTCTGGCTCTGTCAATCTGTTTCTTCATTTCCCCACGTGGGTATTTAAATTTTAAGAATGCCTTGATCTTTTAAACTGGTTTTCCCCAGCACCGGCTCCTGCCTACCTTCCCCTACCCCCCCAGCTGCCTTCCTGTGTTTATCAGCTCCCACCTCCACAAGGCAGCAGCACAGGGTTGGAGGGGCAGGTGGATCCACTGCTCATGGGGATCCAGTTTTTAAGCCAGCTCCTCATGGGCACTGGCTCCCGTTCCCACTCTCCCCCCGCCCCCCCACTTGCTGCCTCTGGGGGATGGGGAGGGAGAGAGTACGTGTAGTTGACAAGATTAACTGATAAGCTCGGGCTCATCAGTTAATTGTGTAGTCATCTACACATTGACATCCCTAATTGTAGGGGGGAAAGGGAGGTGCAAGTTGTTGAAATCCCAGTGGAATTCTTCAAGGGTCTCCTTCCAGTGGGCCCAAATGATGAATGTAGTGTAATAAGAGGAAGGGCTGTATCATTGGAAGATGATGTTCTACACACCCAGGCTGTGTCTAGATTGGCAAGTTTTTCCGCAAAAGCAGTTGCTTTTGCGGGAAAACTTGCCAGCTATCTACACTGTCCGCTTGAATTTCCGCAATAACACCGACGATCTCATGTAAGAAATCAGTGCTTCTTACGGAAACACTATACTGCTCCTGTTTGGGCAAAAGTCCTTTTGTGCAAAAACTTTTGCGCAAAAGGGCCAGTGTAGACAGCTCAGATTTATTTTGCGCAAAAAAGCCCCGATCACGAAAATGGCGATTGGGGCTTTTTTGCGCAAAAGTGCGTCTAGATGAAAAGCATCCGTGCCAATCTAGATGCACTTTTGCGCAAATGCTTTTAACAGAAAACTTTTCCGTTAAAAGCATTTGCGGAAAATCATGCCAGTCTAGAAGTAGCCCTGATGTTTCCATTCTCCTCAAAGAAGTGACTTTGCAAAGATTGCTTGAGGAGTCTTTACCTGCTCTATTCCCCTTGTCTCCTATATTTTCACCTGAAAGGCTGTAGACCTCAGGCTGCACAGGATATTTAGTTTTACTAATTCTTATAATTTCAGTAGTGCTTAGAGATCCCAACCATGATTGGTCCTGTTGTGCTAGGCACAGTACACAGTATGAGACAGTCAGAAAGTAAGACAAAGAGGGTCTGGTCTACTGGTTGGAGAAGTGGAAGTCATGTCTACTGGTCTGTGTGGTGGCTTATGGATTGGCTGGAGCCTAGCTCAGAAATGATTCATGTGGTTTATGATTCATGATGCATGTGGTTTAATCAAGCTCTAGTTGATGACTCCTCCCCTCACACATAGCTACATCATCACTCCCTCTTTCATAGAAGAGGTCCCTCCCATACATTCAGGCATACTGGTGGAGGAGGAAACATGCTTATGCATGGTGCTGTGCCTGTTCAAGGATCAATACAGGGCTCTGGAGCATTCGACCTAGAACTCATACACCAAAAATAAACAGTTTTACAAGTTCATCGTATAGCCTGAAGATCCTCACATTTCTGGTATTGAGAGGCTATATATTGCTCCACTGAAAGAGTGAGTGTGTGTGTTTTCTGCTATTTAGTCTTTACATGCACAATCCCCTTCCAGAGAATTCAGGAACATCTGTAACAATAGTTTGAGCAGGAAGGATCTTGCAGGTGGTAACAATGTATTTGTGCCAACAGACAAAATAAAACGTCATCACAGCTGCATAGGACACCAGATGCTCTTTAGTTTTTCAAAAAGAATTGAAAAATGTCTGACTGCATGCACAGCTGAGGGCTAAGACTACCTGCTGCCTGTGTAAACAGCTGGAGGTTTTAACTTCATTCAAAGATACTGGCACTTTGAGGTCTCCGTGCTTGAAAAGTGGGGATGCAAATAAACTAAAGTCAAAATGAGGCCTGACGATTAATGTCAGTCTAGTTCTTGCAAGCGAAAGAAGGAACTTTGTGACTAAACTGGAGAGTAAGTTTTACTGGCAGGTGCTGCTGTGTGAGGGCTTGTGGGAGGAGAGAAGATCCCATAGTGCTAGTGAACTGATCATATTCTTCAAATGCCTTTTAAAATAGCAGGCAGAATCCTTCTCCAATCCTAAGGGAGCTCCTAAGTAGGAGCTGAGTGAGGCAGTCTGAGAGCCACTAGCGATTATCTTTGAAAAGTCATGTCTCATAGGATTGATTCCAGAGGACTGAAAAAGGGCAAATATAGTGTCCATCTATGAAAAGAGAAATAAGGACAACCTGGGAAATTGCAGACCAGTCTGCTCAACTTCTGTATCCAGAACTATAATGGAACAGTCAGGCTGCGTCTAGACTGACAAGATTTTGCGCAAAATGGCCGCTTTTGCGCAAAACCTTGCCGCCTATCTAGACTGGCCGTGAGTATTTGCGCAAGAACACTGACTTTGTACTGTACAAAATCAGTGGTTCTTGTACAAATACTCCGACGCTCCCACTCAGGGATAAGCCCTGTTGCGCAAGTGTCCTTGTGCAAGAGGGCCAGTGTAGACAGACAAGTTAATTTCTTGCACAAGAAAGCCCGATGGCTAAAATGGCCATCGGAGCTTTCTTGCGCAAGAGAGTGTCTACACTGGCACAGATGCTTTTGCGCAAAAGAACATGCCAGTATAGATGCTCTCTTGCACAAATACTTTTAACAGAAAAACTTTTCCATTAAAAGTATTTGCACAAAATCATGCCAGTCTAGATGCAGCCTCAGTTTGCAAACACTCAAGATGATGATGGTGATAAGTAACAGCCTGGATATATCAAGAACAAATTATGTCAAACTAACCTAGAAGCTTTCTTTGATAGGGTGACAAGTCTTGTGAATGGGAGGGAAGTGGTAGATGTGGCATATCTTGACTTTAGTAAGGGTATGTCTACATTGTGGGGTGTTTTCTGGGATACCAGAGTATCCCGGAAAAACTCCGCCATGTCCAGGTAACGCGTTTGCTCTTCCACCAAAAAAAGCAGAAGTGCAAACGTGCTCTTTTGGAAGCCCTGTCTTCCTCATTCCGTGAGGAAGAAGGGATCTTCCGAAAGAGGGGAATTTTCCAAAATTTGGTCCAGTGTAGATGGGATAAATTTTGGAAAAGCCTCTTCTGAAATAAAATTGGAAAAAGCTGTAGTGTAGACCTAACCTCTGGCTTTTGATACTGTCTTGATCTTGCATGTCCTTCTTTTAAATAAACTACTATAACATGGATGCAAAACTAGTTCCCAGAAAGTAGTTATCAGTGGTTCACAATCTAGCTGGAGCAGTATAATGAGTGAGGTTTCACAGGGATCAGTTCTGGGTCCAGTTCTGTTCAATATCATCATCAGTGATTTAGATAATGGTTGTTTAATTGGTTAACTGAGTAAATGGGATTTTACATCCCTAGTGGGGACATGTAAAAGTATTTGTTAAATTGGATGCTCGAAATAGAATTAAATACAAATGACCTAATTTGTTAGTGCCAGCATGCCCAGAGACTATAGGGCTGATTCTCAAACTGCAGCACCTGAGCAGCTTCCACTGAAGTCAGTGGCTATAGAGTTAGAGCTGCCACGTAATAAACACACCAGCTAGTTTGTCAAAACCCTGATGTATCAACTTCGGTGTAATTTTTTTCAGTAGGTGAAGCTATCAGTGAGCATTAGGAATTTTGAAGGAACTGGACCTCTTTTATGAGAGGCTCCACACCATGTAGATTTAGGCCCTTATTTAGAATCTCTAAACCTTTGCTCTCTCAGGAGAGGAATCTGCAGTGTGGAGGGTACAGTCACTGCACACGCAAGGGGCATGGGAATAAATGGCAGGGTAAAGTGTAAGGCACTGCTTAGGCGAACAAAGTAGAGTGCCCCACAGTCCTGATTCCCAGGGTATCTATCTTACATGGCTCTCTCCACTCCAAAACCAAGTCTCCTTCAGTGACACTGCTGTTTTAAGTAGTGTAGCATCCCACTGCCTCCTTGATGCTCGAGTCTTTCCTCATTGCAGAGTCTGTTAGCAAGAAAATCTCTGGGAAGGGGGAGGTTGTGTGGAAAGGCTCCAGCAGGGGAGAAGCTTTCACTATCTCATACTGGGTAACACAGTGCAGTGTGGATGCGGCCTGTGTTCCACTGCCACATGTAGCTAGCTACTCATATTACATGCCACTGCAAGTGGAGACAGGGCCTTAGAATGCCCAGAGGGTACCACTTGAGTATGTAACCAAAGTCCTAGATAGGGTTTGTGCAGCAACAGCTTCACTGCTCTTATTACCGAAGCTGGTGTGGCTCAAAGTTAGCTCAAGTAGTCTGCAAGTCCTGGAATCACACCTCCCAATTGCAGTGTAGACATATATACTCTTATACTGTAAGTTCCTGGTGGCAGTCTTTTTGTTATGTGTTTGTACAGTGCCCAACACACAGGGCTCTAGTTTTTGATTGGGCTTCCCATACATTACTGCAATATAAACCATAACAATAATAAACCAAGATAAGACAGCATGTGTGCTTTTGGAATATAATGTAATCAGAATGCCTACTGGCTCTCTGCTCTGGTGAGCAATTTGAGTTTCAGATGTTGAGAGACAGGATTCATCTTCAGTTTTGCTCTTTCTTTCAGGGGGTTCATGAATCTAAAGGAGTGACTGAAGACTATTTGAAACTGGAATCCCTGATACAGAAAGTGGTTTCTCCTTACTTGGGCACATATGGTCTGTATTCCAGTGATGGACCCTTCACACACTCCTCTTGTATTTTGGGTAAGAATAACAGGGGCTTTTATAAAGTCATTGATTTGACATAGTGCAGATGGCTAGCTAAAAACTTCGTAAATACATCATGCCTGTGCCCTAAAATGGGTGACTGTTGATGTCAGATAACAGAGGCGTGTACTTTCCTTCATGGTGCACTGGGGGCATATAAAATTACCGCTAAGCTGCAATTGGACTAAACCTGCTCCAGGTTTTGAAACTCTGAAATAAAATTTGTAATAAAAGAAGGTTGACCTCATGCATAGCACAATCCATAGAACATCAAATTAAATTATCTTAATGGCCCCTTCTGACCTGAAAATCTATGAATAATTCTACATTTTTCTATTACCTTTCAATGAAAGGAATTGAACTCAGATGTTTTATGGAGTGTGAGGTAGAAGGAGAGAGGATGGGCAGATACAAGAAGTGCATCCAGCAATTACTGAATGTAGCTATTCTGAAGTGGAGAGCTGTGCCCTGTAATCAGGACCCAGCAACCTTATACAACTGTTTAGGACTGAAAATAATCATGAAGAATGATCAAAAGCACTCAGTGTCTTCCATAGACGATCCCAACTGATGGCCGTAGCGGTGTAGTGAAGCCAATACTGAATGCTATTCCATTTGAGTAATTTATGTTGTTGAAAATGTAGGGAAATATGCAGGCACTGCAAGTCTGGACGGAAAAGTGATAATTGTACCCATAATTTTAAAAACAAGTAATTTTCTACCCAGTTCAGCTATAAACCGTATTTTCTAGACAGTCGATTTAATCCATTTTCCTCATGAAATTGTCAGTAAAATAGTTCCTGATTTTCACACAAAGCTGAATTGAAAGTGGAGTGTGTTGCAACATGTCTATAAAGAAACAGATCAATTTTATGAGTGCCAGTCTAAGCTGGTTATCTTCAGAACTATAGCCACTCCCCAACTACCCAACCACCTCCCCAACCACCTCCACTTATGACCATCCGCACTTACGACCAAAGCGGTCGTAAATGCAGATCTGAGTTACGAACGGCAATCCGCATTTACGAACAGCGCGGTCGCCATGTAACTCTATGGGATTTGAGTTACGAACACTTCGAGTTACGGACCAAGTGTTGGTCTGTAACTTGTTCGTAACATGGGGAGCGGCTATATTCTGTATTCATTATTGCTATGACCAGGACATGAAACAGGGTAACTGCTGGTGTTGCTTGGGACACCAAGCCCCTAAGGTGCCAATAGCAAGCCTCAGGAACCGGACTTGGAATCAAACACTGTAGGTTTTTCAGAAGGTTAGGCCTCATTGGCACTAGTTCTGTGGGGTCCCCAAACCCACTCAAGACACATGGCTACGGGTAAGGGTATTTTTTCAGGCCTGACAGGAAAGGGAAAGGTTGCAGCTATTGTACATACCTGACCTTAAAACACTTCATAGTGCGCACTAATCACCTCTCTCCTTGCATAGGCTCCCTCCCAAGCCACTCAAAGCATCCTGAGTGGTAGCTGGATCGGGGCACATAACTCGTAGAACTTTGGAACCTCTGGAAGGATGCTTAATAGTCATTTCATTCTTGTGTGCACACCCATTCCGAAAGGGTCTTAGGTAGTACCAATAATACAAAATTGCTGCCACCTAGTGGTCAGTGTTTGAAAGTGGCTTAACTGAATTCTAACGATTAGCTGAAAAAATCTGGACTACTGTGAAACTAAGCAACAAGGCAATACAAGTAATTTCTAATTAAGTTTTTAAACCAGTATTTTCCAAAGTGATTAATTTTCAAAGAACAGGTGACTGAGGCATAACTGCTGTGCATGGATTTTATATTGTTAAATAGCTTACTTACAATTAGCAGCACCATCTTCTTGGAGCACATTTTTGTTCATTCTGGAGGACGTGGTTTGGTGAAAGGACAAGCTCAATTAAATCAAAAGAGAGTTAGACTCCAACAGATACAGGACAAAAAGCTGGGTCTCAGATCCTCATGGTAAACTTTGATTCCAGGCCTCTCTTCCCATACATGCAGGGAATTTCCAATAACATTAACCTAAGAGCATAATTTCAGTCCTGATTTGTCATTAAATAAAAACACTGTCTCAAATTCTTGCAGTTTGCACAATATTTGGCATTCGTTCAAACCCCTAGTTTTTGGATTCATTTGAATGATCGAGAATCTCAGCTTTATTTTTTCAAGTAAGTTTTGAAGAAAAGCTTGAAGATATAGTCCCTAAAGACACAAAAACTAGAAGGTTAAATAAAAAACCCTCAACATTTCTTTTTTAAAAGCTCATTTTTTAATTCACTCGTGTTGTAAGGACCCCTCATTTTTGAATGCTTGGGGAGGTTGGCGGGGGTGCTATAAAAGACAGAGACGTCAGAGATTTTATTTGAGATTTGTGTCTGTTTACAGAGAAGCGCTTCTTCCGACGTTCCAAATCAGGTGACATCCTTGCCAAGAACCCGGTGGTGAGATCGAAAAGCTACAATAACCCACTGCTGACCCCCGTAGCTGAGTACGAAACAGAGGGAATTGCAGCCAATGGAACTGGCATCCGAAGGCACTCCGTTTCTGAAATGACCTCCTGCATGGAGCTACAAGGGTATTCCAATCTCACAACCATCATGGACAATGGCTCTAAAAGCTCGGTGACAACCATGAAGAACTCACTCCCAGGAGACCAGGAAAGACCCAGTGCCAGTTCAGTGCAATGTTCCAGCAAACTCAGTGCAATTGAGCAACAGCAAGGCCTCTTCTGTTCTATGGATGATCAAAACAGGGCTTTTGAGCTGGCCAGGGACCCCGCCTTGATTCCAGTCCCTTCTTCCAGCCCCGAGAATATAGTGGACCAGATTTTGGAGTCAATTGACTCTGATTCTGAAGGAATATTCATAGATTTTGGCAGAGGTTGTTCAAATTCATCAACATACAACATGGATGTGAGCAGACAAAGCATCGTGTGACTGACAGGAGACAAATCCTTAGTTTTATTGTTATGTACAAGTAACTGGTATGTCTGGCCACACAGCAGGGGAAAGGTACACATACAGGGCCAAAACTTCAGCTGGTGTAAATCATCAGAGCAGTATTTAAAAAATAAATAAATAAAATCAGTGGAGCTATATTGATTTACACTATCTGAAGTTATGGCCCCCCAGTTTTTGTTTTTTTTAAACCATCAGCCTATTTTCTTCCCATTGTTCTGCAGTAAGATCTCTTACTGTCTTTGTAAGATTGTGGATTGTTTGTGTTTTTTTTCTAAATCAGAAAGTGTCTAATAGAAAGCTGTTAGTTCAGCTGGATAAGTGCATTTAATGGCATAATCCGTTGTACGCCTGCAGTCAGCTTTTATTTTTAGTTGTCTTGAAAGATCCCTGTAAAGGTGCAGATTGCTCTTTAAACAATATGATCTTGGCTGGGGGGGAAGACTTAAAAAAAAAAGATGGTCATAAATTGTAGCAGGATACAATGATTTATAGTGAGTCTTTTATTGGTGTGTTGTGTATGCACTCCTCTCACCTCAATAAGTCAGGGTTATTAAGAAAAACAGTAAAATAAACAATGTGCTACATAATGCGATGCAGTGCCTGGCATCTAATGTTGTGTTTCACAGCCAATCCAGTGTCTAGTTGGGAGAGATGGCCTAAAACTGGCTTTTAGGACTATGTTAATTTGCTTTTAATGTGCCACTTCCAAGAATTTTGTGTAAATTCTTAAAGAATTTTCCAATCTAGCACAATGCAAGTTACTTGTTTCCTGTGTAAATAAAGTTATGGGCTTTAAATATAAATCTTAATTATTTATCAGTGTTCTTAAAGTATTTTGCAGCAGGTATTGTAACTAGGCAGGGAGATTTAAAGGGTTAGATGTTAGAGTATGAACCAGCAGCCCTTCTCAGTATGCAGAGTCCCTACCCATGCCAGCAGTCCCATGGAGTAAGTAGAATTAATCTATTACGAGCGGTATACAAATGATTTCAGGATCAAGCCCCCAGAATGGTGCAAAGGAGCTTAGCTACTTGACCGCCAATAACGTGTAATGTGCACTATGCAGCTAAATCCCAGTTTCACCTAGGTTTTTTTACCTAATGCTTTTAAAATAAATATGGATCCTACCCAGTTGCCATATTGCAATTATTTGTCATGGAGGAGTGAAGTCTTAGAATTAACCACAGACCATGGTCTATAGTCCAAGCAGAAGTTGAGAGAGCTTCTCTCATTACTTCATCATATCTTAGTTCTGGCTCAAGAGGGACCTTGGAGACACCTGCACAGTTGCTTAGCCTTACTCCAGGATGGGCAAATTCTAGCTTGCAAGGTGGATCTAGTCTGTAGGGTTAATCCCTGGCGGGCCCCCACCAGGGATTATTTACTTGCACTTCTGCAGATACCGGATGATCGCACAGCTCTCGTTGGCCACGAATCGCCATTTGCAGTCAATGCAAGCAGCAAGAAGTGGCATCTTGGTCCACGCTGCTTCCTGCCACTCACATTGGCTGCAACCAGCGATCCACAGCATGAGCTGTGATCATCTGATACCTGCAGACGCGCAGGTAAACATATTGATGGGGCCCTCCCAGGGACTATCCCTGGCAAGCTGCCATTTTTTGTATTGCCCACCTCTGCTCTTACTACTGTGGGTAGTTTGTCAAGGCTGAGGTATATTTTTAGGGAGGTGCCCCGGAGCCTTGCACTGCCACTGCCCACTCTACCTGTTCTGTGGGTAAAAAGGACTTTTCACTTGCACTAAATGTATTTTTTTTTTAAAAGTAAGAAAAACATGTTTTGCCCCAGATAAAGTTATTACTAGCTCTCACAGGGTGGAATGTCTCTTTAAGGGACTCAGATTTAGACCTAATGGACCAATTAGCTGCCTCTTAGGTGTTGGGCCTGAGACCTGGTGGTAGCCTGCAGACCATCTGGCCTTCAGATGAAAGGCCAGCAAGCTACTGAGACCTGCAGGTAATGGGTAAGTACTCAGAGGGAATATTGCCCCATGGCAAGTAATGTAGTTTGTTTGATATGGAGAAATAAAACACAATCCTGAAGTGAGAAGAGGTTGAAATCCTGGCTATTCATGGAACCCAAGGATAGTGTTTCGGTAGAAACACCTCTCAAAGAGTCATGCTTTACTTTTGTTCAAGGCTGGTCAAAACACACAGCTGTTTCCAAACTTGAGCTTGCTCAGATGCAGAACTTGAATATAACAATGACCAGATTAGTTGCATATGACTGGGCTCTGTCACGCTCCAAAACTGGGATTCCCCTAGGGTTTTGATATTAGTGTACCCTTAGGAGTTCAACAGGGCCACGATGGAGCAATGGTGAAGCTTTGCAAGCTGAATACCTTTTGCTGTGAGATACAGAGTGTGGCAGGGAGTTTGGACTTGCAAGTTCACACCTGTCTCTGCTTCCCATGAAGATGAGCACTGCACTCTGGGGAGGGACAAGCTGAACAAGCCTGTATTCTAAGGTACAGCTTTTCTAATTGGCCAACCTTGAAATCCTTGTAGTTTCCATACAACCTTTTCTTTCCTTTCTTCCCTCTGAGACATCCACTGCATCTGGTATTTTATTTGAAGGGGAAGGACAGAAATCAGACCCATTAAAAAGAAAAGCTGAGCTGAATCTTGAAAAGAGTGAGAGTGGATGACAGGAAAAGCCACCTTGATATTTACAAGGAAATGGCTTATGGCTTCTTAACTATTATAGTGCAGGGTCTCTAGCGCTGCATGCTCTGAAGTCATAAAGAGTCTTGGGACACACACTCACCAGCAAAATATATTCCCTCTCCTCTGCTTTTTCTGTTCTTAACTTTGCATCTCCTACACCTTCTTCTCTATGCACTGGTTTCCGCCCAAAAAACCATAGAAGTCTCAGAAGAGGAGAAATGGTCCCATGTACCCAAGTGGAGCTTAGATACAAACTAGTACAGGGGATATGTGAAGCCATTAATACACAATTAAAAGTCTCAGTGATATTGGCTGACATGCTGACAAACCTCTTGCAAGCAAAAAGAATACCCTGAGAACCAAAGCTGGCCTGTGTGGTAATGTTAGTACAATCAGAATTGGTTGACTAATTTTCAAAGTAAAATCAGGGTCATTGAAGGGTTTTTTTTTAAACCAGTAATAACTTAAGAACTATTTTCATTATTTATTTAACCCCAACTGGTGGGGTTTTAAGATAAGCACTCTAACACAGGGGCATTTGTAGGTGAGGTCTAAAATAAGCTTGGAAATGCACCAGCTCTGCATCTTTACACAGGCTCTTTAAACAGTTATCCCAGGCATAGTGGAGGCAGATCTCAGGTCTCCTGCTAAGGATCTGACTTAGAATTTCCATGCATTGCCAGGGAAAATATCACTGAAGAAGCAGGAGAGATTATTTTCTTGTTTGATACAAAGGACAAATCACTAAAATAAAATTAAAAGCTATCACTCAGTTCAAGGAGTTGCCTGTTTTGCAGTACACATAAGTATTGAAAATCCTTTGCATCAAGTTACTACAAGACACCTGCTTGTGCATGATTACACTACCTTTGGTGGTGATTAAATTCTGGTAGAATTCTTGGTTCTTTACCTTACTTCAACATCAGATGCTCCTCAGCAGGAACAGAGCTTAAAACATCCTACTTTGGGAACTCACTCTATTAAATCCCATATATTGCAAACATACCACATAACATTTTACCAACACTTTATACAAACTTTTCCCAACTAATTTTGCAGGTAAAGAACCATGCCTTACATAATGGACACTCAGCTACTAGACTACGGTTCCCAAAATGCTGTAGGCTTAAGGTGAAAGTTCACACTACCTTCCCAGGCTATAAAGAAATCCTAGATGTACTTCCGTTAGAGAAAGCTCCACAACACAAGGAGGCCCAGGGCAAGTAGTGGCTTTCAATTTTGTTGCCTATTACTGTTGTATAAAGCAAACCTATCATTTGCAAATAAAATATTGCCAGTGCCAAACACCCAAAAATCTAAAACCAGGCCACTCAGAAATCAGGTGATGCCTAAAATTCATGAGATATTTTAAACACTACCAAATGTGTGGCTCTCTTTTAAGAATGCTTTCTGGTTTCTGAGTTTATAACCTACATTTCCTTCATCTTTTCGGCCCTGATTTTTTGCCTTGCCCTTCCTACTCCAAATATTTTCTCACCTTCCAGAGACCTTTGATTGAGGGGCAGGGGGAAGGGAACTTCAGGCAATCATCCAAACCAAACAAACAGTGGAAATTGGGGGGAAAACAGGTAATTGGGTGGCTGAGTAACCACTAAAAAAAAATCTCAATGTTTACCTGCTGGAGGCTCTGCAATATAAAGCTTATATTGCAGAGCTCACAGCATAGGGTGTCATCCGGCTCCCTGGGAGCTCCCAGCATGCACTGGCTCCCACCTGCAGCCCCCCTCCCAGGGAGCCGGCTGCTGCTCAGCACTGCTGCCTCTATCCAGTGTGAGGATTTTTAATGTATGAATAGTCAGTCTCTTAGGAGTGGTTCAGTCTTGGCCTAACTTTGCCCTCACTAGAGTCAATGGTTAAAACTCCCATCGGTTTCAATGAAAGCAGAATAGCCCAATGCTGAGTGAACTTAAAATCCCACCTTTAGATTATTAAAATTGAGGGTTATATCAACTCATGCTATTCAGAGATAATATCTCTAAAGGTTTGCAATAATGATTTACATTTGACCTCTTTCACGGTCATAGTAAATTAGGCATTTTAATATTCTTCATACAGGTAACTTGTGTAGTAATTAAATCATGAAAAGAGCCTATTCTTTCAAAAACGTGCACCCTTCAGGTCCTGTGCTGCATTATAGTATTAGAGCGCTGGCTGGCTGCCTGTAATGTGATTGCCTACCTGAAACTAATTGTCTTTTGGTTGCTGTGTCCAGAACCAGAAGAAAGAAAAATAGGGACTAGGGCTTCGTGTAGACCGGCATGATTTTGTGATTTTGCGGAAATACTTTTAACGGAGAAGTTTTTCCGTTAAAAGTATTTCCGCAAAAGAGCATCTAGATTGGTACGGATGCTTTTGTGCGAAATGTGCTTTTGCGCAAAAGCGTCCATGCCCAGAATAGATGCGCTTTTGCGCCAGAAAGCTCCAATGGCCATTTTAGCCATCGGGCTCTCTTGCGCAAAAAATTAAGGTGCCTGTCTATACTGGCCCTCTTGCACAAGTATTCTTGTGCGAGAGGGCTTATCCCTGAGCGGGAGCATCAAAGTATTTGCGCAAGAAGTACTGAATTCTTACATTAGAACGTCAGTGGCTCTTGCGCAAATTCAAGTGGCCAGTGTAGACAGTTGGCAAGTTTTTGCGCAAAAGCGGCCGATTTTGCGCAAAATCTTGCCTGTCTAGACACACCCTAGATGTATAAGTCAAAAGGTAGAATTGCTGTATTTTAAAGGCTAATAAAACTGCCAGAGATTGATGCTATTTATTTTGGCTAAGTGAGGTATTTAAGGCTATATTTACATCATCACAGTTAAAGTTCTATTGGCATTTCCATTCCAAGGATTTCTAACTGCAGAAATTGTATTCTGAAATGCAACCCTGTACATTACGTTTACTCTCCATCTGGGAAGACTAGTTCTGTAATGAGAGTTCAGAATGCTTTCCCCTTTAAAAATATTTTACGTGCCTAAATCTTCCAACTAGTTTTGCATGGGAAAAATCAGCTTGGCTGCACATTTAGAACACAACTACTGTCTTTATAAGGAAGACCGCTGTTGTGGTCACAGTCACTAGGCTGGGATTCAGGAGGTCTGGGTTTCATTCTCAGTCCTGTCACAGTTCCTGTGAAGAGCTGGTTATGATTTTTGTGTGTCTGAAAATGACAGTTCATCAAAACCAAAACTTTGTGGGAAATGAGGTTACTTACCTCCTGTAACTGACGTACTCCGAGATGAGCATCCCTGGGGGTGCTCCACATCAGGTATAGAGCGTCCCAGCGCCTCTGGACAGAGTTCTGCTAGCAGTGTCTCAGCTGGGGCAGTGCATGCGCAGCGTGCAAATTCCCTGCCTAGCTATGTGCATGCGTGGCCCCCGCCTCCCTTCAGTTCCTTCTCTCTCCGGAACCCAGCGGAGGAGCGCGACTCACATGATTACTTTTAATTTTATTTCATTTCAAGGTTTCCAAAGTAGAGGGGAGGAAGGGAGGGTAGTGGAGCACCCCCAGGGACACTCATCTCCGAGAACATCAATTACAGGAGGTAAGTAACCTCCTCTTCTCCGTCGAGAGGCGTCTCTGGGGATGCTCCACATCAGGTGACTACAAGCAGTCTGTCTTATGGAGGTAGGGGTTTTGGATCAGGTAAGTATGCCGTCTGCCATCACTAATTTAGTATGGCGTAAAAGATCCGAGATAAGCGAGTAGTGGCTCGCAAAAGTGTGAGCCGTGGACCACGGTGCTACTGCACAGATGTCCTCAAGTGGAATTTCTCTGAGGTATGCAATCGACGTTGCAAGTGTCCAGGTGGAGTGTGCTTGGATTCGAGCAGGTGGAGGTAAGTTATTACATGAGTAGCAGATATTAATACATGTTGATCCTATCCAACGGGGTAGACTTTGTGATGATATTTTCTTCCCCATGTTATGGTTAGCGATGGAAACAAACAGCTTCAGGAAGAACACAGGTAAGTGTGTTGACTGATTTATGTGAAAGGTTGTGAGGATCTTGGGTAAAAGTTTTTTGGGTATGGCCACGGTTTCGTTAAAGTTGTTGGAATCAGCCCAAGGTTCCTGGGGGGGAGGGGGGAGAGGAGAGACACATCAGGGAAAGGAGCTTGCAGGCCCTCCTGAAACTGTTTAGTCCCGGGGTGGAATATTATTATAGGAGGTAAGTGCACTCTGACTGAGGCTAATGAGAGATTAGATCACTTCAGGTGTAGTAATTATTGCAATATTGCCTGGAGTGTGTGATTGCAGTGATATATTGTGCTCGTGGGCCCAGTGTGTAAATCGTGCCCATTTACTGATATGTGATTTTGTAGTTGCAAGCGTTCTGCTATGCAGAAGAACTACATGGACTTTTTGGGAGCACTGGAGCCCTATGTTAGTGAACCATTGAGGAGCCATGCTTTTAGATGGAGCATTGTGAGCTGAAGGTGAGGCGTGCTGATTTGTGGATGATAGAGGAGATAGGAGACTTATGGTAATGTGATTGGATGGCTCTGTGTCATCCAGCTTAACAGAGGGAACCAAGGTTGTCAAGGCCAGCACGGGGCTACGAGAATCATTTTCGCTTTGTCCCTCCTTATCTTTATGATGACCTTGTTCAGGAGGGGAAATGGAGGAAATGCGCATAGCAGGGGCGCATTCCATGAGCGAGTCAGAGCATCTCCTAGGGAGTGTTTGCCCATGCCCGCTCTGGAGTGATACATCCTGCACTTTCTGTTGGATCTGGTGGCAAACAGCTCTATGGAGGGGTTGCCCCATTGGCTCAATATTTCTTGCAAGACTGAATGGTCCAACTCCCACTCGTGGTATTGGGGAAGGGCCCTGCTTAGGCCATCTGCTGTTGTGTTGAGAGCCCCAGGTATATGGCATGCGGATAATTGGATATGCCTTGCTCTTGCCCAGTTCCAAAGGGCTATGGTTTCTCTGCACAGGGGCTGTGACCGTGCTCCGCCTTGTCAGTTTACATAAAACATGCACGCCGTGTTGTCTGCGAAGACATAACCATGTATCCCCGTCGCCTGAGGGAGCAGCTTTTGGCACACTAGACGGATGGCCCTGAGTTTTAATATATTTATGTGCAGGGCACATTCCGCGGGGGACCACAGTCCCTGAACTGTTTCACCTTCTATGTGAGCGCCCCAGCCTGTGAGCGAGGTGTCCATGGTAATGACCACTGAGGGCTCTAAGGATTGGAAAGGTGTACCTGTGGTTAGATTGGATACCTTTGTCCACCATTTGAGAGATGCTTTAACTGATGGAGGCATAGTTAGCCTCTTTGTCAGTGAGTGAATATTTGGACTGTAGTGCATTAGGAGCCAGCCTTGGAGGCATCTCATAAACAGTCTCTCATTAGGAACCATAAGGTTGCAGGAAGCCATATGGCCTAACAGTCGGAGGCAGTCAAGAGCAGTGACTGTGGGCATGCCCTGGAGGGATAATGCCAGGTGCCCGATGTGAGTAGTCCTGTCGGGGTGGGGAGGAGCGAGGCTCTGGCTGTGACAGAATTGAGGTCTGCCCCAATAAATTGGATGGTCTGCGAGGGAGAAAGCATCGATGTAGGGTGGTTCACTAGGAGCCCTAAAGAGTGGAAGCAGTCTAGTACAATGTATGTCGGAGGCACTCTGTCTGCACCTTGCTTTTACTAGGCAGTCATCCACGTAGGAATATATAGTGATCCCTTGTCTCCTTAGGTGGGCAGTGACTGCCACTAGAATTTTGGAAAAGGCTCTTGGAGCTGTAGAGAGTCCAAAGGGTAGGACCGTGTACTGAAAATGGTGTGTACCTAAAGCAAAATGAAGAAAAAGTCTGTGAAAAGGTCTAATAGAATCATGAAAATAGGCATCTTGCAAGTCGAGAAAGGAGAACCAATCACCTGGCTCCAGAGGTGTTTAGGGTAAACATCTTAAACCTTTGTTTCTTAATGAAGCTATTTAGGTATCTAAGGTCCAGTATGGGTCTCCAGCCACCAGACTTCTTCTGGATTAGAAAATAGGGTGAATAGAACCCTGTTCTGTGGAACTGAGAAGGGACAGATTCTATGGTGCCTATATGTAGCAGGTGATCTCTCTCGTTGTAGGAAGATCTTGTGAGATGGGTCCCTAAAAAGGGACAGGGTTGGGGGATTGGAGGAGGGAAAGAAAGGGGATGGTGTATCCCTGGGAGATTGAACTATCCATTTATCAGAGGTAATAAGCTCCCATTGGTGGAAGAAAGGGAGTAAATGAAACTGGAAAAGATTGTAAGGGTTCTGATTTGCTAGAGATGGTGTTTGTTTCTCTGTTGTACAGCGTCCACCACTAGAGAGTTAGGCATGGGACGTGTAAAGAGAAACTCAGAATCTTTCGGTGGCACAAAGTATTTTCGATCCGCCTTTCTGCTAGTAGGGGGAATTGAGGCAGGTGTTTGTCATAAAGTTTATGCAGGGTGGAGAATGGCTAGATTGATAGGGAGAGCAATTTTTGAAAAAGAGCTGGATTGTAAGATGTTACTGAGATCGTGAGGAGTGTCTTGTACCTCCTCCACTGATATGTTTAGATCTTGTGCTACACATTTAAATAGATCTTGGAAAGAGGCTATGTCTGAGGTATTGCCAGTGGGAGGCAGCATCACTTTTCCCATGTCTGCTAATGAGGTGTGAGCCACAGATGCTGTGGCTGACCTAGGGAAGTATTGGCTATTATCCCTCTCCATGCCTCTGTAAGGAGATTTAGTGAAGCGAGGGAGTGGCTTCTCTATGACTGTGTCTTCACTGGCACCCTTTTCCAGAAAAGGGATGCTAATGCGACAAGTCGGAATTGCAAATGCCGCGGGGGATTTAAATATCCCCCACGTCATTTGCATGAACATGGCTGCTGCTTTTTTCCGGCTCGGGGCTTTGCCGGAGAAAAGCGCCAGTCTAGACGGGATCTTTCGGAAAATAAAGCCTTTTCCGGAAGATCCCTTATTCCTCTTAAAATCAGGAATAAGGGATCTTCCGGAAAAGGCTTTATTTTCTGAAAGATCCCATCTAGACTGGTGCTTTTCTCCGGCAAAGCCCCGAGCCGGAAAAAAGCAGCAGCCATGTTCATGCAAATGCCACGGGGGATATTTAAATCCCCTGCGGCATTTGCAATTCCGATTTGTCTTATTTCTGGAAAAGGGATGCTAATAAATGTAGACACAGCCTATGTGTTTCGTTTTACACCATCTCTTTGTGCTGATGTGGATGATGGCTCCACAGTTGTCACTGTGGAGGGGTATGTCAGCGGAGGGGCTATCCAGAGATATAGAGCCCACGAGGCCATCTGCACTCTGAGGAGGTGTGGTATCATATACCCGTGTCTCCCCACTGTCCCTTGAGGTTGTGGGGGCCCCTCCCACTTCACATTCTTTGTCCTCTTCTGGAGGGAGGGGGGGAAGAGAGAGACTGCACATATGAGTTAGAGAGCAATGAGTGAATATATCCATCCTCACTCAGAATAGGAGACTGAAGGGTTGAGTCGATGTACAAATCTTTATTCTCCCTGTACGTGATGAGGGGAGTTTGCGAACTGGAGGGCTGCGCTAACTGGGAGGAACCCGTGCTTACCTCAGAGGTGAGAGGGAGAGCTGTAACCACTAACGGTTGAGAAAAGGGGGCAGCGTTTAGAGAGTCCTCTGACCCTTCATTGGGTGCCATTGTGAGAGGCTGAGGTACCGATGTAGCTGTCATGGGGGTCAGCATTGCTGTGTTTACCAAGGCTGGCACAGAATGGCTCTTTGCCTCTATTGGTGCAGCGTTTGAAACGCTTTCAGGCTTACAACGCTGTTCGCCCGAGGAGCCTGGACAGTCGCATGGGCTGAGGCAGCTCTTGTTGGAGTAGCTGGATTCCCCCCCCCCCCCACACACACACACCCTGTGTTCTAGTAGGTTGCTGAGGTAAAGAACTTGTCCTCCTTTTAGGGGGCTTAAAGATTTCCTTACTATTAGATGAGGAGCCCTGCCCAGAACCTAGGTCAGAGGCATGACTTTTGTTGCTGTCCATGTGGAGCAATTTAGCTTTAAGCTCTAACTAAGAGCCTGGCTTCTTTTTGGTACAGTGGGAGCAGTCTCTGCAAACGTGAGAGCCGCCCCCCCCCCCAAGCATTTTGGGCAAGATTCATGCCCATTGAGGGCAGACATCACTCCGCTACAGAGTGTGCAGCATTTGAAGCTGGGAGAACTACCGGCTTGAATGCTGAAGCGGTGGTTCAAACCCCACGCCGCTTTTTTTTTTTTTTTAAAGTAACAACTTAACAGTAGTTAACAGGAAAGACTAGCACTAAACTAAGTTAAACTAACTAACTAAATTAAGTTTGCGCTGAGGCAAGAGCACTACCGCATTCCGTCCGCAGCCGGGAATGGGAGAAAGGAACTGAAGGGAGCCGGGGCCACACGCGCGCATAGCTAGGCAGGGAATTCATGTGCCACGCATGCACGGCCCCTGCTGAAACACTGCTAGCAGATCTCTGTCCAGAGGTGCTGGGACACACTACACCTGATGTGGAGCACCCCCAGGGACACCTCTTGATGGAGAACTCTCAGTTTCAGTGAAACTTCCAGGAAGGTTTCTTGGGTCCAGGATGGAAATAATGGTCAAAATGAAAGCAAGAAAATAGCCTATAGCCCAGCAGTCAAGGCACTGACAGGAAATGTGGGAGGTCCAAATTCAACTCCCAGTTCTGAATCATACAGAGCAGGGACTTCATCTTGGAGTTCCCAAACCCAGGTGCAGACTGTTCTGGGTAAATTACACAGTGGCTCTCCCACACCTCAGGAAAAATTTCAAAATGTCTGTTTTGTTCCAAATGGAAGGCAAATATGAAACCCTCAGTTTTTCAAAACAGAATTAGTGTTTTCCAACCAGACCTATTGCATGTGACGTGGGGAAAAAAAAAAACCTTAATCTTTCCATGTGTCAGGTCCCCACTTCTACTCTAATTTGTGAGCTTCTTGTGCCATGGACTCTTACTCCTCATTTATACAGGCTCAAGCAAAACTGGGACCTGATTTCACTTGTATCCACTTGCCATGGGGTCTCAAACTCCCAGCCTATGAATCATCTCCAGCTGGAGCAGTTGTGCAAAGCGCAAGCTAGCCCAGGATTCCTGGCTGGCCTGGGAAGGGAAGGATTTCTGGGGGGAGGAGAGGTGGGAATTGGCACGGAGCAGCAACAATGGTCGGGGCCTCCCCATGGCAGGGGGAGCTGTGGAGCACGTTCACCGAGCACAAACTCCACCGTACTCTGTGTGCTAGGAGTTTGAGACCTCTGCTCTAGCCACAATTATTAAATGGATAAATAATCATTTCTTTCACGTCGACAATGTCCCATGGAGCCTATTTAGTTCTGTAGAAAGATAAAGTTGTTGCCCTTAAAAGCTTTCTATTTTATGACCGATGAAACTGTCCGAGAGACAAGGAAGAATTAATGGTATAAAATGAATGATCTTAAAGCTGTATTCCAAAAGCAGACCGACATCTGCAGCTTGACAAAAGTAACACAGAAAAGCAAGATCGTTAGGCTACCTTAGAGAGGCAGTTTTTATTTGGAACCTAGCATCTGCCAGATTAGATCAGACTCAAGGCCTCTCATATGCAGTACCTGGTTTCCAACTGTGGAATGTTCCAGCCTCCATTAGAGAAGCGGGGCCAAGAGCATCTTTGACACACGGACCCATTGCACCATCACTCCCCAGAACAAACCCAGGGAACTCTACCCAATACTGGTATCACTCCCTGGTGCCACGGGAGCAGCACAGATATTGATCTCTGGCACCAAGATCTGCTACACTGGAGACCGTCATCTGGGGGATGCTCCACACTAAGCACCAGAATAGTTTATGCCTCGATACCTTCCATCACCATGCAATTGTGACACTAATCACCAGGCATCAAAAGCTCAGGAGATACTACCAGCTTGTCTTACTTTCACTTCTGGCATAGGGAGAAGATACTTCATCCCCTTTTAAAGAGTCTGAGTACTTCTATACACACACCACAGTTGTCCTTGTTAGTGGTGTCGGTGGTCGTGAATGAATGTAAGCGGGTGCACCCAGGTGCGCAAATCCATCAAGAGCTGGCAGGGACCCAGGTTGCAATATGCGTGTACCTGTAAGAAATTTTAAGTTACATTCACCACTGCTCTACAATCTTCACAGTTGGAGGAACACTGGCCAAGATCTGCCACAAGGTCCTGGGGTTGGACTGAATGGTCTTAAGAGGCAGACTCATACTCTATGGATCTTCCGGGGTCAGAACTGCCACCATCCAGCTCATCCTCTAGTTCTACCTGGAAGCACTGCCCATCTGATTCACTGCTAAATAGACAGTGTCATGTTCTTTCATGTAGCTGTAATGTGTAACTTTTTTCCAAACTTTCCAATGTTTGCTCTTAAAGTTTTAATAATTTTTTCCTCCAACTGGTTTCTGAATAGAGAGGAGTCCAAGCTGTGAAGTTTGGATCCAGATCCAAACTCTCAGGGTGTTCAGAACCAGAGTGTGTCCTTTCTAATTTGGCAGACACAGGGTTTCTTTTCTTATTTCTTTTAAAAAAAACCTGAAAATTAGAGTGGTATTTTTGCACCCTTCCTTGTTCTTGGTTGATTTCATGTACTGAATTCTCTTTACATAAGAACAGCCATACTGGGCAGAACAAAGGTCCATTGAGCCCAGAATCCCACCGTCTGACAATGGCCAGTGCTAGAAGCCAGAAAGAATGAAAAGAACAGGTATAAGTGATCCTCCTCGTTGCCCATTCCCAGCTTCTGACAAACAGAGGCTAGTGGCTAAGTCACTGATGGACCTATTCTCCATGTATTTATCTAGACTTTTGACACTGTTATAGTCCTGGTCTTCACAACATCCTCTGGCAAGGAGTTCCACAGGCTGATTGTGCCTAGTGTGAAGAAATACTTCCTTTTGTTTTTAAACTTACTGCCTGTTCATTTCATTTGGTGACCCCCTAGTTCTTGTGTCATGAAGAGGAGTAAATAGCACTTCCTTATCTACTTTCTCTACACCAGTCATGATTTTATAGACCTCAACTCTCCAGTCATCTCTTTCCAAGCCGAAGAGTCCCAGTCTTATTAATCTTTCTTCATAGGGAAGCTGTTCCATACCCCTAATTGTTGTTGCCCTATTTTCTGAACATTTTCCAATTTCAATATATCTGTTTTGAGATGGGACAACTACATCTGCATGCAGTATCATAAATATGGGCGTACCATGGGTTTATATAAAAGGCAAAATATTTGTCTTGTTATCCATCCCTTTAACAATTCCCAGCATTCCATTCATTTTTTGGATTGCTGCTGCACATTAAGTGATGTTTTCAAAGAACTATCCACAATGACGCCAACATCTTTTTTCTTGAGTGGTAACAGCGGATATATATATAGCTGGGATTATTAATTTCCAGGCTATATACTTGAGAGCTGAGACAGAACTAGAACAGGGATCATATTAAATGGATTCGCTAGCAGTAACCTCATGGTATCTGTGCAATTACCCCTTTCTGTTATAGCTTCTCTCTCCGCCCGCCTCCCCCCCCCAACCAAACCAGAATCTGAGATCAACTGGAGCTACTTCCTCGCCTAAAAATCTTGCCATATGTGTAGTACCAAACAAATTGTACTGACGTATCCTGTCAAACTTTGGACTGAGTTTCTAGGTACCTTGTTTGCAATACTGCTGCAGAGTTCTCAGTGGATCAGGAGAGGAGATAGGAAACAGGATAAGGTGGCAGTGCATGATATTCTAAGAGGTGTTTCTGTTGGTTGATGATCCATGTAGCTGCCAATTCCTTGGAAAAAAATCTTCTGCTTCCCATGAGCTGTGTGGAGAAAGGGGGCAGCCAGGTGAGGAGAGAAAAGTCAGCGATCAAGTTAAAGTAGTGTGTTCTCCCTCTTTTTCACGGTCTAACATCTCAAACTACTAGATTAACTAATGCTGCTCAGAGCAGTACATGCTTTCCCTTTACCATGAGACCCATCACAAAGGTTTACAAAATACAGACTTTGGCCAGAACCATTGGCACCATGACTGAAAGTTGGCTGTGCGGCCTCTGCTGGAGAGGAAGCTTACCCCCACAGCTGGCTGGGGCAGGTCAGTGCTAGGACCAAGTTTCCTGCAGGAACCCCATTCTTACAATTTTTTCTGGCATCATCCCAACAGTACCATCTCCCAGTTCATCCTGTGAAGTGAGTGGTGAGTAACTGCAGACCAACAGCCTCCTTGCAAAACTTACCTGAGCTCTTGATTATGTTGCTTTCCTTGGGCATAATTTGAAAGGAGAAAGAAGAAAATGTGATGCCAAGTTCTATTTACTACTTTCAACTAAGTAGTTGCTCTTCAACCCACAATGTTTATAGCCCAGCCACAGAGCGAATGAATCAATTTTTTTGCTTCAATGCTATGTAACAGGAGTTCTCTGAAGTTACTACATTTAAAATGCTAATTATTATTGATTCAAATTACTGATTACTATGATTGCCTGTGCCAGGTCCGTCAATATATATAGATCTTCTGCGTTTCTCTTGTACATAGCTTATCTTTGGTCATTGCTGCGCTTTTGCCCAGTGCTATGATACTACAGTTCATTTAGAATGCTTCTCTCTTCAAAAGCTTTACAGTCTATGCAATATACACTGTGCTACTATCCAAACTGGCCACTGGATTGCACCATTGCTCCAAATAAACGTACTAGAAAGCCAATGCAGCATTTAAAAGATGGTGATTCACAGAGACTTAAGATATCTGGTGCCTATTTAAAGGCCTTGTATTTTCTTCTCCGAAGGCCTCACCAGAAGCATAGGAGCCCTTCTCTACAGATGGGCATATGCAGGTTTAAACTATGGTAGAACCTCAGAGTTCTACACACCAGAGTTACTACTGGACTCAACCACATGCCTCATTTGGAACTGGAAGTTGCAATCAGGCAGCAGACTCTGCTCCTCCCCCCCAAAAAAAGTAAATTTTTTTACAGGACAGCACTTTGTTATAAACAAATAAAAAAAGGCAAAGACTAAAAAAAAACCTGACCAATTAAGGTACGGGTTTCTGTGATTGTTTCAATGAAACAAAGACACTTAAAAGCAGCATTTTTCTTCTGCATAGTAAAGTTTCAAAGCTATATTAAATAAATGTTCAGGTGCAAACTTTTAAAAGAACAACCATACCATTTTGTTCAAAGTTACACACATTTCAGTTAGAAAATCTCCATTTGGGAGATGCTCATGATTCTGAGGTTCTCCTTAATACTGTAGTGTAAACGGCAGCTTGTGTAACTTGACATCTTTAAATCATGAGTTGAGGACTTCAGTAACTCAGCCAGAGGTTAGGGGTCTGTTACAGGTCTGAGTGTCTATGGCCTGGGATGAGTAGAAAGGTCAGGCTAGAGCAGGGGTGAGTAATAATTTGACCTGGGAGCCTCTTCAGAAATTTTTGAAGTGGGCCCAGAAGGAGTGGGGCCTCAGGTGGAAGGGGCGGGATCAGGATACTTCCGTGCTTCCCCACCCACAGACCCTGATTGGCCTGTGGCTGGGAAAGTGCACAAAGTCTCTCCCCCTCAGAGAACTGCCAGCTGTTCTGAGCAGCAGACGGTTCCCTCTAGGTACCAGTGTCCCTGGTGGCGGGAGGAGACTGTACTCTCCCCTGCTGTCCCCAGGTCAATCAGGGCCTGGGGATGGGGCGCTGGTGATATCTCTCACTCCCTGCTCCTGCCCTGGAAGGAAGCACCGTGTCTAGTCAACTGCCAGCTGAGCTGCAGCTAGTGGTTAACATTAAGTGCTGAGCCCCTTGTAGGGCTGGAGGAGACTCCGCATGTTCCCTGCACCACCAGGCCAATCAGAACTTAGGGGCAGGGGAAAGCATGTGAAGTCTCCTCTCACCCTGCCCCTGTCCTGCAAGAAGCATGCAGTGCTTAGAAGCACCACCCCCCTTGAAAGACAGGAGGAAACTTTGTGCACACTCCCACCTCAGGCCCTGATTGACCTAGGGGCAGGGGTAGTGGCAGGGCCTCTGTGGGCCAGATCAACTTGCTTGTGGGCCGGATCTGGCCCGCAGAGGCCCTTTTGCCCACCCCTGGACAGAGGATCATGGTGATACCTTCTGATCTTAAAGTCTAGCAGGTGCTTGGCTCAGTCTGGAAGTAGTACAATATACTGCTATTGGAAAATCTGGTCTGGAGACGGACTCACTTCCCCAATTGAGAAACTCTCTATAAAATGTAGCCCAATTTGACTTCCAGAACTCCAGGAGGGAGGGAGCAGCTGACAACTGCATGATAGTGATTCCTAACACATGTTTTGGAGCACTATTGATGCACTGTGGATGGCTGGCATCCAGCACTTTGGCATCTGGAAACACAGCCATGGCATGAGGGTCTTATGAGGGGTAAAAGGAAAAGTTGGGAGCAGCCGCACCTTTGGACGCAAGGAAAACAACTTGCCAGCAGCTTGCCCTGATGAACCTCCTCCACATGGATCATTAGCTTACTCCCTATACCAGTGGTAGGCACTGCGGCCCATCACTTGTATAGGGAACAAGGCCTGCAGGTTGTCCACCACTGGTATAGGGAGTAAGCTAATGATTTATGTGGAGGAGGTTCATCATGGCAAGCTGCTGGCAGGCTTCCAGACAAGTTGTTTTCCTTGCATAAAGGTGCAGCTGCCCACAACTCACAGCGGCTGGGTTCATTGTTCCCAGCCAATGGGAGTTGCGGGAAGTGACAACTAGCACGTCCCTGCGGCCTGTGCAGAATCTCATAGCTCCCATTGGCTGGGAACAGTGAATTGCAGCCAATGGGAGCTGAGTGACCATACCTGCAGACTCAAGGTAAACTACCTGTATGGTGACCCACAAGATGCAGGTTATCCACACCTGCTCTATACTCAACTTCACTAGCTCCAATCTGCCCCAGGATCTGGTTTTAAATTGTCATACTTGGTTTAAAGCTGTGTGGACTCATTTCAGCCTGTCTTGTGGACCTTCTTGCTCTACTCAGCTCAGGAATTTCTACCAAATTAAGGCTACTCTTCCTCCATTTTTTAAAATCACTGGTTGTGCAAGAGCCTTTTCCTCTGCAGGTCTTACCATTCCTGTAAGGACTGCATTCCTGTATATTTTTGCCTCACCAAATGCCCATCATTTAATAAGGGTAGTGTTTCCAGCTGAATTTCTCCCTTGCCTAATCCATCCCACTGCTAGTCCTTCATTAGAGAATTATTGTAAAAAATATATATATTTTCAGACTTAAGTTTTGCAACTGGATTGCATGAAAAACATGTTGATCATAGTAAAGGCTTAATATTCATGGATCTTATTGGATTTTCTGTTCTATACTTACCCCCTCCCCCCCAAGTTTAAAAGAAGGGTAACTACATAATGAGAGAGGATATACTGCTGTATTGTATCAAAGGTCCTGGAAATTGTCTCCCTTGGAAGTCAATGGGATGCTTCCATCCACAGAGTGCGCAGGACTAAGCCCAGTGCAGGGAACAGCGATGTTCTTTTAAAGACATAGGGGTACAAAGTTTATTTCATGGAAAAAAACCACATTACACAAATACAAAAGTTATGCTTCATAACCATACTTCCACTGTGATCTAAGATGCTCTTATTATAATGTACTGATTTTAAGATACAGATTTTTTTTAAAATGTATTCTAAATGCACTAAAAGGAGGGAGGAAAGAGTCTTGCAACTTGCCAGAAATACATGATTCATTCAGCCCATTTGTTCTGACTGCTCAGTCATTCTTTTGGTCTCTCTGAATTATTTTCTAGGCTTATATTCACTGCTTAGAAAGAGGATTAGTGTCAATTAAGCATGCAAAGATGTGTGGCAGTCCTATGTTGACAAAAGGCCTATGCTGATCATCCTAACTCTGATAGAATGATGCACAGCATTTATGTCTGATGAATGATCGTGTTCAATGCATATATCTTTGCATGCTGGCTAATGGGTTTTGAGGCTTTTATTTATATTCCATTAAGCAGAGCTACAATATTTTAATATAGATGTGAGCTGCTCTGTTTTCCCTGCATAGTTTAAGTATAATACTTTGTATGCTGACACTGTTTTGAGTCTTATTTTTATATAGAACCTGAGTCAGCTGCAATCTGTTTCTTGAATCTTTGCAAGGGGCAAGCAAGGAGGGATAGGGAAACCAAGTGATGGATGGGCATCAGAGCTCACTTGCACTTTTTTACATCAGCTAAGGTAGCAACCCACAACATATTTTGAAGTTCGGACACAGTAATATTTAGCACTTTACACATTTAGTTACTCCTCCAAATGTCCCTGTGAGGTATATATTATTCCCATTTAACAGATAGAAAAAAGTGAGGCAAAAGTTAACTGACTTGTTCAAGCCCCCCAGAAACAATGTGCGCCTCAGCAAGGATTCCAACCCAGGCATTTCTGATGCCTCAAGCAATGCTTAGAGCACTAGGCTAGACTACTCTTACAGCTCTTTCGCCTTTGAGTGCTGTTTAGAGAAATGGTCTAGGACATAAATCAAGGACAGCATCCAGCAGCGAAAGTTATGAACCACTATTTGCACTTTAAACTAATTTGGGGATTTATTTTGTTCAGAGTAACAATATGAATCCCATTGTAAGACCTTCAAAGATGCAGGAATCCATAAATAGGGGAGGAGAGAAAGGATATGATTCTGGAATATTAGCAAAAACCAAACTTTTAGGAGGCAAGGGAAAGAGGGAAAACTGTTTTACTTATATTTGCCATTGAAGAGGCAATAAGATCTACTGATTAGAGCACAAGTCCATTCCTTCCTCTTAATATCAGTGGGATATAGGCATAATATAGGATATAGGCATAATATCAGTGGGAAGTAGGCATCTCAAAGGGCATGGAAGAGATGCAGTGTAACCCCAAAAAACATGTTCATAAGGTCACGTGAGGTTGGGATTGTCAAAGGAGACCAAGGACAGTAGGTGGCTAAATCTCTCTGGAATTCAGTGGAAGTTGGTGTCCAGGCTGGACCATGGGCTGCCTGCGTGTACTGGTCAGCTGCTAATTTTGCAGTCAGGAAACAAGTAGTGAAGTTGAGAGAAAGCCAGGTCAAAATGCCAGGAAGTCAGGATCAGGCAGCAAGTTGCAAGCAGGGAGTAGAGCCAGGCTTGAGCTAGGTCAGAATACCAGAAAAAAAATCAAAGTCAGACACCAACCTACAAGCATAGGGCAAATAAGAGAGTTCAGGATGTAGACAGGTCAGGAAGTCAGGGTCAGCTGCCAGTTTACAGACAGGAAGCAAAACTGCAAAGTCAAGGCTAAACAGGGGGTCAGAGTCTAGGGTCTGGAGAAGCAACAAGCAAGCAGTCCGCATTGTCACTTGGGCACCTCTCCTGGTTAAAATACTTAGCTAGTTTGTGGGCTGTGAGTAGGGATGTAAAATCCCATTTAATCAGTTAACCGGTTAAGCTTTGTTTAGCCAGTTAACTGCTTAAACAGGGGCTAGTGTGTGTGTGGTGGGGGGGAGGGGAAGGGAGTGCTCCAACTCAGCTGAGCTGGAGCAGCCCCTGCCTGTGGCAGACCTGGAGCTAACCACAGAACCAGCAAAGGTGCTTGTGGCGGGCTCACCAGCCCCCACCCTCCTCTCCCCAAGGTCTGGTCCCTTTAAATGCAGGCCCCACTGCCTAGTCCTTTAAATGGATTCCCTCGTCATTTGGGATCTGGGAGGAAGGGGTAGGGGGGCCCGGGCCCCCCCTCTCCACCGGGCCCTAACCCAGGGCCCTATCAGTGGCGGGTGGTTCCCACCACTGGCTCAGCGGGGTGTCCTCCCTGAAACTCACTGAGCCCGCTGGGCCTTTTTCTGACTCCCGCGCTGGGTTGCTTCCTACCCCCTTGCCCGGTCTGACAGCGGTCCCACCTGAAGGTGCAGGTCTAGCAACAGTAGTGACGGTTTCTAGGGAGGCTGCGCAGTCTGGCTCGTCCCAGCGATAACACTGGCAGGGGTAATGGGTCCAGGGCCTCTTGATCCAGCTGCTGTGGCTCCGGCACCTGGAGAGGAGTTCCTTCCCCTTCTGTGGCCAGCGCCAACTGAGCAGCCCGGCAGCCTTTTATACCAGGGCTGCACTGTGAGCATGCCCAGCAGGGCTGCAGGGGAGGGGCTTATTCCACCCAATAGGCGGGCTCTCTGCCCTCTGGTTCAGTGTGGGGCTGGCCAGCCCCGTCACAGTGCTGCTTACTGGTGAACCATTCACATTGCTAGGAGGTCTGCCACTCTTACTTCCTATAGAGCGGGGATGGGGAACTTTTTTTGGGTCAGAGGCTGCTGACTCAGAGAAAAATCAGTTGAGGGCCGCACACAAGTGAGAAGCAAAAACCAAGACAAACCAACTGTGACGAGGTGGTTAACAACCACCCCTCGCTTCTCCCGTCCTAACCCAGCTGCGAGCTCCCGGGCCGCTGGCTTACAGTCCTTGCAAGTGTCCTGTTACCAGGTTGTCCCCACGGGCCGTTGCAGCCTCAATGTCCTGGGTTGGGCTCTGCCCACTCACGTCCCTGGTCATGATGGCATCTCTCTGCGTCCTGCAGGCGTTCCTCTGCCAACGGGGCTCGTCCTCCAGTCCCCGTTCGGGTCCAGAGCGCTCCGCCACGCCCCCGGGAGTCCTCCAGCCACCGCTCTCTCTGGGCTGCCTGCAAGGGGGTGGGGGGGCGGGGTGGGAGACCAGGAGACCACAAGCCAGCCCCTGCTCCCTCTTGGCTCTCCCCCGTTCTGTCCTTGCCGCCGCCCTCTTGAACGGGCGGGTTGCGGACCCGCCCCGCACAGCGTGCGTGCCGCCCAGACTTCCCTGGATCCTAATGTCCGCCCCAGACTGCGGACTTGCGGCTGCGGCCCTGCCTCCAGCAAGGTCGTGCTCCTCGGTGCGTGCGCCGAGTGCTCAGGTGGCTGGCTTCCTCGGGGCGCTCGGTGAAAGACACTGTCCACATCCGCTTGCATACCAGAGTCTGGGGGGCAGGGACAGGCTAGTAGATTCTGTATGCTCTGGGAATGGTAAGGGGCTGGAGCACCAGCGAAGGCGCCCCAATTCTGGGAGGAGGGGAGCCCTGAGCCTTGGGAACCGTATCCAAGTAAGCCGAGGGTCA
Organism: Pelodiscus sinensis; assembly: GCF_052426305.1. Classification (NCBI taxonomy): domain Eukaryota; kingdom Metazoa; phylum Chordata; order Testudines; family Trionychidae; genus Pelodiscus; species Pelodiscus sinensis. Next base: position 124,723,396 of record NC_143052.1, read on the forward strand.
CATCTGGCCCCAAGGCCTTGGGTTCCCCACCCCTGCTATAGAGCCTCAGCTTAAACTTCCAGTGGGGAGGCAGAAGCATCTTCAATCCCTACTAGTGCTGCAGGTTCTTGTAATTGGGTACCTTAGAAAGTCTTTACCTAAATCCTTAATACCCGCCAAGTCAATTTTATACTGTTCTAATTGTTTAATCAAAATGTCAAATCAAATGCCTTATAGAAGTCTAAGTATATTACCTTTTTTTAAACAAAACTTGTAATCTCATCCTTCCCCTCTCAAAAAAAGTTAGACAGGATGTATTTTTCCATAAACCATACTGACTGACATTATACTACCCTTTTATTTATATAAATAAAGTCCACTTCCACCACTCTATTACCTTGTTTTAATGTCAGACTGACAAGTCTATAATTAGCTAGACCACACCATTTATCCTTTTAAACAGTCACATTAGCTTTCTTCCAGTCTACTGCAACTTCCCCAATATTCTGAGACTTATTGAAAATTAACTTTATATGTCTAAGCTTCTCAGCCAGCTCTTCTAAAGCTCCCAGATGAAATTTATCTAGACTTGCTGATTTAAAAATGTCTAACTTCAGTAGTTGTTCCTGAGATACTAGTGGGATGGAAAGAGTATTTTCATCATCATATGATATGACTGCATCATTTCTCTCCCCCTCCGCCCCCCCAATACAGACCAGAAATAATTTTTGAACACCTCTGCCTCTTCTGAATTATTTATCCTTCAGTAGCAATGTTAGAATTCTTTTTGTTCCCACTTTACTTGAAAAAACACTTCTTGTTGCCCTTAAGTCTGCAGGTCATAGGTTTCCTCGTGTTCCTTTACTTCTCTTTTTAATTCTCTAGAATTCCTAGCTTCTAACATACTCATTATTAGTCTGCTTTAATAACCTATAAGTTAGTCTAGGGGACTGCCTGTATTATTTGTATTCCCAGTCTAGGGGACTGCCTGTATTATTATTTGTATTCCCAGTACATATTACCTTCTTTGGAAGTCTTTCCCTGATTCTTTATTACAAGTTGTTTGCATTGCAACAGTAAGTGTTGATGTAGAATCATAGTATCGCACAGTAAGGCTGTAGCTTTCTTATACTAAAAATCACAATATAGTGCCATAGCATCAAATCATGATTACAGGCAGTCCCCGGGTTACGTACAAGATAGGGACTGTAGGTTTGTTCTTAAGTTGAATTTGTATGTAAGTCGGAACTGGTACATATTGTAGGGGAAACTCTAGCCAAACATTTCTCCAGAGCTCAGTTTTATTCTCCCACACCTCACTTCCCTCAGTTCTTTATTCTCAAGCTGAGGTGTCTGCTGAGAAAAGCCGCTCCGCGTCTCCCTGGTCTGCTGGGGGGGGGGGGGGGGGCGCGCTAGCTTCGCGTCTCCCTGGTCTGCTGGGGAGAAGCAGCTAGTGCGAGGTTGCCTTACCCCGTTTGTAAGTAGGGATCTGATGCAAGTCGGATCCATGTAACCCAGGGACTGCCTGTACTTTACAGTTCAGAGCAAGCAAGCGTCTAGCTAATAAATGATCATTATCAATGCCTTATGCTTGGACTCACCAGTGTGCATCTCTGTCATTCATCTCCACAATATGGGAAATGTGATATGAAGATAAAATAGTCAAAAGAGACCATTCTGGAAACAGATTTGGGAGGAGATGATATCTAAGCATGACTCCTTTATGGATACTTTCTGTGCATTGTCTTATAGCACCCTTACTTCTTCTTCCTTTATCACTGTCAGCAAATTATTATTATAATGACCGTTCTCATTATTTATATCCCTGGTTGATGGACCTTTGTCAAATGGTAGAAGATGGTACAAAAATGGCCAAGAATTGCACTGACTTTTGACAGTTATCGCTGCCAACATCCCCTCTTTCCAGGAAGATAAGAGGACATTTAGGGTATCTGTTTCTCTCCAGCAGATGAGGCACTGTTTATTTAGGGTTGCTTAACAGTTTGTGTCCATGAAAACAATCAATGGAGTACCTCTAATGATGGAAAATCACCTATTAATGACAGAAATTGAGCTGAGATGTACAACTGAAGTGAGTTCAGACCAAAGCTCAGAACACAGATATACACACTTTGAGGAAACTATTATTGTTTGTTTGTTTGTAGGACAGTAGTGCCTAGAGATCAAACTTTGCAATTGTCTAATATTCTCCAGAAGCAAATGTAAACATACTACAGATTCCCATAAGAAGGAAGTTTCCATTTCTCCTGCATGTTTGGACCTCCTGTTATTTTCTAAATAGCAGATCTGGTTTTGATCTCTACATCTAAGCACAACAATATCTCGGCGTGATTTTTTTAAAAATAGTTAGACTTTCTAATACGTCTTCTCTCCAGAAAATGTCTTTTAAATGTCTGCCTTTCATCTCCAAAGCAGAAAAGTACACTTTCATCTTTCTTCTCTAGACATACTTGTGTCACTTCTTTAAAAAAAAAAAAACTTATCTTATCATAGCCCAAATGCTGTTCTGAAGCACAAAGTTCTGTTCTCTCTATCCTCAGTAATATCTGGGCCGGGGCGGGGGAAGGGGAGGGTGTTCCCACTGTCTTGCTCGCAAAAAAGATGAAATTGGTATAGGAATATACTCTCATGCAGTATGTGGTAAAATAAATGCATTCAGTGTATGAAAAAGAATAAAGGTAATTATATATTTTGGATGTGATGTTGGCCTATCTGCTATTGAAAACAGATGTAAAACGTTACCTTCAAAACCTTTAGAAGAGTAAAGGATTTGAGTCTTTAGAGATTGCTTTAGAACGGAATGAAACAATAATTATGCAAAATTGAAAGAGCCTTCTCCATCCAAAACAGTTCAACATATAGCACTGTGAAATATACAGAGCATTTTCTTGTTCTAATAGAAGCTGCCAGAGTCTCTGTTTTCCAGAGATGTTCTTTGAAATCATTGTGGCCAAAATGATACATTTCAGTAAAATAATATTGACCCAGTATATTTACATTATTGTATAAATAGAATGAGGAATTTCCTTATATTTCCTTATAATATTTTACTGTAGTAAATACAAACTGTGGGAAATCCCTAAAAAATCACTAGGAAGTATGGTGGTCACAGGCATCTCAAAGGGATTTCAGCTTTGCAAAAAAAACCCCAAAAAACACCATGATTAGCAGTGATGGGATGCTGTTTGTTTCCTGAAAGTAAAGAAACTGATGCAGACAAACGAAGAATCTGCCACCAACCTGGCTCTCTCAGCATAGTATTTAGAAATTCTGTTGTTGTTTATGCAGTGTATAGTGTGCTGTGTACTTTGATGAAGATCCACAAAAGGGCTACTTCTACTGCAAAATCTGGCCTTTAGGCATCCACTTCTTTTCACAGACCTTGCTTTATAGAGACAAATAAAACACACACAGCTCCTTTCTTAATGATCTTGCAGTATAGATCCTTGTATGTAAGGTTAAAGTTGCACCAGTTTAATTTATGTCAATTTTAAGCTAGTTTAATTAAACCTCTTAGTACACTTTTTTTTGTGGTTTTGATTGATTTAGTTTAGATGATTTCTAACTGATCTGAACTAACCTGAAATAAGCCTGATTTAATTGGAAGTGCCCACACAAAATTTTACTCTTTTGTCTACACAGGGACACTCAAAAAATTAAATCAATGTAAATAAAGATGTGAATTTTAAGTGGTTTATGTAAACTGCATTAAAACCCTGTATGGACACTGTCATTAATTTAAAGAATTAAAGAGGCATTAATTTGGTTCAGTTTAAATGATTTAAACTCCTTAATGGCAATGTCCATACAGAGATTCAATACAATTTACCTAAACTACTTGAAATTTACAACTTTGTTAAATCAGATTATTTTTCTGGTGTCTCCCTGTGTAGAAATAGGGATGTTAGATAGAGTAACTGAACCAAATGTTAGCAATTACATGATCATTCATTAGTCCCCAGTGGCAGGGAGTCCCCTGCGGCCCTGCATTGCTGCCTCCGTATCAGCAGAGTTTAAAAACTAGTTCCCCCCACAGACTGGCTCCCGCCTGCTGCTTCTGATACAGAGGCATCAGCGCAGGATGGCAGCAGCTCTTGTCCCGGGGGGTGGGACCTGAGCTCCCCACAGACAGGAGCTGCTGCCGCAGAACAGCATCTGTCTGCGGTGGGCCCAGGCCCGCCACGGACAGAGGCTGCTTCATAGCAGCCTCCCTTGCCCCAGATAGGCAGCAACCTGTGGGGCAGGCAGCACCACAGAGCCAGTGCTGGGGGGGAGCTGGCTTTTACCTCAGAAAAACATGAATCTTTGCCAGTGTAAATGCTTGTGTGTACACTGCTGTGTCAGTGCCAGCCCATCACTCATCATTGCTAGTTTTATCATGTCGGTGGGAGAGCTTTCTCCCATCAGCATAATGCAGTTACCTGAGTGCTTTTGCAGTGACACAGCTGCGCCGCTAAAGCTTGTCAGTGTACGCAAAGCCTTATTTAAGTTTGTTAAACATTCATACTTTTTTTAATGACACAGTATGAATATACATGTATAGGCACAGACTTTTTCCTACATTGTCAAGTAATAAACACTTGACTTCCTTTCCTGTTGTGTCCTTCCACCCATGAAGCATAACTTTATTTTCCCCAATAAATAAATATCAAAATAAATTCAAATAAACTTGAATTAGTCATTAACCATGTTAGGATTGTTGCTTTTTGTTGTTGCGCTACTACCGGAGTGGCTTTGTAATATTATTTATTAATGTATGTTTGTTATTTTTTCCCACATTCTCCCCCAATGCCTAAGCAAATCTTCTATACAACTCCAGAGACTTCCTACAGCTTCTCCTCCACCTAAATCACAATGACTGTGACCTTGTTACCTTTTATTTTTCATTAATTGTTTAGCAAAGCACAGCTTAGCTGAGAACAATTCTTGAGTTCTGAATTGTGTATAGCTTCATTGTGCCATTTATATCATTTCATTAGGTTAAGATACATTTAAATAATGTGCTACCAATTCAAATATGAAAATCTGCTGCTTTACTAAATGCATAGTGCTAGCTCTGATTCTTCTTCAAGGAGTGCACATGTGAGGAAACTCAATGAGCTGTATTCCTGAAAACAGCAGATTATTATTCCTGTTCTCAAAGCAAGTAGCTATGATTACTGTTCATATTAGCAGTCTGCACTCTTTTAATGCATATCAGGCTATGAATTTCTAGTTCAGTTCTTTGATACCTCACACAGACCGTGTTGGGCTTTTTATTTCTATGTCACTGTAATTGTGTTGACTCACCAGCATGGCGCCTTCAGCAAAGTGACTTTGGGAGAATTAGCTGGCTGTTCCAACGCACCCCCTTCCACTGGCGTCTCCCCCAAGTCCTCCATCAGTACAGCGTTGTCTTCAGGGCACTACCCTCCAGCAGTGCTCACTCCGGTCTTTGTCAGCACCCTTTCCGGGAGGGTGCCATTGTTCTTCTTTCACTATGTTCCAGGGTCTTCCCTACTTCTTCGGGCCCCCAATTCTTCTACCAGGGAACACCCAGTTCCCTTGCACCCTCCAGGCCTCAGTAGCCCACTGCCAGTCCCTCTCTAGCTCCTGTCTCCAGGCAGACTGCTGTCCCTACAGGCCACTCCTCCCTGGCAAAGGGTGCAGACCTGCTACCTCTGCCTACCAGCTTGCCTCCTGCAACACGGCTTTCAAGCCTGGGACTTCCCTGGCCCAAGCTTCCCCAGCCTACCACAGCTGCCTCTCGCAGCCCCTAGGGCCTCAGGCCTGGTAGCTGGGGTTTGCTAGGCCCAAAAGCTTCCCCAGCCCTGCCCTCTTCCAGGGAGCTTCTTGCATCCCTGGCAGTCAGGTCTCTACTGCACTCCCTCCAGAGCAGCAGGCAGGCTAGTCTCTTCCTCCTACCAGGAGTTGCTCTTTATAGCCTCCACCTGAGCCCTCATTAGCTGCCTCAGCTGGGCTTGCCTCTGACCCCACCCTCAGCCCCTTAAAGGGCCAGTGCAAGGCAACGCTCCGGGCTCTGCGCTACTGCCCCAGCCTCCTTTCCCCTCCCCACCGCTAGCCCAAGCCAGGCTACCAGCCCTGTTGTCTTTGACTCATGCCCAGCCAGGATACCAGCAGGATCCAGACCCAGACCCTTGCTGCCAGGCCTCCAGCCACTAGACTCCCTGGGCTCTCTGGTCCTGCAACATCTGCGGTATTACTGGTTTTGAGAGGAGCAACCTGTAGTAATCTCATCAAAGCATAATATGAGGTACAATAATTGTTTGGAAAGCAATATCTTATATTTTTGGAAAGTGTTACACAATTACTATCGTCATAGAATGTATTAAAAAATAATAAAAATATTTCTTATTTGTACCCTAAGAAGCCCAGATCCACTCATGTTTCAGGGCCCTTCCAAAAGTTTCCTAGAAAAATCTCTTCCTCTGAGAGTTGAGGGGTACTCAGCATCTTGCAGGATTGAACCAAAAATCTGCAAACCAGATAAAATGCAAATATACTGAATGATGCAACATTTTCAGGCAATACAACAGTAATTATAAGGTCATCTCCTCACATGGCATAAATCAGCGTAACTGCTAACTTCAGTGAAGCTACATGGATTTAAAACAGCATAGAATTTAGCCCATAATGTTTAAAAACCTTTTTTATATATTTTATACAAAATATATGCATAGCCTCTTACATACTTGCCAGACACGTTTGATTCTAAACTGAAAAGCTTTTATCTTTCAACTGTACTAGTAATTCAGTATGACTTTCACTTTTTCAGCTGATCAAAGACATCTCCATTTTATTATTTGGTCCCAGAGTAATGTTGCTGTTCATCCTGCCCATTCTCGCACCTTTAGAGAGTCTGTAGCATAAATATCCCTGGAATGCCAACCAGTGAACAGAGATGAATGGTTTACATACTCAGGCAGGTCATTTCAATTAGCCTGACATGTTGCCAGAAAATAATAAAGCTAAATGACAATGGTAGCTTACTCTGCTCTTGCCAAATGCTCATTTTAGCTTGAGTGGCCTATCCTCCCTTACAAACAAATCAACAAATCACATTTCAGAGACACAAACTGAGAGACAGACATGAAATCTCATCCTTTCAAAGCCTTAGTGCCTGATAAAGTTCTAACATAAATGAACAGAACAAATCCAGTATTTCACTAGAGTCTTAGTATGAAAAACTGTGCAGCTCTGATTTAAATAATTTCAGACCCCTTTCTACTCTTATTTGCCTAAATTGCTTGAAAGATGGATGAATTCTGAGTGTGCTTTCTGTCTAAATATAAATTATGATGAGTGCCGTAAACAGGTTTTCAGACTGTTTGTTTCACTGCTTTTCTCAATAATAATTTACAGCCCTGGATAGCAGTAATCACTATACAGGAAGTATCTTCATTGATTTTTTTAACAGACTCTTTGATCTGGCAAGTTACCAGTTACTCCTATCTTGTCTCAGGTGACCTGTTTATAAGTATACTATAATATACTATAATAGCTCTTTGGCAACAGAAGTGGTAAGATATAAGGAATATTATGTAATTGTGTTAACTAGAGTACTGCAATGTCTGAAAGGAGGGCTTCAGGGTCTTTAGTCATGTTAAATTAATTTCATAAGCAAACTAGAGAAATGTGTTCTTGGTCAAATTACTTTAAGGTGGGTGTACAACTATCTGAAAGACCATACGCAGAGAGCAGTCATCAAAGGTTTGCTGTCAAAATGGGAGGGTGCATCTTCTGGAATCCTGTAGGGGTAAGTCCCGAAACCAGTACTATTCAATTATTTCATGAATGACTTGGATAATGAAGTGATCACTAGGCTTATAAAATCTGCAGCAGCCCAGGTACAAAATGAGGAATTACTGAGTAGCTGGTAGTACTGCTGAAAAGGATCTGGGGATTATAATGGATCACAAATGGAATGAGTCACCACTGGGATACAGCTGTGAAAAAGGCTAATGCTCTGGTGAATTAACAGAGTGTTCCAAGCCAGACCTGGGAGGTAACTGTCCCAGTTTGCTTGGCCATGAGGGGGCCTCAGCTGGAGCATGGGGGGGGGGTCTATCCTGAGCTCCATACTTTAGCAAAGATATGGACAAACGGGAGAGAGCACAGAAAGGAAAAATAAAGAGGACAAAAAGTTCAGAAAACCTGTCCTTTGAAGACAGGTTAAAAACAGGTATGCTTAGTCTTGGAAAAAGATGAATAAAGAGTGAGTGGGGAGTAGAGTCGAGAACCTGACAACAGTTTCAGCAGATTATACAAAGGATGTTGATCAACTGTTCTCCATGTCCACCGAAGGCAGGACATAAAGTAATGGGCTTACCTGCAGCCAGGGAGATTTAGGTTTCACATTAGGAAAAGCTTTCTAACTACGAGGGCAGTTAAGTACTGGAATAGGCTTCTAAGGGAAGTGCTGGAATCTCCATCACTGGAGATTAAGAACAGGTTGGAAAATCACCTGTCAGGGAGGGTCTAAGTAAACTTGGTCCTGTCTTAGAGCAGGGGATTGAACTTTGCCAAGTCCTTCTAGGCCCACATTTCTATGATTCTGTGTAGTCATAAGCACAGAATAAATTCAGTTTTTTCCCAGGAAGAACCATAGCATTTACACTTCTGACCACCTCACTTAGCCACTGCTTACTAATTCATCTGGACCTGTGACAATTTCTTGTATTCTAAATCTCAGAGCTATTTTTTTAAAAAGCTGCCACTGAACTGTTTTCTTTTCCTCCTAAATGTAGCATGAAATTGCATCTGGTCACATCAACTAATGGCCCAGGAGCAGTAATTGGAACTAAAGTGTAACCTGCCTTTACAGAAAAATAGATACGTAAAATATTGCCGTAAATATTTCTTGATAATTGTTTGAGGTGACCAGTACAGCTTACTCAACTTTATTTTTGATTAATGCAGTTTCCCAAACACATGCCAACAAAAATATTTACCACCAGGTGCCATTATGTAGTGAGGGTGGTCTGTATGAGCCTAAGCCTGGATTTTGCTAAGACAAAACTCCCGAGCACAAGTTCTACATTCATATTTGTAAAAGAAGGTAAGGTTCACTATTATAATTAGGCATTTTACAACTATTTTAACATCCCTCAACCTTCACATTAGTATATGTTTTCTCTTCTCCTTCAGCTATGCAAACAGTGCACTCATCTGGCAGTAATCCCACAGAATGGTATTACTGGTGGGCACTGAGGGAAGAAGAGATCCAGAAAAATTATCATAAAGAGGAGGATGTATGATGAATGGATTCCTTGGCTTGCATATTAAACAATGACATCAACTGAGTGACTGGATTTAGAATGTTAAAACTTGTGCTATACACATCAGTGAGGTATATGTACTAAATGTGCTTTTTCAACACTGACAATTATCTTGACTAATGATGCATTTGCAGTATGGCCTGCTGGACTTCTTGCATCAAATTCAACCCTAACCTAGCACAACTAATTTCGACGGAATATTGCATTCTTACATTAAGGCTAATATTTTTGCATAATGACTTATGGCAATGCTTAGACTAAAGGGAACTGCACTTATACGCTCACCTTTAAAAATATTTTTACTCTTCAAAGAAAGCCTGATTGACAGAGATAAAGAATATGAGCCATTGAATTAGAACATCCCAGATTTCTAAGAACACTCAAAATATGCAAATACACAGAAGGCAAAGCAACATTCTTATCCCTATTTACAACACTTTTGATAGACAGAAATAATTCTCTTGTCACTTGTTACTGATAAGAATTATTAATTTTGCTTTGTCTGTAGAAAGGCAAAAGCTGACAATCATGTAACAATGTAGGTTGCATAAATTGGCTGGCTTAAGATGCTGCCCCCAACCCCATAAGAGCTTACATAGAATAAATGATTTCTTAATGATGCTAGGCTCCATTAGAGCAGTAGCTGAAACATAGTTTTAATTGACATATACCATGTCCTAGGAAAATAACAGGCAAACTCCCTGACCATTCAATTATCATATAAATAGGAATGCACAGATCTCCTCTCATATCAGCATTTTGCTTTTTGTTGATGAAAATATGTTAATGGGCAAAAAGAGATTTTCATTTGAATAATAACTTAATACTTCTTTGAATTTCAGATGGTGGATTAAGCCCTTTCTTGAAAAGTTTCCATTTTCCCTATAGTTCACCAGCTGTTCATGGGGGGGGGGGGGGAGAATAAATAAAAAAGGAAGTGCAACTCTTCAAATATCAGCACCTTTTGAGGGAAGGGGGGATGGTAATAAGACTGTTTAGGAAAATGAAACAGAGTTCAGTTTTATCTTTGTTCAGAAGGCTATCACTGTATGGGACAAAAAAGAAAAGAGAAGGAAGAAAGCTAGTGACATGTATTTAATTATAGGGACCCACTTTCTTTATGACAGCTTAAAGACCTTTTAGATCCTTGTCATATTCCTTGCCATTTGGAGCTGATCCAACCCTCCTTCACACACCTATGCTTAAGATTTACAGGAAGACTGAGAAAATAAATAGCACTTTCTTCTTTTTGATGTGACTGGAGGTAAAGCATTGGATCTGAGCCAAAACTGGTCCTGAATTGTTCAACTAGGTAGCTAGATATAGCAGCTACCTTTCATTCATACATTTCTTTCATTCTGCATCATTCTTTATCCTCTAAATGGTGCTTTCTCTCAGTACAGTAAACTTCCGATAATACGGCACCTTTAGGACCCAGGGGATGCCGGATTATCAGATATGCCGGACTATCGGAAGGGGGGGCTATGAGGGGTCTGGCCCCAGACCCCGCATAGCCCCCCCTTCCGATAGTCCAGCTCTGCCCCAGGCGTCCCTGATTCAGCCGCTGCTGGTCAGTTTCAGCAGCGGCTGAATCGGGATGCCTGCAGCAGAGTAGCTAGAGTGGTGCCGGGTTGGTGCGGTAGCGCCGACCCTTGGCGCGGCGAGACCAACCTGGCAGCACCCCAGCTGCTCTTGGGGACGCCTGGGGCAGAGCAGCTGGGGTGCTGCCGGGTTGGTCCGGCAGCACTGCTCCTCGGCAGTACTGGACCAACCCGGCAGCACCCCAGCTGCTCTGCCCCCGGCTTCCCCGATTCAGCCGCTGGTCAGTTTTAGCAGCAGCTGAATCGGGGAAGCTGGGGGCAGAGCAGCTCCAATGGTCCGGCTGCCCGGAGCACTTCCAGGTTCCTGATGGTGCCGGACCATCAGGAGTGCCGGACCATCAGGAGTTTTACTGTATTAGGCATGGATGAAAATATGTTTCATTGTAGTCAGTGGATCTCAAATACTAGCTATTTTCCCCTCATGTTAAGGGTCTGAATAGGACTGTCAGTAACACCATGGTCAAGCAGAAACTGGCTGTAGTTTATGCTGAAGTGATCACTCACCTCAGCCACGAGGCTTGCTTCCAACAATAAGCAGAAATAAGATAACAGGAAAGGCAACCACCAAGACCTTCCTTGGTTTCTTGAAGAACACTTTTTGCTTTTCAGATCACATTTCCCCAAATAGAATACCATGCTTTCCCTTCCAAATTATAAGCCTCAAAAAAGTCTGGATCTTGTATAGTGACTGAAATAAGATTTTTGGTTGTATTTATATTTGGCTGGAATTTTCAAAGTTGCCTGTCTGAGCATCTCTGTTTGTATACATGTGAGCTGCCTTTCTGTGTGTATTTTCAAAATGTGTCCTATGGACACATCTTCTTTGAATTCAGATGTGACAGCTGTAAATTCCAAAGTCCAAGAGGTATGTGTACTGAGGCTGAGAGTATGCAGCTACATCTAGACTGCAGGCTTTCTGAGCAAGAAGCTTTTGTCAGAAGAGATCTTCTGCAAAAACTTCTTGTGCAAGAGAACGTCCACACTGCAAAAGTGCATCGAAAAAGCGATGCGCTTTTGCGAAAGAGAACGTCCAGGCTGCCTGGATGCTCTCTCACAAGTAAGCATTGATTGCTATGGACAGAATGGCCACCAGGGCACCTGTCCTTTTTCCTCTTCCCTCTTCTTGTGCAAAACCCCCCTCTTCCCCGTCCACACATGCCTTTTTGCACAACAGCTCTTGCGCAAAAAGGCATTCTTCCTCATAGAATGAAGATTACCAATTGTGCAAAAACCCCTCTGATCTTTCGATTTATTTGTACAAAAGCACGCTTGAGGCGTAGACGCTCTGCGAGTTTTTGCGGAAAAACAGCCATTTTTCTGCAAAAACTCTGTAGTGTGGACATAGCCTGGGTGCCCTACTAGCAGGCACAGGACTTAAGTTTTCAAAAGGGTTTGCTTATTCTCCAAGATTAACACTAGTGATGTAATAGTAGTTGGTTAACCGATACGCAAAACCTTATAGGTTAATGCTTTAGACTAAATGCACTCCCCCCCCCCCCAGTAAATTTTGCTCAGTCCTGGTTTGTGATGGGTCCAGGAGCTACCCCTACTGTAGCTCTGCATTTAAAGTGTATTAGGAGTCAGGTAGTGTAGCCAGACATGAACCCCATCTTGTTCCCCCCCCACCCCCGAGAGCAAGAGAAAGGCAGTCAGCCTTTGATGCCCTGGGAACGCAGGTGTGCTGCCTGTCCCTGACTCTACCATAAACAGAAACTAGATAGTAAATGGGCTAGCTGACGACCCGGGGCCTCCCGCCGCCCTGATGGCTAGTACCAATAATTGACGCGCCTGCACTGTCCCAGGAGAGGAATCTTCGCCCATCACATACAAGAGGTGTCCATTGTCTGCATTTTCCCAGGTGTGAATTATGCTTTGCACCCTTCGAGTGAAACTTGGCATTCAAAGCCATTTTTCCTAATTGGCCACTTGAGACCAGGAAGAAGCCTACGTGACCCAGGGGGTATAAAGAGGGGTTTAGTAGCCCACCCCATTTGAGCTCCAATCATCTACACCTGCTGGCAGGTATTGATTGTCTCCCGAGGTCTGTGGGACGCCCAACCTCGCCCTACTTCTTCCCGAGGGATTGAGAGAAAGACGCTGGCCACGCCAAGTCTGGAACGCAGGGGTGAGAATAAATACCTGCTAGTTGTCTATTTTGCATGCATTTAATAAGAGCTCAGAGAACCAAAAGGGTTTCATGATACCTGTAAGTGACTTATTAGTGTAATTTCTGTCCTGTCCTTTGTAGTGGCTGTGTTATCTGTAACACAGTAGTAGCATTTAACAGCTAAGTTTACCCTGTAACAATAAAATAGTAACTGTTTAAGCTGTGACCTGACTCCTTCAGTTGCTGTAACAGAACCAAGCACAATTTAAAAGAACTCCAGCCAGTCATAAGGAACAGGTATAGGAAGAGCTTGGGCGTTTTGGATCGTGTCACTCCCAGGTGACAGATCCATTGGGGCATCTCTCAGTCTTCCCTAGACTGCCCGCTGCGAAGGGATCCTGTATCCTAGCAGCTGAAATCGGAGATATAATAAGCTCTTCCTATAAACTCTGGGGCGTCTGTCAGCCTGTTGGCTGCCCTCCGCGACAGGACCCCAGTCCTAGCGGTAAAGTCACGGACGTTAAACCCTCTCCCCCTCCCCCTCCGCCTCTCCCTCTCTCTCACACTCACACAAAACCGTCGGCTGACAGGTAGCCCAGCTCAGTACCGGCTTGCGCCGGGTCCAGGAGCTCAGATTCCCTTCCTCCAGATAGGGGCTGCTGCCACCCCGAACTGATACAGAGGCAACAGTGCAGGATGGCTGGAGGCTCCTCAGGAGTGAGGCTGGAGCACACTGACTGCTTGCCCTGCCCCCAGGGACTATAGAATAGTCAACTAACTGATAAGAATTCATGAGGTTATTTGACTATTCAATTAACTGATACTTAATATCCTTAGTTAACACCATGAGGCATTCTGTGTCTTTCTGTGCCTTGTTCTTTAGAAAGGGAATGTGTGTTCGCTAGCCTAGCAGGATAATATTCTGCAATAAAACCATCTTTATGTATATAAACCTGGACTGCTGAAAATAAGGAATGTTCTAATAGACAACTTAACTGTTTTTATTTGCTACTTGAAAAAGTTATATTCCTCTTGACAGCCTTTGTATTTCTTGCACAAGCCATTAATACCATAATGAAGCTGCAAAAAGGCTTATTTCTTTGCTTTAGAAAGGGCCACCATGCTAGTGTGGTAAGATCTACAGTGTAGCTAACTTGAAGCATTCAAAAGCATGAGGCAGTCCACAAGCAATCAAAAAAATTGATTTAACACTTGAGTTGCTAAAAAAGAGGCAAAATTTAAAAAAATGGTTCAACAGTATATTCTGAGGTTTGTTCCTGAGTAACAGGAAAAGGAGATGATTGGGAAGACACAAATAAAGCGTAAGTAGCATTGTTTGTTCCCTTGTTTCCCAATAATGCTCTTAGTTCAGGAGTGGGCAAAAACCTCTCAGCAGGCCAGATCCAGCCCTCCTAGTGCTTTGATCTGGCCCACATGGCAGCTCCAGGCCCCACCCCCTAGCACATTGCCTGGGAGCCCTTTAAGCAATTGAAAGGGCTCGCAGCTCCGGGCCCAATGCTAGCCCGTTGCCTGGGAGCCAGGGATGTGCGAGCCCTTTCAACTTCTTCTACTTGAAGGACTCCCACCTTCCCCTTGGCTGGTAGACAACAGCAGTTGAAAGGCTCTAGCGTCCCCAGCTCCCAGGTACCATGGTAGCAGTGAGGCCAGGAGCAACAAGCTCTTTAAGTAGCAGGAATTGAAAGGGCTTCCAGGTCCTGACCCCTGCTAACGAGATGCCTGGGAGCCGCAGTGGAAGCGCAAGCCCTTTCAACTTCTGCTATTCAAAGGCCCACCCCTTCCATCTGAGGCCCTGCCCCTTTGGTCTGAGTCCTCCCCCCTTCCAAAAAATTTTGAAGTGGCCCTCATTCAAAAATTATTGCCTACTTCTGCGTTAGTGTCTAATCCCATACTGTGCTTTAACTCTGCCTCATGTCTATGAATCCATATCATTGGAGATGTTCACCACACTAATACAAATATACTGTCATAAGTGGATGACATGACAGCTGGATGTTTTATTAGAATTGGAAACCGATTTGAGGAAGATTCTGGTTTAAATTCTGACCATGATAGTGGCACTCCATTGACAAGCTGACTGTGCTTGCAACTGTTTGCAGTGAGGACTATATGAAAATCTATCTTCTATAATATACACTGCTTCCCATCTCATTCATGAACTGCCCACTATATGTGACTATACCATTCTTCATGGCTCACTGTTTCTGACCCATTTATGGTTAGGAGCAGATGCATAATTTAGGAAGTCTAGGGTGCAGGTTAGTAAACAAGGGATGTTATATCCCCATTGAAGACCTGAATGAAGGTTGCCACTTGGTAACAATGGCTAATGCTAACAAATTCTGAAAAGGCTGCATGCTTCAGGTTTAAGACAAGATTTATTAAGAAGTAGGATGTAATCTTCATGAGGGGAAGATTATCCCATAACTTTTTACTGCAGGGTGTCTTACACCTCCTTTTGAAGTACCTAATGCTGTTCAGTATTGGAGTCAATACTGAAGCAGATGGACCATGGGTCTAATCCAGTATAGCAACTCCTATATTCTTACTGCCATCTTTGTTTTAGAAGATCTCTCTCAGCAAAGACTTATACCTGTACAATTTGCCCTTTTCTCATCAAATCCTATTTATTGCTAGTTGCAAGAATTGCCCAGTATGATGACCAGTCTTGGTCCTAGATGCTTATAATATTAACTTTTGCAAGTCACATGGACATCTTGCATGTGTTAATGTAACAATGGGTTAATTGGACTGTCCATATGATATTATCTTCCAATTCTCTTGCACAATTTTTCTACATGTCATAGTAACGTCTCAGTTTTGAGCACTTGATGAGAGCTCCCCAGCTGATATACATTGAAACAACTTCACTAAAATCAATAGAAATTCACCAGTGTATACCAGCTAAGGATCTGGCCCATGTTAAAGTTTATTTGCCAAGAAGGTGGCTGACTGTGAGTACAATACTGCCGTGCCTTTTCTTGTAAATGTTATCACCATGGAATTTCCTGGTTGCAGAAATACAACTGTGACATCACAGACTTTTATGAAAGCACATGTACGAAAAGAAATGCGTATCAGACACCTCTTCAGTGACTTTCATTTCTACTTCCTATCACACCTTTTATTTCAAGTACTCTATTTTCATAGCAATGTATTATTACTGGCTAGATTATTACTGGGGAGAAGTGTTTGATAGGGAAGAAAACAGAGACAAACCCCCCAAATAACCAATTTTATAGCAGACCTACCTAATTTTTTTTATTATAAATGGCACAGCATGAATGTCTTTTTAAATTTGTCTAATTCAATATACCACAAGACTAGATGGATTAGAAATTTGAAATTACATACAGTCAAAAAAATCATACAGTTGTAGTCCTATCCTATCTATACATGCATTATTGTGATACCTTTCACATCATTTAATCTGACAACATTAAATGTCACAGTGCTAATAATCTTTAGACGCCTGCTTTCACCTTATCTAAAGTAAATTTTTTAAAAATTGAGAGTGATGTTGCTTAAATGAAAATGGGGGAAATACATTGTCTAGATGGCTAAAAAAATAAGTTTTGTTCTAGTAGACAGGAAGTGAAAAAATAGAATGTTTATATTACACAGGGTAAGAGGTTTTTGTGTGTGTGTGCATGTGTGTGCGCGCGCGCCTACATACACACAAATGTAAATAGTGGTCTCTTTTTCAAGAAACAAAAGTTTTAAAATGGGCTTAGGTAGAGTAAATCAATAAAGCTGTACTGTCTCAATGCACTTCCAGGAAATATATTACTATAGGGAGACACCCGTAACAGCTCTATTTACCTTCCCAACATAATAGATTACATGGTATGAGCATAATAGACCCCAAGGTTGAAACTTGTCTCAAACACCCAGCATGGAAGCTGCTGTGAAGGTGAGTGAACTGAAGCAATTTTCCATACAGCAGAAGTCTGAAAGCTGGGGCATTCTACAAAGTGTCACTGTTTTAAATTGCTTTCTTTCAGCAAAGCTTTGCATGTAGCCACACTCAACTTTGGGTATTTTAAGAAAATCCTGAACTGTGGGGTGGGTTTTTTTTGGGTGGTTGTGGTGATGAGTAACTCAACTGGAAAAAGGGGGGGAGGCTTGTTTCAAACCAAATATGGTTTGTTTGGGGTGTTTTTTGTTTACCTAACGAAAAAATTAAAATTTCATTTAGGTTGACTCAAATCAAAATACTTTCTATGTGAAATGTTGATTCGTTTCAAAACAATGTCTAAATGAAATGTTTCAACATTTAGTGGGAAAAACTCTGGAAAAAAACAGATTGCAATTAATGTTGTTGCCCAAAAAATTAATTGTTTGAAAAAAATACTATTTTCCCCCAAAAAAATGTTTTTTTAAGGAAACTAAATTACCAATACAAGTACAAATGGCCCTTCAGTAACAATCCTACAATGCCACCATCCCCACAGCACTACTCCAGTACACTAGTTGAATTTCTGAATTCTTTTCCCCCAGGGCCATCATGACAGCAAACCTGCACTACACTTTAAAATCCCCAGGATGTTTTGGAAATGCCTCTCTTTCTAGCCCACCTTTGTGAGCACACAGGTTTGGCTCCACATAAAGCTATTAGTAAACCTCATGATGCTGCCTGGGCCAAGAACTAAGTCCCACATTTCCCTGGTCTGTAGGGGAGGAGGAGGGGAGCAGTATTGCAACAGTAGCTGCAGAATTCCTGCAGGAACAAAGATGCTTACTGAGACATTGCAGAGGAAATTTAGAAGTTAGTTTATGCCAAAAAAAGAGTTCCAATATCACTTTTTTTTTGTTAATTTTCTCTACAGCCCCCAAAGCTTCACTCCTTTCCCATCTCTCTCTCAAAATGGTGGTTAACTGCAAATGGGCAGGGAACAAATTCTTTTTTAAAATAGCCAGTTTATTTTAAACTAAATTATTTTAAGCTAAGCTATCTTTTCAATCTTCTATTTAACTGTGATATTGAGTACCTTTCCCAGACATGAGGAAGAGCTCTGTGTCGCTTGAAATCTTGTCTCTCTCACCAACATCAATTGGCCCAATTGAAGTTTTCCCCTCGCCTACCTTGTCTCAGCTTAAAAGCACTAGGCATTATTTAACAGAAAGAAAACTGGAAGCAACTAAAAACAAATCCCTAATAGCTATTTTAGAAAAAGCCTTTAAGGTTTTAAATTTATAAATTCTACAGACAGTAAAAACAAAATCAAAACAATAGTACATTCAAAACAGAAAAAAAACCCATGCAAATCGACACCTGAGCATTCAAATTCAATAAACCAAAAATTCTTGGAAGCAACCCAGGGACTGGGCATTCAGAATACACACTATTGCAGAAATAGCATTTTAAAAGTTATTTGATACAGGTATTCTAGTGAAAAAACACAGTATTTTTGTTTTCCAGTCAAAGATTAAAACAAATGACTTGCATTCTGTCCTCAGGTTAAGAAAAGAGGTAGAACCATCCTACTGCTGGCTCAGGAAGCTTGACTTGGCCAGACTTGGCAGAACTAGCTAGAAAACACAATGCTTCCCATTTTAGAAGCTTGTAGTTTAACTTGGCTTGAACATCTTTTTGTCTCCTGGCACCATTTCACTGAAGCTTTCAAACAAATAACGCTTGATCTTTGCCTGGACATTTCTAGGAAAAACAGTCTTGTTTCTCCTGCCCCCAGTACACCTTCCCGTGCCAATGCAATGAGCTCTGGGGAGCTACTCCTGTGAAGGGGGGCAGGCAGCATGCAGGACCAGGAAACCACATGCTATCTTGAGCAGTTGCTTCTGCTGGTCCTTTAGTACCCTCCAGAGTGACATATCTGCCAGGGTCACTACCAGACTGTAATAATTTTAAAAGTGTTTACTACATTATCGCTACAGTTCTCCCACACCTATAGCCAGAAGATTTGAAAAATACTTGCAAATACTCACTATTGTGTGTGCCACTGCATGGTCCTGAAGCAAACAGAAGTGACTGTGATCCTCCTTGAAGCAAAATGCAGGACAATGTAGCACTTTAAAGACTAACAAGATGGTTTATTAGATGATGAGCTGTCGTGGGCCAGACCCACTTCCTCAGGTCAAATAGTGGAAGAAAATAGTCACAACCATCTATACCAAAGGATACAATTAAAAAAAATGAACACATATGAAAAGGACAAATCACATTTCAGAACAGGAGGGGTATGCGGGGGTGGGGGGAGGAGGAAGGAAGGTAAGTGTCTGTGAATTGATGATATTAGAGGTGGGGACGTCTGTGAGCTAATGGTATTAGAGGTGATAATTGGGGAAGCTATCTTGGTAATGGGTAAGATAGTTTGCGTATTTGTTCATTCCTTCCCGGAGAGTGTCGATTTTTAACATGAATGACAGTTCAGAGGATTCTCTTTCAAGTGCAGATGTAAAAGGTCTGGAAGAAAGGCACAAGGACCAAAAGGTGCATTCAGTCTCAGAAGTAAACCAAGACATGCAGCTCTCCAAACAGTACTTTCGGCTGCCTCAGATATTAAGGAGGAAAGCACCCAACAGCCTGCACCCTAAGGCTGTGTCTAGACTGGCTACTTTTTCTGGAAAAGCAGTGGCTTTTCCGGAAAAACTTGCCAGCTGTCTACACTGGCCACTTGAATTTCTGCAAAAGCACTGACGATCTCATGTAAGATTGTCAGTGTTCTTGCGGAAATACTATGCTGCTCCCGTTCGGGCAAAAGTCTTTTTCCGAAAAACTTTTGCGCAAAAGGGCCAGTGTAGACAGCAGAGATTTGTTTTCCGCAAAAAAAAGCCCCGATCACGAAAATGGCAATCGGGGCTTTTTTTCGGAAAAGCGTGTCTAGATTGGCCACAGACGCTTTTCCGCAAAAAGTGCTTTGCGGAAAAGCGTCCTGCCAATCTAGACGCGCTTTTCTGAAAATGCTTTTCCGTTAAAAGCATTTCCGGAAAATCATGCCAGTGTAGATGTAGCCTAACAGTCACTACACTGCATGGACAATACCTTCTTCGCAGGGCTAGATCCAAAACTCACTAACACCTCCCCTCCCTCCAGGTACCAGCATTCCCTGCAACATTAGTGATTCCAGTCAATGCACTTGGACAAAGAGAACTGCCATGACTACATGTACCTAATTTGTTATGTAGCCTAGAGCAACCAGCACCTTGCACTCTATTTTCTAGTGGCTGTTCAAACTCTATAGACAATCTTTCCACTTCTTTAATTCATCATGTTAATGTTTCCCCCTTCGTCTTTCAAATATTATGTAATACACACAACATACAGCAATAAGAACAGGAATAGTTGGCTCAAATATCTCCATCATCCCTTTAATTGCCAAATGCACACAACACAATCCAGCTGCACCTGCTCAAGCAATATTTAAATATTTCCCTAGCACTGTCCAGCTACTCTGCATGGGACAGGGAAGCAAAAGGATAAATTGGAATGCCTGAGAGTAAGGACTGGCACAGCAACCCCACCAATGTGAATATGTTGATATGGGGGGAAATGGCCCTGCTTGTCAGCTTTACAAAAACTTCTGAATAACTAAAGCATCCTGCATCTTCCCTGATCCCTCAATGGTAATGTTAGTGAAATGCCCACAATAATCCACTAGTGCTTGCATAAGCACAAACATAGTGGCTACGTCTACACTGGCCCCTTTTCCGGAAGGGGCATGTAAATTTCACCAGTCGTCGTAGGGAAATCCGCGGGGGATTTAAATATCCCCCGCGGCATTTAAATAAAAATGTCCGCCGCTTTTTTCCGGCTTTTTTAAAAAGTAGGAATAAGAGCCTCCGGAAAAGGGCGCTTTTTCCGGAGGATCGGGGCCAGTGTAGACGCTCTTTTCCGGCTTTTTTAAAAGCCGGAAAAAAGCGGCGGACATTTTTATTTAAATGCCGCGGGGGATATTTAAATCCCCCGCGGTTTTCCCTACGACGACTGGTGAAATTTACATGCCCCTTCCGGAAAAGGGGCCAGTGTAGACGTAGCCATACTGTTCCATGGTTATATGATCAGAAAAAAGATGGGGGGGAGGGGAGAAAGTGGAACAGAGGGATATACTTCACATCTATTGGCCCATGACAAACAGAGAAGTCCATTTCACCAATCTATTAACTCCTGCACATTGCACAGAGTCACAATGATAACACATCTAAGGGCCATGCACACGGAGATGAGAACCACTCCTAGTAGAAATCTGCCACTATCAGAGCAGTTTCCCACTGACTAATAGCATTCCAGGGTTGCAAGTGCCCAGTGGTGACTGTGCCCTATCTCTCTACTTCCAAGCAATGTGGGTGGGGTGAGCTCTGGGCTCACAACTGCAGGAACACAACTTTCCAAGTTAGGTGCAGCCACAACTGGCCAGGACAGGTTTGTATCACGCTGTGATTCCACCACTCAATACTTGTTTCAGAAGCCCTGACTCACCACTCCACCAAGTGTAGCTGGTCAGTATATGCCTGTAGAAGCTGGTGACTTCCAGTCAGTGTCTGTATCATCCACTGTTCTCAGTGTTCTCATTTTCATTCTTTCATGGCTAGCTGCTGTGGTGGTAGTTGTGACAAATATAAAACATCTGTCACTGTCTCTAAAACAGACCTGGTAGCCACCCACTGATGTGTTTAGTGCCCATGCTTCTGCCTGCGAGATGGCAGATATTGAAAACTGGCCTATAAATGGGGAAATTTTGGGCTGTCACAGAGGAAATTGTCAGAATATATTCAAAATGTCAAAAAAGTAGAGGTGGGTAGAAGTGAAGGAGTGGGACTTCTTGGCCCTTCACTCCAAACTTCTAGGATTCCAAGAGAACCACTGATATCCTACATTTCATAACCTAAATGTCCCACAAGGCACTGCACCAGATGGTGGGCCTAGAGACTCTGGGATGCCAATACAAGTGTGTGCTGTGAAGATGTGTAATAATAGCCCAGGCAGCCGTATGTCAATGTTACTTAGGGAAATAGCCATGTCTGCAGCTGAATGCTGCTGGAAATGTTATTGGCATAACTTTCTGGGGTTGCAAGGCCTGAACACCCATTTCCTCCTGAAACAGCCCCTTCCTGGAGCCCGTTAGTACTTACCCTCCAAGTCATGGAGGTGTATGGCCCCTATCTATTATATATTTTGAAGAGTTTATTTGTGGATTTGTTTGTACAAAATAAAGTCATACTATATGATTACCTACAGATACCACATTTTTCATAAACAATCCTGCCACTTAACTTAGCTGAGTGCACTACTGTTTACACCAGAATATGACAGGTGAAAGGTTTAAATAATTATTTTTGGTTTTCATCAGAAAAAAGTCATGACTATTATGATAGTTCATAAAAATATTGGCTAACAAAATTAAAATCAAGTCACCTATTCAACTATCATCATTTTAGTGCAAAAATAATGTTTACTGTTACAAAGCACTACATTCAAATTAGTTACTGAAAGAGTAATGGAGGTTTTACAAATTCACTATGTATGGTAATTATTCAAATTTACTATGCATGGTAATTATTCAATACAATGAATAATGTTTGAAGTTGAAATCCTACAAATTTAAAACTGTTCTTTCATTTCCCTTTTGCAAGCACATTAATCAAAAATTATATTATATATATTTCATTTCTTGAACTTTCCTATAAGTGTAATCTAGACAAAATGACTTTGCCCTGTCAATGATGGGCATCACCTGCTACTCTACAATACTTTGAGCTGTATTACACCCAGGGATAACAGTATGATAACTGGGGCCTGTACAGTCCTTTATCACTGTAGAGGAGATAGTGGAGTTTTAATAAGTCAATTTCAGCTCCTTCCACACTAAAAGAGAAAAATGAGTCAGTAGATCCACCACTGGACTGGGAAATTATAACACCTTGGCTATGTCTAGACTGGCATGATTTTCCAGAAATGGTTTTAACGGAAAAGAGCATCTAGATTGGCACAGACGCTTTTCCGCAAAAGCACTTTTTGCGGAAAAGCATCCGTGCCAATCTAGATGCGCTTTTCCACAAAAAAGCCTCGATCGCCATTTTCACGATTGGGGCTTTTTGGCGGAAAACAAAGCTGAGCTGTCTACACTGGCCCTTTTGCACAAAAGGACTTTTGCCCGAATGGGAGCAGCATAGTATTTCCGCAAGAACACTGACAATCTTACATGAGATCGTCAGTGCTTTTGCGGAAATTCAAGTGGCCAGTGTAGGCAGCTGGCAAGTTTTTTCGGAAAAGTGGCCAATTTTCTGGAAAAACTGGCCAGTCTAGACACAGCCCTTGCCTTTTTATAGCTCTTTCCACCGGGATCTCAAAGCACACAGGGAAGAGCCATCTCCTTATTATTTCATTTGGGGAGCAACTGAGGCACAGGGAGGCGTGATTTGTTCAAGGCCACCCAGCAGAGGAATACAGCCCAAAGTGTCTGGTTCCTAGGCAGTGCCCTATCCCCTGGAGCACACTGCCTCCCCTGCTAAATGTGTCTCTGGCGCCACCTCGGAGACAGGCTGTGGACACTTTCTGAGCCCAGCCGCAGCAATTGCCACACGCAGGTGCGGAGAGGGGCCTTCCAGCTACTTGCCTCCGAAACAAGGGAGGGAGGCACCGCAGGGAGGGGGGGGGACGCTCACTGGCCTCCATCCCCGCCAGTTCCAGCCGCTCCCACGTGGCGCACAGGGCAGAGCCACAGGAGGGAGAAAGCGCCCGGGCTGGACGTACCCGGGGTTGCCTCCCGCTCTGTGTTGACTGGGCTGGCCGGGAAGGCAGCTCTAAGGCTGGGCCGCGCAGGTCAGGCGGGCGAGGGTGTGCACGCAGCATTGCGCGCTGCCAGCCACTTCTCCCCACCCCCAGCCAAGTCCAGCCTCCCCGCCCTGTGCCCCTCCTCCCGCCGCAGGTAGGCGCCGCTCCCCCGACGAGCCCCCCTGGCGGGACCCAGGCTGCGCGGGAGCTGGAGGTGAGTGCGGGGCCGGGGCTCCGCAGCGCGCGGAAGGAGGCGGCTGGTTGGAATTACCGCGCAGCGCCCAGGGCGGGAGCGCGCAACAGGCGGGCTGGGCGCTGCCCCGCGAGCAGCCTGGAGCTGGACAGTGCACGCTGCACAGATTTGCAGCCCCCTCCCCCCCCATCGGGGCGGCTCGCGCTCCCGGGGATTTGTTTCCTCCTGGCTTCCCACAGGGAGGGACTGGCGCAGCCCCTGCTGCTTGCAAAGCGCAACCGTGGCGCGTACGTCGCACAAACTTGCCCTGATTGTCTCTAAGAGCTGCTGCTGGGCAGGGCGGGGCGAGAGCGCTGTTGTTCCAGGCTGCAGGTGCTTTGTGCTTTCTGGGCTGGAAATCCTGCGCCTGGGAGGAAGTTTTCCACTCCCGTGGCTCTTAGAAAAACAGCCCCTAGTGAGCCAATTACCCGGCAGTAGTCTGCCCAAGCCCTGCTGCTGGCGGCGTTTCGGGGGTACAGAAGCAGCCCGGTGTTCCAAACGCCTCTGAAGGGAGGTTGTGCCCACCTCTGCAGCGTGCGGTGCGCTGAACAGCACATTGGGGTGGCGCTTTTAAAAGTTTGCAACTGAACATTGACTTAATGCGGCTTCCAAACGTTATTCTGCAGAAGAAAAATGCGACTTTCTTTTTATGACTAGTAGTTTAGGCTTTACACAGTTCTAGTTTGTATTTGTTTTTTTTTAAACTCCTCCCACTAATTGAATTTGCAGTCCCAAATAAAGCATGGGTTGGTTGGTCCATTGGTAAGTCCGGTGTTCTTAAATCTGAAGTCAGGCCTCTTGGCCAACCAAACAATCAAAGTTCCCTATGGCCAGAAGGCGTAGGCAATCTAACAAAGCTACATCCTTTTGAAAGATGGGAAGTAAAGATAAAATGCTTCATTTTATTTAATCCAAGCACATTTTGTTAATAATTTCTTACAGATACTTGTTTTTGTGCTGCGTTTTGAATCCTGGGCACTCCTATATCCAGAGATATTTTAAAGCTCTCTCTCTCTCTCTGTGTGTGTGTGTGTGTGTGTGTGTGTGTGTGTGTGTGTGTGTGTGTGTGTGTGTGTGAGAAAGAATAGCTACTGCTTAAAAAAATGAGTAGTTCTGCGCACCTTAGCGACTAAGAAAAAATGTAGGTGGTATCATGAGCTTTCCTGGGCACAACCCACTTCTTCAGATTATCATGGCTACCCCTCTGAGACTTCGCTACTGCTAGGTTTTTATTATTTTCTCTGCTGTGTACAGTTATTCCTCATTTAACACTGTAGATGCGTTTCTGAAAATGTTCGTGCTAAGTAAAAGCGTGCTATGCAGGGACAATTTTCCCATTCAAAATAATGGAAAAGGTGGCGGTTGCG
This sequence comes from Pelodiscus sinensis, assembly GCF_052426305.1. Taxonomy (NCBI): domain Eukaryota; kingdom Metazoa; phylum Chordata; order Testudines; family Trionychidae; genus Pelodiscus; species Pelodiscus sinensis. The sequence continues at coordinate 124,748,731 of NC_143052.1, forward strand.
TTTCAGGTGGTGGTGGCAAAGTCAGTTTTTTGTTGGTGCTAGGTCGTCAACATTTGCTATCTAGCAATACAAGATAACTAGCAACACAAGTTGCCGCGATGTGTTAAAACAGAAAGATAAACACTTGAGTGAGTGGAGGAACACTGTGACCACGTGTATTCATCTACTCATGCATATTACCACTGTTTTCACCAACTTATACTGCTGTGCAAAGTAGTCTGCCACTTGATTATTTTCGTGTTATTTCGGGAACGGTCCTGTTATTCGTAAAACATTCCCTAAAAAAAAAAGTGCTATTGCGAAAACGTTTTAAGCGGGCATGTGTTAAATGAGTAATTACTGTAGCTAATGTCCAGAAATTTTAATGTTGAGCTATAATTAAAGTGCTTTTTCTGAAACTGATAGGGGGATGAGCAGCCATGACAGACATGTTCAGCAATCTGCCAGGGAACTAATAATTTCAGAGCCTCCTCCTGCAACCTAAACCCTGCATCCCCCAACCTGGTGCCCAGTCCCTTTCCCATACTCCTGACTCATACCAAACCTCTCATCCTCAGCCAGAGCCTGTACGTCAACCCTATGCCCCAACCTGGACTCCACTTCTGCATTCAGAATCCCTCATTTTTGCCTCACTCTGGAGTCCAACCCCTTGCCCCAGCTTAATGAAAATAAGTGAGTGAATGCGGATGGGGAAAAATACAGAGGGAGGGGACAGGGAGTGTGGGGGTGAGGTATTGAGGAAGGGGTAGGGTGGAATAGGGGTGTGTTCAGTTTTGTGCTATTAGAAAGTTAGGCACCCTCCCACACCCAAACCCCCTCCAGCACACCTGAGCACTCTGATGTAACATCCCATATTCTTTATGAAATATGCTTATGATATGAATATGCCGTAACAGAGCTATGCTTCATGCAAGATAATTCATGTAAGGTATCATTGGAAAGGCTGTGATTCACTGGATATGAGTATCCTATTCATATGCATGGGTTTGAAGTTAGGAATATTGACCTGTGTGACTGTATTTCATATTTGCTGCTTTGGGTCGCTCCCACTGCTGACGCTTCAGGGACTATAATGCAAAAGTCAGCCAGGGCTCGTAACATGGATAATCGACGGTGAACGTGGTTGGCCTTCCTGTGGAGCAAGAGTGGGCAAACTTTTTGTCCTGAGGGTAGGGATGTCAGTGATTAACCACCTTGCCGGGTGATGCTTAACGGTTACCGGTTAACTGGTGGCCTGGCTGGGCTGGAGCAATCCTCTGTCCCATGGGGGAGGGAGCTGCTTCAGCCTGGCTGGGCCACCATGCAGTGAGCTGGGGATGCTCTAGCCCGGCCGAAGCAGTCCCACCCCTCTGCCCATGGAAGGCTTCCTCCTCTCCTGCCCATAGGGTCCTGTTTAAGCAGTTAAATATTACATTTAAACAGGATCTTACATACCTATCTGAGGGCCACATCAAGATTCAGAAATTGTATGGAGGGCCAAGTAGGGAAGGCTGTGCCTCTCCTAACAACCCCTCACCTCCTAGCTGACTTCCTTGCTCCACATGGAAAACATTTAACCATTAGTTTTTATATGAAAAACATGTTAAACATTTGAAGATTAACATAGCAAAAAATCTGATTTTTTCTGTTGTTCTCCCATGATCTTCAGCTCCAGCCACCTTTCCAAATGATGTGCATTATATTATTCTGTAACTTCTCCACTGCTTCTTCCGGTGTTCTTCTCCTCCTTGCAACAAATCCTAGCCACAAACAAATGATTAAAAGCCTCTTCTTATTCAAATGTGGTGTTTCTAGCGGAACATTTTGGAGATAATCTAAGCAAAACAGTACTAGGATAATTTTCACTGTGTCAGTAACAGGAAGAAATTTTATACACGATCATTTTAAAGCTGCATCGGGGCTTAGACTCTGTGTAGAGAGTTGCACAAGAGAAAATTACATTTTTAATTTCTGAGTGAGGAGAATTAGAGGAAGATATGAGGCTCCCGGGGCTGCATTGTGTTTAGGTCTAGTGCTAAAATTCAAGGGTGACTTACAATATAAATTCTTCCATCTTGAATAATAAATTATGATGGTTTTAGAAATGTATGGGGAGGAAAAAGTTTGGTTTATATTTTTTTCTTTAAATAGGAAGATCGGTATTTCTGACCAAAAAAACCCCTGTTTTGGTGAATTTATCACGAGTAGACAAATGGAAATAGGGGAATTATGATGCAGTGGATAGATGCAGTAAGCTGTAGTATGGGTTGATGTTGAACACTGATCAAACCTCAGGCACTGTGGTCACCAGACATAGAATGCATTTGGGAACTGTGTTCCTTTGCTTGAAATTGCAGATTCTGTTTGGTTTAGCTGAGGGGTTTATGATATGCTAGGTGAACTGTAACCGTGTGTTGATGATATTGTAAATTGAAATGCCCTGTTATGTTACATATATATATTCAGTTATTTAAAAAGTCCTAATTTAATCTAGCCAGAGAAATCCCTACTGAATAATTCTGCAATTTAAAAAAACTGGGATCATGATGTATCCACACTTTGTCCAGTAGTTATCAAGTTAATTTAATTAAAGTTCGGTCTTTAAAAAATATATTTAAGTCTAAGATCCAAAGCGTTTAATCCCTGGAGACAGAATCTTTGGTTCAGCATGAATTCAGCCCAACATAATTCTTTCTCATTATTGCCTGTTACATTTTATTAGTTTAGTAGAAAGCAGATTCCTTATATTATTGCTCATTAATGTTAATTATGATTATAACCTAATAATGTTTAGTCAGTAAATATCTACACTGCTTCAGAAAGTGGTCTTGCAGTGTCTGATATTGCAGACTCTTTTTTTTATAATTTTTAGGGTTGTGAATGACTAGTCGACTATTCCTATAAGCAAATGCTTATTGGATAGTTGACACACTAGTCAACTAGTTACTTCCCCCACATACACTTGCTGCTTCTCTCAGAAAGAGGCAGCAGATTGGTGGGGGGGGGGGGGGGGGGGGGAGGGGTAATTCAAAGCTGGCCCAGGCTGCATGGAGTGTTTCAAAGTGATGGTGCTGTGTAGAGCCCAGGGTCTGCCACTCTGAAATGCCGCATGCAGCCCGGGGCAAACAGCGAGTCCATGTGACACTGCTGCTTTGAAACCCCTGCTGGCCCCATGTTCCCCGCAGCATTTTCGCCTTGGAAGTATAGCAACAGCCCTGGAAATGGATGACAGGAGAGAGATCACATGATAATTACCTGTTGTGTTCACTCCCTCTGGGGCATTTAGCATTGGCCACTGTCAGAATACAGGATACTGGGCAAGATGAACCTTTGGTCTGACCCAGTATGGCTGTTCTTATGATTATTTTCTCCTAACAATATAGCAAGGTTGCACAGTTTTCTATCTGGTTACAGGTTAGACAGGTTTATTCATGTAAATTTACTGTGCACGGTGAATAAATATATATGTTAAGAAAATACTGTTTCGGACATTAAAAGAGCATTTCTAAAACCTTTTGCTAGTAATGGGTAGAAATAGTTCTTTTGCATCAATACTTCTAGAACTGGGAATAGCTGATACATAGGGATTTTTGTGCCCAGAAAGGAAACAATTTTCATTTTGCTCAGGCTTACTTAATATCTTCACTCAGATAGCGTTGTTGTTTCTGACAACTGAAGAAATGACTTAAAAAAAACCACACATATGTTGTTGGCCCTCTGCATTCAACTGTGTGTATGGAGAAGAAATCAGTAATAAGGAATCTGGGTAAAATCTACTGGTAACGTATTTTCTTTATACCCACATACATGTGGTTACTAGTGCTTTTCTTCAAGGAATCTCCATAGGGTATGTCTACACTACAAAGTAAATTCGAACTAACAGATGTTAGTTCGAATTAACTTTAATAGGCGCTACACTAGCGCTCCGCTAGTTCGAATTTAAATCGAACTAGCGGAGCGCTTAGTTCGAACTAGGAAAACCTCATTTTACGAAAATTAAGCCTAGTTCGAACTAGCTAGTTCGAATTAAGGGGTGTATAGCCCCTTAATTCGAACTAGTGGGAGGCTAGCCCTCCCCAGGTTTCCCTGGTGGCCACTCTGGCCAACACCAGGGAAACTCGTCTGCCTCCCCTCCCAGCCCCGGACCCCTTAAAGGGGCATGGGCTGGCTACGGTGCCCGTGCCAGGTGCAAGCCTGCCAGCACCCAGCCAGCAGACCCTGCACCTGGCACGGATTGAGCCACCCACCCGATGCCCCCCAGCCCTCCCCCTCTTCCCGGGACCAGGCTGGCAGCTCCCGGGAGCTTGCCTGGGACTGCAAGAGGCGGGCACACGCCTGGGCTAGTGCAGACATCGTGGACCTCGTCCACGATCTCCGCACTAGGCACAGGAAAGTGGCCGGCTAGGGCAGGAGAGCTGCCAGCCTGGCCACCCAGGAGCAGGTGTGCAAGAGAATCAAGGGGGTCCACTGAGACCCCCGACCCTGAGCCCTGAGCTTACAATGGCCGTCCTGGGTCAGACCAAAGGTCCATCTAGCCCAGTAGCCTGTCTGCCGACAGTGGCCAACCCTAGGGACCCTGGAGGGGATGGACCGAAGACAGTGACCAAGCCATTTGTCTCGTGCCATCCCTCTCCAGCCTTCCACAAACCTTGGGCAGGGACACCACTCCCACCCCCTGGCTAATACCACTCCATGGACCCAACCTCCATGACTTGATCTCATTTCCCTTTAAACTCTGTTCTAGTTCTAGCCTTCACAGCCTCCTGCAGCAAGGAGTTCCACAGGTTGACTCTTTGCTTTGTGAAGAACAACTTTCTCTTATTAGTTTGAAGCCTGCTACCCATTCCTTTCCTTTGGTGTCCTCTAGTCCTTCTTTATGGGAACCAATGAAGAACTTTTCTGTATGCACCCTCTCCACCCAACTCCTGCTTTTAGAGACCTCTATCCTGTCCCCCCTCTGTCTCCTCTTTTCTAAGCTGAAAAGTCCCAGTCTCTTTAGCCTCTCTTCATATGGGACCTGTTCCCAACCCCTGATCATTTTAGTTGCCCTCCCCTCTCCCACCCTCTCCCACCTCCTTTTCCCAGTCTCCCCCAGTTTTGTTCAATAAAGACAGATTCCATTTTGGAAAACCCGTTATCTTTATTTTGTACATCAAGAAGAGGGGCTAGGGAAGCATAAGTGGAAGGAGGTGAGGGAGGAATGGGGCACGAGCCCCCGATGGGGAGGACTGGGCTGGCTCTGCGGGCTTCTGGGGGTGGAAGCTCTCCTGCAGCCCCCCAATTGCCCCCTCTCCCCAGATGGCAGCCTGCGGCAAGTGCAGCCGGGCTGATGTCTGAGTGGTGTGATGTGCCCAGTGTGGGTACTCCGGGCAATCCAAGCCAGGACTGCTTTGCAAGCGGGGCACCCCTGAGAACTGTCTGTCCGGGGTGGGGGTCGGGACCCTTTAAGCACAGCCCTCGACTAGCCTGAGACAGCATCTCCATGCTGTAAGTCCTCCTCTGATGCCCTGCCGGCACTGCTTCCGGCCATTCTTAAGCCCGGTTCAGGGTCCACTTAATGTGGACATGCTAGTTCGAATTAGCAAAACGCTAATTCGAACTAGTTTTTTAGTCTGGATCCGTTAGTTCGAATTAGCTTAGTTCGAATTAACTAATTCGAACTAAGTTCGAATTAACGTTGTAGTGTAGACATACCCACAGACAATATTCCCAGCGAGCAATCCTGCCTCACAACTGGACTTCAATCAGTTACCAAGGCAAAAAGAATAAACTCTCCTGCTGCCAATACAGCCCTATACAAAGCCTTGCATAAATATCAAAGTAACACACAGCGTGTCTTCCCGAAACATCACATTTACGAAGAAAATATATGTGAAGAAATAAGCTTTCTTCCTTAGCGCCCCCATGTGCATCTGAATTTGGATCCAAAAGTTGCTTGGATCATTTCCCACACATTGTTCTGAAACTAATCCTAAATTTGCCCATTTCCTGTGTCTTTCATGACTCTGCCACTTTACCCTTCTTAGACCTTAACAGTTTTCCGAACACTTAGAAACTAAGATGTAAAAGCTCCATTCTCTTATGACAGGATTTGAATCATACTCCCACGAGGAGGGAGTAATAGCTCAAGACAACGAAATTTGAATTCTTGTTACTTGAAGGAAAAATAGCCCTTGAGAAGGAGTTGGTTTAGGATAATACAATGGACAAGAATCTAGCTCAAATCAAGATTACTCTTTATGTATAGTGTCTCAACAAGGATTTTGTAAAAAGTTCTATTAATGAAGCAATGTGATAAACTTAGAATGCAATAGGAAAGGGATACCTTTGATTTCTGCTGCTCCGTGTAATTGTAACTGCTCCTTGTCAGGGTCCTGGACTTCAAAATGAGGTCTGTTACCATCGACTTCATATTAAATGAGAATAACTATTTATTCACTATATCCTATTACTCCATATCTGGAAAAATGTCGTTTTGAAATATTGCACATTTTGCTTTCAGGAAATATTTAGCCTTTAAAATAAGAGATGCTAGGCATTGGGCAATGACACCTCTGCCTTCTGATCTCCAGCCCATTGCAACATTACTTAATTCAAGCAAATGTGTTGAATGAGTCTAAAAAGCAAACAGACAAAATGTTGTTTGTTCTCCCAAACATTCCTTTTGATATGAGAAAAGTAATTATGATTTTGCACCCACCCTTCCCACGCTTTTTGATTTGTATAGGTGATGCTGATAGCTGACCCTTCAGTCCATTAGCCAAAGTCACCAAGACATTGAACAGACAGGTCAAGTTCAGAAATTTCAGTTGTAGATAATGTATCTAAAATGGATCTGCATACCAAAGATGTGCTCCTGACATTGTTTATACCATTCACTGCTGAGAATGAGGACTCATTAATACATGTAGATGTCTTTTTTGTTTAATAGCTATAATTCTGAAATTTAGCAAACACAGAATGATCATGTTTGACTTTTTTTAATAAAACACAATGCAGTAGCAATATACTTGAAAAAAAAAAAAAAAGCGCTGATAAGTTACCTGAATGACAGCATTGGAAACTGAAAGCCATTATCTGCTGCACAAAAACTAGTAATATAGTCTTACTAGTGCTTAATTTGTTCCAGGATGAATCCTAGAACCTCTAGGCTCAGCAGTTCATAGCCCCAGCAACTCTGAGCTTGCTCATCAGCTATGAATGTAAAAATAATTGCTTGAGACCTGGCACCTCTTTCATTACAAACGAAGTGCTGAAGCTAGCCCATAGTAACCCACAAACATGTCTCGTCTGTAGATGGGGTCTCTACACATTAGGGATGTTAAAAAATAGTCAACTAGTCGATCCCTCACCCCTTGCTGCCTCTGAGATAGAGGCAGCAAAAGAGGGGGGGAAGGGGTACTTCAAAGAGGCAGTGGAGTCCGGGGTCAGCTGGGTACTCTCCAGCTGATCTTGGGTTTCCACGCGGCACTTCCCCAGAACCTGAAGTGCCACGTGGAGCCCGGGGGCAGTTGGGGGAGTCCCCCGCTGATCCTGGTCTCCCTGGCTTTGAAATGCACAAGAGCCCCCACTGGAGACCCTTGTGCATTTCAAAGCAGGCACCCGCATGCAGCCTGGAGTCAGTGGGACTTTTCGCTGGCCCCGGGCTGTACGCAGAGTTCCGCATTCCTCCTATGAAATATACAAGAACCCCAGCCGGGGTTCTTGTACATTTCAAAGGAGGAATGCAGAAGTGCCTATTGACTAGTCCATCCACTAGTTAATTAACCTCATTTTAACATCCTTACTGCACATAAGGGTTGGCAATTTCCTTGGGAAAAGCTATTTTAGGACTGGGTACCGGATGCTGCATGCTGGTAATTACCAGTTTATAATTAGAATATCCTATGAAAAATAGAGAAAAAATATATAGCAATTTAGTAATAGTTTCACAGTGATATGGTCTTTTAAATTTTAATTAAAGTAAATAAAATAAAAAAGAAGCTCAACCTGAAGCTGTGTGTAATTGAGTTGCCTATCTTGGACACTGAAATGTCTGTATTTAGGAGTTCCTCTTCCTTGTTTAGCAATGAAAATTACCTACTTGTTTAGCAAACAAAATAGGGAGATTTCCAGAAGTTTCCATTTCAGAAGTTTCAGTTTCTGCATGGAATGAATGTCTTGCTAGTAGTATTTTGTCTCTTGATTTGGCTGACTGGAGTGCAACTGAACTCAATGAGTATAGTCACTCAATCAGAATATTCCAACATAAGCAAATATGGAAGACTACTTTGCTCAATTCATTGCTATTTTGAGAAAACATAAGGACGGACATATTGGGTCAGACCAAAGGTCCGTCTAGCCTAGTATCCTGTCTACTGACAGTGGCCAGTTCCTCTCTCCAGTCTGAAAACTTACCATTTATTCCTACCCTTTGTTTCCTGTCTTTTAACCAGTAATCAGTCCATGAATGTACCTTCCCTCTTATCCCATGACAGCTTACTTTGGTGAGGGACCTTGTCAAAGACTTTTTGGAAATCTAAGTATACTACATCCACTGGATCCCCGTTGTCCACATATTTGTTGACCCCCTCAAATAACTCTAGCAGATTAGTAAGGCATGATTTCCCTTTACAGAAACCATGTTGACTTTCCCTCAACAAATTATGTTAATTTATGTGTCTGACAATTTTATTCTTTACTATGGTTTCAACTAATTTGCCCGGTACTGACAGACTTACCAGTCTGTAATTGCCAGGATCACCTCTAGAGCCCTTTTAAAATATTGGCGTCAGGTTAGCTATCTTCCAGTCATTAGGTACAGAAGCTGATTTAAAGGATAGGTTACAAACCACAGTTTGTTAGTTCCGCAATGTCACATTTGAGTTCTTTCAGAACTCTTGGGTGAATGCCATCTGGTCCTTGTGACTTGTTACTGTTAAGTTTATCAATTTGTTCCAAAACTTCTTCTAATGACAACTCAGTTTGGAACAATTCCTCAGATTTATCACCTAAAAAAGAATGGCTCAGGTTTGGGGATCTCCCCAATATCCTCAGCCCTGAAGACAGAAGCACAGAATTCATCTAGCTTCTCTGCAATGACTTCATCATCGAGTGCTCCTTGAGCACTCGATCATCCAAGGGCCCCACTGGTTGTTTAGCCAGCTTCCTGCTTCGGATGTACTTACAAAACATTTTACTATTTCTTTTTGAGTTTTTGGCTATCTGTTCTTCAAGCTGCTTTTTTGGCTTTTCTTATTATATTTTTTACACTTAATTTGACAAAATTTATAAAGATAGCAGAATCTTTGATGAAAATGTGAGTGAGAAGGAAGACTATACAAGAGAGCATATTGCCTGGGGCTGAAAGCCTGAGCCCAACCCACTGTCCTGGTTGTCCAAAGTTTTAATCATGTGATCTGGCCTGGTCCCAATTAGATCAGGTCTACAGGGTTGCACTGTAGAAAATGTGTTAAACTGGTACAAACTAGTAAAAACTTGGATTTGCTTGGTTAAAAACACCTCTGATAGATAATCATGCCAACATCAAGAAGGTATTTAAACTTGTATTTATCCTCTCATCTGAAATTGCTTTTGTTTTTCCTGTTTTTTGATGGTGATTTGGTAATATTGATCTTGGCTTGAAGTTATGTCATCTAGACCAATAAAACAGGTGTCTAATAAAGACATTGGATTTCTGATCTCTGTTGACTCAGATTGGATTCTGAGCAATAAACTAGAGATGACAGGTCTACTGAGATATCTTGTTCCATCAACAATACCTGGTTTGGAAAAAAAAAAACCCTAAACAAAATCTGGCTAATTAAGTAGAAAAAATGCAGTTATTTCTAGAATTTTTCAGGGGAGCCTTAATCTACTGCCAGCTGTTGAGATGACTTTAACCCTAAATGAAGGAGCCAAAAAGCCTATGATATTGTACTAAGAAAAGCTGCCATGACCCGAGTGTATAATTTGTGTATTAAAATAATTGTGATCATCTCAGATATCTATGCTTCAGAAAGAACAGATTGTTTTTTAAACAGAAAGTGATTTTCTTTCTACAGAAAGTGAAAGAGTTTGTGAAATGAAAACAGAGACATTTCAAGAAAGACTTTATCAATACACTTCCTTGCTGTCAAAGAGCTCTTGTTGATAGGAATTTTAGCATCTAGTTATATAGTCGACTAATCAATAAGCAGGAGCTTATCGATTAGCACTATCAATGAGACGCTTCTCCCTGCTGTGGCTCTGCATTATAAAGCCCAGGGAAGCCAGCATGCAAAGTCACTAGGTTGGCCCCTGCTCCACAGGTGTCTTCATTCATCATGCACACACTCACACAGCTGCGGCTCTGCCTTGTAAAGCCCAGGGAAACCTGTGTGCGAAGTTGCTAGCTCAGCCCTGCTTTGCAGGTGTCTTTTCATTCATCACACCTCACACACACAGTGCATTGGCACAAGCCAAACTGAGCGCCACAACTGCTTACCATTGTCGACTAACAGAATAGCGACAGAAAATCTATCGACTATTCAATTAGGGAAGTAATTGCATTTTAACATCCCTACTAGTTGTGTGTATTTTTTTTTTTAATCTCATGGAACTGTAGATTCTTCTTTCAACTAAAAAAAAATTGGTGCTATCTGGTTGTCTATCTGGAATTAATTTTCCTAGATGCTGATATGTTTCCAAGGAAACTGGCCAATAATATGGAAGGGGTGAAGGGTGGAGGGCCTCATTGTAATTAGATTCCAGTGAAACATTTTTGGATGACAGGCTATTTTTCAGTGGCCATTTTTTTCTTCATTAGTGAAAACATTAGTGAGAAACAATTTAGTTAAGAGTTTTCATTTTTAAACAATGGTGACAAAGTGAGACTGTGCTCTTTTCCCAGTGGCTGGAATCTCTACCTGAGGAAACTTTGGTTCCATTTAGGTTCCTTTTTTCTAAATTTTACTGTTGTTTTGCAAAATATTAAAGTTCTGTAATTCTGTCCATTTTTTCAATTGTTGAAAAGTTTTGACCAGCCAAAACCAAAGTTTCTGATGAGCTTCTTTGCTGAAAATTTTGCATTCAATTTTTGTTTGAAAGGTTTTTTTTTTTATTAGAAATTCATTTTTAAACTAGAAATTCAGGAATTTTTCCCCAGCTCTGATCATTTTATTTGGCGTTCCCATATGTGCCCTGATCTCAACAAGACTAATACACTTGTTTACCTTTGCTACTGTGAATTGTCTTAATGAAATCATAGAACTACTCACAATAGTGAAGTTAAGGGCTTGTCTACACTGGCCAGTTTTGCCGAGGAAAAGTGTTTTCTCGTGAAAACTGTGAGTATGCACACTGCAACATAACTTTTGTTGCAAAAGATGGTCGTTTTTGTTGACAGAAATCTTCCAGCTCCATTAGAGGCTTTTTTCTTTTCCCTTCCTTGAGTTGTCAAAAAACGTGCAGTGTGGACAGTTCAAGGCATTTTGTCACTGATTCTGGCCTGCAGAATTTAGTGATGTAAATGGTTAGCTGGTTAACCAGTAAGCCTCACCCTTAATGGCCAGAGCAGCCAGTATGGGCACCTCGCAGGCTGGGCACCTCGCAGGCAGAGGTGATACAGCCCAGTCGCAGCACCCCCTACCTGCAGAGGGGGGGGTCTGCTCATGCCCAGCCAGGCTGGAGCAGCTCCTGCCCCACCCTACCTGGCCCCCCTTTAATCAGTTAACTAGTTGAACATTATGTTTAACTGGTTAACCAATTCAACAGAGTTTTACGTCCCTAACAGGAAATGTCCCACAATTCCCAACCAGCCACTCTAAGGATGTGTCTAGACTACGGAGTTTTTTTTTAAAAAGTGTCCTTTTTTCAAAAAAACTTCACCTGCATCTAGATTGCCATCGCGTTCTTTCGAAATTAAATTGAAAGAACACGGCGTTTTTTTTTTAAATTGGCAAACCTACTTTTAACAGGAAGAATGCCTTTTTTCGAAAGCGCTATTTTGAGAAAGGTTCTTGAACGGAAACAGGTCTTTTTCAAAAGAGAGCATCCATATTGCCTGGGTGCCCTCTTTCAAAAAAGAGGATTGCTTTTTCGAAACTCTTGTGGCTGTCTAGACAACCTTTTTCGAAAGAGGCTTGTAGTCTAGACGTACCCTGAGTTTGTACTCCACTGCCCTATAGCCAAGTGATCAGCCACCTTCCCCGCTCCCTCACAAATCTTGTGAAATGTAAATCCCATTTCTTGCAGGTCTGAGCACCCACTGTGAGCTAGTTCAGCAGTGGTCTCATGGTGTCTTCCCAGGTGTCCATGCCTAGCCATTGCACTAAACTCTCTCCCTCTTGAACCTCCATGGAGCTGTTGGATCTGATCAGTGTATGGGGAGAGGAGTCTGTCTCCAGCTGTGAGTTACCCATAGGACCTGGGACACATACGGGCACATTTCTTGCTCCTCGGGTGAAAAAGGATACGAGCAGGACACGCTTCACTGCAAAGCAAAGATTAAAGAACTGAGACAAGCCCATCGTAAAGCCCATGAAACAAACTGTCGTTCTGACACTTCATCGACTGAGGGCATGGAAAAATGGCTGCGTTTCAGGAGCTGCATGTATCCCTGTGTAGCTAATTGAGATGGCCAAGTAGGATGTTGGTGCTCGCCGTGATCACAGTGAAATCCAGCAGAGAGAGACTTTTGAAACTTTTGGAGAGGTACTTGTAAATTTTCTGCTGCGGATTCCATGGGCAGTGCTACTTTGTCCCCTCCCCCAATATTACACGCTAGCCCAAACCATTCATCAATCATTTGTGCAGGAACCAAAGCAGAACATAGGTGAGCTGGATAAGGAGCAGGGTGAAAAAGCTGAGTGAAAGCCATAAGCCTGGAGAAGTTGTATCTTGTTTACCCTGATTACCCTGGGCAGGAGATATCTGCCAGGGTGTTACCTGCCTCTGGAGAACTATGTTCCTACAAAGAGAATTTTGTAGCCCGTTTGGACTTTCTTTTGTCCATGTGCACAGCTGCCACCACAGCCACCCCTTGCTCACCATGATTAAAGTGCATATTGAGATGTGTTCCTTTAAGGGTCAGCAGGAAAGTGAGTGGAAATGTTGGAAAAGGGGTTTGTAAGTGAAATGTGACAATGTTGGAATCGATGTTAACCTACTCATGCTGAAGGCATGGAAGCTGCATATATCCCTGTCGATAGGGCCAAGCAGAACGTTGATGCTCGCTGTGGTCTCAGTGGAATCCTGCAGAGAGAGACTATCAAAGTTTTGGAGAGGTGCTTGTAAATTTTCTGTAAATTATCAGAGACCCTGGCGGCCCCGCTGTGCAGTGCCTTTGAGAGTTTGCAACTGATAAGGAAGCGCCGTTGGAAAAATAGGGAGGATTTGGTTTGTGAAGTGCAAAATCACTCTCAATTGAGTGCGGATGTCAGGAACAGCGCTAGGTAAGGGAACTGAGGAACCACAAGGATAACCAGGCCTTTGCCCTGCAGGCCACAGAACGCATGATCAGGGTCATGAAGGAACAGACTGAGTTCCTAAAGTCCTTGGTGAAGCAGCACAGTAAGCCAACATGCATCGCTTAACAACGCAATCTCACCAGTTGGTGCTGATTTCCCTAGCCCAGAAGCAACGATCTACCCTGTACAGCTGCTCTGTGATTGCCAAATGCAATGACAGGTTGCCGCTGTCCATATCATGCACTGTCAGGCTGCTCCAAGTCGTCTTCCTCTGTCAGTAGCTTCAGTATGGTCTCAACTGCCATTTGTGAGGTCCTCGTGACAGTTAACAGACCATGTGAGAGAAACCCGGTTCCATTCTTTCTTGCAGATGCTGGAGTGCACAGCAGAGAATGGCAATTGGAAAAAGGGTGTGAAAAAACTCCAGAAGCCCCTGAACAAAGCAGTGCCTGACAGGACTTTTGGTTTGGTCCCAAGATGCCCCACACTCTGTTCTGTGGTCCCACAATACCTAGTGACAGACGGTTTTGCCAGGCACTGTAGGATACATACTCATAATATATTGTTCCCGCTATTGACGGGGGGGGGGGGGGGGGGGTCTAAAAGTGCAAACAATCTGTCAACAGAGTGAACAAGTGTAAACACGCTTTGATGACTTTCTTTTGTTTTTTGGCAACTTCTGCATGTCAACGTTAGTTTCCTCAACAAAGCTCGGTATTGTAGGCATACCCTTAATGAGCTTTGCAGGCCCACTACTGTCTTTGTTAGTCACTGTTCTGGTCCTTCCCCTCTGGGGGCTCCTAGCTTTGGCAACTGTCAGAAAACAGGATATTGGGCTAGATGGACTTTTGGTCTCACCCTGTATGGCCGTTCTTATGTTATATTCGTATATACTGTTGTGCAGTGCTTTTTTTTGTAAGAAAAAAGGTGCCAGTACTCTGGGGCAAACTTGTTAAGCGAAATTTTTTTTTAAAAGGAACACTTGTTAAGCAAAAAAATTTTTTAAAAAGGAAAACTTGTTGAGCCAAACAAAAAAAACCGTGCCTGAAGAAAAACCCCGGGGGCGTCCTGAGCAGGCTTCTGTCAGTAGCCAATCCGCCCGAGAAAAACATGTGCCAGTACGTGCAGGGGAAATCCCATTCCCTTTTTGTGGGCTGGGAAAATAGGTGGCAGTACGCCGTTCCGGGCAGTACCATCGCAAACAAAGCACCGTCTCCCACCCTCGCTCATCCTCCCTCACTTTCACCAGGCTGGGGCAGAGGGTTGGGGTGTAGGCTCTGGTCTTGGATTACGGGATTTGGAGTGGGAGGGTCTCTGAGTTGAGCCTGGGACAGGCAGTTGGGATGCAGGAGGGGTTCTAGGTGCAGGCTCTGGGAGGGTGTTTGGATACAGGGGTGCTCGGGGCTAGGGCAGGGGCTTGGGATACAGGAGGAGGTTCATGACTGGGGAAGGGTTTTGGGATGTGGGCTCCAGCTGGGCATTGTTTACCTCAGATGGCTCCTGGGTGGTGGTGCACTGGGGCTAATGCAGGCTCACCCCTACCCTGGCCCTGCACCACTCCCAAAAGCAGCCAGCAACGTCCATCCCTGTTGTGCCCCCTCTCTGCTCTGTGGAGAAAGGATACAGAGTGGGAGGGGGCACCTTGACATCAGCACCCCTTCTCTCACTCCCCTGCCTACCCAGAAAGCAGGAGGCTCTTGAGGGGACAACTCCAAGGCAAAGGGCAGGAGGTACACTGCAGTGTGGGGAGGGGCAGCTGAAGTGCTGGCACTTTATGGCCTCTTGGCAAACCAGTTAAGATCACCTGTCAGAGGCTCAAAGATCTACCAGTAGATCCTGATCCTACTGATTGGTGACCACTGCAGTAAGGCGAGGGTGAATTTTTCTGTCACTAGTAAATAGGGATGTGAACGGGTAACATTACTGAGTGATACTTACTGCAACCAGTTCCCCGGGAGCAGTGCCCCACCTATGGCCTGCCACAGACAGAAGATTGGTTAAGTCCTGCCAGGCCCCTGCACAGGGCTGCCAATCAGCAGCTCGCCCCGGGGGGCTGACAGCTGGGGTCAGGAGCCGGCAGTCAGCCCTACATGGGGCTGGGAACAGGAGCGCTGCAGGCTGGGACTGCTCCAGCTGAGTTGAAGTGGTTCCTCACTTGGGATCCCATTTAGGTGAGTTAACCAACATTTGACCTGATTGATCGGGATTTTACATCCCTACTAGTAAAATAGACATGATTTCTATGGATACCTTATGGTTGTACGGGTCCTTGATTTGCCACTGTCTCTGAGCTGCATTCGGACCTAGTGGAGACTGATGGGTACTATGATGGCATGGACAAAGCCCAATATCCCTGCTGGAGGCCTTTTAGCAGCCTGGCCAGCAACCGGAGCAGTAGAGAGGTCCTCCGAGCAGAACAGAGTGGCAGCCTCCATTGCAGCCAATAAGGGTGCAGCAGGCTGATATAAAAGGAGCTGCTAGGCCAGGGCCTATCAGTTCCGTACTGGAGCTCAACCCAGGCAGACCTCAGTGCTGACTGGGGAACACCAGCAGTCTGGACAGCTCCAGGTGGGAGCTGGGCATAATACCTGGTCAGAGCCAGGTGCTACAGCTGAAGGCTAGCCAAAGACAACCCTAGACAAGGGGAACTTGATCACAAGGCCATAGAGAAGGGCTGGAAGGAACAGCATCCTGGGGAAGTGGCCCAGGGACTTGACAGCAACTAATTACTTGAAACTCAGCTGGTAACTACTATTTGTAGGGTCCCTGGGCCAGGACCCAGAGGAGTGGGTGGGCCTGGGTCTCCCCCAATCTCCCTGCAAACTGCACCCGGGAGGAGAGGGGGGTAAAAGAAGAGGCCTGATCTCCGTCCGCTTACTGGACACTGCTTTGCCTGCAGACAGGTGAGTAGAGACTGTAAGACTCCCCTCAGCCACCAAGGCGCGAAGGGTAGACCCCGTTACAGGTACAAAGAGTGACTTGCAGCTCACATATCTTTGGTTGCCCAGCCATGGCAGAATTTAGCACAGCACTGGGCTATTCTAATTTCTGCCACTGACATGGTGGAATGAAGTGCCATCAGGCACCAGCCGCACTATACAAGGCTCCTCACATGTGCCCTGTTTTAAACCCAGAGGTCAGGAAATGACTGGAGCTGGAGGCAGCAGATCCGCATCACCAGCTTTCTATGGCAGGAGAGTTCCCCTGTGCAAGTGAATTTCTCCATCAAATAGATCATACCACAAGTAACTTTAGCGGACTGGAGATTTTGGTCCTATGCATTGTTGTCTGGTAAGTTACTTATGTGAATGTCCACATGTTAAACAACTGCCCGACATAAAAGAGATGATCAGGAGAAAAAATAGAAAGGGAGATGACACCTCTTCCCCCCCCAAAAAAAGAAGAAATTGGTAAATGGAGATACAGGTGTCTGTGAAGAGAGGTGATGTAAGCCAGTACAGGCAGTCCCCGGGTTACGTACAAGATAGGGACTGTATGTTTGTTCTTAAGTTGAATCTGTATGTAAGTCGGAACTGGCGTCCAGATTCAGCCGCTGCTGAAACTGACTGCCAGTTCTGACTTACATACAGATTCAACTTAAGAACCCCAAGTCAGCTGCTGCTGAAACTGATCAGCAGCTGATTCCAGGAAGCCCGGGGCAGAGCAACTGTGCCTCGGGCTTCCTGTAGTCAGCGCTGGTCAGTTTCAGCAGCGGCTGACTTGGGGACGCCTGGGGCAGAGCAGCTGGGGTGCTGCTGGGTTGCTCCAGTAGCACCGCTCCTCGGCGCTACTGGACCAACCCAGCAGCACACCAGCTGCTCTGCCCCAGGGTCCACGAGAAAAGCCTGGTCTGCTGGGGGGGGCACACTAGCTGCGCCCCCCCCAGCAGACCAGGGACACAGGGAGCAAAGCGGCAGCGGGGGGGTGCCTCGCCTCTGAGGCTTTGCTCTGGCACCAGACCGCTTTGCTCCCGGTGCCCCTGGTTTGCTGGAGACGGTCCCCAGCAGACCAGGGGCACCGTGAGCAAACCCGCAGCAGTTTGCTGCGGGTTTGCTCCTGATGCCCCTGGTCTGCTGGAGACGGTCCCCAGCAGACCAGAGGCACCGGGAGCAGCTTTTCTCGCCCCGGAGCTCGAGGTGGCTGACCGCTGCCTGTGAGCTCTGGGGCGAGAAAGCCCCGTTCGTAAGTGCGGATCCGACATAAGTCGGATCCGCGTAAGTCGGGGACTGCCTGTATTAGAGAATATGAAATGAATCAGTGCAACTGAAATATTGACTATTAAATACTTCCAACAAACTGCTCATGAAAAAAATCTTTGAACTACCGTAAATTGGCATATATAACTCACACCCATGCATAACCCGTGGTTTTTCCTGAATGTGTAAAAAAAGTCTTAGATAAGCCATGCACTTGTATAGCCCACGGGTTATATACGCTACTTTAAAGTACCTGGTAATTGTACATACCAGCCACAGCCTCTGGGAGGGGGAACGGAGAGCACAGCGCAGGAGAGCTGGCTGGCCTGCGGGAGGGGAGCCGCGCTCGCACCCAGGCTCCACGCAGCCGCAGTCAGGCACAACCCACCCTCCTCCGGGTGGGGGGAACGGAGAGCGTAGTGCAGGCAAGTAAAAATAAACTTGTATACCCCGCGGACATGTATACCCCGTGGGGGAGTAGCGGGATTTGTAAAACTTTGTATAACCCGTGGATTATATGCGCTAAAACACGGTAATCATTCTTAGTACGCACTAAATCAGTGATGGGCAACCTAGACTAGTGAGTGGGCCATGTGAGTGGCTCTCCTTCATCTCAGTGGGCCACAAGATTATCGTAACCAAGATAGAAAAACTACCCTATCCCAGGAGGCTAACTGCGTGTGCGTACCTAGAATTTACGGAGAGTACTGATGGAAGCACAGCAGCGCCGTGATTGGATGCAGAGGGAGCTCAAGGCTCTTGCAGTCAATGTTGTGTGCAATCAGCATGTTCTTCACTTCATGTGTCCTTGCTTGATTGTGCATGTCACTTCAGTAATACTGGTAGGAAAAAACGATGTGGATGGAAACCAGCAGAATCTGGTAACAAACTGTTCATGGCCAATGGTAAACAAAATGTCTTGTGGGCCACACATAGCATCCTGTTAGGCTGCACTTAGCCTGTGGACCGCCATTACACTAAATAGTAAATAAATTGAGAAAATTATAAGTTCCTTGAAGATAGTCCGTGGAAAGGAAGAGAGGCTAAATTTGTTGAATAAATTATTCATAACAGTTCATTCACTTCATATGTATGAGAGAGAAAAATTCTTTTGGGTTTCTTATTGTATTTTTTTTGTATTGCCAATAATAAAATAATCATCTTAAACCTTTCTAGTTCATTTTTGCACCTTATGTTACATAAAAAAATATTGAGCCTATATATTATTTATATCTCAATTATTGTAGGGGTCGGAATGTTAGGAAAAAATGCGAGCAAAAGCATTCTATTTACATTTGAATAAGAAACAGCTGAAGGAACAAAAAAGAGGAGGCATCAAAGAGGCTCATATATTGACAAATATTGTGAGGGATCCCTTGCCTTTGTTTGAAATATCATAGATGCTAATTCATTATCAGACTGCTGTTTTTAAAAGTAACAAACTTTTAGGGCTGTTTGCAAACCATCTTGCATATGAAGAGATACAGATTGTAGTATATTGTAAAATGATTCCAAACATCTGTCAGAAAAAAATTTGAGATGGTGCAAGAGAGTTAAGTCTGGTAGTTTATCAGAGATGGTGATGTTTGGCATAGAATGTTCTGAAGAGATTATGTTATCACTGAGGAACAGAGAATGCTGCGGTCAAGAGGAAATCAATTGTGAAGGGTGCTGCAATAAATTTGTCTTGTAACTAGAAACTTTCTAATTGTAGCCCCCAAGGGAAAAATAAGCCCCAAACCAGGCAAATGGTTGCTTCCCTGTCCCCCTTTTTCTTTTTCTTCCTAATATGTGGAGAATATTGAAGACTAGAATTGTTGCTGTCACATGTATAGTAATGTTACTTGGCAGAAATCAGACCTTACTGAGCAGTTTTGTGGGGTTGTTTAAATGTTTCTGCTCAGATCACGTTATTAAAGCTAGAAGGTGTGGCCCAATTAGCATTAAAGAGAAGGAGCATTTTTTCCCTTCCTTCTGAAGGGTATGAAGAAGAGGAACCTTTTTTCTCAACTTTCATCTGAGGAAGTGGATTTTGCCCACGCAAGCTCATGGCACTATATGTGGATTTTTGTTAGTCTCTAAAGTGATACAGGATAACTTGTTTTTTTTAATATAAAAGAGAAAGTTTACCCAATTTGAGTCTTAAGAAGGTAACTGTATGAAATATTACTACTTCTTTACTTCTGTTCAGGTTTTCATTTCTCCCCCTAAGCATACTGGAGTGTTCGCTATAGCAATATTCAGAGACTCAGTTTATCTGTAACCCTGTTGTTCGTGAGTACTTTAGCTGGAAAAAAAAAATCCTCAGTGTGGAACTGGATTTTTAATTTTTTAAGAGTGTTGTTATTTCTGGTTGTAGTAGTGATATTTAAAGTGAGAACAAGTTTAAAATATTTCTTGCATTATTGTAACTTCAATTCTTTTTGGCCCTGATCCTGCAAGCTTCTCTGCTCTGTTGGTTCCCTGTTTTCATGCAGAAACTTTCAAGATGAGGGCCTTATTATGTTCTATAATATAGATGTTGATTTTAAGTTTGAAGTGGTATGGAAAGGTCTAAGGTAGCAATGGGTAACCTAAACAAGTGAATGGCAATCTTTCATCTCAGTGGACTGCAAGATTGTCATAACCAAGACTGTCCTTTGGGATAGGGTAGTCTTGCTAACTGTACCTGAATACCATAATTTGTGGGATGTGCCAGTTGGACTACAGTAGCACTTTGGATGCAGAGGGCATGCACAGTCAATGTTGTGTGCAGTCAATACGCACCTCACCTCCCGAGTCCTTGCTTTACATGTACAGGTGAGACCTCCCTGGTCCAGCATCCTCAGAACCTGAGTGGTCCCGAAGCATGGAGTTTGCCAGACCAGGGGAGGTCATGGCTCCCCACCGGGATGTCTGCTCCTGGCTTGGACTATGCTCTCTGCCACTGCCCCACTTCCTCTAGCGTGCCACCACGCCAGCCCTGCCTGGGGTCCAACCCTGCTGCCACCAGCCCCAGCCGGGGCTGTGCTTCCCACTGTCAGCTCTGGCTGGGGTTGCACCCTCCACCACCCTGCCACACCGGCCCAGGGTGCACTTCTGAATCTGGCCAGCCAGGCTCTCTGTTCCAGCAATATCTGTGGCCTGCCAGACCTGACATATGTCACTTGAGTCATCCTGGAAGGGAAAAAACCAAAGTGGATGGAATCCAGCGGAGTCTGGCAACCCTGCATGTATGGATGTAAAAGGTTGAACAGTTAGCCGGTTACCTGATTACCTTACTGGCATGCTTACCAGGTAACCATTTAACTGGAAGACCCAGCCGGCGGGAGCAACCCTCTCTGCCTATGGGGGCCCGAACGTAGCGGAGCTGGGCTGTAGCAGCCCCTGGCACCCATGGCGCAGCAGGGTCACGCCGGAGCAGCACCCATGGGTCAATGGGATGGAGTGGTGCCCATGGTGGTATGGCGCCCGACGATAAAGCAGGGCTGGAGCAGCCCCTGCAGCCTGTGGCAGAGCAGCTCCCAGCTGTGGCTGGTGGTTAACAAATCATTTAACTGTTTAAGTATTTTAATTGCTTTTTACATCCCTATCTGCATGTGGGTCTGGCAGTGAGATACAGTTTTCCCTCTGTAGTCTGCCTATCTGAAAGGGCAACTGAGGTGTGGCTTGCAGCACTTGATTGAGGTGAAAGGCCTCAGGAAATGAGCGGACCTGTTAATAGTGGCCACTCAATTGCTTTATTTGTCCTTAAGATTACCTGTTGAGTTGGACATTCTGACAGCCCAGAGTATAAGTGGTAGTGAAGATAAATTGGAAGAATTTAATAAAAAGGATATTTGGCTGTATAGTTACGGACATCTCAATATGCAGGGCTCGACAAATTATACAGTCTACTCGCCTGTGGCGAGTAGATTGTAACCCGGAAGAGCCGGGTTTGGGCAGTCTGCACATGCGCAGATCGCTGGACAGCGCGGCTGGCGAGCAGGGCTCGCTGCAGTTCGGTGAGCCGTGTCAATATGATTAACCTCTAGATTGAGCAAATCACTTAATGCTTCAGTACTTGGCTGAATTGGGGCCTAACACAGAGATGTGTATGAGGCTATAAACTATGCAAGATTCGCCTAGGGCTGATCAAAAATTTATAGTGGAATGTTCTTCCATTGTTTTACCAGAAGTGACATGTTTTTGAAAAGGTCAAAACAGTGAATCTTACTGGAACAGAATGATTTTTCATTCCTGATTTTTTTTTTAAATGTATATGTTTATATATTTTAATTTTTACAAAACTAATTACAAATTAGAATACCAAGCATGCAACAGCAGTTGAAAGACCAATTACCAATAAGCAAACTAAATAGCAGTTACAGTACCAAATTAATTAGAATACAAATTACTACATCAACAACGCGTTACAAAGCCAATCACATTGGTAATTCATGATGGTAAATGTCAATTACCAATTTCCAGTTCTGTTTAAAGTACCAATCATCAATTATTTTACATTATATTTTTAAAAAGATATAAAACCCTAATTTAAAATAATATAAAAATAAAATAATTTCAAAACTCTTGATTTAGCCAAAAGGATTTTTTTTATAGTGCTTCACAGAACATCTCAAAATTTTGACATATTTTTGTTTTTGGAGGAAAAAATTGTTTTAAATGTCAAAGTTTTTCATAGAATGGAAATTCAGCATTTCAACAGCTATAATTTAACCCTCTTTGTGAGCCCTTTTATAATCATCTCTGTCTGATATGCAGTGAATTTGTGTGCCCTGTCAACCTTGTTCTTAAATTAACATAATTAAAGAGCTGGGCCCCGATTCAGTCATGCTGTAAGCAGTGCATTAGCATTTGCTGCTGTCGAGTTGCAGCCTAAGGGTACGTCTAAACTACAACATTATTTCAGGATATCAGAGTATCCCAAAATAGCTATCCCATATCTTCACAGCAAGCCTGTTATTTTGAAATGTAATGGGCTTGCTATTCTGACGTGCCTGTAAACCTCATTCCACAAGGAGTAAGGGGCGTTTTGAAATAGCAGGTTATTTTGAAATCTGGCTCTGCGTAGACAAAATAAGCTATTTCGAAATAAGATACGCAATTTGCATTGCTCAAATTGCATATCTTATTTTCAGCTGCAGTGCAGAGTAGACACACTCTAACTGACTTTGGCCAGCAGTGGTTATGTGTTCATAATTCTCAAATATATGTAACAAAATAGGTAAGGCATCTGATGGAAGAAGAGGAGAACTCTGTCCAAACACTGTAAGAAAGGCTTTTGACTAGGTAGTTCACATGTACTATTAGCATTTTATGCAAGATCATTCTATTGATGTCGGTCCAAATTCAAAGCTTGTAGACGTGTTTAATATGGGATTTACTTATGCTTATAGATAAGCACGTGTTTACGTGCTTTGCTGAAATTAGCCCCTACTTCATACAGGGGATACTAGTAATATCTCAGTTCTCTAAGGCTTTTTTAAAAACCTATTTCTAGTGTAGTTTCAAAAAAAAAAAAAAAAAAAGAGGATCTCCCCTCCCCCCACCGCACACACAAAGTTTGAGTGTGCTTGTGTGAACTTTTCTATAGCTCAGCCATGAATTTACCAGTGTTCTTTTTAATGTTATAAAGAAAACAGTTACAGAATCATGTTATTTTTAAAAATGAAAGCAAAGGAAGAGTGTGAAAAGCTTGATCTTCTTTTGACCTCAGTTTGAATTAGATTATTTATTTAAGAGAAGTGCAGTATTGTCTAGTGAATGGAGCAGGATTTTGGAAGACAGGACTTGCAAATTCCATATCCAATTCCTGATGCAGAGTAGCAGTGTTGACCTCAGGGGAATCACTTAATATCTCTGTGCCTCAGTAAAATATCTGAGGTGCTGTTGTTCAGCAGTTGTTTAGTGGTATTATGTTTACCTGAGTATTCATGATTGTTTGATATGAAATACATTTCATCAAATCAGAATTATTGCTGTGACAGAACAAAATAAAGATGGCAACTGTGATAGGAGTATAGGCTTCCTCCTGGAAATGATAGATATGAGATGAATAAAAGGAGTGATGTAGCCCAAGAAGAGATTATTGACAATGCCTTAATTCTGATGGCTGTAGTCACAATATATTAAATGTGTTTTGAAGAAGGGAAAAAATCCAAAATAAATAATGATCTAGATCTGAAAATCCTGTTATTACGCTGTGCAGTAGCTTGACTGCTAAGTCAAAACCTAGTATAATCCTCTTTACTGTAACATCATTTTTACCAAATAAAAAGTATTTTGCTCCAATTACGTGATTATGATTGAATAATGGGATTTTTTTTCTTTAGATGTGTACAATGCAAATAAAAGCTGAAGGTTTTTTCATAGTGGTGATAACTGTTTGTTTTTCTAGGATTGACTGAGAACCAAAAAGAGCTGAATCCAGCAAATATCAACCAGCAAGACATAGGCTTGTTCCTAACAGAAAGCATGTCTGATATAGACATTGAGAAGTTAGCCGAAATAGGTAAACATTTTTTTATTGAACTTAAAATTATATCTTTGTAAAATTACAGTTGATTTAATAGTGGCTTCACTGAGAAACTTCGCAAGCACTTTCTAATACTACTTTAAGCAATCCAATAGGAGTTATAGCTACTGTACTGATGTGTACTCTATTAAAGCCATTAAGGTGAAAGGTTACTTTAATACATTCAGCTTTGATAAATTATTGGTATATGTTTGCAGTGCAATTTATCATCATCACATTTTTTGTGATACAAATAGGAGTCATGACTCCAAAGACACAAGTATAGAATGGGTATAGCGATGATAGTATTGCATGCTATCATCAAATATGTTAGAAGCACAGAACAGTATGACTTTAGTTGTAGGGGGTTTGCAGTCTTTAAAAATGAGTATTTAAAAAACCCAAAAATCTGACTTTTGAGGATGCCAGACTAAAGCACAGAGAGGGAACCTTTTCCAATCTGTTTTATTCTCTATCTTTCGAGCTTTGTCCCCTATTAGGCTTTGATTTCCCAATTATAATGTCCTTCCACAGTAGCTGGCAAGTCGTTTTAGTCCTGGGGACTGAGCCAAAATCCAGTTAAGTCAATGGAGATTGGGGTCCTATTGGCTGGCCTCAGTAGGCTTTGGAGCCAGCTTTTTGTTTTCCCTCATAGACAGGGTAACAGTAGGAACTGAAGCAGAGTGATGAACTATCATATATAGCAGAGCTACTCAACTTTGGAAGCCCCAGGGGCCTCAATGATACTCCCAGCACATGCGGAGGACTACAACTTAAGTGTGGTTGCATATACATGCAAATATATATGTAAATATATGCAAGTAGCTTCTTTCACACTGACGGGCATGAATATAAAGATTAAGGCAAGACTACACAACACATAGGCCTCATTTAAGTCAGTTCTGCTGATATTAATAAAATGCAATATTTACCCAATTTCCACCCATATGACAGCACTTTCTGTGAGCAATGACAGTCCAGGAATTTAGCTACTAAAATGTATATCAACAGGAGACCATTATATTGACTACTTTTTTGTTTTGGCTCCCATCCATGGACCACGTGTTGAGCCCCGCATAAAAACAAACTGCATTGTGGGCTGCAAACAAACGGTGGGCTGCCTATATAATGTACTGTATAGGCAAAACACAGTCAGTGGGTTATTCTCTGTTGGAAGCAATGAACATTTTTTACTCTGAGACATCCTCCCTTCTACCTTTGCCAAAAATTAAAGAATAGTTACAGGAATCGTTAAACTGGTTGAGATAATTTTCCATTTAAGATAGATAGTCTCAAAATAGTTCATGATTATCGGAAAGCAGTGGTTCCCCAACCTTTTCATTCCCAAGATCACTTTTGGAATTTAAGGGCAACTCATCCTCCCTGCCCCTTTCCCAAAGCCCTCCCTCACTCCCCCTCCACCTCCCCCCTCACTCTGTCACTTGCTCTACTCCACCTCACTCACTTTTACTGGGCTGGGGCAGAGGGTTGAGGTTCTGGAGAAGGAGGTATGGGTATTGGCTCTGGGAAGGGGCTCAGGTCTGGGATTTGGGGTTCAGGAGGAGGTATGGGGTGTTGGCTCTGAAAGAGGGGTCAGGGCTGGGTGCCTAAGGTGCAGGAGGGGAGTTGGGTGCAGGAAGGGGTATGTGTGCTGGCTCTGGGATGGGAGTCAAGGTTGGGTCAGGAGGTTGAGGTGCTGGAGGGGGTACGAAAGCTGGCTCAGGGAGGGGAGCAGTGATGGGGCAGGGGTGCTGGCTCTGGGAGGGAGAGCAGGGTGCAGGAGTAGGTACTGGCTCTGGGAGGGAGAGCAGGGTGCAGGAGTAGGTACTGGCTCTGGGAGGGAGACCGGGGGCAGGAGGAGGTGCTGGCTCTGAGAGGGGGACGGTTGCAGAAGGGGGTTCTGGCTCTGGGAAGGGACTGAGGGTTGTGGTGAAGGCCTCCTGCTAGGTGGCACTTACCCCCATGAGGTCCAGGTTGGCCATGCAGCGAGGCCAAGGCAGGCTCCCTACATGCCTGGCCCTAGCCCAACCCCAACCCCACACTAGAGTGCTGTGCAGATACAAATATCTACCCACAGATAGACATTGGTAACCACTGCTCCACAGGGCTCCACTTCCAGCAGCCACTGTTGCTAAAGGAAAGGAGCATGGTGGCGCCACTCCCAGGAGCCAGTGCCCTACGCTGGCAGCTCTTCCTGGCCTTGTGGCTGTTCCATCCCCAACCCCACTGCCGTTTGTAGACATGTGCATTCACACAAGGCTTTACACGCTGCTGCCCCAAGGGGCAACTCCCTCTAGCTTACCCCATAGTGTCAATGTGCAACTCTTTCTGTGCCTTTCCCCTTTATTGTTTTTTGTTTGTTTACTCAGGTTGGTTATACTGTGCAGGAACTTGAAATTCAGAAGCAAAATTGAACACAGTTGTCCTTTTTCTGATTTTTAATATGTTCTTAAGTTGGGGCGTAGGGTTGTTAGGTTTTTTGGGGAGGGAGGGGAGTTGTATTTAAAAAAAAATCATGTCTATGTTGTCGTTGTTATTATCATTACTTCCCAGCCAGCTAAGCATTGGTGTTCTGTCCTTACAGCCACAGCGTCCAGCTGTGCGGCTGTATTTTTGCTTTTGTAGTTCATCATTTTTAAAAGTTAAGGGAGTATAAATTTGTAGGTAATGGTATGAATTTATCTTTCAGCTGAGTGGAGGTCACAAACAGCTACAGCTCTTTTCTAAGATTTAGGGCGTGTCTACACTGGCAGATGTAAAGCACTGCTCACAGAGTACAGCAGGGAAACTGCTGTTGTGTGTTCACACGGTCAGCTGCTAGCACAATAGCGTGACCACACTTGCATCCCTTTCTGAGGCATTTGGAGTGGGACCTTGGGCAGCTATTCCACAGAGCATCTCATCATCTTCTGATGCTGAGGCTTGTGGGAAGGTGGAGGTGGGGGTCAGGCAGCCTTAGTCCTGTCCCAGTGATCCTTGGTGCATCACGTCACATCATAGCTACCCTGTGCTTCTGTCCACATTTCGGTGCCATCTTTCAAAGGCTTATGCTGTGCGCTCTGCCCCCTTGACCTACGGGAATGGATTCTGAACTATTGGAGAAAATGCTGATAGGTCTCACTAACATGTCAAGAATGGCAATCGAGTTATTCCTTAAACTACGTGAGAACGAGGAATCGGACATTGATCTTGCCACGTGTAGTAGCTACAACATGAGATTGCTTGTGACATTCACAAAGGGGCAGACCACAGTGGAAAGCTGTTTTTGGGCTCGGGAAACAAGCACTGAGTGGTGGGATCTTATCCTCATGCAAGTCTGGGTTGATTAGTAGAGACTGCAGAACTGTCAGATGAGGAAAGCCACTTTCTTGGGATTATGTGTGGAGCTCACACAATGTTGAGAGCTACCCTACCAGTAGAGAAATGCGTGGTGATTGCACTGTGAAAATTGGCTACTCCGGACAGCTACCAATCAGTCACCAATCAGTTTGGAGTGGGACAGTTGACTGTTGGATTCATGGAAGGCTTTTGCAGTTCCAGGCAAAAGAAGCCCAACAAGTGTCTTCAATGCTACTGAACCTCCCCTCTTTTCTTCGGGGTAGTGTCAACATTAAGAAATTGATCCCCAAGCCTACACAGTCTCTGGACTTCTTTGGGGCTTCAATAAACTCTGTCACAGTTTGCACTTACTTACCAACAGACAGATTTTCAGACAATCAGTGACATAACTTGCATCAAGAACAGTTCTCATGTACCCACCAGGACTTGCCCGTCCTTCTTTGGTCAAATGGCTTCCTGTACCCATATGACTTACCTTTACTGCATTCAGACTTGACTCCAGTCACACTTGATCATCACTCCATGGACCTATAATGTTGACAGTCTCTGATAAAGTACTGCCATCACTCCATTGGTGGACAAACTCATTTCATGTGTGTATGGGTGTTTCCTTCCTTCCCTTCTTTTCAGACAAGACAGTCATCACTAACACATCTCTGGTAGGATGTGAAGCCAACATGGAAGATCACATGGCACAGGGAACATGGGATCTCAGAGAATCCAGCCTGCACATAATTACCCTGGAACTTTGGACAGCAAGGCCTGCAAATCTTTTCTTCTATTCATTCACTCCTACCACATTCTCGCTATGTCTGGTTAACAAATGGGGGAACAAGAATGAACACATAAGCAAATGGAAGCAGTCAGTCTCTTGAATCGGTGCATCAGTCACTAAGTCCTCTTGTGTGCAGCCTACCTCTCTCACTAGGGCACAAAATGTACTCATAGACCCAATCTTCAGACATTTTGCTATCTGCCCTAAGGGGGAACTTTGCAATTCCATAATACACATTTTCATCTGGTGGGAGACCCTAACCAGAGTTGTACTGGCCCTGTATATGAAAAGCAAATGGCCTACGTACTGCTCCAAGAGATACCTCATCCAGCACTCGTAGGGCAATTCTCTCCTACTCTCCTGGTCAGACTAACTTAACTATGCCTTCCCTCCACTACTGCTCCTGCTTTGGGAACTGCACAAGATCTGACCAGACAACGATATGGTCCTTCTGCTTGATTGCCCCCTGCTGGCTAAGATGGTTCTGGTTTCCCAATGTCCTCCTCAAGTACCTCCCATTGATTCCCATCCTCGCTTCACCTGTCTGTTGATCCAATACAATGGTGAGATCTGACATCCTAATCCATGTGTGCTACATCTCAAGCACGGTATTTAGATGGGCCTTTAATTTACTTTAATACAGACGTTTTCTTCAGCTGTACAAAATGTTCTTTCCAGAAGCATGAGACAGTCTCTCCATAAAGTCATCAGATCTCAGCCTCTGTTCTTTGAGAGTCCACCTGATGGCAGTTGGAGTGTTCATCTCTCCAGTGGAAGGTTACTCTATCTGGGTATGTCTACACTACCCTCCTAGTTCGAACTAGGAGGGTAATGTAGGCATACCGCACTTGCAAATGAAGCCCGGGATTTGAATTTCCCGGGCTTCGTTTGCATAAGCGGGGAGCCGCCATTTTTAAAACCCTGCTGGTTCGAACCCCGTGCAGCTGCACGGGGTTCGAACCAGCGGGGTTTTAAAAATGGCGGCTCCCCGCTTATGCAAACGAAGCCCGGGAAATTCAAATCCCGGGCTTCATTTGCAAGTGCGGTATGCCTACATTACCCCGCTAGTTCGAACTAGCGGGGTAGTGTAGACGTACCCTCTATGTGTATCTGCTATGTTTTGGAAAGGCCTCATCAGAACATTCCCACCTGTCCAAATGATTGCATCTCAGTGGGACCCTGTGACAGGGAGGGCATGCCCTTCATGAATCAGATGGGGTTAAAACTCTCTGGGTGGAGGAAGTCCCACCCCTCAACCCAGACTGGGCATGTTCCAAATGCTGGGGCAGTATAAAAGGCAGTAGCACAGCTCAGTTTGAGCTGGGCACTGAAGGAGAAAGACCTCCACCAGGAGCACCAGAACCGTGCTGACCAGAGACTCAGACAGTGGGACCCAGAGCTCCAGGAGACCACCGTGAGTTACGAGTGCCAGAGGAGCACCAGGGAGAGAGGCAGCTGCAGGGGAACCAGAGGATCCAGAGACCTCCTGGAACGGACCTGCACCGGTAGGAAGTGACCCAGGGAGGGTTGTATGATAAAAGAAACAGCTGACATAAAGTGAGTGGCATGCTTTGGGAGAACAATAATTTTGCCTCTTTAAATCTCACCACTGTTAATTTAAGCCATCAGGGAATTTACATGTTAATATATCAGTTATAATTTTATTCTAGTGTGTTTCTCAGGATCAGTTTTCTGAAAAGTATTGAAATACTAATGGCAGTGACTTTGCATTCAGCTCACAATGTATTTGTTCACTTAGATATTTATTTTCCCACACCAAGTCCTGTGCATGCTTGGGATCATCTCTTGTCACACTCATTTTTGGTGAAATGCCATGTCCATGCCCAGTGAAGGATTATATTTACCTTTCACTGCAAATTTCAATGGAAGGTAGTTTGGGCCTTGAGAGTCCAATCCAGTGTTCAGTGAAGTAAATAGAAAAACTTCTATTGACTGCATTTTGCATCAGGTCCTTAGTGCTTTTCTTAGGCTGTCTCCCCCTCTATGTTCCCCAAGGCCTGTAAGGTTTCAAACAGTGGGTTTTTTTTCCTGTTTCAAAGAGCTTACGATCCAAGTAAGACAAGATGTGACAGACAAGGCAAACAAGGAAACAATAAGACAGCAGTGGTTATGACAAGCAGTTGTCACAGAATAACAAATGCATAACCATTGTCAAGTCTTTCAGGGCATCATAGCCAAGAAGAGGAGGGCAATGAGAAAGTTTTGCTGCAGATGTTTATGGGGAGCCCCTGCTATGTATGCAGGCCAAATTAAGAGAAAGTATGAAAGTGCTCCTTTGGAAAATGTAATAAATGAGTGAAGAAATCTGACATCACTGGGAGATGGAGGGTGGATCTCAACTTGTTTTATCTCTCATACAATATTAAGAAGGTTTTTTAGCAATTGATTTTATAAATTCTTGCTTTCTGCTTTAGAATTACAGAAAGATGAGGCAGAACATGCAATAATGGAAGAGCAAAAGACCTCCACACCAACAGCAAATGAAGACACTGAACTAAATATGAATCATCCATACTATGATGTTGCAAGGCATGGCATTGTGCAGTTAGCAGGTATATATAAAAATTAAAATACATGAGATTCCTAGATTTAGCAGATGTTGGTCAGCACCTTACCTAGTTTCATATTATAGTCTTTAAAGTTACTAGGGAACAGTGCCCCCTGCTCGTTACTCGCCAACCCCTCCCCCTCCAACCCCCCAGGTCTCTGGGGGTAGGCAGACCTGACTATCCCCATGGCTGTCGGGGAGGGCTGGGGCCATGCCAGTCCCAGCCTCTTGGCCCCTCCCCCCCAGCCACAGCTAGCCTCAGCCTCTTGTCCCTCTTCCCCCCTCGCCCCCGGCCTCTCTGCCCCATCCCCCTATGAGGGTGGGAGGACATGTGGTTCCCAGCCCCTTCCTGCGAGGGGGTAACCTTGCAGCTCCAGCTCTGCATGGTTCTCACCTCTCCCTGCTAGGGGGGAGACCTCATGGTTCCACCTGCCACCCTCTCCTCAAGGCAGGGAGGAGAGGGGAGGCCGTGTGGCTCCATTCGCTGAAGTACTGGGGAGGGAGGAAGCAGGGTGGCTGAGGGCAGAGTGAGGGGCTGTAGGATGAAGAGTGTCATGATGACATCACTCTGTCATTCCACAGGAAAAGGTTTTTTTATATATATATATAGAGAGAGAGAGAGAGAGAAATACATGGGAACAATGTAAATTCTTTGGACTGCAATCCAGAAAAGTACCTAACCATGTGCTTAACTTAAAATGAGACTAGAAATTACGTATATGTTTCAGAGCTTTGCTTGTTCAAGACCTTTGGTCACACATTCAAATTTGGTTTTATTTAAAAGAATTAGAAGACCTAAATATGAATAGATATTTGTTTATAAAAGTGAAAAATCTTGGTTTTCATTTCCTATGAGTTGTGAAGCCAGGCACATGATCATTCTACCAGCTTACACGAAACAGAAAAAGCAAACGAACAGTCTAAAATGTTACTGTGTAAAATGAATGAAATGCAAAATGTAACTATTGGTGTAAATGGTGAAAATATAAATTTTCGAAGTTGATGTCAATGGGAGCGGCAGGTGCTTCATACCTTTGAAAATCAAAGGAAAAAATCCATAAGGCGCACTATCAAGATAAACATTTTAAAGATATGCTTACCTATCACTAATGCAATGCTAAAAGTTATTGAAAACAGGACACCTTTGAAAATCAGGTTATTACATTTGTAAAAATTCTATTTTTAAGAACTTACAGCTTTCTATTAGTGATAGGTAAACATATCTTTAAAATGTTTATCTTGATCATACCCCTTGTGGGGGCGGGTGGTTTCCACTAATTTGTTTTTGGCACTATATGAATTTGGAGTGCAATGGTAATGCATTAAAATGAGCTTATGAGTAACCTTGACATTTTTGCACCTCAGCTTATAAAGCCTGGCATTATTAACAGAATGAAATAATTAAGAGTATTTCCCACTTGTCATCCTGATGAATTCCAAAATTCTTCACTTCCCACCACTTGGTCATACTACCCCGTACCTTGATGTGTGATAGATTGTCATGCAAACACTAAAGTTTTAAACACTAACAGATTTACCTGTCACTTTGGATTATGCTCATTTATTACGGTTACTCTTCAGGGAGCAAGAGGGAGGAGTTTCGATAATTCTGTTAATGTGCTGCTTGAGTCACTTGTGTTTTCATATGGAGCTCTACTTTTCCCTTCAGCCAATTCCCTCCCAATAGAGCTATTCTGTAGGATCTAAGTTCCCCAGGGTAAGGTTCTTCCCAAACGCACCTCAGCCATGTACACACACAAAATCTCACCTACTCACAAGATGACTCCTTATATGTCCCTGGACTCTAGGCTGGGTTGAACAGCAATTTTTAAGCTGCCACCCCCATCTGCCCTCAGGTTCAGCACATCCCTATCTCCATTTTCAATCACAATGATTCTGCTGGTAACCCACTTCTGAGCAAGCCCCACAGGATGTTTGGGCACCGCAGGGATCTTTAGATACAAGAAGCATTGCTGCAGAACAAATGGGGAAGCAAAAAATACCTACCAGGGGGAGGGTGGGGTGAGAGAAGCAAGTTGCTTAACCATGAAAATTATTTATTTCCAAGTAATAGCCATACAAAGGGAGCCATGCAAACAAAACAGTTACAATATTCAATCTAACTTAAATCTGATTACAAAAGTTAGGGCTAGCAAACCGTAACTGATCTCCTAAGGCAGGGTTAGGAAATTAGGGGGAGAGCCTGATCTCACCATTCTGTGCAGCTTGAATCGAACAGGGTCCCCAGGTGGTGTTGGTGGCTGAGACAAGCAGAGGGCGGGAGACAAGCAGAGCCCCCAGGAGAATCAGTCAGGAAAAGATGAAGTCTCAGTGGAACTGATGCAGAATTTGGATCCAAGCATCAGAACCCTTCTCATAATGCAGTTAGGCAGCTTCAGTATTTTGGACACTGTGATGGGGCATCGGGGCCCTGCACCCGTGTCAGGGCACCAGAGGAAGGGCCTGCTCCAGAACGCCATGGGTCTGCTGGCTCGGAACCGGCAGGAGCGGCGTCCAGAATGGGCGTGGGGGAGGACACGCCAGTTGTGTCCCTGAGCCCGAGCACATGCGCCGAGCGGGGTGTAGGCGCAGGTATGTCAGATGCCAGACCCGGAAATACGGGGCAAACCAGCAGGGAAAGGGAGGAATGGGTGGGGGAAGGGGATCCGGCCTGTAAAAAGGGTGCTCTGTGCACGGAAGGGGGGAGAGAGGAGGAGCGGGTGCTGGGGGCGACCAGGGTGTGCGGAGATTATGACGGAGAGGAGGCATCAGGGTGAGAGCCACAGGAAAGGAAGTGACCCAGGGCAGGGCTGTTTGGAGAATGCCCGCGGGCTGGCGAGTTGAGGCGTAGTGCCCCATCAGCCAGCTTGGGGAGGAGATTCCACACTCTTAGGGCCTTGGTTTGGGACTCGGAGAGAGGGTGGGCCCGAGTCCCACTTCCCCATAGGGAATCCTATTAACTTGAGCATCTGATTAAGGAGACAGCGGAACTTGGACGGTGGTTGCTGAACCGAGATGGGGTCTGAACCTCTCACAGATACCAATAAAGGCTTTATTGCTAGAATTGGTCTGATCATTAGTGAGTTAGGTGTGCACAGGCATGGGTTCATTAACATCTGGAGCAGAAGCTTCAAGGGGTGGCCGAGTTAGTCTGTACAAGATAAACTTAAAAAACAACAAATGGTCTGGTAGCACTTATAGACTAACAAAACACGTAGATGGTATCATGAGCTTTCGTGGGCACAGCCCACTTCTTCTGTGCCCACAAAAACTCATGATACCATCTACCTGTTTTGTTAGTCTATAAAGTGCTACCAGACCATTTGTTGTTTTTTAAGTTTATCTGGAGCAGAGATTCCCAACAAGCAATGCTTCCCGGCTCTTTGAGTCCCAGAGTTCAGTGTGGTTCTTGCCTTGGAATTTCTGTTCTCCATTCTGTATGCTAATGGAGATGCCTTTCTGACCTATCTTGATGTAAATGAGGCTAGGGGAGTTTCCTAAATCCTCTCACTCTTGACCAGAGGGGTTCAGGTGTGTCTTCTCCTGCCTTTTCATTGTTTTTTGTAAGTCTTCCTTCTGATCTTCTTTGGTTCAAGCAGAAGCTGAGAGGGGGAGTTTTTCATGAATCAGGCAGGGTGCCTGGTTCCCCAAAGAGTATGAGTACCATACTCAAAGAGGCTCTTGGAGACAGACCCATAGTCTCCTATAGACAACCACCTAACCTCAAGATGATTCTTACCAACCACCACAGGACATACCACACTAATACCAACCCTGGTACCTTCCCTTGCAACAAACCCCGTTGCCAGCTTTGTCCACATATTCATTCTGCTGATACCATTATTGGACCTAACCAAGTGAGTTATAAGATCAAGAACACATATTCCTGCGCAACCAGAAATATAATCTATGCTATCATGTGCCGAAAGTGTCCGTCTGCTATGTACATTGGACAAACATCTCAGACACTTCGCCAAAGGATTAATGCCCACAAAACAGATATCAGACAAGATCACAAAGAGAAAACAGTTTCTTGCCATTTTAACCAGAAAGGACACTCTCTCAATGACTTAACCACCTGCATTCTGCTACAAAGACCTTTTACATCTGCACTTGAAAGGGAATCCTCTGAACTGTCATTCATGTTAAAATTCGACACTTTCCAAAAAGGACTCAACAAACATTTGAACTATCTCACCCATTACCAAGATAGTTTCCCCAATTATCACCTCTAATACCATTAACTCACAAACATCCCACTCTCCCTACCTCTAATATCATCAATTCACAGACACTTACCTTCCTTCCCCCCCCCCCCCCTGCATCCCCCTCCTGTTCTGCAATGTGATTTGTCCTTTTCATATTTGTTCATTTTTTTTAATTGTATCCTTTGGTATATATGGTTGTGACTACTTTCTTCCACTATTTGATCTGAGGAAGTGGGTCTGGCCCACGAAAGCTCATCATCTAATAAACCATCTTGTTAGTCTTTAAAGTGCTACATTGTCCTGCATTTTGATTCCCCAAGAACACAGAGGTGGGAGGTAACAAGTGGTGAGGGAAAATACCAGGACTTGAAAGCTCTGCATGAAATCCCTCAAACTAAATTAACAAAGAAGTGTGACAGAGTGGGTGAACCTTTGAAACAGAAAAGAATTTTAGAAACACAAATAGAGAAGTTAACAGACTTTGAAAATATTACGGTCATTATAAAAGTTCCTCCAGCAACCTCTACCACCTGCCTCGTTACACATCGTGTTATGATAATATTTTTGTAAATAAAAGAGATCATGTTTTATAGTCCGCTTTAGCAGATCTGCCAGAAAATTGTCCATGAAGGCAATGCTTTTTTCCCCTCTGTTATACCGTGTACCTGAACTCTGGGGACCTGGATTAGAGTCTGAATTTTTCCTTCAAGCAGCACATTATACTTTGTCTTTTGTTGTAAGAGAAGTTTTCTTTTATATTTGTGTTCATCATCTTCCCTGCATTCAAAGACCCAATGGAACTCATTGTCACTTATTTGTTTACTGTGGATGCTATTCATTCTAACAGATACCTCAGCTTTTATCCCTCTTGGAGTATACTCTAGAAAGGAAGGGTTGGAAAGGACTTTGATAGGTCATCTAGTCCAGTCCTCTGCACTGAGGCAGAACTAAGCATTTTTAGACCATCATTATGTATTAATCATGGCCTATAGGCACAGTGATGCACAGCTAAACCTTCTGAAGGATGCAGTTTGAAAGTTCCTTCTGAGTGTTTTTGTTCATTTGTTTTGTTTTTGAGATGGAAGTTTTAGCTATTTCTCATGAGGAAATCAGCCTCAGGAAACTAGTTATTGATCAAAATATCTAAACACCATTGAAACAAACAGAAAATATATCTTCCATATTCTCAGCCAGGTTCTGCCCCTGGAGCAGGAGGAATTTAAGTGGTGGTTAAGTTCAAAGGGGACCAATTTTTTTTTTGAAGTAAGTTATATGCTCATCTGCTTGATGAGCATTCATTGTTGGAGAGCTACAGAAAAAGAGAACACAAAGTGAAGAAGGAATATTAAGTAGCCTCTCTGTTCCATAACAGTCTCACCTGATTTCTGTTTATGTGTGGATGTTCACCTCAGTCTTGTGACATATTGGGTGAGGGTCACGTTCATCAAGATTTCTCTGGAGTGAGAACCAGGATGTTTTTTTAAATGCTCATTTACAGCCTCCTTGTTTCATTTTAGTGCTCCCTTCTTAAGCATGTTTACTCAAACTAAAATCAAAAGGTCACAGATCTATCCCAGGTTCAACTCCATTAAAGCAATTAGAAGTACACCTGGGATTAATCTGGTAAAAGTTTACTTCTGTATATAAATATGGTGCCTTTGGTATTCTAAAACAACTGTTTTAAGATGAGAAAGCAGTGGTTACAGTCAGGAGTAACATGCTGGAGTTCGGTAAGCACATAGGACAATTTATATGCAGAACCCAAGTGCATTCCAATACCCTGCAGCTGCACATCAGAATCTTTGTTTAATATTTCAGAATCATAAAATTCTAGGGGAGAATCATAGAAAAAGAAAAGAAATTGAGGCAGTGGGGAGGGCTAACTCTTCAATTCAGCAGAGAAACTTTGCTACTCCCTCTTTTAACTGGTGCTAAATCAAATTCATATGCTTGCTGGATTTAAAGCAAATCGGAAAGGGGTAGTCTTTTCAAATCTCTTTTCCCTCTGGGAAAAGGTCAGTTCCTTTTGAAAACAAAAATCATTTAAAATTTGTGTGTACCTAGTTTATTATACATTTTAATCATCTCTCAAATAAAACAAATTATAAAGTCAGTGTTTAGCATGGCTTAGTTAAAGTAACTCTGCAAAGCTGTTCAATCCATTCTAATTGTATTGTTGAAAGACAATGGAATATATTATAAATGAATAAGGAATGAGAGGACAGAATTTAAATGAAGGTGGCAATATTTTCTTAATTTTATTTTCCACGATAATTTTTTTAAATGCAAAAATTGGCCTTTCATTATGTTTTAATCACAATCTAATTTCCACCTTATAAATCAAAATAATTTTTACCTGCTTACCATAACAGTAGCTTTGATAAGATCCAAAAGATTCTTTGGAGTCTATTTCACACTGTATAAATAAGAACAAAGTTAATCTAATTTCCACTGTCCAATAGTGTGGTGGATTTTTTAGAGTGTTAGCTGTAATAATTGTTCAGACTAAAATTGGGATGTTTACTCAGATTGACTTGTGTCATTAATGCTGGTATGCAATTGGCTATTTTACATATATGTCAGCTTGAAGCATTCAAATTATTCTGCTGGTCTGGTGATGTACCAATTTGTAAGCATATGAGCATTTTTGGGATCCCATAACTATAAAGGCGGCTGCGGTATTGATAATTTTGATTAGAATTAAAATTGAGAATTTTTTTTCTTGTGGTGCAAGTGGAGGAGCACATAAAAGCTACATAGTACATAAAGCTCTTTCCCTTATTTTCCCCTGACTGCCAGAAGTTGAGATAGGATGGATGGGATGGATCACTTGATAATTGTTCTGTTCATTCCTTCTGAAGCATCTGCGCTGGCCAGTGGGCTAGATGAACCGTTAGCCTGACCCAGTATGGCTGTTCTTATGGTCCATTATCTTCTCATATGTTACATGTTTTGCTAAGCTTAGTGGACAGTTGTTAAAGTTTAGGCTGCTTAGGTTATGCTGGGGACCCTTTTTGACCTTAACTACCCAAGTTTCACATAAGCAGAAAGGTAGCCCAAAATAACCATCTCTCACACCAATGAGGATTAATCACATTACAGAAAAACATAAGGATGGCCATACTGGTTTAATTTAACCAGCATGGTCAATTTAACCAGCATCCTGTGTTCTGATAGCGAACGGTTCCAGTAGCCTCAGAGGGGGTAAAGAGAAAAGGGTAATTAGCAAATGACCCATCCCCTTGTCATCCAGTCCCACCAGTTGGAGGAGGGTTAGGGACACCCAGTGCGTGAAATTGCATCCCTGATGGTCTTGACTAATAGCCATTGATGGACCTATTTTCCCCGAACAATCTTAATTCTTTCCTTTTTTAACCCAGTTGTACTTTTAGCTTTTATACATCCCTTGGCTAGGAGTTCCTCAGGCTGTTTGGTTGTTCTAGAGCAGTGTTTCTGAAAGTGTCCCGCAAAATCACTCTCAGAAACACATTAACTGGCCACCCCTGATTGTTTATGTACCGGCGCCGCAGCCACGGAGCTCGCATCTCCCATTGGCTCCGTTTTCTCCTTTGCAGCCAAGGGGAGCTGCGGGAAGCAGTGGCCTGGCCCATGTCACTTCCCGCTGCACCCCTTGGCTGCAAAGGACGAAATGGAGCCAGTGGGAGCCGTGAGGCCCCGTGGCCACAGTGCCGGTACATAAACAAATCGGGGTGGCCAGTTAATGTGTTTCTGAGAGTGATTTTGTGGAACACTTTCAGAAACACTGGTCTAGAGGATGTACATTAGTCTAAGACACTATTTTGGTATTATTTAATACTCTCCATGGAGCCTGCAGACATTTCACTCCTGTTGCTGTACCTTTTAATTTCCATTTCACTAGCTTCCTCATTTTTCTGTACTCCCCCTGTTTGAAGTTAAATGCTACTATGATGGATTTATTTGGCATTCTCCCACTGCCCCCCACAAGGATATTAAATTTAAGTACATTATGGGTGCTATTACAGATTGGACTTCCCTGGTCTGGCACCCTTGGGACCTGAGTGATCCCGAACAAGAAGATCAGGCCTCGGGGCTAGTGGAGCTCCGCTCCTGACTACTGGCCCCACTTCCTGACCCCGGCTGGCAGAGGTCCACATTCCTGGCCAGCAGGGCTCTCTGCCTCTGCCCCTGGCCCTGCTCTAGCTAACAGGGCTCGCTGAACCTGGCCAAGCGGGGCTCCAGTCACTGGCTTCACTCTTGCCAGTGGGACTCCCAACCCCTGGCTGGTGGGACTTCGTACTCCTGGCCAGTGGGGCTCCCTTCCCCCACTCCACTGGCATGGCAAGTTGCTAGCCCCAGCAGCTGGCAGTGTCCGTGGCTTGGGCTCTCTGTGATCCTGCTGGACCATGGATGTCACCAGACCAGAGTCCTGGACCAAAGAGGTTCAACCTGTACTAAGTGATTCAGGTATATTCACCGATCAGACCAGATCCTGTGCTCCATTTAGGACTAAATCAAGAACTGACTTTTCCCCTTTTGGGTTCCAGGACTAGCTGCTCCAAGAAGCTGTCATTAATTACATCCAGAAAGTTTATCTTTACATCGCATCCTGAGGTGACTTGTACCAGTCAGTATGAGGATAATGAAATCTCCCATCGTTTTTATGTTTCCTGTTTTTGTCATCTTCTTTGACCCTGGGCATTTCATAGTCACTGTCACCATGCTAGCCATGTGGCGAGTTGTATATTCCTATTGCTCTACTCTTATTATTCAAGGATAGAATTTCTAGCTATAGAAATTCTATGGTATAGTTTGGTTCTATCCCAGTACTATTAGCCATTGTGCCATTTGGTACAATCTGATACTATTATCACTAGGCTTAAGTTTATTTTGAAGGAATAAAAATATGGGCAACTTTTATTGCTGTTATGGCATTTGCTCCCATTGAAGTCAGTGGCACAATTCCCATTGACTCGAGCAGTAGAGGGCCCTGTAGCTATAACTGATATTATAGAAAACAAAATAAATTATCATAGTGTTTTATATTGCTTAATCAATACAAAAATCCTCAAAAATAATGCTTGACTTTACAAGAGTCCCAAGAGTTTATTTGCAAATTGGGATTAGCTGTAGCCATTATAAAATATCTTTGATCTGCAACATGCAGTTAGCAATTGCAATGCTATCCATGATCTTAATTAAAAAGTAAAACAATTAATTTTCCTACTTGCTCTTCTCTGCATTTGCTGGTTGGTGCCTTTTTTTTTAATTAAAACTTGTTTTGGGGATAAAAAAAGTGCTGTGCAATGTACATCTATTGCAGTGCTCAGCATAGACCTGAAATACGGACAGAAAATGCTAAAGGTTTTCTTTCCTGCGATCTTATATTTTAATTTGCACAAATCTTAATAAGGACGGTACACATTATATGCTCCTTCTCAATGGAGAGGTGGCTTCTGTCAGCACATAATGCAGAAGGACAGTTTCATTTCATAGTATTAGGAGAACTGGCTCAACACAGTCTGTTCCTGTTGATAGTCCTGATGCTGTCACAGCCAATAATCTGTTGAAGTTTCTTCCTTGTCACTCTTTTTGCTCTAGGCGCATCTGCATGATCTTGGGTGATTGATACAAGGGCAACACTTAATATCCTCAGTTGCCCCACGAGGGAAACTCATAAAACGGCTGTATGTGCAATTTGGCTTAATGATTTCAGAGGCATATACTGGAGTGAGA
Source organism: Pelodiscus sinensis (assembly GCF_052426305.1). Lineage (NCBI taxonomy): Eukaryota > Metazoa > Chordata > Testudines > Trionychidae > Pelodiscus > Pelodiscus sinensis. The sequence continues at coordinate 124,789,435 of NC_143052.1, forward strand.
ACTTCAGGCCAGATTGACAAAGGTCCTCAATATGCCCAAAGGAACCTAAATATGCCCATATCTCCAAGTGGGATTTTCAAAAGTTTGTAAGCAGGTTAAGTGCCTAGTTTCAATTGGCGTTAAATGCCTAACTTGTTTAGACACTTTTGAAAATCTCATTTGGCAAACATCTGCATCTCCAAGCAAGTAAATACCTTTGAAAATCTGCTCCTTATTCTGCAGCTGACTCCATGCAGTCAGATGGCTGCCCCAGGGTGGAGCCCCATTGAAGTTAACAGAGTTCTGCACAGTTTTGGGGCAACTTAAGGACTTCAGTGTGGGACCCCAAAATAATAATAATCTTTGCACTCACATAGCACCTTCTCATCTGAAAATCTCCAAGTAATTTAGATAGTGTTTTTTCCTTTCCATCTTTTTGTAGGCAGGTAAACATACTGAAAATGAATATGGAAACAAAACAAGTATTTAAGAAAAAAAACTTGATAATTTTAGCTTTTGTACATCTGGCTATGATGTAGCATAGAATCATAGAATCATAGAATAATAGGACTGGAAGGGACCTCGAGAGGTCATCGAGTCCAGCCCCCCGCCCTCAAGGCAGGATCAAGCTCCGTCTACACCATCCCTGACAGATGTCTATCTAACCTGTTCTTAAATATCTCCAGAGAGGGAGATTCCACCACCTCCCTTGGCAATTTATTCCAATATTTGACCACCCTGACAGTTAGGAATTTTTTCCTAATGTCCAATCTAAACCTCCCCTGCTGCACTTTAAGCCCATTACTCCTTGTCCTGTCCTCAGAAACCAAGAGGAACAAATTTTCTCCTTCCTCCTTGTGACACCCTTTTAGATATTTGAAAACCGCTATCATGTCCCCCCTTAATCTTCTTTTTTCCAAACTAAACAAGCCCAGTTCATGAAGCCTGGCTTCATAGGTCATGTTCTCTAAACCTTTAATCATTCTTGTCGCTCTTCTCTGTACCCTTTCCAATTTCTCCACATCTTTCTTGAAATGTGGCGCCCAGAACTGGACACAGTACTCCAGCTGAGGCCTAACTAGTGCAGAGTAGAGCGGCAGAATGACTTCACGAGTTTTGCTTACAACACACCTGTTGATACAACCTAGAATCATATTTGCTTTTTTTGCAACAGCATCACACTGTTGGCTCATATTCAACTTGTGGTCCACTATGACCCCTAGATCCCTTTCCGCCATGCTCCTTCCTAGACAGTCGCTTCCCATCTTGTATGTATGGAACTGATTGTTCCTTCCTAAGTGGAGCACTTTGCATTTCTCTTTATTAAACCTCATCCTGTTTACCTCTGACCATTTCTCTAACTTGCTAAGGTCATTTTGAATTATGTCCCTATCCTCCAAAGAAGTCGCAACCCCACCCAGTTTGGTATCATCTGCAAACTTGATAAGCGTACTCTCTATCCCAATATCTACATCATTGATGAAGATATTGAACAGTACGGGTCCCAAAACAGACCCTATGAGCAGTTTCATACTAAGAGATAGGAAGCAAGAGAAACCAAGGTGGAAACTCTCCCTGAGTGCAAATCAATGGGAAAAAACATTGGAAATTAAATTTAAACTTAAAGCTGCTTATTGACATATGTGGGTATGTCTATAAACATTCTCAGTGTGATTAACTTATTTTTAGCAGGATATAAGCCTAAATTAGGTCTGAACTGCACCATACTTTGAGAAGATTGGGATTCAAAATTTGTGGCACAGGCCTAGTTGCATGACTCTTATTTCTTCGCTGGATACAAATGGTCTCCAGAAACTAGAAAACCTGTGCCTCATCTTTGAGAAATGGCACCCCTTTTCCCTCTGCCCCTTTTCCTCTCCTTGAGAACACTGGTCTCATTACAGACCTCCTCCCCAGTGATCGGTGGAATCTAGTGCTGAAGCCAAATTTCTAACATCACAGTGGGGCTTGTTCTGCCCTTTCTGTTTCAGTACTTCTGTGGTTTTTCCCCCAGTCTTTAGAGGCTGTAACTCTAGAATAGGAGGAAAGATGGGCAGAAGCGGTGGTTTTACTCAAATGCACTTGCCTGAAGAAGGGGAATGGCAACAGATACAAGAAGCACCATTTTCAAGCAGGATTCAGAAGGTTATATCTATGTATTTTAACTTGTATAATTGGTGAAATAAGGGGCTATCTGTATGTTCTAGGTGCTCTTGACACAATAGGAAAAATACATCCTAAATACAGAAATGTAAGATAAGCTATCACAAACCCCACTCCTCCTTGAACTCTTCTCCACCCTTACCATTCCTTGCCACATCAAACCCGTTTTCAAATGTGCGAGTAAAAAATGCGAGGTCTTTAGAGTCAAACTGCTTCAAACTGAATGTGGTAATGAATTCCAAGCTGCAAGGCTCTCTCGCAGCATAATCTCCTCTCAGTCATACTAGTGGAACTCCAGTTTTGTTTTGGCCAGCCATTAATTTTTAAGAAATGGTTGTTTCTTCAAAATATTATTAACAAATTAGGCTTATATGAAAAACATGGGCACTTTTCTGTGCCTCAACATTCCTGTGAAGTTGGTATTGCTATTATAATACCCTTATTACAGATGGATAAAATTAAGACTCAGAGTGGGTAATGCACTCAAGACCACACAGTAAATCAGACAGAACTGGGAATAGACTCCAAGCATTGTGCCTCCCGGTCATCTTGTCTGAGTTCTGAGTGTAAGGTAAGGTAACTGTGCCTTCTCCCAAATGAGGCAGTGTGGGTGATGGGCTAGGGCTTATGGGTTGGGACTCATGAGCGCAGGATTCTCTGCTTTTGCCTCAGGCTTGGTAGGTAACTTTGGGCAAGTCACTTCACCTCAGTTTTCCTATCAGTAAAATTGGGATAATAATACTGCTTCCTTTATAAAGCTATGGATTATAAACTCTGTGTAAGATCTAGGTTGGGGGCATTCTAGCCTTTAGTGCAGGTGGTCAAATGTATGTTAAAAAGTAATTATAAGAGACTTTATTACTTTAACTGGAAACCAGCACAGATTTCTGTTGTTCATGGAGGTGATCTGATAAAGAAAATGGTGTAGTTGTACCTGTCTTCAAGGCTAGCTAATACTGGATTCTCAAAGGAAGGTGCAGAAACCCCCCAAAGCACCTACATCTGCTAATAAAATATTACCAGGGGGTTGTGCCTCCTGCTTGCTGTGCTCACCAACCCCCCTTTCTCAGGGGATAGGCAGCCCCGGTTCTCCCTCCGGCTGCCTGGCAGCCCTGGCCAGTCTCAGCTATTTCCCCTCTTCCCCCCCACCCTGCCTTGCCTTGCCTTGCCTTGCCTTGCCTTGCCTTGCCTTGGCAGGCCTAGCTTTCTCCCGCCAGTTGTCGGAGGATTGGGTTGGGCCAGGTGGAGGCCTCTCCACAGCTCCCATCATTCTCCCTCCCCTCTTCTCCCTCCCCCCACCCCCCACACAAACAGGAGATGGGGGAAACCACATGGCTGATGGCTCCCTGGAGCACGGGGGAGGGGAGAGGCCACATGGCTGAGGGCGGAAGCAGGGGCTGAAGGACACAGAGTGATGCATGATGTCACTCAGTCATCCCTCAGGAAAAGATTTTTTTATAGATATAAAGAGATGTCTCTATGTGCCTGTATTATATGAATGCTATAGACAAACATAAGATAGCTGTCAGACATGTGCAAACAGGTCAAAGAGTGTCAGAATTTAAGAAAGAAAAATCTTTTGGTAATGTTTGTAATGTGATGTTTGTGTATCATTTATTTAATGTTCATTTGTCAGATTTGAATGACTTGGTAAGTGCGCTGAGAATTTCAAATGAAAGGCACTTAAAAACAATCTCCCAGGAAATTAAATACAGTAGTGGAGTTTTTAGTGATCTGTTTCATAAACAGGCTACTGATACAAACTAATTGTTCCATTGCCCTATTCTTTCTGAAGTAGTATGTGAATATTCTAATTAGTATTTTAATATGAGTTTTTTATATGAAAATTTCATTAAATATTCTCCCTCCTCCATCATAATGGGATAGGTTTGCAACAAGATGCTCTTCTGCAGCAGATCTCTGAGGTACAGAAGAATCTGTACAGGGAACTCCAAACATATGTAGATGATGAAAATGTCCATGTATTGGACGAAATAAATAAAGGGATTATTTTTAACAATACAAAACCATTCAGTACAAAAGGAAGTGCTTGTGTTACATTGATTGAAAGCATGGTAGTGTCTAATAGATTGGAGACATTGTTTAAGAACAGTTCATCCATGTAAACTTTTTGTGGTTCTGTTTCTGAGAAGATTGTTAGCTTAGTGCTTCTGCTCTGGATGAGCATTGGTTGCACCTGTAAGAACAGCCTGAGAATTAGTCTTAAACTATACTCTCCTAGCTTTTCAGAAGATTTAAGTATTTATTCACTAAATAATTTTGTTTACCAGTTTCACCTCTCTTTCCTTCTCTTCACTCTTTCTTCTTTTTCTTTGGCTTGCTCATTATTAACCATTGATCAGGGAACTGGTAATGAAGACTACTATTTATTTATTTTGCTCCTGTGACATCAAAGCCAAGCTTTCTTGAGACTTCAGTGGAATAGGAGCAGAATCTAAGTGTAATTTACTTATGACCTTGCCTAAACTCAAGATTCAATGTGAATTAGGCCCATTAAAATGATGCAGAGCTTCCCATCATCATTAGTTATCCCCCTAGTATCTGAGCACCTCACAGTCCTTAATATATTTATCCTCTCACCTCCTTTGTGAGGTAGCACAGTGCCATTACCTCTCTTAGATATTGGGAGCCAAAGCACAGAGGGTATGTCTACACTACCCCCCTAGTTCGAACTAGGGGGGGTAATGTAGTCATACGGAGTTGCAAATGAAGCCCGGGATTTGAATTTCCCGGGCTTCATTTGCATAAAGCCGGCCGGCGCCATTTTTAAATGCTGGCTAGGTCGGACCCCGTGCCGCGCGGCTACACGCGGCACAGATTAGCTAGTTCGGATTAGGCTTCCTAATCCGAACTAGCTGTACACCTCGCTACACGCGGCACGGAGTCCGGACATTTTAAAATGGCGGCGCCCGGCTTTATGCAAATGAAGCCCGGGAAATTCAAATCCTGGGCTTCATTTGCAACTCTGGTTGCCTACATTACCACCCTACTTCTAGGGTGGTAGTGTAGACATACCCTAAGTGCCTATCTGCATCTTAAGAATCTGACTATAATGGTAATTCTGGACTGTGACTCAGGTCTAACAACTACCATCCACACACACATCAGTCAGGTTTGAAAGATCTCATGATTTGGGTCTGCAGACTCAGCCAGAGGTATGGGTCCAAGCAGCCCTCGCCCCCCTGTGATACAGGCCCTAGTCCAAGGATTTTGCCTTGTAGATACAGCTCAAGTTTGGGGTTATTGGATTCAGGTCTGGAGAGTCTGCCAACACTTTCCCACAAACCCCAGGCTTGCTTTTCTCAGTCCTTCCCTTCCAGAAATTCACACTTAGCTCCCATTTGGGGCAGCCCTGCAGAGTCACCCACAGCAGAACCAACACCACTCACACTTGCACTCTCCCAGACCTCAAGTCTAAATAAAATCAGGTGTTTATGTAGTCTATAGGTGGCTTGTATGCTTGTAAGGAGTCTGTACTGCATCTCCATGCTAAATCAGCAGCTTGTTAATTTTTACCACAGTTTTTCATCCATTGGCTGGTGATCTGCCTCTGTGGTTGGCCAGGGCCTGCATAATGATGGAATAGAGTCTTTTTGCAGTTTATGTGCCCACTTACAGAGGGCCAGCTAAGGGTACGTGAGTCCCATTGATAGCCCCAGCGCAGTTTGGAAAGCACCTTGTCTCAAAATTGGCAGTTATTTCAGCCATAGTTTCAAAGTCCTCCACCTTCGGGCATATCCCAGTCCTGATCACCTCCTAAACCTTCAGTGCCACAACTTCCACAGTGGACTTGTCAACTCCAAACTGGTTAGCAACATGCCTGTAGCAGTCTGGAGTAGCCAGCTATGGTGACCCCCTTCTGGGCCACCACATTGACTCTCCACATTGACTCTCTGAGTGTTGTGGCACTGGAAAGGGTTAGGGCAGACTGATAGCAATGAACCCCCCTACTTACCCACCCTGCCTTAGGGGGAATACCTGCTTTTTAATGGGAAAGTTCTGGAGCCACTGCTGTTCATCCCAGGTCCACATAATGATCCAGTCTCACTGACTGCACTTGTGACTCTCCACCAGACGTGCTGTTTTGGGGGTTATCTGGAGTTGTGGCAACAAGTCGAAGAAGCGTCAGCTGGGCCACCACTGGCATGTTAGTATCCCTTTCCACGAAATACCTTTGGCAAGTAAAAAAAAAAAAAAATCTACCAGCATCTGACAGATTCTCTGCCCGATTCCTGAAATAGAACTGACAGCATGATCTGGAGAAGTTCCTCCACTGGGTTGGGAATTAGGATCCATCTTGATGATTCCACCAACAGGGGGCAGGAGAAATGGACACAAAATGGCTTGGCTGGATACATTGGTGGGCTCAAACCATTTCTGGTCCAGTCACTATCTACTACAACCAAGCCCTAGAGAAATGAGAGCTGGGCTACACCTCCGGAAGTCGAAAGGTCTGACCCAAGTCTGCATAGTACAGTTTGAACACATCAGCACTCAGGCATGGACTCAGAAAGACCTATCTGCAGGCATGGGTTCCACAGACTCAGGTTTGCCATTCAGGGTGGACATGCCCTGTGACTTACCTAAGGTCACACAGGAAATCTGTGGTAAAGCAGGAAATGGAACTGAGGAAACTCAGGTCCCCAGGGACCAACTGAATGACCTAGTAATTCTCCTCTACTTAGTAGTACAGATATACAAAGCTACAGCTATTATAAACAGCAAAAACTGGGCATAAAATGTTTAAACTGTCTTTCTCCCATGTGGATATAAAAACAGAAGCCCAATTAAGGCCAGTCTAAATAGCAGGTCCCTTAATCTTCCTGGGTGTAGTTCTGCAAGGGGGTGGACTGCCTCCTGAAAGGACCTCCGCGCTCTCAGCTTCATTTGAATGTGGCATTCTTCATTTCTGTCCCCAGCTTACACTGCTTAGCAGCTTCTTCAGTTCATTCCGGTAGTGGGCAAAGGGATTCCTATATATAATTTGTCAATTGATGGCAAAATAAGCGATACTTCTGGAGTAGAGATGGGACTAATAAAGCTCAGGGGGTTTTTTAGAGTTCATATCCAGGGTTTTGCTTCATATCCTTATCCTGTTTAAAGATCCTTCTGCATATGAAATGAGCTACTTAAAAGTCTTCATTAACTGCTTTGTTAACCAGGTGATGACAATTCTGGGAGGAAGGTGATTACTTTCAGTTGCTGTCGTATGCCACCTTCCCATCAGCTCAATCACAGCAGACTACTAGAGTAAGTTTCTCTTGTTTCACCTTTCCTCACTCTCCAGCTTACCCTGCTTTAAATTTTAAATGGTGTTTCTCATGAATTCATTTGCAAATGAATGGACTTTCTGGAGAGAACATTTTGAGTACTTTTCAGATTTATTATTTGATCAATTGTACTAGTAATTATTGAATGTTATATTTGCCAAATATTTTTCATGGTATTTAACCAGCTGCAGGAAAAGCAAAAGTTATTTTTATTTTATTTTCTCTTCTTAAAAAACATTAGTAAGAATGCTGTTTCATTGTTTACACTGCAGTACTGTTTGTTTTTGATCATTTGATGATTCACATTAATTGCTAACATTTAATTAGCTAAGTATTTACTAAGCTTAGTATTTCATTATCTCATCTTATAATAGTGTTGGTTTTGCTTGGTCACAAATGGTGTAAATAACTGTTTCTTTTTAAAGATCAGTTGTAGTAAGATAACTGATATAAAATACAGCTATCTGGTAGCCTAGGCTTATCAGGTAGTCATGTCGACTACTTGTATTCCCTCTCCTCCCTCCCCCGCTGCATCTGTATCAGAGGCAGCAAGGTTGGGGGAGCAGGAGTTGGTGCTGGGGGGAGCCAACATAAAAGCTGGTTCCCACCAGCACTGTCTCTGCTGTGCCGCCTGTTCCCCCCTCGCTGCTGCCTCTATCAGAGGCAGCAGGGTGGGGTGGGGAGGCAGCAGGGGAGGGTTCTGCGAAGCAGCCTCAGCCCACTGTGGGCCCAGGGTTGCTGCAGGTAGAGGCCTGTCCATGGGGGAGTCCCATCTCCCCACTGGATCTCCCCACCTCCCCCACGGACAGGAGCTGCTGGACCCAGTGCAAGCCAGGATTGAGCAAGCCTGGCACAGTCCCGGCTTGTGCCAGGTCCGGGAGCTATCCCCACCTCAGCTCTGCATTTTAAATGTAGTAAAAGCTGGGCGGGCAAGCGGCCTGGCTCCTGCTATATTTAAACTGCAGAGCCGCAGCGGGGATAGATCCCAGATCCGGCGCGAGCCGGAACTGAATGCTTTCCCCTATCGACTAATCGTGTAATCGTTACCAATTCTATCGACTACACGATTAGTTAAATACCCGCTTAACATCCCTAATGTGGAGGACCTAGTTTGGAATTAGCGAACCTCAGTTTTTGGAACTCATGCCTGGGACCTGTCACTTTCCCCCAGTCATGCATAAGTAAATCAAGTTACTCGCCTGTGCTGAGAATTTTCCATGGAAGGTAATTATATGGTCCCCATTCCCATTGTATAGGGGTGAGCAAACTTTTTGGCCTGAGGGTCACATGTTGGTATGGAAATTGTATGCAGGCCCTTAAATGCTCACAGAATTGGGGTGTGGCATGTAGGGAGGAGTTGAGGGCTCCACCTGGGGTGTGGCCCCTGGGATGGGGTCAGGAATGAGAAGTTCAAAGAGCAGGAGGGGGTCTTCCAGCTGGGGCAGGGGATTGGGGCATGCAGACAGAGTAAGGGTTCTGGCTGGGAGTGCAGGTTCTGGGGTTGGGCCAGGAATTAAGGGATTTGGGATAAAGGAGGATGCGCCAGACTGGGATCAATCACTTTGGAGGGCAGGAGGGGGATCGGTGCTGGAACAAGGGGTGGGGACGGGGTGGCCCGGGGCATAGGATAAGGGCAGTCCTTATCTGAAGTGACTCCTGGAAGCAGTGGTCCATCCCCTTTCTGGCAGGAAGTCAAGAGACAGATTAAAAAGTCCAATGGGCCAGATGCAGCATGCACATCTTAATTTGTCCACACCTGATGTAGCATCAAAGCACCTCACAGTTTTCAAGCTCCTCTGAACACCTCTGTGAGATAGGAAAGTGCTGTTATCCCAGTGTTACAGGTGGGAAGCTGAGGCACAGAGCAGCTGTGTAATTTGCCCAAGGTCAAACAGGAAGTTTATGATAAAGCAGGGAATTGAACCTAGGTCCTCTGCCTCCCAAGCCAGCACTTTTCTTTCTGGGATCAGACCAAACAAATAAAGGTTGGAGGGAAAACTGTATAAACTGGGGTCAGTGTAGTAGATATTTTGCAAATGAAACCATATTGGAATGGATTTGGTATGGCAGCGTTTTCACTGTCATTCTGGGAAATACTGTGTCAGTGATAATGCTTCTATCAGTAATGTTGCCGCCGCCTTGAAATGGCAATTGGCTGTGTCAAAATGGGACAGATGCTCAGCTGACATAAATTGTCATAGCTCTATGAGCTGTGGTAATTTGCACCAGCTGAAACTCTGCTCCATTATTCTCAGAAGTACTCAGAAGTACTACATGTTAGCTTTAGCAAGCTAGGGAAAGGCAAAGAGGCTCCATAGACTCCCTGGGCACACAAATATGTTTGGGGATATTCTACCCTTAATTCTAGATTCTTTCATTATTTTGTAATGTCTTCTGATGACTATCAGCATGATTTCCATTGAAGCAACTCCAGAAAAACACAACTCCCCAGCCAGTGATGACGACCTTTGTACAAACAAGTACTGCAAAGACAATTCTTGTCCTAGGTAGTTCGCAGTCTGACTTCTAAAATAAGCAATGGATAATAAACAATAAACAAGGGAGTAAAAGGTGGGAGGACAAGGGAACTGTAAATTGAAGTGTATTTGCATAGGTAAGTAGTCACAGTGATCTACTCAAGTGACATCGTTGCCTTTTTTGAATAATTCAACTGTGGAAAACATCCCAACTTGCCCTATTCTCAATTGTACAACAAAGGAAAAAGAAAAGTAACTTAGTGCTAAATTTATTGCCTCTCTTCTTAGATACTTGAAGTATACACTGGACCAGTATGTGGAGAATGATTACACCCTCGTCTACTTTCACTATGGCCTGAACAGTCGGAATAAACCTTCTCTGACCTGGCTACAAAGTGCCTATAAAGAATTTGACAGGAAGTATGTTCTTCAGATATTCTGTGTCTGCCCTTTCTGTGAGTAGGGATCCAGAAATACCTCAGCTCTTGTATCCTGATAATGTCCAAGAAGGACATAAACACCCAACAAACTAAAAGTCTATCTCTTGGGCTTTCTTCGCTATTGAGATCCCAGAGTTAATTTCCATTTCATTAGATTAGATTAGTTTAGATTACATAGGTCTGCCATGCAGAAATAATGAACAATTCTAAATCGTAAACATTCTAGGTATTAGAAACCTTATACAGGGTGTAAAAATCTTGTGGAGCCATAAAAAGGAGGCCCAGCCATTCAGTGGCATATTTAAAAAGATGTTTGCAACACTTCAACATTGGTTATGTGTGATTATCTCATGACTTGAATAGTTCATACTGTGCAGCCTTTCTTTCTGCCAAAACCCATTCTAGTCATCCCAAACAGAAATCTAGAGGATGAAAGGAAATCAGGCAAGACTGGGTAACTAGACAAAAGCAGGCAACCTTACTACCATTATTTGAATCACATTTGGAATTCTTAGCACATTAACATTGGGAAGTTCACAGCAATATTCGCAACCCAAGATCCATGTTCAATTGTGCTCTAAAGGGGGAAAAAAATCAATACTCTGTGCACCTTTTGCACTAAACTTGTCCCTTGTATTCCTTTCTCCCCCAAGTAATTGGTAAGTGTAACAAATGAAAACACCCAAAATGAATGGGTTTCAAAGGAAATATTTCAGATATGGTACGTCCAAGGTTCAAAGAAGTTTTGGGGGGATGTAATTGTGCGACATAGATGAAGAAGAAAAATATAAATTTGTAGCTTTGTACAAAAGAAAATGGGTCCACCTGTTACCTCCATTTATAAAATAGATTCAAAATATGAACTTCTGTTCAATAAAACAACTGCTTTTTATTAGTCAAAGCATTCCCAGTTGCACAGTTCCAAATTTTGTTTGATGCTGGCCTTATAAAAGCAATACTGAGGGGTTTTTTTCCCCACTCAAAACCACTTGGGTGCAATTAAAATGAAAAAGAAGCGTCAGCTTATAGTTCTTGATTTCCCCCACCCATCCGTAAATATATAAGCTGTTATGAAAAGGTGGTCTTAACAATTCTTTATCAGTAGAGTATGCTACTGATGATCCTTTAAGGATCAGCATTCAAGAGGGACCTTCTCAGCTGGGGGGAAGCTTGGTAGAGAAAAGCAGGGGCAATTTTACATACAAATCTATGTATTTATTTTTTGTCTCTGCTTTGGTATAAGTTCTTATTCCTTCATACAACCCTAGTTTCCATTCCTGCTTGGCCCTACTATGATCCTTTATTTATGTTAACAGAAAGGTCACTGCAGGATCAATCAGGTTATGAGGGAGAGATTTTGTTTTAAGGACACTAGAGATGGGACCTCGGCTGATGTAAATAGTGCCATTGGCTTCAGATGAGCTGTATCAGTTAACACTAGCTAATGATCTATCACAGATTTCATCAGTAATTACTAGCAAACATAGCACCAAAATTAAGTGAATGGGTGTTGGTTTTAATTCTGAAAGAATAAAATGTCCCCCAGTATGGAATGCAATAATAGAAAAGAATGGAAAATGAGGTCAAATAATTATTTCTTTCACTGGAACTTTCAAGACGCTCTTTTTATCATTTACAGAGATGCTCCCTATCACTACCATTATTAAATCCACAAAGCAACCCAGACATTGGTTAGCAATGTAATAGTGTAATCTTGGCCTGCTTTGTACCATCAGGACTGACCAGCTCCTTTTTTCATTTTACATTCAATTTCCTCTGAATTTGATTTTTTTTTAGTGTACTTGAAAGAAATATATTTAATGTTGCAGTAATAAAAGCTTTTCAATCAATTGCAGCTACTTTGTGCTACAGCGTATGATATTAAAAATCTTCTAACAATTTAATTTTCTTTTCACAGGTATAAGAAAAATCTTAAAGCGCTCTATGTTGTACATCCAACCAACTTCATAAAAATTCTATGGAACATTTTTAAACCTCTCATAAGGTATAGGTGATTTCATTCGTTTCCTATACAGGTTAGGGGACTGTTTGTCTTTAGCAGTGTATTTAAAAAAAATACGTAATAAAATACCAAGCAATACTAAAAACATTTTGACTGTGGCTTAATGTAATATATTTTTAGAGTGAATCAAAGTGCTAAGTCAGTTTTGGATATTTTTTTTTTCCATGGAGATTCAGAGGTCTTAATTCAGCAGAGCACTTCAGCATGTGTTTCATTTTAAGCACATCTTATTCATCAAAGCACTCAAATGTGGATTGAAATAAATGTGACTGAAGCACGTGGTTTGATTGTAAGCTCTTTGGGGCAGGGGCTGTCTTTGTGTTTCTACAGCTGCTAGTAAAATAGAGCCCCGTGACCCATCACTGGGGCTCCCAGGCACTACCTCAATACAAATAATCTACTATCTATTTGAGAGAGGTTGTGTGTGTGTCCATGCGTCCGTCCAGCTGTCTGTGAGTCTATTTGTTCAAGACCTCCTCCTAAACGGTAAGAGCTAGGACCACCAAATTTGATAGGCAGCTTCCTTTTATTCTACCTGAAAGCAAGGTCAGTGTTTGGTTGTGCCACGATGCGATCCTTTCTCATCAAACGGAAAGGGAGGGCTGGGATAGCAGAGGACAGTTATACTACAGAATGAACTTGGGGGGCAGCAAGCATGGGGGACAGTTATACTCCACAATGACCCTAGAGGAGAAGTAAGGAAGCGAGTCCTTGACAGCTCTGGAGAGAGCTGTAGAGCAGCCACCGTCTGGACAGTGCAACCCCACTGCCCTCACCAGATTAGTGGAGAAGATCCCCACCCAGCCCAGGAGAGGTCTCTGCCTCCCTGACAGCCCTGGAGAGCCACAGAGCAGCTACCCCAGCCTGCACCTGGGAGCAGCCACTGGCTGTGCAGCATGGCCCCCACCACCCTGTTCTGGCTCTGAGGACCAGATTCTGGCCACCTCTGCCCTCAGTCCCCCTCACACACACAGACCTCCCAACCCTCTGCCCTAAGCCCCCACCATATCCCCAAGCTCCTGCCCTGATTCCTGCACCTCCCCCACCCTGAAGGACCCAAGCAATACCAAGTAAATCTTCTAGTAACTAATAAATTACCTGTACTGTTGAGTATGTGCTCAAGTGCTTTGATGAATGGAAACAAGATTACTCACGTGTTTCAAATTAAACATATATTTAAATCAGGGGTGGCAAACCTAAGGCACAGGGGCCAGATGTGGTCCCCGGCTTGCCTGAATCCGGCCCTTGAGGCTCAGGGCTCCTCCCACGCAGCATTGAGGATCCCACGCTGGCACTACAGCCCCTGCTACCTCTCGCCCAACTGAGCTTTCTGTGGGTCAGTGGCCCCAAAAAAGTTTCCCCACCCCTGACCTAAATGCTTTGATTAATCTAAGATATAGCAAGTTGGAAGGACAAAATGACTTTGACAAATTGGAGAGTTGATCTGAAATCAGCAGGATGAAATTCAGTAAAGACAAGTCCCAAGTACTTCACTTAGGAAGGAGAAATCAAATGGACAACTACAAAGTAACTGCAGTGGGAGTTTTGCTGAAAAAGATTATGGGCTGTAGTGGATCACTGTTGACACCGATTCAATCAATCTGATGCAGTTGCAAAAAAGGGGTAACTTTCTGGAGTGTACTAACAGGAGTGTTGTAAAACACAGGAGATAACTGTCCTCCTCTGCTCAGCATTGAGGAGGCCTCTTCTGGAATACTGGACCCAATTTTGGGCACCAAACATTGGAAAAATGTGGATAAATTAGAGAATGAATTAGAGCAATGAAAATGATAAAACATTTAGGCTACATCTACACTGCAGTGCTATCCGAAATAGCTATTCCGCATCTTTTGAGCATGCCCATTATTAAATATAATGGGCTCACTATTGCGATGTCCCTGTAAGCCTTATTCCACAAGGAGTAAGGGTCGTTTCGGAATAGTGATTTATTTTGAAAGAAGTGCTGTGTAGACTTCTGCATATTGAGTGGATGTTTTCAGAGAACTATTCACAATGACTCCAAAATCTCTTATTTCAAAATAAGCTATTTCAAAATTACATTGAAATAAAATACTCAATTTGCGTAGCTCAAATTGTGTATCTTATTTCAACCTACAACGCAGTGGAGGTGCACCCTTAGGAACCTTGACCTATGAGGAGAGGTTAAAAAACCTGCATGTCTAGTCTTGAGAAAAGGGGCTTAAGTCTTTAAATTTTATGCAAAGGGCTGCTTATTAAGAGGACAGTGATCAGTTGTTCTTCATGAAGGTCGAATAAGAACTAATGGTCTTATCTGCGGTAAGGTTTAGATTAGATATTAGAAAAAACTTTCTGACTATAAATATACGTAAGTACTGGAATGGGCTTCCAAACAAGGCTGTGGAATCCCTGTCACTGGAGTCCAGTTTGGACAAAAGCCTGTCAAAGATGGCTAGGTTTACTTGGTCCTGTCTCAGCACAGGAGGCTGGCCTTGATGACTTCTTGAGGTTCTTTCTAGCCTTGCATATCTGCGATTCTGTCTCTAATTCTACATGAATTTGCACAGTGACTGACTTAACTACTGGAACCAGAAGGTAACTTTAGGATTTGGTGCTTACTGCACATATCTATCCATACAAAACTTTCTCTGAATCTCCAATCTATGCAAATTATTTCTGCTAGAAGCTGGAACAATCTTTCATATGCATGGGGGATGGAAGAGTGGTTAATGAAGCTACACTGAGTTAACATCAGTGTGTACTGAGCAACAAAATGGCAGATGAATTTTAATGTTGATAAATGCAAAGTAATGCATATTGAAAAACATAATCCCAACTATACATATAAAATGATAGGGAACTAAATTAGCTATTACTACTCAAGAGAGAGTTTTTGGAGTCATTGTGAATAGTTCTCTGAAAATATCCACTCAATATGCAGCAGCAGTCAAAAAAGCAAACAAAATGTTATGAATCATTAAAAAAGGGATAGAGACTAAAACAGAGACTATCTTATTGCCTCTGTATAAATCCATGGTATACCTACATCTTGAAGACAGCATATAGTTGTGGTTACCTCATCGGAAAAAAATATCTTGGCATTGGAAAAAGTTCAGAAAGGGGCAACAAAAATTATTTGGGGTTTGGAATGGCTGCAATGCAAAGAGAGAGTAATAAAACTGGGACTTCTTAGCTTAGAAAAGAGGAGAGTTAAGGGAGGAGAATGATAGAGGTCTATAAAATCATGACAGGTGTGGAGAAACTAAATAATGAAAAGTAGGAAAAGTTATTTACTTGCTCCCATAACTCAAGAAATAGGGGTCACCAAATGAAATTAATAGCAGATTTAAAAGAAACAAAAGGAAATTTATCTTCACAGAAGGCACAGTTATCCTGTGGAACTGCTTGCCAGAGGCTGTTGTGAAGACTAGGACTTTTACAGGGTCCAAAAAAGAACTAGATACATTCATGGAGGTTAAGGTCCATCAGTGGCTATTAGCCAGGATGGGTAGGATTGGTGTCCCTCGCCTCTTTGTATCAGAAGCTGGGAATGGGTGACGGGTGGAATCACTTGGTGATTACCTGTTACGTTCATTCCCTCTGGGCATTGACCACTGTCAGAAGACAGAATGCTGGGCTAGATAAACCTTTGGTCTGACCCAATATGGCCATGCTTAAGTTACTCTTCTAGTGTAATTGCCTCCTAATTTTTGGGACTGTGTGGTTTATACTTATTTATTTAAAGTACTCACTCCCTTCTGAGTTTGATAATATGTCTACAATTAGATGAATATTGTTCTGGGATCAATGGTTTTAAATTAATGTGCCTACTGAAATGTGTGTAATATTAATATAATGTAATCATTCATATCAAATGGACTATTATGACCAAGGATGTAGCTACTGCTTCTGACTGTTATGTTCAAGTTTTCAGCATGATGCATTATTCTTCCGTTCATTTTATTTTTAACGTTCTGCATTTTAGATCTAACTATGTAAATGTTTCCTATTACAATTTTGTTAATATTCTTTTTCAATAATATGTGTGAACAAAATTTAAAAACAATAACCCTGAAACCAAGGATCAGTGTAGAAGAAATTGCAAGTATCTTATACATTCTACAGATGAAGACAGTTTGGGCTCCAAAAACTAGAAAGAAGCTTTTTCTGCTGCAGGTTATTTAAGTGTTACATACTCTCCCTTATGCTTCTGTTGGAGGAGGATTCCACAGTCTTTAAAGTAACATAAAATGCAGGAAAGGATATTTAAAATCAGGAGCATCTGCAAGTCTGTGTCATTAGCTAAATTGTAAAACATCCAGTTCCAGACAGTAGAGCTTTTTCTCTTTATTAATGCCGTATTGCTAGTGGGTTGTATTCTCATTAAAAATGGAAACCTACATATACAGTATATAACATTAATTTAACAGTATAATACGCTTTAGAAATTTTCTGTATCCTTCAGTGTACCTCCGCTTTCAAATTATTTCAGAGTGATTTCATGTTGGCAGTTTTATACTTTTATTTAAAAGTCAATATCAGCCACAGTCCACTAAAGGAAAGAGGGATATCAGAGTTTGTATTTCATAACTTCTGCTCAATTAACCATAACTCAAGAAAATAACATTGCTAATGTTTTTTCACAAAAATAATGAATAAAGTTTTAATATTATAAGTCCGATACCTATGTTTGCACTTGAGACTTGTTTTAGGAGTGCAGCATAGATGTATTTGCATGAACAGAGCATTTGCTTAGAAGCAAGTGGATAATGATGTAATGTGGTCAGAGAACAAAAGTGATAAGAAAGTGCTGAATAGTTGTTTGAATATATTTAAGTAAAAGGTTAATATTTATTTGACATTTATTGAGCCGCAGTAGAAGCTGATTGATCTCTTGAGACTGGCAAAGAGGGCTGTTAATAATTCTAAGCATACCCAAAAATCTGATATGAAGGGAGGAAAGGGTGGTGTTTTCTATGGATTAATTAGTAATAGTCATGAAACAGCAAAAATAGCTTAATATAGTCTCATTCAACAACGATGATGTAACAGTTTTATAGAACAAGAAAAATTCGTGACTGCCTGTGAGTGAATCGCAGATTGCCAATTTTGTAAAATTGTATTGCTAGAGTGATTTCTGAAAGACATTACTTTTTTCTTTAATGCAGTCTGTAGTCCAATTAGCTAATTGCATGGCATAAACCATTGACATTATAGACCATACTGAAAAAAAGCATGCTGAAAATCAGACCAGATGAGATGGTACATATCTATGAAATCTGTTAATGTTGCATAACTACTTCTCTGCTAGCAAAATCTAGCACTTCCTTTAAATTAGTATCTTCAAAATTACAGTATTAACTTTTTAAATTCATACTTTCCTCCAGTAGAGGGAGCTTGTGTATATATGTTTGATGGCTTGGTAATGAGCCAGTTACTGCAAGAGTATTGCTCTCCCAGTTCTCTGTGAGAAGTAATTTACAGAAAACAGAAGTGTATTTTATCTCACATTTCTGTTGATTTTCTTTAATTTTTATTTCAAGATAAATTTTGTTTTACAAAAAGAAATATAGTTCAGAAATATAATGATGAATGTACAGGTAAACCTTACTTTGAACACCTGAGCCAGTAAATGGGCCTTTACAGACTAAATTTTGAACTTTGACTATCAACAATTAGTGTAACAATCTAGGGGATCCCATTTTTTTGACTCTTTATGGGGGTATTGTTTTTCAGAACACATCCTTGAAAAATCAGGCCTTTTAAGGTGTCTATAACTTAGCATCCAAAACCTGAGGCACCTAAAATGCAGAGTCATTCTTGGAAAATTTAGGCCTTCCATTTATTAGATTATTAATATCTACTGTTCTTCTGTTTTCTCGTTCAATGGAGAGCAAAATTAAAGTGACACATAACGTCTTTCTATCATCAACATGGCATTCTTTCCAGAAGTTTACATAAAAAGTGTTCTGTTGCATTCCTTTTTTCAAAAAGTTTTCTAGTGCCTTAGTGAAAGCTGTTGTTCAGCAGTTCTCAAATGAATATTTTTCATATCTATGCAAATTGCTAAAGATTCAGTTGGAAGCCAGTTTTTTTTTTATTCAAATCAGACTCTCAGGAATTCACTGTGTATGTTTGATCATGTGAAAATTAAATACATCTTGTGTCTCCAGCTGCTTCAGTTATAATTTAATTTTGAGTTTCATTTGCACTTACATTCTGCAATAGAAAACAAACTTTTCATTGATGTTCCTCCCATGCTGATTATGCAATTTTTTCTACTATTTTGTTTAGTCATAAGTTTGGGAAAAAGATCACCTATTTGAACTATTTAAGTGACCTGAGAGAGCATCTCAAATATGACCAGCTTAATATCCCTGAAGATGTTATTCGGTATGTAGCATGTTAATAACATCTCCTGTGATGTGTTCTGAAATAGAGAGTTGTCTAATATTTGTTGTTTTTTAAGTAAGATCTAAACTAATTTCTTTAACAAGTAAAAGTCTAATTTGCTATTTGTCCTTGGCTAGATTTGGCTCTGAAAGCTTCATTGTCATCAAAGAAACCTGTAAAGAGGTTAAATGTTTACAAAAGAGAATATTGTATAGTTCTCTACCAGTTTGGAATATCCTCTTAGCCTCACGTGCAAAGTATTTTCTTAATATAATGGTAGTTGCTGTGTCTTCGTTAACAAAACCATATGACATTATTATTTATGAAAGGTGCATACAGTTTATTTACTGTATGTCTGCATAATGCTGTTTTATTGAGAAGAAAAAAACCTGACCTGTTATTCTGATGTCCTAGCAGAAGATGATTTTATGTCACTGCTGAATGAAAATAACCAGAAGCTTTTTATTATGAGCATCAGTGCTGTGTGGGGGTTTTGGACACCTTTGTATAAATATGCAATAACAAAAAGCATAGTACAGTTTTGTGTTTGTAAAAAGAATTGCAAGGGGGGAGTTGAACAGTTGAGTAGCAACTGTAATTGAGTTTTGCTTTTAAATTATAGGAGTGTTCCTATCTCTTGGACATGTTTATTACTATATTTTATTGATTGAAGCAAAACAGCTCTTTCATGTGTTACTTAATGATTCTCCCACAAATGCTTTCATATATCTCACAAACAGTACAATTAAAAATAACTGGAGGTATTTGTGGGTCTTGCAGAAGATAGGCATTGTGAGAAATAGATTGTTCAATCAATACGTACTGTAGTTTCACTCTTAATATGTACAAAGTCACTTTTTTGTGGTTGTTTTCAGACATGATGAAAATCTTCGGGGTAAACGGAAGGGAATACCTCCACCTTCAGCTAAGATTCCTCCACCAAGACCTCCTCTTCCTACCCAGCAATTTGGGGTCAGCCTACAATAGTAAGCTGTGAGATTTCTTTGATTGTACCTCTGAAATAAACTCTGGAATGTACTGTATTGTATCTCTCTGGATTCATATCCCACAAAATCTGTAAAATAATTTACCACTGAGGGCTTTTTCCTCTTTCTATGTTATTCTCTATCTTTCTTTCAAAACAGTTGAAGCTGATAACTGTAAGGTCCGGTAGTAATGTCTGGTGACATCAGGTAAGTCTACACTGAAAAAAAATCTGCAGGAGTAAATCTACAGCTGTAAGTTCATGGGACTTGCACTACAGTGAGAAAAATAGCCATGTGGCCATTCCTATGTGGACTGTTGCTCTGTAAATATTTCCAAATTTATTATTGACTTTTTCATTCACTATAGGTAAGGGTCAGAACTCCTCCACTCCCCCACCAGGGAATTTCCCTTGGCTCCCAGTACGGGATTTAGATTATGCTCAGGCTACCAGAATTTAACAACTGTGTCTCTTGTCCCCAGTTCAGTGAGGGGTGAAAACCAAAGTTGTCTTTATTGCCTCAGAGAGGCTCATAGTTCTGCTACGTGCAATGCATTTCTGCTCCTTTCCCAGCCAAACTTGACAGGCACAAGAACTCCAGCTTCAGAAGTAACTTATGGAGCATGTGAAGAGACTTCAGTCAGACCCTGACCATGGGTATTCCCTTGTTCACTGATGTCCAGTACAGAGGAAGTTTGTGCCTCCAACCCTTTGATGTCTGAATCAGGAGTGGGAAGGTATAGAAATAAAGATCCTTCACTTGTATCTTCTCAAGAGATCAGAGGACATGCTCATAAACCAGAGCTCCTTCTAAATCCACTTTGAAGAGGAGGGATCCCTGCCCTTGTCAGGTGAGTCTTCACGCCCAGGCACCAAGGACTTATGCTCTCCTAAGCCATGTTGCCATAATCAGAAAGTGCTTTGTGAGAGACATTCATTGGTGGTACCAACACAATCACGTAAAGGAGTGCTGACCACTAGAACCTTTTGCACACTGATACCAGCTCTGCAAGGTGCTAGAGAACTCCACAACCACTGAGGGGAGCAGAGACTTAAACCTCTTTGGAAGATATTTTCATCCTCCTGTACCCACAATCTGCCCTGTTACCAGGGCTGAGTCTCTCCTTTAAGAGTTGGGGACTCTAAAGGGAAAAGTCCAGCCCATCTGCCCGCCATCGCTTCCAGACTTCAGTGGCACCGCTGTTGGGGCTGGACCCAGCCTTTTCATCATCAAGGGAATCAAAAGTGACAGGAGAGCCATTGTCACTTCCACCAAAGGTGTTTAGCTCAAAAAGACATTTGGGGATTTCCTGAAATCAACCTTTTCCAACCAAACCAGGACTTCCTCCTCAGGATCGGAGTTCCCCAATGCCTTGGAGCCCTCCACAACACCTCTGTAAAGCCTTATTGGATCTGTGGAGCCTGGACACACAGCCTGTGTGCTCCAACCGGAAGTCTTATCCCTTCTCCCAATCAGAGGTCAGCAAGATCCAACAACTGGAGGAGGAAGATGGTAAATCAGAATTGATACCATAGGGCAGGGGTTCTTAACCTTTTTATTTTCACACCTCCTCTGAAAGTGAACTTCATGTTCACACCCCCCTGGGAGCCATTTTGTGCACAGCTTAGCCCCACCCCCTCACCTGACAGGAAACTAGGGGGTGTGGCCAGGACTATAAGAACTCTGCCAAGGAGCTCAGTCAGGGCCCAGCCTCTGAGGGAGACAGAGGCCTGCCCAGAGCTCCTGACTGATGAGGCTGAAACCTGGCCCGGGCCTCCCACAGCCGCCTTCCCTCAGGCCAGCGAAGGCTTCCCTGCCTGGGCCGCTGAGGCCTGGCCAAGCTGGCCAGCAGGGCTACCCTCTGACCTAGAAGAACCCAAGGCTCTACTGGTGGCTGGCAATTCGGAGGACCGGCCTGAGCTTAAGGCCCGGCTCGAACCCCGAGGCCTGCCTGAACCCTGGAACCTGGCGAACCAGCTGGATGCTGGACGCAGCCGTCTGAGCTAATTCCCAAGTCCGATGGCTGGTGGCGCTGTGGGGTGAGTGAACCCCATTACAATGCCTAAATGAATAATATGAGCTTTTTACTTTGAACCTTTTCCTAATAAATTTACATAATATTTGAAGATGAAAGTCAGCAATGCTCACGTACTGTTATTGTACTGTGTCGTTACATAGGCCTGATTGATTCGTACTGCTATTGTAGTGCACCGATCTCTCGAAGTTAATAAGAAATTAATGTTTATAATTTTAATTCATAATATTAATTATGAAGAAATCTAAACTTTAGAATTTTATCCAGTGAGAAGGCAATTGTGATAAATTTTCTGGGAGGCACCTCGCACCTCACTGGTTAAGAACCCCTGTAATAGGGATTATCTTCCTCATCTCCTGAGGAGATGCTTTCTCCAGCTTCACTCTTTCCTCCAGATAACCATAGACTATTCCAGGATCTGTTATGGAGAGGGGCAGATAAGCTTCAGATCTCCTTGGAAGAGGTTCAGGATACATGACATAAGCACCTGCACATCGTACAGCTGACAGATCCAGCTTTTGGTGGATAGTGCTTTTGGTGAATGAACCCATGCTGGAACCAGCAAGCGCCATATGACACATGCCAGCAACTTGTGTCCCTGTCTCCAATAAGGCAGAAAAATGATACTTTGGTGCTAAATAAGGGAGCAGAGTTTCTGATTACCCACCTTGTCCTCAACTTTCTGGACATTCAAGTGGTCATTGAAAGATTCAGACAGCAAAATGCAAGAACTGCCCCCTATAAATAAAGGGGACAAACATTTGGAACTCCTACAAAGAAAGGTAGTTACATCAACCGGCCTCTGATTTAGAATATCAAGCTACCAGGCCCTGCAGGCCAATTATGATTTTCATGAACAATTCAAAGTTTCTAGATTCCAAAGAGAAACTCCCTCCAAAGCACATAGCTCAATTTCAAGTCTTTATTCATAGGGGTAAGTTGGGGGCTAGAAGTTCACTGCAAGCCATAGCTGAAGTTGCTGACAGAGCGACAGAAACAGTGGTGATTGCCATAGCTGTGTGCTATGGCTTATGGCTATGCACTTTGAGATTCCTGAGAGAGATCCAAAATATGGCAGAGGACTGTGATAAAACTAAACTCTTTAGCAAAAAGATAAGCCTTTGCATTTGTTAAAAGACTCTCTCAGGCAACCCTCCACTCGTGGGCTGGTGTTTAATTGAACCCAAAGAGGGAATACCATGAGTAGCAATAAAAGCCCATGCCCTGGCCACAGCCCTTCTACCACCAATGAATTTACAAGCTGTCCCATAAAGAGCAAGGGATGCAAAAATCTAGGTGCGCAGCCCATGCACCCAACTTCACACCCCCCTGCCACTCACAACCAAACTTTAGATGAGTTGCTTGGAAATTGCAAATCCTGATGCCATCTCCTCCCAATTTCACTGTCCACTTTGGCAGGTGTCTCGCACACTTTCCCTACAACTGGAGAGAAATAATGGACAAATGAGTTCTATTGTCCATTCAGGCTATACTAGCAAGTTCATTGCCCACCCCTTCAAAAAAAAAATCCCTTGCTGTCCCTTTTCAGAGACCACTCTCATGAAGTGATTTGCATCGAGGGGGTAGAATCTCTTCTCTAGCCTTTCCCTTGATGCTGAGGTGGTACCAGCTCTACTGCCGCATGCTGGAGAAGAGATTCTACCCCCTCAAATCTGAAAAAGGTGGTTCATATCTCTTGACATGAAAGGTGCAAACTTCCTTTTAGATATTCACCCTTTCCCACAGATGATTCCTCAGATATATGGTAGCTCCCCACCATATATAGGGTCCTTCTGCTCAATGGAGCAACAGCATTGCTTTACTAACACATTTTCAGTACTAGTAGCACAGCTCAGATGCAAAAGTACCACCATCTTCCTGTTTGTAAAGGAGTGGCTTCTTACGGTACATGGTGTCTGGAAGTCCTCGTTTCAACTTCCTTTCCTAGCATTCTTTCTGATTCTAACATAAGCTATAGAATTCATAAGAGAAACTCTAGATGTGGTCAGGACAAGTGCTCTCTTCTCTGTAGACCGATTCCACCCCACAAACAATCTGATAAAATAGATTACGGACACATGGTGTCATGTCCTTAGAGGACGCCTTTTGCCAAGCTCTACCTCCATTGCCTGAAAGCTTGCGTCTGAACAGCATATGTTCTGAGCAGACACAGCATGAACAGGTGACTGTGGTCTAGGGTGAAAGCCTCACAAACGTGGTAGAAGAACGTAGGGTTTGGGGTTCTCCCCCACACAGAAGAGCAAACAGTTGTTTCAAATTTCTCCCTGCTAGGGTAGGAGAGCCACATGGATGTTCACACACCTTAAGGCATTTGCATACTTCATGGAAACAGAATGCACATAAATCTTCTGGTATGAAGAAAAGTCCGAGAAGCCTGCAAAGCTATTTTACCACAAGTACAATCCTGGCCTATTAGGATAATATCAGACAACCTAACAATAATCTTTTGTGTAAGCAAGCAGGGAGTAGTGAAATTCATCTACTCCTTTTCATAGAAGTGGTCAGTTTATGAAACTGGTATATCCATAATCACATCACCCGGGGCTCACAATTCATTGGCAGGCAGCCTCAGCAGATAGTTTGCCATCGATCACAGGTGGCTGGCACCGATTATGACACAGTGGTGGATGTTATCTTTGCTCAGTGGGCAAATCCTACTTAGAAACTGTTCACATCACAGAAGAACATTCTGTTCCACGGAAGCTCAGGAACAGGTGTCCAAGCCCAGAGGTCTTCGGCTCTCCTGGAATGGCCAGGTAAGAGCTGCCTTTTCTCCCAGCATGCTAATACCTCTAGTTCTGCAAAAGACAGGTGAGACAGAGTTCCAGTCATCCTAATTGCTGCCGAGTAGCCCAAACTGTATTGGTTTCCAAGCCTTTTGTAAATGTCAGTCTATCTACCTATCTTCCATCCTTCCCAAGTCTATTAACCCAAAATAATGGCAAGTTCAAACCTCCCTACCTGGACTCTCATCATTTCTATTTAGTATTTGGTTGGATGTCAGATGTAGAGCACCTGAGCTCAGAAGTCATTGAAGCCTTTCTTAGTAATAGCAGAAAGGATAACACTTCCTGGTGGAATCCAGCCAAGTGGAAATGTTCTCAATCTGGCCCAGCAAAACCCATGGTCCTAGAGGCAGCAGGTATTCCGTCTATTTTGGATTATCTCCTGACTTTCAAGATGGCATGTGTCTCTCTCTCGGAACTCACTTCAAATCCACCTCTCAGCAATCAACACATGTCACCTACAATTGAAGGGTAATCCATCTTCACTCAGCCGATGATAGCTTGGTTTCTGAAAGGTGTGATTACAGTCTTTTCCTCAATCATAGGATCGTAGGATAAGACAGGACCTCAGGACGTCATCTAGTCCCGTTCCCTGTGCTTGTAGCAGGACTGAATACTATCTAGACCATCCCTGACAAGCAGTTGTCTAATTTTCTCTTAAAAATCTGCAACAGTGGAGATTCCACAATTTCCCTAGACAATTTAATGAACATGTTCATGTCAGAATTCAGCTTAGATCGCTTAAACTAGTGATGCTCAAGTACACAAGGATATGTATCCCAACTATTAGCCAAACCCCTACCGAGGAACCTTCTTGTAAATTCCATATAAAAGGCAATGTAAAAATTAAAAACAAAGTAGCCAGGTCTCTACCCATTCTAAATGAGAAATACATGTATTAATTTAAATTGGATTTATGGAGAAAGGTACACTAATGAGGAGGAATAATGCAGTGGAAGCCTTAGAAAACATAAAACTGAAAATTATCAAATAAGTCTCAATGTCTTTATGGTGAACTGCTCTTATTCAGTCTGTCTCCTCTTATGATTTCTGTAACTTGCATCCATAATCTGTTAGTAATCTTGCATTTCTCTAGCAAAGTGACAGGTTGCAAGCCTTTGAGTCATGAGGGAAGACTCCTCACTTTCTTAGGAGCTAAACAGAGCGAGGGCAGTTTTACATCATGTAGCAAATAAGAATGCACATCTGCTGACAGCAGGTTGACTGTGACGACTGTGCTTGTGAATTCTTGCATCACCGGATTGCAGCAGGTCACTGCAGAATTGCACCTTGTATTGGAACTTTAGACTATGTCTACACAGCAGCGTTATTTCAGGCTAACTGACATTACTCTGAAATAACATAGTTTGCATCTACACTACAAGCAGTTATTTCGACATAATGTTAAAATAATGTTGAACTGGAGGACTTTTTTTACTCGGACTCCTGTAACCCTCATTTTACAAGGAGTAAGGGGAGCCGGAGGAAGAGTGTTCCTTCTCAGACTTCTTGCTGGGTAGATGGCACCAAAAGCTGAAATAAGCTATTTTGACATTAAGCTGCACAACTGATGTAGCTCAGGTTGCCTAGCTTATTTCAGCTTTAGCCCTGCTTTGTAGACATGCCCTTGGAGGGACAGTTCACTTGGGCCCTTGTTCTACCCTTGACTGATTCTGCACTTGAGAGCATATAATCGCAGAGCCCACATGCAGCTACAGTGAAGTACATAGTGCATGGATAAGGCTGCGATTCGGTCACGAAAGTCAAGGATTCTGTGATCAGCTACTTGGGCAGCCTGCGGCCGGCCACAGCTATAGTGGCCCCAGGCCAACTACTTGGGTGGTCCCCAGGTCAGCCACAGCAGTCCTCTAGTAGCTGGTTTCAGGGACCACCCGAGCAGGCGTCCCCAGGGCGACTGGCTTTGGGGGGGCAAGGTCTACTGCACTGATGGCCTCTGGAGTGTTCTCTGTTTTAGGCATCTAAATCCCATTGAAAGTTATGGGAGTTAGTCCCTGAACTCTTGTAGACTACTTTAAAATCCCAGACAGTGAATTAGACTTAATTTCCAAGTGGGTTGAAAAGCTTAGTGTCAATTTAGCTTACAGCTCAGCTCAGAGTTCTATATCTGAATATTAAATGGATACACTCAAGCTGTTTAAGCTCCTTCAAGGAGGTATGTGATCTTCATGAAAATTCTCTGGGAGAATTGGGGGAGGGAGGGAGAAAAGAGATTTTTGAATCTGTTGAGGGAACACACAATGATGTGTGGTTATATAAACATTTTATTGGCATGAATTAAGGACCACCGCATTATTCACGAGGACCACATGCAGAAATGAGTTATACAGGGCATTTCAAATGAGTACCAATACAACTTTTATACCACACCACACTCTTTTGTATTTTGTTTATGCCGTGTATATTACAGAATTTTAGACATTTTTTAAGTGTTTTAAAAGTGTATTGGTGCCACTTTTTGTAACACTCTGTCCTTACCTGCGAGCTCCCTTCATTTTATGTGTTCACCTGCATAGATGAAAAGACTTATTTTTTCCCCTAAAAAAAAAAAAAAAAAAAAAAAAATATCTTTCCAAATTATACTATTATTTCATTCAAGTCACTTACCTGGAAATCAAGATATGGATAATGGAATTAGGGCCTATACGTGGGAACCATTTTTTAAAGAGGACCTGGTCAGTTGTTTGGTCCCCTCTCTTCTCTGCCACCCAAATTTTAAAATAACGCCATATTGTATCTCTGAGGATTTATGAAAGGGGAAGGGGTGAGATACGTCTCAATTCCAGGCTCTGACACTGACTTCTCATTCAGGCCCTGATTCAGGCAGAGCGCTTAAGCATGTGTTCAACTTTAATTCACATCAGTGGGACAGATGCAGATGGAGAAATTTAAATGCACGCTTAAGAACTCTGTTGAATCAGAGCCTTAATCTCTATTAGCTTCAGTTTCCCATCTGTGAAATGGAGGTACTGTATTGAAACAGAAACTCTTTGGGGCAAGAGCTCACATACTTTCTCGCACAAGGGGGCGCTGAATTTGGTGCAGAGCCAGAAATACTATCTTAATACAAGTAATAAATAGTATTACTAAATACATTATTAAAATCATCCAGAAGTGCTGCATGGGATTTCCTTAAAATCTGGGGCATGGGGACTAAAAAGATTGACCATATCCCTTTAAAAATAGCTACCGCATTTAGGTAAGATCCTTGGAGCAGGGACATCCTTTGTGTTGATTTGTGCCTAAACAGCACAAAACACACTGTCATTGTATGCTAAAGAATAAGATGTTAATTGAATTTCTAGCTACATTGGTCAGATTGTTCTGGAGCCAAATACTATCTACTTCTTTGATCTAAAATAACTCCAAAGGTTTCCAAAAAAAGGTTGTTTAAAAAAAAAGTTGCCCTTTTGAAAACATAGAATGAGTCAAGCAGTGAAGCTGATAATTAACTTCATGCATTTCATCATATAGAAGGGTTGTCTTCTTCCAGAATGTTTTGTCCTTGTTTTGTTTGAACACTAATTTATTGAGAGATGAAGCCTCGACTCAAAGTCAGTGGTACCATTCACATAAGTAATTTGCTAAACTAGGCTCTTTGTGCTCAGATAAAGTGGGCAGTGAGTATTGTGGGACATAAAGACTTACTGTTATTCGCACTAAGTTCTCCTATGTATAAATCGAGGCATTTCAAATAATTTCCATATACAGTACACAAGCATTCTGATATGAAGCAGGACATATTTTCTGTTCATTCACCAAGCCTACATCCACAATATAAAATATATAGACCTAGATGTTGACCATGTAGAAATATTTGCACAACCTTGATTTAAATGGAAAGAGGCAGCATCACTGTTGCTATTCTGAAAGAAACCATCACTAAAGATTTTATTTAGATGAAGTGCAAGAAAATAAAAATCAAGGCACTTTCATCATATATTGAGTTGATGAATAGAACTGTAATGCATAAATGAGGTTCCAGTTTTCAACATGTATATAAAAAAATCACAGCATGTGTCAGGCCTGGCATTGTCCTTTGGCGTACACCCTGCAAGTGCCTGTAAACTCCTGTTGCTCCATTCTGTTGCCTTTATAATCAAGGAACACCACAGCTGAGCTCCAGTGCAGCATGCAGGGTTGACCTTGGCTAATTATTGGCATCATTCTCAATTGTCTCTATTTGGTTTTTTTTAGGAAATTTTTTAGTTCATCTAGTGATTACCATGGCTGGGGCAGAGGAAGAGGAGAAAGTGCAGGAATTGCAACGATCCCACAGCTTCCACTTCAGCTTTTTTTAAAACCTTGGGCTATTATCACAAACATTTTAGGGCTCTTTCATTTTTTTGCTATAATCTTTCCTGTTTGTGTGTGCTGTGGATGGGGGGGGGAGGGCGGGGAGAAAAATTCTAAACTGAATCCCAGCATGTCATATAGGGAGGAAATGAGAGAGAGATTATCAACCAAGAATACTTAATGGTGAATCAGAACAATGTTCAGCACCCGCAGTGAGTTATCACTAGTCCAAAAACTATAACTGAATTGTTCGACATATACCATGGTGCATTAACTGATAATACAATCTACTCTAGAAAATACTTCCCCTGACGTGTGTGTGTGTATTAGAACCCATCTCTTTAAAAATGGCATATTATTACAAAAAGATTCAGATGTATGAATATGTTCTGCTGTATTGCTGCTGTTTAAACAAAATGTAAGATATCGTTTATTCTAAATTGCCAGTAGTAATTGCTGCTCTTTATATTTGCATTGTCAGCCATCCAGCACAGCTGAGCATGTCACTGTCTGGGACAAGAAAGGAGAACACAGATTATGGGCTAGATTCCTAACAGTAAATGGGAATAGTTTTGCTGAGCTCAGTGGAGCTGGGCTCATATATCCCCGCTGAAGTTCCATTCATCTTCCCTTTTGTCTTCGCAAGTCCAATAATTTAACACTAACAGGCATATTCTAAAGTGCTGTAAGAGACACAGTGTAGACTTTCATTATCACTTTAGGAGGGAGGGATAGCTCAGTGGTTTGAGCATTGGCCTGCTAAACCCAGGGTTGTGAGTTCAATCTTTGTGAAGGCCAATTTGGGGCAAAAATTTGTCAGGGATGGTACTTGGTCCTGCTGTGAAGGCAGGGGACTGGACTTGATGACCTTTCAAGGTCCCTTCTAGTTCTAGGAGATAGGCAATCTCCATTAATAAAATGGCATTAAAATTAAGAAACATTTTTATGTGGTTTATGGTCAGTACTCTCTTCCTTATTCAAGTGTTCGCCTCAGGGACCTTCTTTTGTAGGTGGTACCTGTCCTTCAAAGGAAACTGGGATCCTATGCAAAGTACAGGCAGTCTCCGGGTTACATCAATCCGACTTACGTCATATCCCTAGTTACAAACGGGGGGCGGAGGGGCACAGCTAGTGCGGGGTGCCTCCCCCATTGTCGCCACCTCTGGCGGCACAGGGGGTGCTTCCCCCCAGCAGACCAGGGAGATGCAGAGCTAGCGCCCCGCCCCCCCCCCCCCCCCCCAGCAGACCAGGGAGACTCGGAGCGGCTTTTCTTGCCGCTGAGGACACGGGTCTGCTGGGGGGAACAAGACACCAGCCAAAAGGGGGCACTCCAGAGCAGAAAAATTAATTTCCTAGGGAACAGCAGGAGCAGCAGGCAGTGAGACCTATTGTGTTACAGTCCCCACCTTGGGAGCAACAGCTCTTTCCCTCTTCAGCACTAGAGCTGCAAGTATCTTGTTAGCATCACGTGAAATTAACAAGTCCCTTCCAGCCTGGCAGAGGTGAAGCTGAAAAATTACCCAGTGGTGTGGGTGGGCAAGAATGGGGAGGAGCAGGACAGAAGGGATAAGCCCCAACCCCACATCCTGGCTGGAGCGGAGCAGGGTAAGCCCCGAGGGGATGGGTCTGGTTGCAAAGTGGGTGAGTGGACAATGAGGACCCACCTGTGGCTAAACTCCTGTTCCCAACACAGAATTTTTCTTTAAAATTAATCCTGTGGATAGATTCACACACACACTTCACAGGAAGGGATTTCCATTTTCTGCTCAGCAGAATACAACAACAGCTTTGATTATATCAATATTTCACTGTGCTCTCCAATGACTATTGATTACACTTAATACCCATTTCACTGAACCATCTGTAGCAAATTCTATTTGGAACAGTAATATGCATTGAATAAACTTTTTTTTAGTTATAAAAAACAAAGATTCTGACTATTAAATGAATAACTGGGATCTTTCAGGTACCCCAAAAGGAAGATTTGGATATAGCATGAAACACTGAAATTTATGATCAATTTTTAATTAAAATATCAACCAAAAAAACCTTCATATCTAAACAGTATGTGTTTTTCTTAGAATAAGGAAGTTGTATGAGAATCAGGGTCTTTTCCACCTAACTCCAGCTCCCCTTCCCCCCCCCCCCAAAATATGTACCAGTTCCGACTTACATACAAATTCAACTTAGGAACAAACCTACAGTCCCTATCTTGTATGTAACCCGGGGACTGCCTGTAATAGAGCTTTCAGAAATTGTTCCCTTGCATCTATTTTCTCTCCGAAATTGAAAAAAAATAAAAATAAACTAATACATAGCACGAGCAAACACTATAAATAACAGGCTTAATATTTATGCATTAGAATGGAGAAATGCATTTATAAATAAGTATTTGTATAATAATTGCTGTGTATTAAAATTGGTGTCCCCATAGTGAATGCAACTTCTAAAGAGATGAGAATAGGTTCCATGAGTTTAGATTATTGAAACTGACTAATGGTGTGATCAAGGTTTCATTGAGTGCACCTGGGTGCTGTTGCACGAACTTCAGTGAGAGTTTCATTAGACCCCAAATGTTTAGGACACTGTGGGCACGTCTAAACGATGGGGTTTTTTTTCAAAAGAGGTTATGCAAATTCCTTGGGAATTTCCATATCTTCTTCTGATCTCACTTTTGAAAGAGGATCTTTCCAAAATGAGAGTAGTCTGGATGTGGGGTTTTTTTTTTCCCAGGGAAAAAAATGCTCTTCCTTAAAAAAGGAGGTTTACATGGGGTTTTTTTGAAAAAGGGTTTTTTTCTCCCCAAAAAACTGCATCCAGACTACTTTCACTTTCAAAAGATCCTCTTTCAAAAGTCAGATCAGAAGAAAATATGCAAATTCCCACAGAATTTGCATATCCTCTTTCAAAAATTCTAAGTAGTCTAGACATAGCCTGTTTAAATAGCATACAACTATTTGTTATAACAGGAGCAACTCTTACAACTCTCCTGATAAAGATTCCTGTAATCTCCTTACCTCTGTCATGATTGCTGTAACCTCCTTCTCTCTAGCATCTCCAACATCAACCTTGCTCCCTTTCCTGATTTTCTAGGATGTCCGTCCCCCTCTTTTCTCCATAACATCTTCTGACTTTTATGGGAGTTGGTATGGGATCCCCCCTCCTTTTAAAAGCTCCTAGTATCACAGTGTAGCTGCTTGTGGATATACTCTGGAGAGGAAGAATTCATGAACATAACCAATTCTCAGAGCTAGTACCATTGTATTTTAAAACATGTGTATATCGCTATGCTAGTACAGACTACTAGCTACACAGTACCACTATAGCAACATTACAGAGGTTATGACTAGAACTGAAGGCCAGAAAACCTTTAAAGCATGTCATAGGACTTCATTGCTCAGAGGGAAATCCATCTAGGAGTACTGGGCTGTGGATCTCACTACTCCACCAAACCATAAGAACATAAGAATGGCTGTACTGGGTCAGACCAAAGGTTAATCTAGCCTAGTAGCTTGTCTGCTGACAGTGGCCAGTGCCAAGTGCCCCAGAGGGGGTGGACTGAAGACAATGATCAAGCAATTTGTCTCCTGCCATCTTTCTCCAGCCTCTGACAAACAGAGGCCAGGGACATTTCTATCCCCTGGCTAATAGCCTTTTATGGACCTAACCTCCATGAAATTATCTAGCTTCTCTTTAAGTCTGTTATAGTCCTCGCCTTCACAGCCTCCTCTGGCAAGGAGTTCCATAGGTTGAATACGCACTGTGTGAAGAAGAACTTTCTTTTATTAGTTTTAAACCTGCTACCCATTAATTTCATTTGGTGTCCTCTAGTTCTTCTATTATGGGAACTAATAAATAACTTTTCTTTATTCACCCTCTCCACACCACTCATGATTTTATATATCTCTATCATATCCCTCCTCAGTCTCCTCTTTTCTAAACTGAAAAGTCCCAATCGCTCTAACCTTTCTTCATATGGGACCCGTTCCAAACCCCTAATCATTTTAGTTGCCCTTTTCTGAACCCTCTCCAAGGCCAAAATATCTTTTTTGAGGTGAGGAGACCACATCTGTACACAGTATTCAAGATGTGGGCGTACCATAGTTTTATACAGAGGCAGTAAGATATTCTGGGTCTTATTTTCTATCCCTTTCTTAATAATTCCTAACATTCTATTTGCCTTTTTGACCGCCGCTGCACACTGTGTGGAAGTTTTCAGAGACCTATCCATGATAACTCCAAGATCTCTTTCCTGATTTGTCATAGCCAAATTAGCCCCCATCATACTGTACGTATAGTTGGGGTTATTTTTTCCAACGTGCATTACTTTACACATATCCACATTAAATTTCATTTGCCATTTTGTTGCCCACTCACTCAGTCTGGTGAGATCTTTTTGAAGTTCTTCACAGTCTGCTTCTGTCCTGACAATCTTAAACAGTTTAGTATCATCCACAAACTTTACCACCTTGCTGCTTACCCCTTTCTCCAGATCATTTATGAATAAGTTGAACAGGATTGGTCCCAGGACTGACCCTTGGGGGACACCACTAGTTACCCACTAGCTGTTGGCCCCTGAATTGCTGTGGCCACACAGTCTTGCCTGCAGTATGCTTGTGCACCCCAGGTTTCCACGCAGCTTCACAGGCAGCTATCACAAGCTTATTTTACATAATGGTGTGATACTGTACATTGACCTGGCCTATAATGAAGGTGTAAATCCTTTCACTGGCTATTCAAGTGCTATTTTTATATTGAAATGAATAATTCTTGGCTTGCGTGGGTAAGAATAAGATTCTGATGAGATCTTCATATTGCACCTGTAAGCACCACTATAGGAATAGAAGTACATTGGTGTCCGTGTTCCATTCCTGGGGGAATTCTGGGCCAAAAAAATTAAAGTTATGTAAAATTTTGCATATATTATTTGTCAAAATAACACTCTGTAATCATGCCAGTTTTAATTATTTTGGTAATTTATTTCAACAGTAGATTTATCCAGCATTGCTGGAGTCCTTAACTTAAGTAAGTTTTGTTTTTCCTCATTTAAATCATTGTTCTGGGGTGGGGTTGGGGGTGAGGGATTCATTTTGCAGGCTGCCCTGTGGAGAGGGGACAATCCCAGCCCCCTCTCACTGCAACAGCTTGGGGCTAAGTGAGAAGCATCTCTCCATGGCTGCCGTGGGCGCAGCTGGGGGAGGGGTGCACGTCCCCCAGCTGGGGGACTCACAGACAGGTACGCAAACAAACTCTGAAATATTAGAGTCCCTTTCTCCATTCCTGCTTCCTGCTGGCCCAGTGGGGTTATAGCGGTCCCGATCCCCATCTTTGACCCCTTACTTACCCCCCTCCTTTTTCATTCTGCAATATAACTATCCATATTGTCTATTACTTATTATCCTGTTATCCTTTAGGCACTTACACATTGTTTGTTTAATAATTTGTTCCAGTATCTTTCCAGCTGTAGAAGGTAGGCTGACTGGTTTTTAATTCCCTGGATATTCTTTGTCCTCCTCTTTTAAGGATAGGTTCTGTTTCCCTTCTCCAGTCCTTAAGGATTTCACCAGTCCTCTGTGAATTCTCAAAAATAATCTCTAATCATTATAAGATTGCTTAAGCTACTCCCTTAAATACCTAGGATCAATTTTGTCAGGCCCTGACAACTAGAGTACATCTACCTTAGTCTTTAAACTTTTCTTTCCTTATTCTGTCCTGTGTTTCCTTCCACCTTATGGTTAATATTAATTGGCTTAAGCATCTGATCATAATTAATCTTCTTAGTGAAGACTAAAGCAAAATAGGAAGTAAATGCCTCAGCCTTCTCTCTGTTACTAGCTCTCCTTACCCTTTAAGAAACTGACCCACTCTTCATCTTTTTTCTTGCTTCTATGTTATTTATAGAACCTCTTATTTTCTTTTATGTCTCTTACTAGGTGTAATTCATTTTGTGCCACAGTCTTTCTGATTTTGTTTCTACTAGATTGTGCTGTTCTTTTGTACTCATCCTTAGCAATCTGTTTCCATTTTTGGTAGGATTTTTATTTCTTTTTATTTACAGATTATTAAAGAGTTCCTGATGCAGCCATATTGATCAGCTACTGTTCTTCCTATCTTTCCTTCTCATTGAGATAGTTTACTGTTGTGCCTTTAATATTGTCTCTTTGAGAAACAGACAGCTGTCATGAATTCTTCTTTCCCTTAGCTTTTGTTCCCATGGGAGCTTATTGCCAGCTCACAGAGTTTGTTAAATATACCTTAACTAATTAAATTATTTTTTACAAAATAATGAGTAAACCACATATGCCAAGGGAAAAAAGAAATTATAATAAATCTGAAATGAAAAAACATACCCCTCCACATGAGCTATTCCAACTAAAAATAGTGCCATGAGGATATGGCTTGGGGTGTTTGTTATCTTGAATGGAAGTCTTATATTTTCTGTGTATCTGCCATAGTGATTGTACTTTCTCAAATATCACTAGCACGTGCACAGACCTTTACATTTCTTTGTCTTAGTACTCAGGGAGTGTGATAGTAAACTTGATTTTTATTTATAATAGGAAACCCATAATTATGTATGTAAATATATACCATTTTTAAATTTGAGATCTGCCTTTTTTTTGTTTGCTTCGTGTTCTCAAATAGTTATGGAATGCTGAGCAAATACTGGCCATCACTTTGTTATATTTTCAAAACTTGTCAGTCAAAGATATGTATTCTGTTAAGGGAGATAATTGCAGAATATTCTTGTCTGTCTAGATCAAGAAAATACTGTATTCAGTTTTAGCCTCAACTGCTTACTTGGGGTAGGGGGGAGGGGAGAGAGAGAGAAATCTTATTTCATGGGAATCTTTTAGAGTATTAATACACTCAACCTCACTATATCACATTGCCTTCAAAAATAAATAGTACAACATCCTTTTAATTATACATATATAGTAGCTTCAAAAGGAGACAAATGACAAAGAAAAATCTGCATGATAAAAGCCCGCTAAACTTGCAGCCTCCCTTGATCAAGACTACTTATAAAACATTCACAGCAAACTCCTTCTCTATCTGTCTTTAAACCTTCCACTAAAAACGTACTGCAAAATCCAATAAAAAATATCACCATTGTCGTCACTGCATCATTGTTATAAGCAACCCTGCTGTGGCTTGCTAATCTCACCGCATAAGAACCAGAGTGAAAACAATCAAAAGTGGAGGAAAGGGGGGGTGGGAGAGAAAGATCTCGTGTATTCTAGGTTTAATAGGGCACTGGTTTGGGTTTGGGTTAGAGTTTTTCAGGGGGTACTTTTTTATAATTGTAGAGAGCTCATGAGTGTGGTGTGGCACTTGCTTAATGTATGGTATCAACTGTATCTCTTTAAATTTATTTGGAAGCTGCTCCTTTCATTTAGTCTACAAATGTCATTTAAATGCAGTGGCACTTTTATTTTCTTCCAACAGTCTCAAGGACAAAAATAAAGGCCAAGTAATCCCGCAAGTAATGAAGCAAACTGTGTCCTATCTGAAAAATAAAGGTGAGATCTGTTTTTTGTTTGTGGGGAGAGGAGGGAGAACGTCTTCATAAGGCATCATTATGAATATGAAGAGCCAATTCACCAGAATACTTAGGCACACACCTAGCATGAAGCATATGCTTAGATCCCAAATAAACCAGTGTCTTCAGTGAGAACCACGCATATGCTCAAGTGCTTTGCTTAATAGAGGCCTCACCCTGATAGGGCTGTTTTATTATTACGTTGTTGTCCCATAAGAAATAATGCTTGTGTGCGTGGTTTTTTTTTTTTATTTTGTTTTGTTTTGCTTTGAAGCACAGGAAATAACAACCGAGAAAAGAATTCTTGAAATACACATTGTGGCCCATATTGTGCTATTGATTTCTTTTCAAGTAGAACTCCCAGTAAAAATCAATGGAGGGCATTCAGCTTTAAAAAATATAAGAAACTCAGATTTGAAAAAAATCTATTTCACAGAAGTGAGCCTGCCATACTCATTCAGCAAAATATTCTTGTTGTTCATTTGCAGGTCAGACATTATATTTAGAGTTTATAAAAGGTATATCCGTTACCAACCAAGGGCAATATAATTGGTTTCCCTATTATACACCTATACAGGAAATATGAGAGCATGAGACACTCTCCCCTCTTTGTGCCAGCTACCCAAAAGGGTGCAACTTCCCTTCTCACGCAGCTGGGCAAAGCAAGGAGTTTGTGAGGAAAGTCATAAGAACAGCCATACTGGGTCAGATGAAGGGTCGATCTAGCCCAGTATTTTGTCTTCTGACCATGGCTAATGCCAAGTGCTCCAGAGAGAATGAACAGAACAAGTAATAAAGTGACCCACCCCCTTACCATTTCAAGCTTCTGAGAAAAAGGGGCTAGGGACACTATACCTGCCCATCCGTGTTAATAGTCATGAATTTAGCTATCTATTTTTGTAACGCTGTTAAAGTCCTGGCCTTCACAACATTCTCTGGCAAGGCGTTCCACAGGTTAACTATGCATTGTGTGAAGAAATACTTTGTATTCTTTGTTTTAAACCTGCTGCCTATTTCATTTAATTCATTTATTTCATTTAACTTTTCCTTATTTACTTTCTCCACACCAGCTGTGATTTTATAGACCTCTATCGTATTCCCTCGCCTTAATCTTCTCTTTTCTAAGCTGAAAAGTCCCAGTGTTATTAATTTCTCCCTATATGACTGCTGTCCCATACCCCTAATCATTTTTATTGCCTTTTTCTGAACTTTTGCCAGTGCCAAGAGATCTTTTTTGATATGAGGTGACCACATCTGCACTCAACATACAAGATGTGGTCATACCATGGATTTAAATAGAGGCAATAAGATATTTTCTGTATTATTCTCTATCCCTTTTTCTAATGATTCCTAACATTCTGTTTGTTTTGGGGGGTTGGTTTGTGTGTTTTGTTTTGTTTTGTGTGTGTGTGTGTGTGTGTGTGTGTGTGTTTGTTTTTGAAGTAACCACAGTGATTCCAAGATCTCTCTTTTGAGTGTTAACAGCTAATTTAGTCCCCATAATTTTATATGTATAGTTGGGATTGTGTTTTCTAATATGCATTTCTTTGCATTTATTAACATTAAAATTCATCTGCCATTTTGTTGTCCAGCCACCTAGTTTTGTGTGATTCTTTGGACGTTCTTCACAGTCTTTGGACTTAACTATTTTGAGGAATTTAGTATCATCTCACTGTTTACACCCCTTTATCCAGATCATTTATGAATATTTTGAATGAGATGGGTCCTAGTACAGATGCCTGCAGGACACCACTAGTTACTTCTCTCCATTCTGAAAATTGACCATTTATTCCTACCCTTTGTTTCCTAACTTTTAACCAGTTATTCTCTGATAGGACCTTCCCTCTTATCCCATGACAGCTTAAGAGCCTTTGGTGAGGGACCTTATTCAAGGCTTTCTCAAAATCTAAGTACAGTATATCCACTGGATCCCCCATGCTTGTTGATCCCCTAAAAGAACTCTAGTAAGGCAGGATATCCCTTTACAGAAACAATGTTGACTTTTCCCCAACAAATTATGTTCATTCACGTGTCTGACCATTCTGTTCTTAACTATAGTTTCAAACAGTTTGCCCGATACTGACATGAAATGTATCAGTCTGTAATTGCCAGGATCACTTCTACAGCCCTTTTTAAAAATTGGCATCTTGGCTCCACTAAATGCATCAGCCAATGCAACTGATGAGCATAAAGAAGCAGCATTGTGTAACAGGTACAAAATTTGTGTAGTTTACTATTCATTAGAGAAGAGGTGGGGCAGATAGGGACAGAGTATCCTATTGTGGTACCTGGACTGTTGCGGGCATATTGCAACTGTGCACTTTGATCCTTCAGTTTTAAATTTTGATCCTTCAGTATCACTTTTTGTCCAATGATCTCAGAGTTTCACAAACACAAATGAAATCTTCTGGCATTTCTGAAGGGTAGATGCCAGTATCATCCCTCTTTTATGGATGGTTAAACTAAGACGTGGCACAATTAAGTTACTTTGCCCAAGATCACATAGTAAGTCAGTGGAAAAAAGGAATGGAACCAAGATTTCAGACAGGACCTGTATGAAACCTGTGTGGATAGATTTAAGTGAAAAAAACACTGGCTCAAAGTCTCTTTTAAAAGCCTGCCTTTGAGTGTGGTGTGCCAAAAATTTCTAGGATAGATAACCTTTTAAATGGGTTTAGAAGTGATCTTGATTGGGTTCTTTTTGTTGCTTGCTTTTTGTATTTTGTTTTGCTTCTGGTGGAAACCACGTTCAGCTCTCTTTTGCCACCCAAAATAAGGCAGTTTTATCTGAGATTTCCTTTTTAAAAAAATTATTTATTTTGATGGTACATCAATACCAAGAGTAACAAAATGCCTCCAGGCTATAAGACACCCTCTTCAGAGAGAGGCCCACCTAAGGCCCTCTGAATATTGCACTCAGTGTTCATGTCAATTAGATTTGATTTGAATTCATAAGTTCAAATGGTTCAGACCAGTTTAAACTTCCTTTGGAAAGGATCCATGCTAAACGCTACAAAATAAAATTGCCTCTTTTTGCACTATTGCTGACTCCCTGGCAGAAATACTGACTCCAATGAAGTCAGTAACAAAGCTCCCATTGACTTCAGTGGAGCCCAGGGATTGACCCATAGTTTCTAGATAAAATCACGAGGCCATGTAGGCTAAAATTTGAGTTTATATTCCACATTAAATAACAATCCCTGTTGTCCTTACAACAGTTGTTTCACTACAGCAAAACTAATTCATTGGCATATTAGTTACATGTCCACATGGAGGAGATAATGAATGAGAACCTGCTGCTGACTTGGAAAGCATCCATAGAGCTTCTTTGCTCCCATAGACTTATGGATTGCCTCCACTCATCTGCAGTATCCAGAGGCCAAATAATGGAAAGGGGAGTCCAATTCTGCTGTTAATATTAACTTCAGGCTTTCAGGGGGTGAGCACCATTGCTGGAAGTTTTGCTGAGAACCTCTGGAGTTCCACTTTCTGGAGCTTCACTTAACAGTAAACTGGAATAATGCTTCCAGGCCAAATAGAATTAACAGCAGCTGCAGACTGTTTCTGTGATTGTGAGTGTAAATGGGTAACTGATAGTCTCCAGTAGCTATCGTGCATGTGCCAATACATTAAACCCTCCATCGTGAATACAGTTAGCTCTATTCCAGACACATGCCACTGTCAAGATTTTGACTGCTACTTTGGTATGTTATACTAAATATGTATACTAAATATGTTACCCCACTAACGAGTACAGTGTTAAACCAAAGATGAAGTTGTCTTGAATTATGATATATTTATTGTCTTTACACTAATTCTGAAAACACAGTTAGAACATTTTCTCAGTTTTTGGCTGTGTTTTGGAGCAGTGCACACACATGCACTTTCTCTTGAATATCTTTAAGGTTCAGCAGGAAATTGAAGGTATTGTTACCATGATAATGCTCTCACAATGTGTCTTTCTCTAACAGTCTGCTGGGGAGATTTAGTATCACACCCTTTGTTCTTTTTTGTTTCTTGATGCTCTCTCTAGTTTTCTGCTACACTGATCTCATGCTCTCCCACCTCACCAGCTGCTGAGTCTGGCCTAGATACTCTTCGTCTGCCATAGCAGCTACAGCAAGGGCACAAAAGAAAATGAGCAGGCGTTCCGTTTTCATTCTTGTGATGAAGAAAAGCGCTGGTTCAGCCTTATCATTGCAAAGTCTTTTCTAGATGAAGTGATTTTGTTACCGGGCAGGCAGTAATAATCCTTGGGCTTTCTCTAGACCACATTCTCCCTTCCCTCCCCCCCCCCTTTTCTTTTTGGCTAAAAAGCCACTGTAACCCACCAGCTTGTTCTGCACATTTTCCACAGCCTATGAAAAGCAGTTCGCAGTCTGAATACATTCAGTTCAGTTCCTCTGTAACTTTTTTCAAAGCTACATATTCTAGCCAAGCACTAGCAAGCCTAAGTACATCCCCATTTTCCTTTCTCTTTGTACTGGCGTAGGCTCCAGACACCCGCTCTGGGCACGGACTTTCCCAATGCTCTGCTATCCCATACTTAAGCACCTATCTGTTTAGGGCTGCCATGTTTCCAGCCAGAGGGAGTTCATCATGAACTATGCTTCTAAGGCTACGTCTATACTGCAGCGCTATTTTGGGATAGCGGAGGAATCCTGAAATAGCTATTCTGCATCTTTTGAGCACACCCGTTATTTCAAAATATAACAAACTCGCTATTCTGACGTCCCTATAAACCTCATTCCATGTGTAATAAGTGGTGTTTTGGAAGAGTGATTTATTTTTAAATAAGTACTGTGTAGAGAGCGCCAAATTTTGAAATAAGCTATTTTGAAATTGACTAGAAATAAGCTACGTGCGGTCCTTTAAAACTGAGAAGACTAAGTTCAGGGAGCACATAATGGATCATGTGACCACAAATAGCAGGGGACACCTGTGGTAAATAGAGACAGCCTGTCCATAGGAGAGACCAGGTTCAGAGAATAAACTGGGAGAAACTCTACATAGTAGCCAGAGTAGGCTTGTCTCTCTCCCAGATGGCAGAAATCAGGAAATGGTTCTAGCATTTTGTGTTCCTTTGAGCCTGTTGTATCTTCCATTGTTTAATAAAACTTGCCTTGGATCAAGCCATTGACCTGCTTCAGCTTGGTGAATCTGCCCTCTGGCATAGACTTCTATCAGGTTTGTATGATATCAAATAGCATTAAAAATTCAACACTGGTAAAGGTCACAATGGCTAATTATACATTTCAGAGTTGTTGGCCTTAGTGACTTTTTAACAAAAGCTGTATTTTTACCAGGATTCACTGAGACATTATAAATTTCAGATGTGGTTGAGAGGTCTGCAGAAACCTCAAGAAAAAAATAAACCTGGTAATAATAAGAACCAATTTCATTGGTGCCCAAGTATATTACATAATCAGAGATATCAGGTGTAACTTGAACTTATTAATTCTAAAATCCAAGGACTAGACTGTGCCATTTAAGCAAAGCACAATCACACAGTCCCATGGGGAGAAAACCACCGCTGTGCTTCTGTGTTGGGAGCAGTGCAACTAATCACAGTTGCACTGCTGGTCAGTGTCTGAATGGGACTGGGATCATGGCCTCACCTCCTACCCATGTGTATTTGTCACTATACACCCCCTTGGAATAGAAAGGGAGCAGCCCATTCAACTAACAAAGCCCACGGGTTGATGTTATACAAGGTATATGATATCTGCCTTACATAGGAAACACAAAGGGAAAGGAAGTTTCCTCAAACCTGTACTGTGATCCAATGTGAGGTCAAAGTAGAATATACTCCTAGGTGTTTGGGGAATTTTAAAACACAAAGATTGGGTATTTATGTATTGTGCTTCAGCCAGTGTGATGTTTTTTAATATAATTGCAGGCCCATCCCTCCTTTTAGTTCTACGAATTTAAATCACTAGCTCTCATTTTGAAAGAGGAATCCAATGTGTTTCTAATTTTTCTCTCTGACACATTTTTCAGTAAAATCATAACACAAATGTTTTTTGTTAATTTTTTATCAGTTTTGACCCTTCCTAAATATTCCTGTGTATTCATCCTATGGTACAATAAGTCTTGTGTTTTAGAAGAGATTTTTGTCTGTACTTTACTGATTTTAGTTCTGAGTGTACCACAGTGTCCTATAACTATATACTGTGCCATTACAGACTATGGCATTGCAATATACAATTCTGCCTATGGTATTAAGATCCTTTTTATTTAAAAGGCAAGATAGAGTATCCAGCTGTTTTCAGTGATGATTATGAAATAGTTTGAATATATAACCAGTTAAGTTCACAAAGCTATGTAGTTATTTGTCAGTGAATACATGTGGTAAGATAAAACATCCTCTTCCCAATTCAGATCACTGTGCCATTCTGTATAATAAAATATGTTTAATTCTCTCCTAATTTTATTTTTAATTCTGGGCTTTCTGAACCAGATCTTTATATGCTATACATTAGCACATCTTTGTTTACTTGAGTGAAGCCAAGCCAGTTTACACCAGCTGAGGATCTGCAACTTGGAGTGGGGTATGGGTGCATGACTTGGGATTGCAATGGATTGCTCCTAAGTAGTTCAAATTCATAAGCAAGCTTTTGAAGTAAACCATCACTTAACTTCCAAGGAATATATTGCCAAGGTCTGTATATACAATTGTTTATTCTATGGCTGGAATATGCTATTAATGGCAAAAGAAGTTAACTTGTCTGCCAAGATGAGGAAAACATATTTTTTTAAATGCAGCATTCTAAGTCATAATGTCTCAGAGTAGGGACCGTGTTTGTGAGACTACTTTTTTGCCATTCACTACTTTTATCAGTGCTGATGTGTTC
Organism: Pelodiscus sinensis; assembly: GCF_052426305.1. Lineage (NCBI taxonomy): Eukaryota > Metazoa > Chordata > Testudines > Trionychidae > Pelodiscus > Pelodiscus sinensis. The sequence continues at coordinate 124,832,719 of NC_143052.1, forward strand.
ACTGCAAAATTAAGAGCATTTTTTTAGCATGTGCTTGGCAGAGCTGGTGGTAAATAATACTGTATTAGGTTACTCAAAAAGGTGGTTGTGTCTCTCGCTCTTAACCCAACAATATAATATGAAGGACCCACACAGGGATAGTGCAGTCTGAATATTAAGTTTACTAACTATATACAAGACTATGTGAGTGACCAGATGAAAGTGTGAAAAATCAGGATGGAAATGGGGGTAATAGGCACCTAAGAGACCCCGAAATATTCGAACTGTCCCTATACAGTCTGTACATCTGGTCACCCTAAAGGCTATAGATACACACATTTCTGTTCTGGCAAGGTTCGTGGTGGCGTCTAAAAATGTGATCCACAGGAGGAACACTGCCTTTTTAAAGTGATACTATCTGATTCCTATACACTACAAAGGTCAAAAGGAATCAGTCAGAAAAAAACCCTCTCTTTATTCCTACCAAAAATGACTCTTCCACTATCACCTTTTTGTTCAAGTTATGACCTATGCTTTATAAAAGGATATAATTTTCAATCTGAGAAAAAAGGACTTTTGGTTTTGGGAGAAAATAAAATCATGCAATTCACTTCCCAAGTGAAAAGATAAATTAATTTCAGGAGTTTTGCTGTAAAGATAGCTGTGCTCGTTTAAAGGACTCAAAACTGGTTAATTTAAATAGTTTTATGCATGGGCTGATGAGTGGCTGAAATTTTCTGGAAGAAACCTACTTTTGGTAACTATCTGGTTGGTGCTTGTGGTTAAATAAATTGCAATTTATTTCTTACATTTTATATGTCCTGAATATTACCTTTGGAAACAGCGCAAGTGACATCAATATTCCATGTTTCTTTATGTGAAACTTAAAGTCACTTTTTTCTAAGACTGCTAAGATATTTACCTGGCAAGAGTTTGGTACTAAGTATCATTATTGTAATGAAGATGACAAGACTTAGTGCCACGCATGCACAACTGCTGTCTGCGCTTCAGATTAATGTATTCAATTAGACCCAGGAAAACTCTCTGTAAAGCATACCCGATAAAGGAATAAACATGTTAAAACTGGATGTTTATTACAAAGCAGTTTATGGAGGGAGAACTACATCAGATAAAAGCATTAACTGTTAAATAAACTCCTTAAAATGAAATAGTGAACAATTACGAGCTCCATCCCAAGGAAAACTCGTTCTCTAGAAAATATTCTGTGCACCAATGGCAGCTAGGGTGAAATTCTCAGAAAATGATTATATTGATTGATTGCTAAAGGCAATGCCCATTCTGCCTACCGTTTTCAGAATTGTAGTTTCACACATGTTGAGCTATAAATTTAAAAGAGCAGTTTTGCTGCAGTGATGTGGCTTAGAGTAACTTTATTCAATTTAAATATAGTTGGAAGGGCATAAAACAAGCATTCAGATAGTTATTTAGTCCTCTAATACCCACATTCTATATTGTCCCTCCTAGCCTCCGAGAAAGTGGGTTTTCTGGCATATTTTGATTTATAACCAGGGTCCTACTAAATTCACAGCCATGCAAAACACATCACGGACCATGAAATTTGGGCTTTTGTGTGGTTTTGCTGTATGCTATACAGATTTCACAGGGTAGATCAGCATTTCTGAAATTGGAGCTACTGACCCAAAAGAAAGTTGCAGGGGGATCATAAGGTCATTTTAGGAGGGTCATGGTATTGCCACCTTTCCTTCTGCGCTGCTTTCAGAGCTGGGTAACTAGAGAGTGGTGGTTGTAATGTTGGCCGGATGCCCAGTTCTGAAGGCAGTATCCTGACAGCAGCCATGCAGTACTATACCAATGTTGCCTTGACTTCTGTACTGCTGCTTTCAGAGCTGGGTGGGTGCCTGCTGACAAAGAACCCAGCTCTGCAGGAGCAGCGCAGAAGTAAGGGTGGCAATACCATACCATGCCAGCCTTATTTCTATGCTGCTGCTGCTGGCAGTAGCCCTGCCTCCACAGCTAAAATTCTGGCCAGCAGCCACTCTTCCCCAGTTGCCCAGCATTGAAGGCAATGCTGCTGCCAGCAGCTGAATAGAAGTAAAGGTAGCAATACCATAACCCCCATATAATAACCTTTCAACCCAGACACAACTACTTTATGGGTCAGGAGCCCTACTATTACAACCCTATGAAATTTCAGATTTAAATATAATACATGAAATCATGAAATTTACCATTTTAAAAATCATATGACCATGAAATTGATCAAAAGGGACCATGAATTTGCTAGGGCCCTATTTATAACTCTTCAGACTTGACCACATGTTCTGAAGTTTAGTATAAGACTTATATCCTGCAATAAGTCATCCTTATGCTTAACTTTAAATTGAGGAAAAGGTCTTAAATATTTGCAAAATTAGGAATTAAATTACTAACAGATGTTCTTGGACAGTACTGTAAACATTAGTTGAGTGTGCATTCAAATTCCACTGGCTTATTTCTATTTAGGTACATTGTTGATTCTGCTATTATATTAACTCACATTCTCATGAACAGCATTTAGTAGATGGCTAAAAATCACATATTATCCTATGTTTTTTAAAGAGCACCCTTTCACACACCAACTAGGGTGAATTTATGCTAATTTACATAGTGACTAAAAACTAGAGCTGACCTGAGTACAACATTTCAGTTTCACAGTGGAGCACAAATAAAACCCTTAGAATATTTTCACGCAAATGGGGTTAGGGTGGCGTAGACTGACTTTATTTTCTGCATACACAAGCTTTTATCTCCCTGCTGTATACCCCTAAGAGGTTGTGTAGAGAAAGAATTTCTCCAGTTTGGGATCATCTGCAAACTTTGTAAGCATGCTCTCTATGCTATTATCACTGATGAAGATATTGAACAGAACTGGATCCAGAACCAATCCCTGTGGGACCCCACTTGTTATTCCCTTCCAGCATGACTGCGAACCATTGATAACTACTATGTGGGAACAGTTTTCCAACCAGTTATACACCCACCTTATAGCAGCTCCATCTAGTTGGTTGTATTTTCGTAGTTTGTTTATGAATTTTTTAAATATACTGCAGCAGTGTCCACACTACCAGCCAGTGTGTGGCAGGCTAGTGTGAAGTTAGTCACACCCCATCTTGCCACAAATTAAGTTTATGTATAGCAAAGCCCTTAAGCGCTACTATCTTTGAAATGAGACTAAATTTCCTAAGTCATGTGGGGACTTTTATTAACTTTACTTTTCTAAGCAGCCACCTTTTCAGAAGAACTTCACTGGATTCTCAATTCAAAAAAATGGCAGGGCTTGAAAACCGCTTGCTTCTGAACCTGTCATGTCTACCTGTCACCAAACCCACTCGCTCTGTTTTAATATGATTTAAACCCATCAATACAAAGCAGTGAAGGACAGCTTTCACACAGATCACTTTCATTTTATTTTTTCAGGACTCCAAGTAGAAGGCCTGTTCAGAAGGTCAGCCAGCATCCAAACTATTAAAGATGTTCAGAAACTCTATAATCAGGGTAAGTCATCATCCTCCTGTTGCTGTAAATTAATAACACTCTAAAGGCCATATTGATGGTGTATCTGTTGGTGACACCGTATTTCTGTCTTTCATAGAGTTAGTTAATCACAAACCCATTTATAACGTAAAATGTCATATTAGTATCAGCAGTAACACAGAAACCTGAAAGATAACGACAGGCATTTAAAGCTTTCTAAATAATGAGCCATCTATTGATGTCAGAGCTGAAGTTTACAAGATCTAAAGCAGCTAATGAATTATGAGACTTAAGTCAAAAATGGGCTAGTTTTTCATAAACACTTTCATTGCCTCAGTGCTTGGTAGGTTACTTCAGCTAGTTACAAATTATCCAGAGCAGTATCTTCTTGTCATTTTGTCTCTACTGTTTTTCTGTGGTTATGACAATGAAATATAATTTTACATAACAGTTTGTGAAATGTGTTGAATTAATTTGCTGAAAATTTTTTGGAGGTGTGTCTCTGGAAGCTAGATTAATAAAACTTCATTTAAAAAAGTACAGCATGACAATGTTAAGATTTTTGCAGCAGCTGAAAACGAGGTTTTCTTTTTTCTAACTGTGATTTAGAACAGAATTTTTGAACCATAATTTTGAAACATGTTACTGAGCAGTCATCCTTTTTGGTTCTCTAGGCAAGCCTGTGAATTTTGATGACTATGGAGATATTCATATTCCTGCTGTTATCCTGAAGACTTTCCTCAGGGAACTCCCACAGCCTTTGCTAACCTTCGAATCTTACGATCAAATCCTTGCAATCACCAGTGAGTATAAATCACGTGATATCATGTAAAGGGATTGATATTTTGTAGTTGATATGAGTTTGGGTAATTTATAATCATTCAGTCGCTGACCCATGATACAATAGGATTTGTATAGAAACATTCGTCTCCTACATACCTCAGGGACTTGACTGTTGTGATAGGAAGTTCAGCATTCCGTCTAGCAGAGGGCAGAAGTAAAAATCTATGGTCAAAATGTTCAAAAATAGAGTGCAAGTTCATATGTAGGCAGCTGCTTAATTTTCAGAAGTCCTGAGCCGCTAACTTCTTCCAGCCTGGCAGATACATAAAAGTTGTTGTCTGTTCAAAGTTTCTGAAAATAGACAAGGGACCTAAATATGGACTGACTTATCAGTTTTATTTTGTATGTATTTAGTTGAAAAGGAAATACAAAACAGCTATTATTATATATCAATATGCACATTTTCTTCCATCCTTCCCTCTTTCCCCCATACACAGCCCACTTTGCTCTATTCCTTTGCCCAATACTAAAATCTGTTGTTCAAAGTTGTTTCTGTTCTTCTTGTATGTTTTTATATGGTGCTTTTATATCCTAGAGGTTTTCATTGTGATTTTTGTAACTATTTCTTGCTCCATACACAAATCATTTTGCTGCTAAAGTACAACTGCCCTTGGGAATGGAAGTTGGCAGCCAGGTGGGGGATTGGTGCACTGGTGACATTTGGCCCAGTCTCTATATATTTGGCCCTGCCTATACATATATTTCTTTGCAGTTTTAGTAGAGCTGCTACTCTGCAATATTAAGGAACAAACCAGATTGACTTAAAACTTAGAGAGGGGAATATATTAATTATCTAAATGGCTGATATCACATGAATTTACTGGTGGCAAAGCTTCCATCATATGACCTTTTTCCAGGCATGGAGAATTTTTTATGCTGACAAAGTAACTCAGTATATTCTGGTGTGTTTGGCATTTAGTGCCTGAGCTTGTAAAGATATATATTGTGCTGTCCACTAGTTCCATTCTGGGTGGATTCTAAATTCAGCTAAGCTAAGGGAGTCAACAGAACTCCTGGTCACAAATTGTGCAAGAGTAGTTCTAACCTCATGATCTTTGAGCTGGGGCTAACTACGGGTTGGCTGCTTCCTGCTTGTTAACATTCTGTTGGTAACTGTAAGGTTCTGCTGTTGGAAAGCTGAAATTGTTATCAGTGGCAGTCTGTATTGTGGCTGGTGACTATCATTGCAACCTTTTTCAGGCAGGGATTGCCTTTTCATTATGTATTTGTATAATGCAGTAGAGTCCCAATCCATAATTACAGTTACTAAGCATTTTTGCAAAACAGAGAAGAATATAAAAAATTGAACATGTCTGTGACCCTGCAGCCCATTGTATACATGGTTCACTTTGCCAATGTGAATAATCTCATTCTTGATAATCCAGGGTAGAGTACAAAATAATCAGTAACATTTGCTTCAAGCCTTCATTGGAGTTCTGTGTAGTTTACTATGTGTGGGTCTGTTGAGGAACACCGTAAAAATATATTCTGATGTTCAAGTAATTGTAAGTCAAATAGACTAGGTTGGCAGTGCAGGGTGTCATTTGCTTTCCATTGGTAGTCTTGGGTTCAAACCATATTTAGTTCATCGGTGAAAATGATCTTAATGACCTCAAGCTAGTTCTAGATAATACATATCCACAGAAATCATCGTCTTTTCAGTCTCTGCCTAGGACTTGAACATTGAGGGGTCATAACAGAGGTTTGTTTGCAGACATACATAAGTAAAGAGAGAGCGTTATGAGTGGCAGGCATCTCATGGAGAGTTTAGTCAGAAAATAAATACAGTGCAGCTGTATACAGTACATAAAGAGACCAAATAAGATTCAAATTTAGGACCATGAAATTTCCCTGTAGCAAGGGACCAGCACTAACTAACTCATCTACTACAGAAAATAACCTAATGGTTATTCTCTGGCTCTGAGTTGCACTATCCATTTACTATACGGAGGGCTAGAAATCAGATGGAATAAGATTCCTTTCATAACTCTGTCAATGACCAACGTCATCATTTTTTAGTAAGTTCACCAATCTGTATCTCCATTCTCTTGTCTATAAAGTGGGCATAATAGTCCCTTCTTACCTCAGAAGGATGGTGCATGACACTATTAATTCATTAATTGGAAGTCCCTTTGAAAATCTCAGTTGAAAGTGTCTTCACAATCCAAAGGCATGCTGCTAATTATATCCCAGCAAGGGGAAGTAGTGTACATAGGTCGAGCTAAATTCACTTCCCCCTGACAGAGATGTAGCTTCACCAGGTTTTTGCAGGAGTCACTGAGGATATAAATTGTCCTAAAAAGAAAATTGCAACCTTGTCTGTATTTTGATGCCTATTGGATTAGGTTACATATGATCTTAATATTACAGATGTGGAAAGCTGTTTACGAGTGACGAGCTGTAAACAAGTAATCCAAGGACTTCCTGAGTACAATTATGTGCTTCTGAAATACCTGATATGCTTCCTTCATATGGTGAGTACAGGTAACATTCCCATAATTCCAGGAGACACTTTTTTAGAGTCTGATTTTTACAAAATTCCACATCTAAAAAAGAAAGAAAGAAAAGAAAAATAAATTGAAAAGTTGGAGAAATGCAAGAAGGCTGTTGTGTTCTCAATGCAGCAATATGAAGCTGCAGCCCATCTCCACTTCTGATAAAAGTCAGAGTTAAATAATGACCTCAGTGATAACCTCAGTATGCAACTCTTCATAAATAATTGAAACCGCAGTTTAAATACAAATAAAACCACATGCTTGCTAATGTGTTTGAAATGGATAAGTCACATTTCTATTGCTTTGATTTTTTTTAACTTTCCCTTTTTGTGAGAAATACCTGTTTAGAAAAAGCATGCAAATAATGTTTTCCCCCAGTGTTTAAATAAACAACCTGTAAAACCTTTGGAGAAAGGTGTTGCCTTGGTAGCCCCTGGAGTCCAAAGTCATCTGTTTATCCCCAGAAGAGCAATATAGCAATAATAGCAGCAATATAATCTCCCTTCCTACAGCCCAATTTACCATCTCTCTGGGCTAAACTTTTCAAGCCTGGATGCTTAAATTTAAGCCCCTTCATGCATATTTATGAGGCACCTAAGTAAAGCAGCCTGATTTTCAGAATGCTGGGCACTCGCCAATCCCATTGAAATCTGAGGCGCTGTGTTGATTTATACCATCCGAGGAATTGGCCCTCAGGGGAAGACCTTGTGTGGCATGTACTTGTGAGCTACACTTCAGAAACGAGTAATTTTAATGCCTCTTTATAGCAAAACCCCACCAAAATACAGTATTAAAGCAAACACACTGATACAAGCTTGCCACAGACAGGACTAGTGGGCGCCTCTCATACCTACATATTCATTTGTCATTACTTAACTGAACTCCAAAAGCTATTATAAAAATCCTCACGTCATTTGCTATTATTTCAGCAACTGATATCTCTCTTCAGTGTTATGAATCGTGTAAGTGCCTTTGTTCCAATAATAGATGCACCATCTCAACACACTTCTTAAGAGCTGAACACTTGAGGTATTAATGAGGTGTGCAAAAGTACTACATAGTGTTTTCTATAATTGGGCAACAGAACATAGCATTTATTTTTGAGTATGCCTTGTTATGTAAAGCAAGAGTCAAGTTGATACTAGCACTCAGATCTGCAATTTTTGCTGATCTGTAGCTTTTAATCTTTCACGTTTGAGGGAGTTATTTGCATTCGTAAAGGTCAAGGGAATGTGAAGCAACCAGGAAGCTGGAGATTTCTGTTCATCATAGGTCAGGTGTGCTATGCAAGCAGACACAATTCAAATTTTAACACACTGATCTTCCAATAATCCCAGTTTTTGCCTGTGACCATCACCCATCTTACATATAAGGGACAATTTAATTCAAGCCCAGCCTTGAATAGTGCAAGAGGTACTTGTGGTAATTTTATGAAGTTGGATGAAATGTAATCATGAGATACCATTTTTAAAGATGATAAATTTGACTCAAGCTTGTCAACAAAAGACCAACAGTTTAGTATGCATTCTCAACCCCCTTACTTAACAACATGTCTTCTTGTGACCAAAGGATACTACAACAAGACAACGTGATTCCAACAGCAGTAAAAAACCTGAGTTATAAGAATGGGTTCAAGTCCTTTGACCTTAGACTAGCAGTGAATGATTCCTGCAGTAATAAGCTGACTATACCGAAAAAGGAGCAAAGTGTCTATTTCCCACTCAGGAATATCTCAGACTCTTAGAAAATGATTATTTTAGCTAACAGCAGTACCTTACTACTAAAAGCAAATCTGAGTAGTGGAAAATGTTGCATGTTTGTGGAGCATCTGACACAGTGTCCTCCTCTTTGAGGTATCTATGCATTACCACACTACAAAAAAATTGGAACAGAAGCCATGTTTTCAAGACTCAGGCTCGAAGTGCCCACAAAAGCTTCACATGCATGGATGCTTGGCTGAGTTCATAAAATGTTTGTGCATGCCCAAATAAGTATTTATATGCACAAGTTTCCATCTGCATATGCAGTAAGTTTATTTATGCATGAACAGATTAGTTTAGTGAGCTCTGAAAACAGCTTATATGTGCACAAACTAATTTGTGGAAGCACTATTTTGGGCTCCAGTTATAAAAATAGGGCCAAAAATGTACAACACAAATTTACAGTTCAATTTGTTTGTCAGAAAATGGGTTGTTTACCTCTTTATAACCTGATAGTTTGCTGTTACAGGTTGAATCTCTCTAGTCCAGCACCCTCGGAACTTGACTGGTGCCGAGCCAGAGAATTTGCCAAACTCCAGAAAATCAATATTGTCTTGCAGCATTACCAACACTTCCCCTGCTTACTGAGCTCTTAGAAGACACTTGGGGGTAAATTAAGGCTTAAATAACAGCTCAGAACACTGGTAGCCAAGACTGGTGGCTGTAAACAAACTTTACGGGACTGTGAGAAACTTGGCCACAACCATGAAAAGTGAACATCCAGCTAACTAAAATCATGTCAGACCATGGATGTTGCCGGAGCAGAGAGTGCTGGACTAAAGAGGTTCAACCTGTACTTAGTTTCCTTGAAGACAAAATGACCCCTTATTATTTTTAAAACACTTGAGGCTAAATCTTGAGGTTTATGCAGTGGTGAGCAGCAGTAAGGGGCACATAAACCCCAGAGGGCTGAGTAAATTGGATAGATCAATACTGAGTCCATGTTTGCAACATAGGCACTAGAGCAGCATAGCTATAGTGCCATGGCTATGCTACTGTAGCCCCTTAATATAGGTGCAGACAACAGTGACACGTGAACTTTTTCCATCACTTTAGGAATTCCACCTCCCTGCATGACAGTAGCTAGGTTGATGGAAGCATTCTTCTGTGCTCAGGGATGTGCATTTTTCACACCCCTGAGCACTGTAGCTATGTCAACTCCAGTTTTAACTGTAGGCTGGGGAGGAAAATTGGGTCATGTATGGAAAGCTGCTAGACAGAGTCAATGTCTGCTTTCTCAGGCAGAGGATCCTTAGAACTTATGCACATGTCAAACTACTCTCTGTGAATTGTGGTCCTTCGCACTCCTTGCAGCTTGGCTTCAGCTGCAGTAATCCCCGGGCCTACTGCTACCTCTTCATGGGGGGGATGTCTACCTTTTAACCAAGAAAGAGTAAATTTCAGAGGGAGATTGGGAATGGTATCCTTGTCTGTCTTTATTTCCCCTCTCAAGCCACCGTAGGAGAACTATAGTAATCCTTGGTCCAATAGAACCCATATTCTCCAAGTCATCAGCCAGTAAAACCCAATTTCTGACTGTATGGCCATGAGCTGTTACTCAGATTCCTTTCATAGGATTTGTGAAGCACTCTGCTTTTTTAGTGACTCCCCAATGCCACGTGAGTGGCTCAGAGTGGTGGGTTCAGCCTTGGGATGGGGCATAGACTGAGCACGTGCATAGCTACAGTGTGTCCAATCTTGAGGTGAGCTAACATTTCAAGATCCATTTAGGCCCCTATGGTTACAGAGTATTCATGCCAGGCACCTGCATGCGGGATCTAGCCCTTTGGTATTGCTTGCATGGGTCACTTTCAGTGGAATCTGTCTTCTTTTCCAGGTATCCCAGGAGAGTATTTATAACAAAATGACTGCATCGAACCTAGCCTGTGTCTTTGGGTTGAATTTAATCTGGCCACCTAAAGGTACTTCTTCGCTGAGTGCTCTGATTCCTTTAAATCTCTTCACTGAATTACTGATCGATTTCTACCCCAAAATCTTCAGTTCACGAACAGTACTGGGTGAGATCTTACCTTAATGCTCAGAAAAAGAGGAAGAGAAATATGCCTACCTATGCAAAAAAAAAAAAAAATCTCCACATATAAACCTGTGAGAATTTACTATATACAGGACTTTGCAGAAAGAAGCATATTTCATATTATATAACAGAAGCAAAATCCTTTTCTTTCTCTTGCATCACCATGATTTTCCAAATATCAAAGATGTTAGGGGAAATATGTATACTGATACTTCTTTGTATTTGGTGTGTATAAAACATCAGGTTAAAATAACATGAACTTTCCTCTTTTCATAGTCTTTAGCAATTTTTAAATATTTATTGGTTTAAAAATTCATCACAGTTCCTTTCAGCATCTAGAGGTTTCCTTTTATGTTTGGGGTTCTTTCCCCGAGGGTGATGCTAAGTCATCACTTGGGCCATAACTTCCGAACCATCTTCCGCCTTCTTGCAAAAGGGCTGTCTGGGCAATTTTTTCCTCTTGAAGAAGTTTCCTCTGAGGGCTTCAAATATATACAAATTCTAGATCCTTTTTGCAGAATTCCAGGCATTCATTGCCACACACAAATGTGTGAGTACTTATGTCTGCATTACCACAAAAACCAAAGTATTTGCTTGTGTCATTTAGATTATGCATACATCTGGCTCTTTGTGCTTTTAAATATCTAATATGCCTGTCCAAACGTTACAGCTGCACATGCAAACTGAGTGGAAGATGATGCACACACTCTTCAACTTTTAAAATCAAGTCATTTGTGTTTTTATCTTTAAGGAATTTCTGTTTGTATCAGTATAATGTTAATACATAATATGAATAAACATTGTTTGAAAAAGGCATTAAATGTTTTCATTATTTGCTATATTCTGTTCATGCTTTATGAGTTGTTAGAAATCTGCTCGTAAAATCAATCCCTCTCCTCCACATCCTAAAAACAGAGAAAGAAAGTCTCAGCCCAACACCCTGAGCCCTGTAAAGTAATCTCCATGGCATCTTTATAAATCTATGTATTTTCTCTCTACATACTTATATTTGACTACCATTAAGTTATGTTCCCTCAATGCCTGCTACTGATCATTAGTACTACAGGATAGGGACGTTATCGTAACAGCAAAAAAGACTGAACTAGTGGTGACCAAAGTGAACACTGTTTTCCCCTATGAGGAGTTACGTTAGTTTGAACGCATCCCGGAACGCACTTCCTGGTTCGAATCAACTGGCAAGCGGAACAACGCGTGGGCGAGATTATGCTAATGAAGCACAGGATATTTAAATCCCCGCTTCATTAGCAATTTTGATCGGCTACATTTGCATCCCTAGTTCGAACTAGGGAGCAAGTGTAATCGTACTCTTAGTTGTTGGTAAGATGACAGTCGAGAAGCACAAGCACTCAGCTAGAACCACGGGAAGAAAAAGGGTTGATTTTGAAGGTGAAGGGTAGCCTAAGTGCCTACCTGTGTAACAGGTACAGGCTTCCAATTTTTTGTTGGAGAGAGCAAATAGTATTTTATTCTTTTTTGGCCATTTAGAAAGAATATTAATGAGTACCCCATCAAGCTATGGTATGATAGATATGTGACTCCTATGTTTGCCCAGTAGATGTCATCTACAGCATAATGTTATAAAAGGAAATACTTAAAAAGTAAATAATCAAAAAGCTATAGAACAAGCTGTACTGTATGTAACTTCGTTTTAAAATTTAAATCGTGTTGTAATTTTCTCTTAGTTCATAAAGTGTTTCAATTAAAACAATGTTGGGGTTTTCAAATATTTGTTGTTAAGTGTCTGGTTTCTTGCTAGTATCAAGGGGCCAGTTTGGCATGACTTTGGTAGTTAAGTTTAAAATGTTGTACAGTACACAGAGAATAATAAAGAGAAGGTTATGACTTAAATGATGTTGCACTTTCAGGAAAATGAGGTTGCAAAGTACTAAATGGGTTCATTCTCTGTTTTATGTCATAAATTGTTAAACAAATTCCTGATCAGTGATTTGAAGGGTACAGCACAGTGATTTGAAGATATTATTCTGTGAATCTGCCGCAAACTTTTATGTCATAGGAACTTGGCCTGCAAGCCAATGCATGAAAATAGGAATTAGAAAACCTGATTTATAATAACATCTCTGCCACTGAATAGCCATCTCACCATGAGCACGTTTGTTCATCTTTTTAAATCTCCTTTTCTCCTTCAGTAAAAGGAAGTAATAACACTTTTTTAAAATGTACTTTGATATCACTGGCTGAGGATAAACATAGAAATACAAAATGTTATCATACATATTTTTCCAAAATCCAGCTGAGTAAAATGGCACTTGCAGTACAGTACTAAAGGTTTTCAAATGTTGGGGAACATTCACTGATCAGTAATTTTGAGTATAGAAGAGGTTAGGCAAAAAACGGTACTAAAATACCTTGGGGTGAAATCCTGACTGCTGAAAACAATGGGAATTTTGCCATTGACTTCAATGGGGCTGGGATTTCACCACTTTCTCTGGCCCTCTTTTTGTGTATCACTAGATACAGTGAAAGAAGCATCCCAGTATCCATTCCAGCAGAGTGAATGAAGTCAGAGCCCTTGCCAGTGTAGCCTGCTAACTCCACAGTAATTCAGAGGAAGGTTTTTTGTGGTTTTTGTTTTTTTGTTTTTCCTGATACCTTGCATTAGTTTTCTGTTCCCCACCTCCTACAAAGATGGATTTGGTATATACTACATCATCTGGCTGATCTTTGACTGTGCAACTCAGAAACTGATCTCTTACTATGTGAATCAGTGGCTGGTGCCTAGCAACAAGTAAAAGTACCTTCAGCGTGCATGGCTTTAGCTACTTTATCTGCTTCTGGGCACTGGGAAATATTTAAAGAGTGGAGCTGTTTTACATATTTGTCACATACCAAACTGCAGGTTTTCCTTTTAGCCTTTGTAAATGATTGTTTTGCAGAGATTGCTGGCTTCCGTCATTTACCGACTAAAGTACAGAATAGAGGTTCTGACCCCAGGGCGCTTTGGTTTTTAAGGGCCGAATATAGCATTATCCGGTAGTTTGAACAGTTTGATACTGTTTAGAAAAAGAGGGCCTCTGCTTCTGATTACGAGCAATGAACCTGTTGAGGATGGTACATTCCCGCTTCTAGTCCCTTTGTCTTGGCTGGCAGCCTTGAAAAGTTTGGGATATGAGAGCCAGTTCTATCCCTCCCTAGCTCTCCTCTGACTTTGGGAAGCTCTGCACTTTAAACACTGCATCCATGCAGCTGTGCTGCTGTAGTGTTTTAGTGAAAATGTTACTGTGCTGTTGGGAGAGCTTCTCCCAATGGCATAGTTAATGTATTTCCATGGTTTTTCACATCCCTGACCAGCATAGTTGTACCAATGTAGATTTATAGTGTAGACACTAGGCTTCAGCACTGTCATTAAAGAGGACCCTACAAAGACAGAAGGCACCTTGATATCTAAAGATTTGCAACTACTGCACAGCTCAGGTGCTAAGAAGGGTGTGTGAGTAAGGTAATCTGCCCTAAGAACTCCTGTTATCTGGGACTGAATGCCAGAATTAACTATGATGTTAAATCAAATCTTATGCATTATTCAGAGGGGTTTAAAGTGAAATTCATGGTAAAGAAATGTATGTTTCAAATTTCCTGACTCCAAGAGGAGTCCTGGAGATGTCCCCTGCAGTTACTTTGATAACACTTTCTCTTTACAAATGGTAATTGCACAATTCCGACAATTGTACAATGTGCCCTTGCGAACTCTTCCCTTGTATCAAAGAACAATTTTCAGATCATTTCCATAGCAAAAAGAAAATGATTGTAGAGATAATCTGTTGGAAACACATGTGCTGGATTTCAGTTTAAAACAATAAAATGTATTCATGAAATGAGAAATAGAGTGTTGCCTCTATTGACAATATGCAGAGAATAAATTGCCTAAACATTCTAATTTACTGTGCTATTAGGAGTTTAAAATTGTTCCCAGGATTAGTCTGATTATCAGATATTCCTAGAAATAATGTAATATTTTTGTTATCCATAATCTGTAAGGAAATGTGAAAAGATAGAACAGTGCTGTTAACCAAAGGAATTGTTATAATTCTTGATTATCATAAGTCTGAGTGATCACATTACTGTATCTGTTACCTCTGTGTGTAATATATAATACCTTGCACTTGTATCTTTCATTGGAGAATGTCTCAGAGCTTTAAAAAATATTGTTATATTCACCTACCATAGCATGATGGTTCTAATAGAAAATTAAGGATACTTTATTGAAATGTAAAATATTTGCTTACTCACTTAGGTGGGGAAGCAAGTAGAATGTATACAGTAATACAAGGCTCAGCCATTCAGCTTTATTTCTTGATTACCTACCTGCATTTGAAGCGTTTTGCTGCACAAAGGGACGTGTCTTCAAAACTCCAAGGGTATGTCTAGACTGCATCCCTCTGCCGACAGAGGGATGCAGATTAGGCAGGTCGACATTGCAAATGAGGCAGGGATTAAATATCCCGTGCCTAATTTGCATAAAAGTGGCTGCTGCGTTTTGCCAACTCAGCACTTTGTCGGTAAAAAGTGGCAGTCTAGAGGGGGATCTGTCGAGAAAGAAAGCCTTTTTCGACAGATCCTGTAAACCACCTTGCAGGAGGCATAAGGGATCTGTCGAAAAAGGCTTTCTTTCTCGACAGATCCCCCTCTAGACTGCCACTTTTTGCAGACAAAGTGCTGAGTTGGCAAAATGTGGTGGCCATTTTTATGCAAATTAAGCGCAGGATATTTAAATCCCTGCCTCATTTGCAATGTCAACCTGCCTAATCTGTATTCCTCTGTCGACAGAGGGATGCAGTCTAGACATCAAGAAAGGGGGTTTCCCTTTTACACCTTTCAAGAAGCAAGATTGTTGCCATCACCAGCCAAACTATAAAGCTGTATGGTTTTGTTGGAATTCTCCTGGTCAATCAATTTCCCCCGCTTATTCTAGTTAGTTTTAAAACATATAAGATAATGGGGCCAATACAGCCTTAGGGAGTGAGCAAGGGTAGCTCCACTAAAGTCAATGGCTTTACACTGGCAGAGAATTAGGTTACAAATTTGTATAGAGTACCTGCTCCATATGAATGAGGACAGATCTGTAGCTTGTATAGATTGGTGTAACTCCATTGCTTTCAATGGAACTATGCTGATTCTCATCAGCTGAGGATCTTGTCTATGTTTTCCTTTATCCATGTGCATATAGTAGATATTAGTATGGCATGTAAATAACCTATCACAACATTCTCCATAAAATCCTCCAATATTTTAGAGCCAACTAATTTAAAGACACAATATTGGAGGTTCTTAAAAAGGTGCAATGTGCTACAAACACTTCTCATTCAGTTTTCCCACTTATAAATTAAGTTGGCAGAATTTGATTATTACTTTTTTATTATTTTGACATAATTACTTTTCAACATTTTTCAATTTTTGTCAATATAAATGTTGTCAGTATAATTAAATTTTCACAATTGCATAAAGCTTTTAAGAAATTTTAAACTTTTATTTATCAATTTAAATTTTCTCAGCCGTGAACAATTATAGGGGGAGTCCAACAAGAAGAGAGAGTCAAACAATAATTATCTAATGACCGTAAGCATTGACATTCCAAAAGTGAAAGCTCTGTAACCATTAAAACACATTGCATATTTTGGAACAATTTGTTGACAAAATAAATAGCCTTAAATCAAACAATAATTTCTCAAACATTATTTTTCCTACTTTGCCTATCTATAAATTTTGGTTCTTCTCAGTGGAAATATTTTTCCATTGTTCTGTGTGTGTATTGTGAAACTGACATTCTGCTAACATTCACCGATAAAAATCTAATCCTTCGGGGCCTATTTATGAGTATTGCCATTTTTCTGCTTTAACTCTTGCAGCTGTCTTTGTAATAAGTTGATGGATAAAGACATGGCTTGGACAATATACTAACCAGTGGTTCAATAGCAACATTTTCAACTGTGTCTTACATCCAGGCACCTCAGGGTGGCGTTTTAAAAAGTGACTAAGGAGCACAAGTCTCATTGAAGTCAGTTTCTTTGCCTAGTTCTAATTAACTTGCTTTTAAGGTGTTTGTTTCTACAGTGAAAAAGAATTCACATGTGAGCTCTTTCCTGGAATTCAATTCCATTGTTGAACCCCAGTATGCTTTTGGCCATTTTGTGATATACCTCCATGAGAGTGGTGTTGACAGCCCTGGTAGATACAGTTAATACCATCTCAGCTAATCCACCAGTCTTAGAAGATTCTGTGCTTTATAGCAATATTTAAACCTATTAAAAAAATTAGAGATGATTGGTAAAATTCCTGCAAAATAATTTTGTCAGGATTTGGGAGTTCATTGAAATTGAAAAGTTTAGCAAAGTTTGCAAGTTTCATTTCAGTTAAGTTTCCCAAGGAGCACTGCCTGGTTTCCTACCAGCTCACTGGCCTAACTCTTCAGCAACCTACCACATCACCTGCCCAGGAGAAGTTTTCATTTTAAATCCTCCATGAAAAAGAATTACTTTCTCCACACAGCTCTAATAATAACTAAATTCAAGAGAAGGAATCCAGCTAACTGCAGCCCAGAAAAATGTATCTGTAAATCACTTTTCACAGGACAAACTTCAGTTATGCTGCTACTGTAATTTTCCGTTGGCCTCTTATTTTGAAGGTGCAGTAATTTTGCTGGCGCTATTTACACCTCTTAGCAGACTGAGTAATGACATGTAACCCTTACATATCAATGTGCTAGGAATTCTGCCTACAATTCATTGTGGATGCAAAGGTTGGTTACCCTAAATAGTTTTGGTTGCAGAATGGGATTCCTCTTTTACTGCTGTACCCAGGCCACTTCTTCAAGTAATAGTTCACTTTTGCTTCTGTCCTCAAATTGTTATTTACCTTAAGCTTCCTTGTCACCATGGTGACATCCATGGGAAGTTCAACAAGGCGATTGAACTTTAAATCTACATGAAATCAGGAAACCCCGCTCCCCCCGGCCATGTCTTTAATGAGTCCCTGATGCCAGAGTGTGCTCTCAAAGCTACATTAATGGCGTAGCTTAAGTTGAAATAGCTTAATTCGGCTTTTGGCACTGTCTACACAGCAGGAAGTTGAAGGAAAAACACACTTCCTTTGACTTCCCTTACTCCATGTGAAATGAGGGTTACAGGAGTTGGAGTAAGAAGTCCTCCAGCTTCACATTATTTCAAAATCAAGGCTTGTAGTGTAGATGGTGCGCCATGTTATTTCAGAATAGTGCAGATATATCCAAACTGTTCCTGTGCTTTCAAATGGCCTGGCTTCTCTTCAACGTTAATCATTCACAAAAGCGGTTTATTGCCTCTGACTCTGCACCACCAACATTATCCTCTTAATTCATTCGGCAATAAAAAGCATATGTAAAATGTACCGGATTGCATCATCTGCAATGTCTGAACTTAATTTCTATAGCAATGATGTGGGTCTTTTTCTGGGCAGATTTTGTCACTGCACCCAGCACCGTAGACACTAAGTCCTAAAAGTTCCAGGCACAGACATTATCTACCTTGCACCTTTCTCTTTTTCCAACTTTTAAAGAAACTCTCTGCCACCATAGCTCATTCTGTCCCGTGTCCTTTCCCCCCACCCCCATGCTCTCTTAGGGTGTGTCTAGACTACATGCCTCCGTCGACGGAGGCATGTAGATTAGCCAGATCAGCAGAGGGAAATGAAGCCGCGATTAAAATAAATTTAAATGGCTGCCCCGCTCTGCCGATCAGCTGTTTGTCGGCAGATCGGGGTAGTCTGGACGCGACGCGCCGACAAAGAAGCTTTTCTTGATCGGCACAGGTATGCCTCGTGAAACCAGGTTTACCTGTGCCGATCAAGAAAGGCTTCTTTGTCGGCACGTCGCGTCCAGACTGCCCCGATCTGCCGACAAACAGCTGATCGGCAGAGCGGGGCAGCCATTTAAATTTAAATGAATCCGCGATTATTCTAATCTGGCTAATCTACATGCCTCCGTCGACGGAGGCATGTAGTTTAGACGTACCCTTAGAGGTGTAACCTGTCTTTCCCTTACCCCACACTCTGCTTAATCCCCTTTCTGTCACTTCCAAACTTTTTCTTAAATATTTCCAGACCAACGTGTTTAACCAGGCTGATTCCAGTGACCCACCCAGACTCACATGCTTAATTTGACTGCTAATAATAATGCTCCTTATACATCTGCTGCTTAGCCCACATTCCCCTTCCTCTATATCTTTAAACCTCCTTTCAGTTCACCTTTTCCATTTTGGCCACACAAGGGAAGAAGCCACTCATACTTTCACCACTTATATAAGACTGTGGATAAATGCAACTGAAATGACAAAGGGTTTAATTCCACGAGGAAATGTGAAATCACAATGTTTGAATGGGTATGAAATTGCCTAGGCATGTTTCACACTCTCTGGAACAGGCAGATGGTTATGCTTCTGAGAAATGGCTTACATTTTTATAGTTAATAATATCCCAGCACTGTTGGGATGAGTATAAACACATGAAAAAACTGTTTTCCTTTTTCCTCACCTCCCTTGCCTCCCGAAAATGTACCACATTGGTAGGTAGTTGAAATGCAACCACAGCTGATGAGTTCAGTGAAGCTAATATTGCATCTAACAGCCGTGCCCAGAATGGAAACAAAATCACACCGGGCAGTGTCATTTTCCATTCTACATCCAGGCACAGAGCTGAAGAAGGGGTGTCAATGTATTTTTTCACTGTCAGTAATTCCCCTTCTTCCACATACCAGGTCTGAAAAGAGGATTTCTTTACCACCCACTCTCTATACAGTAGTCTCTCATACTAACTGGGCTATCATGTGAGCAGCTGGTAACCCCAGGGCCCTGTCTACACTGGCATGAATTTCCGGAAATGCTTAAAACGGAATACTATTCCGTTTTCAGTTTTTCCGGAAAAGGAGCGTCTACATTGGCAGGCTGCTTTTCCGAAAAAGCCCTTTTTCCAGAAAAGCGTCTGTGGCCAACGTAGACGCGCTTTTCCGGAAAAGAGCCGCGATCGCCATTTTCGCGATCAGGGCTTTTTTCCGGAAAAGACGACTGGGCTGTCTACACTGGCCCTTTTCCGGAACAGTGTTCCGGAATAAGGACTTATGCCCGAGCGGGAGCAGAATATCCGGAATAGTGGCTGATTTTGTACAGTAGAGCATCATTGCTTTTCCGGAAATTCAAGGGCAGCTCGCAGCTTATTCCGGAAAAGCGGCTGATTTTCCGGAAAAGCGGCTGATTTTCCGGAAAAGTGGCTGATTTTCCGGAATAAGTGGCCCAATGTAAACACAGCCCAGTTGTTTACATACTATATGTTCTTCATGGAGCATTTAACACCAGAGTAAAACACATTTACCAAACCCCCCCTATACTTTTGTAGAAGGATTAGAAGCCCTCTGCTGTTCTGAAGCTTGAATAAATCTTTATTCTAGTCTATGCCTTGTGCTGCAGTATTATTGGAGACTGCAGCAATTCCTTTCAAGGTCCAAGATGCAAACTAACAGCCCTGGTGGGTAAATGGCCCATGCCCAAGGAAGAAACTAACCCGTTACATTAAAAATAACATTTGAAGTAAAATAATACCACTCTGTTTTTACATCAAAAGATCTTTACAGAAGGGTGCAAATAAGCAGGGGATTTGTATCCATCTCTCACATGCACTGAAACCAGGTTTGTTCCTACAAAGAGAGTAATAATAAAACCATATTTATATACGTGATACGATATCACAACTCGTTTTTATAATTTGACAGTTAATAGAACTACACTCCAGGGGCAGCAGCTATATAACATTCAGTGTGGTCTGTACTGTATAGTGAAAATGTAATGCTGGAGAATTGGAGAATAAGTTGTTTGGACTGTTATAAATTGGGTGATTCTTTTAGGACTGAAGTATTGCTATTGTTTATTGATTGCATTACAGTAATGACCAGGCCTGCTGATGGGGAGAGGGCAAAGAGGGCAGTTGCTTCAGGACCCAGCGATTCAAAGGGGCCTGGGATTCCTGGCCACCGCTGCTGCTACTGCCTGCCTCAGGCCCTTTGAATTGCTGCAAGGCACTGAGGGCTGTGAGGGAGAGGGAGCATGCTGCAGTCCAGCCAGCACTGAGAGCTGCTTGCCCCAGCTATGTCCCTTCTGCCTGAGCCCCACTCTTGCCAGGGGTACAGAGCCTCCCCACATCTTTCCCTAGGGCCTGTGGTTGCTGCTGACCTCACTGATAATGACTAGTATCAGAGGGGTAGCCGTGTTAGTCTGAATCTGCAAAAGCGGCGAGGAGTCCTGTGGCACCTTATAGACTAACCGAAGTGTTGGAGCATAAGCTTTCATGGGCAAAGACCCACTTCGTCACGTGCATCTGACGAAGTGGGTCTTTGCCCACGAAAGCTTAGGCTCCAACACTTTGGTTAGTCTATAAGGTGCCACAGGACTCCTTGCCGCTTTTGATAATGACTAGGTTCCTATAGCAAAGGGGTGTGGCCTTCTAGGGAGAGTGACAGCGTGGAAAGGCCCAATGCCCTTAGCTGGCAGGAGCTAGAAAAGCCTCTGTCACGGTGCGGTGTTGGAAGTAGAAGGGCGGAGCCTCCACAGGAACAGGAAGTATAAGAGGTGAGCCCTGCAGCTCATTTGGGAGCCAGCCACTGGAGGAAGCAGACTCCTTCTGTCTGTGTTCTGGCCAGGAGGCTGCCTGCAGCCATAGGGAACTGGAGGGCTGGCTGGAGGTGTCTAGTCACCCGCAGAAGCTAGCTGCAATGAGGCACTTTGCCCATGCAGAGATGGATTCTTGGGATCTTGGATTGCTAGATATGCCCAAAGCCAAGGAACTGCTGGGACTACCCCTCACGGACCACCCTGAAGGGATCAAGGATGACCACGAGTACAAGCAAGGGGGAGTTTAGGAAGAAGCCCAAGAGAGTTATACTACTGTCTTGACTGTGGATCCCCTGAGTTGTGGTTGGTTTGTTGCAGTTGGATCTCCATTGATTCAGTGGCAGATGTCTCTGCTGCTGATAGGGCTGATAGGTTGGGACAAGGTGGAGTGAATGGGTTCCTACCAGCCACCACTGGGGTGGAAATACTCTCCCTCACTAGCTTTTAGTGTCTGACTCTTCTCCCCCCTCTCCCCCCGGATGGCTGAAGGTACCTGACCCCTCTCATTACCCCCTAGACTGTTGTGGGTGCCTGACACCTGCTCCCTTGCTACAGTCCCCTAGAATGTTGAACAAAAGTTTGCTAATTCCCAACTTCTGAGCTGTAGCAGGTGTGGCAAAGGAGTGTGGCATTTTGCATAGGGATGTAAGCAACTAGTTGAGTAGTCGACTATCTTTGCAGGGAGGTGGGGAAGCCCTGTGCAGCATCTGGCAATGGGCCGGCTGGAGAAACCCAGCCGCTGGCCTGCAAGTGGGGGTGGAGGAGAGGGCGCAAGGTGTCTGGCAAGGGGGAGTCAGCGGGGAATGGCGCGGCGAGCGGCAAACCCTCCGCCGCTTTGCAGGGAGACGGGGGAAGCCCCATGCAGCTGCTGGCAATGGGCCAGCTGGAGAAATCGTGTTATTCCGGGGACGGTTGTGTAATTCAAAAACGTTCCCTAAAAAAATCATTCTATCGTGAAAACGTGTTCAGCGGGCATGTGTTAAATGAGGAAATGCTGTACTTCCAGTATCCCGAAATAGCTTCACAGTGTAGATGTAGCCTGACCATCTCCATCTGTTTCCTTCCCTGCAGCATTAAGGAATAATGGAGCAGCTATGTGTTTTGAATTCACGCCTACCTTACTATGAATTATTTTTCAATATAGACAAGCCCTAAATTATTTAGAAAGCAGTGCAAGGAGAGAAAGCTGAGAGGTGGCATTCCAGCTGTTAGGCAGGAATGTTACAGAGGGAATTTGTCCTCTTCTCCATGGAGGATTGGGTTAAGGATAAGAGCACACAATGCCAATGCATAGGGGAGGCGCTTCGTGCTGCCGTCAATGAGTCATGAATGTGAGCCAAAAGAAAAACCCCAAGAGGAATTGGTGGGGGGACCATGCAAGTGGCTGGAATGGTCACTTGTCAGGTACTCTGAGAGTCAAAAGACCCTTTGTTGCCAACCTATCATCACATGGTATCATTTTCCCATTTTGTGCCAGCAAATGGGTTGTATTTGTTGCTGCCCTCCCGCCCAGCCAAAAGACATTGCCCCTTTCGGCCCCCTTCCAGCAGAATCCTTCAAATCAGGACAAGGTTGGTTCTTATACCTGCTGCAGCATCCCGGCCAGGCAGCTGTCTGTCTCCTGTGCCAGCTGACCCTGCTGCCTTTATAATCAAAAGAACAAACCTGCCCCTTCCTTCTAATCAGGAGGAGACTAGATCAGAAAAACACATACTGTAGAGCATAAAAGAAAGCATTGCCATGAAAATTTTTTCTAAAAATAAAAATCCCAATGGGGGCTTAACCATGAACAAAAGACTTTCTTTTTAGAGGTGCTGAGAGGAGGAGAAATGATTGGAATGATGGTAATCAAAAAAACAGACACTCAAGCATCTCTTTCTACACCATACTATCTGCAGTATGCTAGATGTTGTCGAGCTGTTCTGTTTATTACCTTCACCTGCAGTGCTATCAACATTATCATTCTGAAACAAGCCTCTGCATTTTAACTGGTCATTTTACCCCAGCAAAATCCCACCATCATTTAAGATCTATTTATTGTGTCTGTGGCATGAGGAACAAAAAATGATTGATCAAGTAATGTAAACACAGCGTCAAAGTGCTGGGAGAGGGAATGAAAATTTTACCAGTCATTTTATTCACCAAAGATTTCCTCCTTCATGTTGTAGAAATTAAAAAGACGACTGAGATACCCAGAAATCATATAGTAAAGAAAGTCAAAATTAATTATTAAAAAAAATTGAATTCCCTTTGTGGCTGATTTTCCTCCAGCTGCACTCCACTAAAAAGAGCTATCAAAGAAAACTATCATTAGTTTTTAATTCAGAATGACTTCAGAAAGCAATTCTGACACCTCTGTTGATAGCTTTCTTGACAGCCTTTTAATCTCCACAGGTTGTTGACAAGAGCTAAAGGAACTTGCTTTGTCAGTATTCTCAGCTCTTACATTTTTAGCTCAAAGAAATGTTTTTACTTAAAAGCAACTAATCTTTCTGGAGCATTTCTATGCTAGCTACCTAGAACTTACCATGGGCTTGCATGACAGGTTCTTGTATGCAACTCTGCTCTTCATCCCACATTAGTGCATTGAGTATATATATACAAATCGCTGTGAATGCTGAAGATGACCCGTGCTTTGCGCGCGCGTGTGTGTCTACAGTTGTATGTGTATAAATATGATCCTTAGGTCTGACCAAGTGATGTTCAGTGGGATTTAGGGGACAGATAACAATGTGTTAACCCTGACTGAGAAACATTTCTTCCTACAAAAAAAGAGAGGAAAATGGAGGGAAAAAAATGGTTACCTCAAAATTTTCTGCAAAAAATTTGTGAAAACTGGAAAAAAACAGAAGGGGGGTGCCTGAAATGTTTGTTTTCAACAAGAGCACAATAGGGCTAGCTGCAAAGAGACATTTTTATGCAGAAATGTAGATTGATAAGTTTTTTCCCCAATAAAAACCCCTTCCAAACAAAAATGACTCATTCTATTTTATGTTACCTTTAGTCCAGTGTTCCCTCTAAGCAAGTGGTCACCAACCAATAGATTGGGATCTACTGGTAGATCTTGGAGCCTCTGACAGGTGATCCTGACTAGTTTGGCCAAGAGGCCATCAATTGCCAGCACTTCCGCTGCCCCTCCCCCTACTGCTGCTCATCTCCTGCGCTTTGCCTTGGAGCTGTCTCCCTCCATTTCTGGGAGCCTCCTGCTTCCTGGGCAGAGCAGGGGAGGGAAAAGAGGGGGGCCCACTCTCCCACCCTGTATCTTATCTCCACCAAGCAGGGTCAGGGGCACAACAGAACTTGGGATGGAGTTTGCTGGCTGCTTTTGGGAGTGGTGCAGGGCCAGGGCAGGGGTGAACTTGCCTTAGTCCCACTGCACCACCACCCAGGAGCCACCTGAGGTAAGGCCCAGTTGGAGCCCACATCCTGAAACCCTACCTCAGTCATGAACCCCCTCCTGCATCCCAAACCTCTGCCCTAGCCCTGAGCACCCCTGCATCCAAACACCCTCCCAGAGCCTACACCTAGAACCCCTCCTACATCCCAACTGCCTGCCCCAAGCTCAGCTCAGAGCCCCAAATCCCTTAATCCAAGACCAGAGCCTGCACCCCAACCTGCTGCTCCTGCCTGATGAAAGGGAGGGAAGATGAGGGAGGGAAGGAGGATGGAGTGAGCAGGAGCGAGGCCTCAAAGAATGGGCACAAAGGAGGGGGGCAAGGGTGTTGGGGTTTTAGGTAGATCTTGGACTGCACTTAAATTAAAAAAGTGATCCTGTGTTTAAAAAGGTTGGAGACCACTTCTCCAAGCTGTGTGGCAGCGCTGCTTCAAGGGTGATTAATCAGCCTTTCCCAGTCCGTCAGCTCCCTGCAAGGAACAATGCTTTAGTTTAACTTGCCCCTCTGCCTCCCACCTTGGCTTCTCTAACAACTGTGGATCACTGGAGCATATTGGAATGTAGCCATGTACCTTCCTTTCCCATGCACGTCCCTTGTATTGAGCAAGAGTGGCCCAAGACTGGCTACAGTGGTTCTACCCAAGCAGGTGATCCCTCCATACACACTAACAAGAATAAAAAACTTCCGACTTAGAGCAATGTTATGATCCGTTGGCACTACCAGAATGGTGCGGGAAGTGGGGCAGAATCTATGGGA
Organism: Pelodiscus sinensis; assembly: GCF_052426305.1. Lineage (NCBI taxonomy): Eukaryota > Metazoa > Chordata > Testudines > Trionychidae > Pelodiscus > Pelodiscus sinensis. The sequence goes on from NC_143052.1 coordinate 124,858,141, forward strand.
TCCCATGTATTTAAAATGATCAGATGAGTGTGTGCATGTGTGTGTGTGTGTGTGTGTGTGTGTGTGTGTAGTCATAGTTTTCACAAAAGAGAGAAGGTGGTAGCTTAACTTCCATTTTTAAACTCCATTTTAAATCTGCTTTCCCCTTTCCGTACTTGCTTTCAGTCCAGCACTAGTGTTTGTTTTTCTTTTTGGAAAGCAAGAGTAGGATTTAAAGTGGGACAGTGGGACAGCAAGTGTTATTTTCATTCTTGAAATAAAGATTTTAATGGGTGTTGTGTAGGTGGATTTTAACACAGAAGTATCCCTATAACACTAGAAAAATCACCACTGTGCTAGTTTGGAAACTAAAAAGAATTACAAAATGAAAAGCAAGCATCTGTGCATGCCTAGTCCAAAAAAATTGCTGTTAATTTTTTAATTGCTGGCAGCTCTGTACGGCGTCACGTTTAACACAGTGTTCTTACTCTCCATTGAAAGGGGATACTGCTGAGTGCCGAACCTGCTCAGGTTTTGCTAATGGCCTATTATAAAATCCACTTTTAGTTGGTGGCTTGTAATAACCTTCATGTTCCTTTTGGGGTTCAATTCCACGTCTTGATACAATGTTTCTAAATCTTTAAGAAATATTTGTTTATTATTTGGGTATATTATGGTAGCACCCAAAGGGTGTATCTACACTGCAATGTTATTTTGAGATAACTAGTGTTATTTCAAAATAACGATGCGAGTGTCTACACAGCCATTCTGTTATTTCAAAATAATGGACGGCTTATTCCGAAATCTGTAAACCTCATTCTATGAGAAATAATGCCTATTCTGAAATAGCTATTTCAAAATAGTAGTAGAAATGTAGCCGTGTTAGTCTGGTGCAGCTGAAACAAAAAACAGCACTGTGTAGCACTTTAAAGACTAACAAGATGTTTTAATAGGTGATGAGCTTTCGTGGGCCAGACCCACTTCCTCAGATCAAATAGTGGAAGAAAATGGTCACAACCATATATACCAAAGGATACAAATAAAACAATGAACACATATGAAAAGGACAAATCAAATTTCAGAATAGAAGGGGGATGGAGGGGTGGGAAGGAAATGTCTCTGAGCTAATGATATTAGAGGTGATAATTGGGGAAGCTATCTTTGTAATGGGTAAGATAATTAGAATCCTTATTCAAATTTGAGTGTAAAGTGTTGAATTTAAGCATGAATGACAGTTCAGAGGATTCTCTTTGAAGTGAAGTCTTAAAAGGTCTTTGAAGCAGGATGCAGGTAATCAAGTCGTTGAGATATAGATGTCATAGAATCATAGAATAATAGGACTGGAAGGGACCTTGAGAAGTCATCGAGTCCAGCCCCCCGCCCTCAAGGCAGGACCAAGCTCCGTCTACACCATCCCTGACAGATGTCTATCTAACCTGTTCTTAAATATCTCCAGAGAGGGAGATTCCACCACCTCCCTTGGCAATTTATTCCAATATTTGACCACCCTGACAGTTAGGAATTTTTTCCTAATGTCCAATCTAAACCTCCCCTGCTGCACTTTAAGCCCATTACTCCTTGTCCAGTCCTCAGAAACCAAGAGGAACAAATTTTCTCCTTCCTCCTTGTGACACCCTTTTAGATATTTGAAAACCGCTATCATGTCCCCCCTTAATCTTCTTTTTTCCAAACTAAACAAGCCCAGTTCATGAAGCCTGGCTTCATAGGTCATGTTCTCTAAACCTTTAATCATTCTTGTCGCTCTTCTCTGTACCCTTTCCAATTTCTCCACATCTTTCTTGAAATGTGGCGCCCAGAACTGGACACAGTACTTCAGCTGAGGCCTAACTAGTGCAGAGTAGAGCGGCAGAATGACTTCACGAGTTTTGCTTACAACACACCTGTTGATACAACCTAGAATCATATTTGCTTTTTTTGCAACAGCATCACACTGTTGACTCATATTCAACTTGTGGTCCACTATGACCCCTAGATCCCTTTCCGCCATGCTCCTTCCTAGACAGTCGCTTCCCATCTTGTATGTATGGAACTGATTGTTCCTTCCTAAGTGGAGCACTTTGCATTTCTCTTTATTAAACTTCATCCTGTTTTCCTCTGACCATTTCTCTAACTTGCTAAGGTCATTTTGAATTATGTCCCTATCCTCCAAAGAAGTTGCAACCCCACCCAGTTTGGTATCATCTGCAAACTTAATAAGCGTACTCTCTATCCCAATATCTACATCATTGATGAAGATATTGAACAGTACGGGTCCCAAAACAGACCCTTGCGGAACTCCACTTGTTATCCCTTTCCAGCAGGATTTAGCACCGTTAACAACAACTCTCTGACTACGGTTATCCAGCCAATTATGCACCCACCTTATTGTGGCCCTATCTAAGTTATATTTGCCTAGTTTATCAATAAGAATATCATGCGAGACCGTATCAAATGCCTTACTAAAGTCTAGGTATATGACATCCACCGCTTCTCCCTTATCCACAAGGCTCGTTATCCTATCAAAGAAAGCTATCAGATTAGTTTGGCATGACTTGTTCTTCACAAACCCATGCTGGCTATTCCCTATCACTTTATTACCTTCCAAGTATTTGCATATGATTTCCTTAATTACCTGCTCCATTATCTTCCCTGGGACAGACGTTAAACTGACTGGTCTGTAGTTTCCTGGGTTGTTCTTATTCCCCTTTTTATAGATGGGCACAATATTTGCCCTTTTCAAGTCTTCTGGAATCTCCCCTGTCTGCCATGATTTTTCAAAAATCATAGCTAAAGGCTCAGATACCTCCTCTATCAGCTCCTTGAGTATCCTGGGATGCATTTCATCAGGACCTGGTGACTTGCTGACATCTAACTTTCCTAAGTGATTTTTAACTTTTTCTTTGTGTACCCTATCTTCTAAACTTACCCTCTCTCTGCTTGTATTCACTACGTTAGGCACACCTCCAGACTTCTCAGTGAAGACCGAAACAAAGAAGTCATTGAGCATCTCTGCCATTTCCAAGTTTCCTGTTACTGCTTCTCCCTCCTCACTGAGCAGTGGGCCTATCCTGTCCTTGGTCTTCCTCTTGCTTCTAATGTATTTATAAAAGGTCTTCTTGTTTCCCTTTATGCCTGTAGCTAGTTTGATCTCATTTTGTGCCTTTGCCTTTCTAATCTTGCCCCTGAATTCCCGTGTTGCTTGCCTATATTCATCCTTTGTTATTTGTCCTAGTTTCCATTTTTTATATGACTCCTTTTTTATTTTGAGATCATGCAAGATCTCCTTGTTAAGCCAAGCTGGTCTTTTGCCATATTTTCTATCTTTCCTACACAGCGGAATTGTTTGCTTTTGGGCCCTTAACAACGTCCCTTTGAAATACTTCCAACTCTCCTCAGTTGTTTTTCCCTTCAGTCTTGCTTCCCATGGGACCTTACCTACAAGTTCTCTGAGCTTATCAAAATCTGCCTTCCTGAAATCCATTACCTCAGTTGTGCTGGTCTCCCTTCTACCTTTCCTTAAGATCATGAACTCTATTATTTCATGATCACTGTCCCCTATACTGTCTTCCACTTTCAAGTTCTCAACTAGTTCCTCCCTATTTGTTAAAACCAAATCCAGAACAGCTTCTCCTCTGGTAGCTTTTTCAACCTTCTGAAACAGAAAGTTGTCTCCAATGCAGTCCAGAAACTTATTGGATAGCCTGTGCCCCGCTGTGTTAGTTTCCCAACATATGTCTGGATAGTTGAAGTCCCTCATCACCACCATATCTTGGGCTTTGGATAGTTTTGTTAATTGTTTAAAAAAGGCCTCATCCACCTCTTCCACCTGGCTAGGTGGCCTGTAGTAGACTCCTAGCATGATATCACCCTCGTTTTTACCCCTTTTAGCTTAACCCAGAGACTCTCTACACAGCTATCTCCTACGTTCATCTCCACTTCAGTCCAAGTGTGTACATTTTTAATATACAAGGCAACCCCTCCTCCCTTTTTTCCCTGTCTGTCCTTCCTGAGCAAGCCGTACCCTTCCATACCAACATTCCATTCTGGTTGAAATGGCAAGAAACTGTTTTTTCTTTGATCCTGTCTAATATCTGTTTTGTGGGCATTGATCCTTTGGCGAAGTGTCTAAGACGTTTGTCCAATGTACATAGCAGACGGACACTTCCGGTACATGATTGCATAAATTATATTTCTGGATGCGCAGGAATATGTGTTCTTGATCTTATAACTCACTTGGTTGGGTCCAATAATGGTATCAGCAGAGTGAATATGTGGACAAAGCTGGCAACGGGGTTTGTTGCAAGGGAAGGTACCAGGGTTGGTATTAGTGTGGTATGTCCTGTGGTTGTTGGTAAGAATCATCTTGAGATTAGGTGGTTGTCTATAGGAGACTATGGGTCTGTCTCCCAGAGCCTCTCGGAGTTTAGCATCCTGTTCCAGTATAAGCTGTAGTTTATTGATAATGTGTTGGACAGGTTTAAGTTGGGGGCTTTAGGTGATGACAAGTGGTGTTCTATTGTTGATTTTCTTGGGTCTGTCTTGAAGTAGTTGGTATACCTAGAAACCACGAGGAGTAACAGTTAATCCGAACTAAGGACTTAGTTCGGATTAACTTTAAACTGCCGCTTGTAGCCGTTCGTTCGGACTAAGGATTTAAAAATGGCAGCCGGACGGGAACATGCAAATAAAGCCCGGGATATTTAAATCTCGGGCTTCATTTGCAACCCCGGCTCCCTGATTAGCCTATCTCGCTTGAATTAACGTGCTAGTGTAGACATACCCCAAGTGACATGAGCACATGCATTGCTTTAAGCACTGAATTCAATAGGATTTCTCACTTGCTTAAAGGTAGGCAAGTGCCTAAGGTTCTTCCTGAACTGGGGTGCTCAGCTACCCAAATGCTTCCTAGTTGAGTTGCTTCACTGATATATTCCATGTATTTTTACTATGGCTATGTTGATATTTGGGGCTACATATCCCAATAAGAAAATGATTAAAATTCCTGTACATGGATTCATAGTGACTGTGCCTAGACTGGCCAGTTTTTCCGGAAAATCAGCCGGTTTTCCGGAAAAACTTGCTAGCCGTCTACACTGGCCGCTTGAATTTCCGCAAAAGCACTGACTTCCTACTGTAAGAAATCAGTGCTTCTTGCGGAAATACTATTCTGCTCCCATTCAGGCAAAACTCCCTTTTGCGCAAAGCTTTTGTGGAAAAGGGCCAGTGTAGACAGCTCAGATTTGTTTTCCGCAAAAAAGCCCCGATCATGAAAATGGCGATCAGGGCTTTTTTGCGGAAAAGCTCGTCTAGATTGGCACGGACGCTTTTCCGCAAAAAGTGCTTTTGCAGAAAAGCATCCGTGCCAATCTAGATGCTCTATTCCAAAAATGCTTTTAACGGAAAACTTTTCCGTTAAAAGCATTTCTGGAAAATTATGCCAATCTAGACGCAAATGGCATAATTCAGTAAATCAAAGCTTTTCTAACAACATCTTACATGCCACACTTTGCACAAGATTTGTTGCAAAGGTGGAATAGCGGTTGCAACAGTGAGCCCTATGGTCATATGTTAATCAGCTAACCTCACAGTACGCTCTCACTGGTTTGTGGTCAAAAGGCAGTCTTTGGCAACAAAACTGGGTAGTGTAGAAAAGCTTAAGTGTCAGCACCGCCTACTCCTCGAGGACTACTGAAGAACTGGGTTTGCTTTTACAAGGGCTGGATGCTTCCTCTTGGTCAAAGTTCGACTGCCCTACAGTGGAGGAGATTGCATAGAACCCCTCTGTCTCTAACTTGGGAAAACATATGGGATGTGCAGCTGTTAAGTCCTTCTGCAGCTGGAGATAAGTGGTATTAATTACAGAGGGGCCTGTGTTACAAAAGCTAGGTCTGGATCTGAGCATCATTAAATGTGAGCTGCCTAGCTCAGTGCATCCGGCTTGGCTCAGTTTGTTGTATCTATTTGTCATACAGTTTGTGGTATATTGAGAAATTAGTCCCGCTTCCCCCTTGGACTTTGCAATACGAATGAGTCTCCACAGCAGACCGCTGCAATGGGTGAACATGTGTGCTAGCCCCCCCCCTCCTCCACGGATTCAAAATTATACACAGCTCAGCAAGGGTTTGTCTTCTCTTGGGGCTGAAGATGGCTGGGGGAGATGAACATATGGTCTAATGTAAGAGGCAGGAGTGTCAGCTCCTTTGGGCATAAGCTGTTTTTTTATAGTTCTGTAATAACAGTGTCCCATTAAGATCACCCGATGCTAATGAATAGAGCTTCACTCCATGCACACCCCAAGGTTAAACAGCTTTATGCCCTGGGCAAAGCCTTTTTACTGACCCTGAATTTGGTGATCAGTTTAATCCTGTCCATAGGAGCAAGAATCTCCAGTTAATCATATAATCCAGTTACACTCCTCGGTGTCAAGTAATTGTTCATTTAGAGCTGGAATCTTCATTCATAAGGACGAATGTCTTGTTTGCTAGCTTGTGTCTTTGTGACTTATTGCCATATAGTGGTTGTCAGCCAGCCTGAGCTGGAAAGCTACCTCTGAACTGGGGGCATTGCTAATATGGGCATTCTCATTCCTGGCAGTAGTGTTTCCAGATGTGTGTGGGCAAGAAAGACAGAATCTGCAGGACAGAGATTACTTTATTACACAGCAGTCATTGGTAAAAACTGTGGCGGAATTCCTAAAAATGCAGCTTCTTACCTCCTATTTGGGCACTAATTGGTAGGTGGGTTATTTGGGGACTATCTTGAAGTGGAAATACCACAGTTCTCAGCTAGTTGTCTAGATAAGGCATTTGGAATACAACAAATGACCATTGTCTTTTGGGAAACTTAGAACTGGTGCAGTAAAAAGCAATTCTGCTAGCTTGGCAGGGAGCGGGGACTGCTAGATACACATGAAAAGGCCAGACTTGTTCCTTCCAGTAGGAGACATTTGTTTACCTACATAATAAAACATGTCGGACGTTCAGAGCTGGCAGAATTTTTCTTTTCTTTGCAAGAAACCTTAGTTCATTGACAGATAATCTTTCCATGGCTGGGAAGTAGTTCACTAAACTTGACTTCTAAATTTTTAATCTTTCACTGAAATTTTGATCAAACCCAGCCTTGAAATAGTAGAGTTTCAATTACATGCATTTTCGATAAATGAAAAGGAGCTGCGGAAATGTTGATAGTGGCTTCTTTAAAACATTTATCATTTGTTTAACAAAAATGGCACATTTGAAATACTGTACTCCAAAATGGAGAACTGATACTTTTTTGCAATTTGTATTTTTAATCTTTCACTCTGCTGTAATAGCTAGCGTAAGTTGTTTTCACCACTACCCTCATTCACCTCACAAAACTGTCAACTCCCATCTTGCTTAGAATATGGGTGCTCCTGTTGTCTGAGGAGTGGAATTGGAGAAGGAGAGGGTCATATTTTAGCTTGGTTCAGATTCAGATTCTCCAGAGGCTGAGGAATGCAAGCTGAACCCATGTTGGGCCTACATAAACCTCTGAGGTACGTGGCACTGGCCACTCAGCATAAGGCGTAGAAAAATTTTCCCCCTACAGCTCTGCCTGACTGACAGATCAATTACTGCTAACAAAACAGGGCCCCCTACAAAAACTCAGATCTGAACCAACCAAGATACTATTTTGTTGAGGGAAGCACGAGGGAAAGAAAGAGGAGACAATGGAATTAAAATCTAGTTCTGAGTTTCATTTCTGGCCATTTTATCTAATGGCCAATCCCAGTCTAGATATTTCCCAAATTTGTCTGTGTTTTTAATCCAGATTTGAATTTTGCCAGACGGAGGGAGAAAACAGGCCCGGGGGGGGGGGGGGGGGAGAACTAAGGTTGTCAGGTCTCCGGTTTTGAACCGGACAGTCCAGTATTTGAGCTTTCTGTTTGGGAACTAAATTGAGAAAATAGAAATGTCTGGTATTTTCTAAATAAGATGTAATGTAGATTGTGATGGAATGTCGAGTGTGTCTGGTATTTTTGTTGAAACCATCTGGCAACCCTAGGAAGAACAGGTCCCTGTCAGGCTGGGGCAGTGACAAGACTAGGTAGGGTGGGGAGGTAGTTTGGGAGGGAAAGAATAGGACTGGGCCGGCTGGGGTCTGGCCTGGTATGTGGAAGGAAGAACAGGCCCTGGGCAGGCTGGTGTGGGTGGCCTGGTGTGGCGGCGGGGGGGGGGTGGCCTGAGGGAGGAAAGAACAGGCCTGGCCAGGGTAGGTGGGGAAGTCTAGGGGGGAAGAACGTGCCCCTGGCCTCCAGCCTCCCATTTTGCCCCCCTTCCATTCCCAGGGCCCTTCCCTGAAGTGCCGGGCACCCTGCCAGTAACCTTAAAGACACCAACTAGTGCTTTTGCTGCTTCCTTTCTGTTCTAAAGAGACCTTGATTTTTCTTGCTCACATCTGAATTTTACAGATGCTTGTTCTTTAGAGAGTTCTGACTCCTGTTTGTAAACGTAGCAGAAAGGGAAATATTTACACAGCTTGACATGGTGGCATTACATTTTAGACATGGCTGCCATTCCATAGTCTGTTGTCACACTGCTGCTGCTGTAGCTCCTTTTACAGGGTATGGCTGCTGTTTGGAAGCAAAATTTGTGGACTAGATGCAAATCAGAAACTGAGTTAGGGACCCCCTAGAGGCAAAATAACATCTGCTTATCTTTGATAAGAATTTGAATGTGAAAGTGAAGTATTTAGAATGAAATTAAAAGCTTTGATCTGGGTTTTTTTGTTTTGTTTCATTATTATTTCATGTTTGAGGCCTTTAAATGTTCCTTTCAATTCTTATTAGGCTGTAGTATTTTTTACAGTTATCTCAGACTCACATAATATATTCCAGGACAAAAAGCGACATTTAAATAACATTGTAGTTTGGAGATGAAGCAGCAATTGCCTGGCAATTGAAAACTGGAATCTGGAACTTTAGCTCATGGGACCAGTCCCATACAGGGAGGTTGGGTGGGGTAGGGAAACAGACACAGTGTAAATGATGAAGGGAATCTTCACCTGATTTTCCAGCTTGGGGCTATGTCTACACTACAGAGGGGTTTTTTGGAAAAATGGTTGTTTTTCTGAAAAAAACTTCACTAACATCCATACTGCAAGAAAAAAATCCATACTGAAAAAAATCAAAAGAACAGAGGGGTTTTTTTCTGGCATTGGTAAACCTCTTTCTATGAGGAAGAAGCCTTTTTGTGAAAGAACTCTTTTGGAAAAAGGCAGATCTGCACAGGGAAGAGGGAATTCTTTTGAAAAGAGGAAAAAGCACAGGTGCCCTGGTGGCCACTCTGTCCATAGTAATCACAGCTTACATGCAAGATAGTGTCCATTCAGTGTGGATGCTATCTTTCGAAAAAGCAGTTCCCAACTTCTACTTGATCTGGGCTGGCTGTGACACTGCACTATAAAGCTGAAAGGTGCATTATAAATAACTCCTTGCCAGAATTTGACTTTTATTTTTTCACTATAACATTTACCCAGAGAGGCTCAGGTCTTTACCTCAATTAATTTTTGTTTTTCTTCATTTAAATCATTGACCTGGGCTGCGGAGGAGGGGTTCAGAATTCAGGCTGCCCTGGAGGAGAGCGGACAACCCCAGTCCTCTTCTCACCACAGCATCTTGGGGCCAGGTGAGAAGCACCTTTCTATAGCTGCTGTAGCTCCAGCAGGCACAGCCGGGGAAGGAGTATATTCCCCGGGTTGGGGCAGGTCCAGCCTTATCTGCCCCAGCCAGAGCAAGGAATGCAGCAAACTGTGCCTTTTCCCTTCTCTCCCTGAGGAAAGGGAACAGCCAGCAATGTTCCTGTATGAAAGGGGGGAAGGGGATCTTCAGGCCCCCCTACCCTCCCTAAAGGGTGCCCAGGGGGTGGGAGGCTCGAGGCTGGGGCAGTCCTGGACAGGGGTGCACACGCCCCAAGTCAGCCCTTTTCACCTGCCTGGTGATTGGCTTTTTTCTCTTTTTCTTTTATGAGAAGCAATCCCATTCCAGACACATCTAAGCCCTTATTTTGCCATAAGTTATGATAAGAGGAAGATGTAAATTGAATTTGGTGCCCCTAGCTCTTATCGCTTAGTACAGGGGTGAGGAACCTTTTTTGGATTGTGGGCCTCTGACCAATAGAAACATCAGTCAAGGGCCGGGAGCTGTGGGGAGGCAGTGCGGGGCAGAGAGGCAGGAGTGCCAGCATAGGCTCCCCACTGCTGGGGGAGGCCCTAAGTCTCAAGGGCCAGATTCAGGCAACCCAGGGACCACATCCAGCCCCAGGCCTTAGGTTCCCCACCCCTGGTTTAGGAGGAGTTCTTGAACAGACTCTCAGACAGATACACACACTCTAAAACATATATATAGATAATTGACAGGTAGCGTTTGTTTTTAAAGCATGTTTTTATTTTTATCAGTTTTTACAGTTGTGGGACATTATGGTGGGGTTAGCCAATAAGGAGGTCAGACAATAATTCCTTAATGACAGTGGACTCTGATTGAGAAAATTCAGTCTTTATAAACACTAAAATACAACTGGTCAGCATCACGTGGCAGAATACACAGAATCAGGATCCTTAACTCAAAGTTTCTCAAGGAGTCTTTTCCTTACTTTGCTGATCCGTACATTTAAATTATGATTGCTATATTTCTTGGTTTGGGCTTTTACGGTTAAATGGATGTTTGCAAACACTTACCAACAAAAATCTAACCCTTCCATTTGTACCCATTAATCAGTCCCTGAGGCATGAAGCCTGCCTTCTTGCAGGATGCAATTTTTTGAAGAAGATACTTAGTGCACAGGAGCAGAAAACAATATTACTATATATGCCAATTTGGTCACTGTGAATTTCTCTGCCAAACAGAAACAAAAGGCACTGGGCTTAATAGCCTGCAATATTTCAGTTTTAACAGAATCCTCCTAACATTGACGTGTCTTTGGTTCAGTGGTGTCGTTTGACCTTTTATAGCAAGAAGGGGCTGTCTAGAGTCTGAACACTCTAAAATCAAGGATAGTTCAAAGCTAGGAGGTTTATCATCAAAATCCTACTGAATGTCTCTTTTTAGAAAATAAAGTTTTAATCCTTTCCTTCCTTCTTCCCAACCCCCCATTCATAGTAACTGTTTCCTTCTTCACATGGTTATGATTTTTAAAAAGGCCCTTTTTGCACAGTTTATGAAACACACCAGCTTCATGGGTTACAATCCTACCTGTCAGGTCTGAACAACTTTTGTCTCTAAGAAAACCCACCTATGAAAGCAACTCTATTCACTTTACTGCAGAAGGGCCAAATTCTGCTCTTGGTTACACTCTTGCAGTTCTTGAAGGAAGATTTGGCCTTAAATGTATCAAATTTGACAATAACGTGCTGATTTTGCTTTGTTGGGGGAAAAAAAAATCAATCCTTTTCTGGTTTTCCATAGCCCTGTTTGAAGGCTGCACAAAGTTAAGCCATCTGACAGCAAATCAAATTTCAAATCAGTCAAATTAATATAATCTGCCCTTGGCCGGGTGCATTTCCCCACCCCTAAAACCAAATTAGGCCTCTTGACCTCCAGCCCTGTGAGTTAATGGCACTTTTTCTGGCCTGCGAGTGCAGTGGATGTGGGGAGGCGGTAAAGTACATTCTATATTACTCTGATTCTATGAGCCTCTATACATCAAAAGGATCTGATCTCTTCACAAGCTTCTTGGTGACAGAGACTGACATTTTTGCTGGGGTGGGAGAACAAAAGCACTTTTTGTGAAAGTCCTCAGCTGTCTCCTGTCAACTCATTCAGTGGGAACCCCCCAAAAATAATAGCAGCAATGAGCAAGTGAACAGCCTCTTAATGAGCCTATTATTGGCTGCAGTGGCTCAGCTTTACCTCAGATCAGAAGTCTCCCCATTGGCACAAGACAAGAATGGAGCTACATTTTTCTTCACTTTGTTCTCTAATCACACTAGTTGGAAATGTGATGATAGACCAGTTCCTCCCTCCCCTTTTTTTCTGCTGTTAAAATTTTTCTCTGAGACAAATTTCCTGTGAGACCTTGGTCAAGTCACTATCTCCATTCCTCGGTTTCCTATTTATAGAACAGAGATAACAGTACTGTTGTCTTGTGTATTTAGACTGCAGTACAAATGACATTTGTCTTAATGTAGTAAGGAGGAAAATCCTATTTACCAAGCAACGAATCATTGCATTCTGTGACCAGCACTGTGAACAAAAGCAGCGGAGCAAGAAAAAGGTAAGAGAAACCTAAAACACAAAGTGGGACAAATGAGTGTGCTTCAAGGATTCTGCCTAAGTAATAACATTGTAGCCCATCAAGCAGTCTAAAAAAGCCACTAACCCTGGAACCTCAGAAAAGTAAACCTTGCCTATGGGAAGTCCTGAACCTCAGTCCTTCCTGTCCCTTCCCCTCACCCCGTGGAGCTGGAGACCAAAGGAGTCTCATTTGGGGACCACATCTGTGAGGGTTTGGGGTTTTTGGAGGAGGTGGTTTGTTTGGTTTTTTGCTCCTTATCGGAGTGGGCCCCAGCTGATTTTTCTGTGAGGAACTGGCCTCCCAACCCAAAAAAGTTTCCCCACCCCTGCCATAAATAAAGAAAACATTGGAACCTTTTGTGTTGGACATAAATTAATGTTTTACTTTATTTAAAATGAAGTTTGATAAACTAACATGGCTAAAATGGCCATCAGAGCTTTCTTGCGCAAGAAAGCGTCCATACTGCCATGGGAGCCCTTGCACAAAAGCAGAGCTCACACAGGCAGTGTGGACGTTTTCTTGCGCAAGACTTCTTGCACAAGAACCCGCCAGTGTAGACATAGCCCTAGTGTGGTTCACTGTCCCATGTAGTGGCAGTCAGTCTACTTACAGCAAGAGATAAGAACAAGTGAACTCTACAGCCTAAACTAAGCACCAGCTGGCTTTATAGCTCAAGCTGAAGAGGCTACGTTGCTACACTCCAGAGGTCCTCGGTTTGAATCTGCCTGGTTATCAGTGCACAGCAGAGAAAAAGTGTCTTAGCTCCCCACTTGCTTATTAGTATCTATTTTGAAACATACTCTGAACATGAGTCAGAAATCCAGTAAATGTTTTTTCTAGCTGCAATTTAAGAAAAGATTTCTTCAAACTCTGACTGTTCCATTTTATTAAAGTACAAATCAACCAACATAAAATTTCCCTTCCTGCAAAGCCTTAAAATGGCTTAGCACCATTAGGTGGTGGAATACCTTCTAGTGACTAGCTTATGGGCAGGGGCATAAGATCCACACTAATAATGCATCAGTTACTTTCAGTAGTTTCATGTACAACACAAATGAATTCCAACTTTCTGGTGGAGAAATAGCAAGAGTGTTAGTAACTGTCATTCATCAGTGATTCAAACCCAGGGAAGCAGTCTCCTTAGTAAATCTAGACTGGGTACCTAGATTCATATGACAGGCTTGCATTTAAGAATTATATATATGTGTGTAGATCATGCTCCACTTTGGCTTCTGAAGAATGGGATCTGAACAACTGCCTGGCTGGGAAATGATTCACTAGCATCAGAAAGTGTCACTGCCTTAAGAATGGTACATGCACTGGGTTGCTAGGTGGGTTCCTCCAACCATGTCCACCTCTACAGTGTTGGTTGGTTTTGGTTTTGTCTACAATCACAATGGCAGTGAGACCCTTTCAGCTGGAGTTTGGTGACTTGTGCCTGTGAAAACCCTTTGGAAATATAGTGATACAGTATTTAGTTGTTAGAATTGATTTCTAGCTGCCAGCCTTTACAACAGAAAGCATGCAATGAAACCTGTAAATACTAGTGCCACTGTGGTAACAGAGTAAACCCTTTGCAATATTTTGATTATGTGCTTCATTAAAATCATGTCTAGTTTCGCCATATGGAAAATACCAACCATAAAAGAAACTAGAGGAAGCTTAGTGTGTTTCATTATCACCACTTACCATACATTATAATACCAAGGCAGCCTCTGATAACAGCATTGGCATTGCAATTGTTATTAACTAGTTGTCTCCTATGTGAATGAATGGGGCTGTAAGAGATGAAAGTCCCACAGACGAAATGGCAAAAATGATTGAAAATTTGAGCTGTAACTGCTTAATGAGGAACATTGATGATCAAAGTGCCAGTACAGTGTTTCTACGGCTTTTGAACAACAACAAAGTCACCTACTATCCTTCAATAAAAATGCAAACAGCAAATTCAAAGCCCAACACCATCTTTTTCTCTAGGAATTTTTATATGCCTGCATACTCTGTGTAGTAGTCTCCATCATGACAATTTAATGTTAATAAAAACCTCTGAACTTTAATGGTATTCACTGTGGTTAACTTAAAAGTGGCTTAGAGAGGCAGAGTCTGGCATTTTCTGCTTATCCCAATCAGTCTCTTCTGATTGCTGTCAGATGCCTGGGTTTCATTTTTCAGGTGAAATGGGCTGCAGTTGGTAAAATCTGATTAAAGTGAATAGGACTAGTCTGAAATGAGTGGCAACAGCCACATCAGATAACGCTCTCCTTTGTAACTACAGAGAGCCTGCAGAATACAGAATGAAGTGTGCTGAGTAACAGATGCAGGATTTAATTTTGTTTTTCAGCAATAGGCCATCAAACCAACATACTCTGGGTATGTCTGCATATGATGTTGTTTTTGTCTTGTCACCCTTAGCTTTAGACACAACTGGTGGCAGAATGGGGATGTAATTGCAGTAGTGCCAGTCCCAAGTGCTCATAAATCATGAGTTAGGGATGACCTGCGATTGGCCTAAAACTAGGGGCTGCGTCTAGACTGGCGTTTTTCCGCAAAAGCACCTGCTTTTGCGGAAAAACTTGCCAGCTGTCTACACCGGCCGCTTGAATTTCCACAAGAACACTGATGATCTCATGTAAGATTGTTAGTGTTTTTGTGGAAATGCTATGCTGCTCCTGTTCGGGCAAAAGCCCTCTTGTGCAAATGCTTTTGCACAAGAGGGCCAGTGTAGACAATACATTATTGTTTTGCGATCGGGGCTTTTGCGGAAAAGCGTCCGTGCCAATCTAGACGCTCTTTTCTGCAAATGCTTTTAACGGAAAATCTTTTCTGTTAAAAGCATTTGCGGAAAATCATGCCAGTCTAGACGTAGCCAGAGAGTGTGTGTATATTTGTTTAAAAAAAAAAATCTAATGAGTTTTCATTTGCTTCTTGGTTTCTGAGCTGCTTAGGGTCTATGGCAGGGGTGGCTAACCCATTCCGGGCAAAGAGCCAAGATAAAGAGCCTGGGTAAAATTGTTGAGTAAAAAAATAAATTAAAAAAAGCCCCTTTAAGAAAATGTATTTAGAGGCTGATGTGCCATCTTTAATACTCCAGTGAGCACAGGGAGCCAGGAGGGGAGGGCAGTTTTCAGGGGCACAGGCCGGCTTTATGAGCCGTGGTTTTATGAGCCGAGGGGGCAAGCTTCATGAGCCACACTCTCGGGGGGAAGGGGAGGAGCCACATGCAGCTCGCAAGTGGACCACAGCAGGTCTATGACAACTTACATTTTAAAGTTTTGCGCTGTATCCATGATTGCTAGAAACTTAATTTAAAAAAAATGTGAAAGACTGAATTCCTAGATTATATAAGAAAAAAAACGTAAGAGCAAGAAGCTTGCCATAAAGAGCAGACAACACTGGGATTCTATGTAGGGATGTCAATGTGTAGTCAGCTATATGATTAACTGATAAGCCCAAGCGGATTGGTTAATTTTGTCAATCCCATGCATTCCCCAGCCCCTGCTGCCTCTGAATCAGAAGCAGCAAGGGGGGGGGAGCAGGAGCTAGTGCTGGGGGGAGCCATCGTAAAAGCTGGATCCCCCCAGCACCAGCCCTGTGGGGCCACCTCCCCCTCCACCTCTGCAGTGTGGGGAGGGGAGCAGGGGAGGCTGCCGTGAAGCAGGCCTTGTCCAAAGTGGTACCAAGCACCCTGCAGACAGAAGCTGCTACGTCTTCTATGGAGCAGCTTCTATCTGTGGCAAGCCTGGGACTGCTGCAGACAGAGGGTGGTCTCTGGCAGCAGCCCCTCTAGAACACATTTCACCTTCCTGCCTTCAGGGCATCCCTTATCCTGCCTTTCCAACACGGGAGCCAGCTCTATCCCTGGGGCAGCTGGTGTTGGCTGCTCTGCTGCACCTGGGGTGGGCAGAGTGGGGCAGACCTCAACGCTCCCTGCAGACAGAGGCTATTCCACCTCCCACAGCAGCCCATCTGTGGCAGCAGCGCGGCATAGTAGGGGGCTCCCGAAGAGTGGGGCTGGAGTGCATTACTCGAGTAACCAATAAGAATTCATATGGTTACTCGACTATTCAATTACCTGATATCTAACGTCCCTAGTTCTATGCAGATAGCTGACAACCTGGTATAAACAAGTTGGGAATCGCGTTCTTGTTTGTTGCTTACACCCAGTAAGGCTGGCCCTATCTATGAACTATTTCTACAGTACCTGAGCAGCTCGCGTTCAGTAGTTGTGTACCCTTCCGACAAAGAAACCAAAATGACATTTAGAGAGGTGCAGTGCTCATATAACAGACTGGACACTATCAGTCTTTCACATAGCTATTTGAGAGCCCTCTGTAATGTAACTAGCAGGCTCTGAAAAGGCATCATACAGGAGTCTTGCCATATATTGTAATGATGTGATCCTGGTCTGATTAAAATAAATCTTTATCAGTAGGGCAGGAGGATCCCAACACTGTTACTGTTTTCAAAGGCTGTTGCTTGGTGCCAGAGCTTGCTAGTTTGAGGCTACTGTGCCTGCTACAGCGCTCGCCACCAACACCATCATTTGAATTATTACTAAAGATTAAAGGCTACAACATATTAATTAATAAGCCACCATGCTGAGCACTGTAATTGGCTCCTGCAACTCGTAGAGTGCTAGCTTTATAGGGTAACATTATGTTGATGGCCATTAAAAGACTGGTTCTGTTTTGGGGCAGAGGTGTCTCATGGAATTGGAAGAAAATTGTATGACAAAACACACCAATCCCCTGGAAACAGTGCAATAGTTCTACATTCCCATGGCAACACTCGCCTGAAATTAAACACTGACACAGTATGAGGATGAAGAGCTAGGAAAAAAATCAAGCCTGTCCAATCTGCCATACCTAGGAGTGCCAGTATGCCCCACTTGGTTAGCAAGCCAGCTTTAGTTATTGTAATTATGCATCTATATCAGGCATTAGCAATGTCTCTTTTCTTGCTCCTCCAATACTCTTTTCTTCAATCACATAGAAAATGGATAATCCCAGTACAAGGCCCCATCCCACTGATCTTAGTTGCTACATTGACTTGCACCACAAAGGATGGTAAAGAGGAGCAGAAACAGGAATGTCAATAGGGGAAGGGGAAAATGATTATATACATTGTGCGCTCTATGGAGGGATAGGGTCTTTTTTTGTTAGACACTGTAGTATGCCATTATGATGTGCATTGGTAATCTGCAAGTACAGTGCCTATGCATTATTGGAGAACATATAATTCGTATGGAGGTGGAGGAGTCAAAGATTATTTTAAAGACTGTGAGCTTCCCTTAATCTCTGGAGGTGTTTGGTCTGAGAAGGGACTGAAGGATTGCAGCCAGGTTGGATTCCTGAAAGAATGAATATCACACCGTCCACACCACTATTAAATTGTCAGTCAAGTTTAATGCATCATAAAGAAGAAAAACTACATTGGCATATTTAAGACAAACACTTTTTTTCTATGCACACTATCCACTGGACAGTCCCCTTTTCAAAATAACTACTTTAACAGTCCAAGACATGTCTTCAGAAATTCTTCACATGTTCAACCTTCCATATTTTCCTTTTTTAATTTGTCTGAGAAGAAAAAAAAAACATTAAACCTGAAAACACTTACGTTGCAAGCCACATTAGAATGCATAATTGGCATACAATAATCAATGTATAACAATTGTGTTTTACTTAGTTCACTTTGTTCATCAATAAAAGAATATAAAAATCTTGTTCAACTGAGTGTTAAGTGTATTAAAATAGATTTGTATAGTACTGCACAGTTTCTCCCGGAGTTGTGAAAATGGTTGAAGGGACCATGTGCTGCCTAGTGATGGGCAACTGAAAAGGCCAGTCCCTCATTTTAAAAAAAAAATCACATTCGGCACCATGTCATATGCTGATATGAGAGACTAGCTGTGTCATGCTCCAGTGGTTCCTTGCTTTTGTTTTACTTAATACCTGTTGTGCTACGTAGCTAAAGGCTTGGAGAATGGAATTAGTGGTTGTGTGAAACTCGGCATTGTTAGAGGAAAAGGGGTTGCCCATCACTAACTTCTGAGCTAGGCCTCAGGATTACATTATAGGCCTGTGACCTACTAAGGCGCCAGACTGACCCTTGTAGTATCAGGAAGACTCGCTAGTGAAACAAGCAGGAGCTCTAGGATATTCTCAGACTAATGCTAAACATTTTCAAATGTGTTACAAATCAATAAAATTTTAAAAAGGACTCGAGTTTCCAAAAAGCCAGCAAACCCTTAATTTTCCACAAACCACCCCTCCCCCAAAATTCTTGCTATTATCCAATATGATAAACAACCCCTTGAGGCAGTTTTTTTTCCTGTACCATTTTTGCAGATATTCCTGCAAATAAACAAAACAAAACAAAAAAACCCACCAGCTTTTATCCATGTTACCTATTTTTACAATAAAAATGCAGTACAAAAATGTAAAATTATTTTTGGCATATTATCTGTACTGGCAAGAAAAGAAAAAAAAACAATCTTTATTTGCTTTTATTAAAAAAAATAGGTTCAAAACATAACAAAAAAAATTTAACCCAACCTGCCAAAGCTATCCACTATATGGTTTATGCTAAAATTTGCACAAAAACTCCATGAGAAAAATACATCAATAGCAAAATAAGTAAAAAGGACCTGCAAAAAAGTAAGGAGTTTTACAGTCATACCTCTTTAAATACTTCAGAACGCATATACAGAAGCATCAGCATGAAAATACTTCAATATTTTACTAGAAATGCTAACTTCATACAGTTTTTTAATTTAAATATCTGCAATTCAGCTATAATACTGAAAAAAATGATCTTTTTGTTTTAAAGGCTCTATGAGCGTCCATGACGTCATTCCTGTCAAACAGCCCATTTCCATTTCACCTGAATCAGTGAGGCAGACCTGTTCACTTTGCTAAGAATCCATGTCAAGTCCTAAGTAGGTCCGGTTCTTTTATATTACCAGTTTCCTCCCGCCAAGAGCTTTAAGCCCAGCTACCTCCCTACTAGTTTCCTAACCCTTTGTATTTAACATTTTTCCCTTTAAATCAGACATGTAAAATTGTCTGCCCTCCAAAAAGGATACTTCACTTTCTATCAGCCATACTTCTTCTTTTCCTTCTCATTCATAAATACATTAAGGCCAACAAAACAAAAACAAATCTCTTTAGCACTGAAGGTCTTGGCAAATACAGAACTGCAGCAAAATCTGCTTTGTGGGAAGTTGCTGCCACAGTGACCTACAAACTGGACTGACTGGTTTAAGTTCTACATATGTCAAAAATGAGATTGTTTTTTGTTTCCTTCATTTCCCTTTGTTTCGGTTTAATCTCTCCTTTGCGCGTGTATAAAGTTTTTTTTCCATTTTTTTCCAGACAGCTCTGTCAGTTGTTACCCTGTGATTGCTGCAACGCTTTGTGCATGGCAGCAGAGGCAGATGAGGGTTTGATCCAGGGGACAGTTAGCAGGGAGGAGGTGGTGGTTGTTGTCATGGTAACCTGAATCATCTGCTCATTTTGTATCAGTCTAATGAGAGTTTTGAGACGTTCCAGCGATGACTGAGTCCCTTTCTGCTGGGCCAACAGGCTGTTTTTGAGCTCTAAGCATTTCTGTTACAGAGAGAGATGGGGAAAGGGAAGGAGAGACTGAGAATACATTCAGATTGGCAACATCTCTCCAAACATGCTTTACATGTCTGGAGAACATGTCAATCTCAGACAAATGCTGCTGTTCTTTAGGGATAGCAGAAACACAAGCATAGCTAATAGAATACCACCCATTAGTTCATTACCTGCCTTAGCAACAATATTCACACTTAGGGCACTTTTGACTGTATCTTGTTGAAAGACAGGAAGAATACGTGATTGCATGATGGCAGTCTACAGATTCTTGGCATGAGTTTGCAATGGTCACATTACTAAAAAGTGGCAAAGTCACAAGAAAGCACTGTAAGTCTTCTCAAATGATTTCAATAAAACCTTCCAATCAAATACACTTTGGTGTATTTTGTATGTGGCACATATTTCAGTCCATTTTAGGGTGATTAAATAAAGTAATGTTTGTTTTAAATCCCTTTACTTAAAGCCAGTAAACGTAGTGACAAGGATGCCAATAACCACATCTAGCCCCTTATTTCAAAGTAATGGGCTTGGTAGTGTGGACGCTCCTCTTGTAATTTCAAAATAACTCCCTAGTGTACACCAGGGCTAAGAGAGAATGCTTCCCAGCACCTAATTCTGCTTCTGTGCCAATTCTAATTATTAATAGTCCTATAGCTTAGGGGGTGTGGTTATGGTCAGATAGCACTGCCTTAAGAAAGTCCTGATGTCCATGGCAGCTAGGTATTTGGGTTCTGAGCCCAGGCTCACACTCTCTAGAATGGCAGGGACTGGTAGGAGCAGTGTACACTCATATCTGGAATCAGGGTATGGCTTGGGTGACCCCCTCTAGGAACATTTGGTTCTAGTTCCTGTAAGAGATGCTGAAAATTGCTATAATACTAGACCTTTTGAGAGTGGTGACAATGATCATATCTACCTAACCTTTTGGCACTGGAGTGGTTGGTCATGCACAGACCTTTCTTGTGAAAGCTAGGAACTGCTATACAGTAGTTAAACAGCTCTGACTTGTGTTATAGCATAGGGTAGAGGATATGTTTAATTCTGTTTTGACATTTGAGTGGAGAAGTGCTCCAATAGCAGATCTGCCACTGCCTCCTTCTGCTTCTCAACCTGCCAGTGTATCTAGCTCACCTCCTCTCCCTCCCCCCAAGAGACCCATATATGTTTCTTTGTAAAGAAACATATTCACACTTGAACATTCAGAGATTGTGAGCATAACTCCTTCCCAGCAATCAAATTTCAGTTTTTCAAGCATAGATCTTTATAACCAACTCTGGAGGAGACATTATGCTCCATAGTCTGTAGTCTTACTTTAACTGCATTGTTGAGCAGTCTCTCTTTCTCTTCTAACTGTCTATGTTCACTCTTCAGCTCGCTGCCTTTCTTTAACAATTTTCTCTTCTCTTCTTCTTTGACTGTAAAACAATTAAGGTTTAGAATGGATGTTAAGGCAAAGACTGAAAAAAATGGTGTATGCTGACTCATGAGAATACAAGTGTTCTAGATGGAGACTTCCATAGGTCTTCCCAATCCCATCTCAAAATGCACAGCCAAGGAAACGTAGTTTTCAGCTACACATAAGACAACTCTCTCTCACCTTTGAAATGGTTCCAGTTCAGGACAGACATTATTCCAGAACACGCTTTTGAGAGACTATAGAATCCCTATTTTCTAGCTAGGGAAATGAAGGCGGACATTAAATTACCAGATCAGGGCAACACAAGTTCATTTAAGGATATTTCCTCTGACAAATGCTAGGTACACAGTTTTAGAACATTAAATCAAAACCAACGCTTTTTTAAAGCAAAGGCATTAGTTCTTATCAAGGACTGAGTTCGTGTCAAGTTTCATGTTTTCAATCATAAGCAATTTTTACACTGCCTTTGTAGTCCAAAGTGTAATTAGAATTAGAGCTTGCCTTAAAATCTTGGCGAACAGTAAACTTGCCACAAAAAGTGCATTTGTGGGGACACCAAAAACTATTTGTGAATTGGGGTCAAATTCAGTGAGCAGTTTGGATGAAAAAAATGAACACAAACATTTGGAAAATAGCTAAAGGTTTTGTTTTGAAAAAAATCTAAAACTGTTTCAAGATAGTGTTGGATGGAAATGATTAATTTCTAAATGAAATGTTGAATCAATACAATTTGACATTTCTGAATAGGCAAACAAAAGGTTTTTACCTGAACGGAAGTGTTTCATTTTTGTTAAAATTCTAAACAATATTTTTGTTTTCTTTTTGTTTAGCATCTCTACCAAAAAAAAAAAAAAATTGTTCACTCAACCTCAGAATTTGAAAAATGTATATTTTTGTGTCTCACCAAAGATTTTTTTTCTTTCAAACTCTGAAAAAAAACAATTACTCTTCAATCCATGACTATTGGTATGTCTACACTGCACACTAATTTCGAAATAAGCTATTCTGGAATAGTTATTCTGAAATAGCATATTTAGAAATAGCACGTCTACACTGCAGGGAAGCCGCAAAATTAGTCCGAGGCAGGCTTCCCTAATGTAAATGTGCTATCTCGATTTAGAGCCCCAGGAGGCATTGGGGAGGAATAACTTAAAATGGCCCTGGTGAGGGGCTCTTTTGAAATACCAGAAGTGGAGTGTCTACACATGCCTTATTTCAAAATAGCTATTTCAGAATAGACGTTATTCCTTGTAGAATGAGATTTACAGATTTCAGAATAAGCCGTCCATTATTTAAAAATTATTTTGAAAAAATGGAATGGCTGTGTAGACACTCACACTGTTATTTTGAAATAACACTAGTTATCTCAAAATAATGGTGCAGTGTAGACCCTAAGTATGGAAAACTTCAGCTAAATGGTAAATATTATAAAAAATTGTGTGTGAAAGAAAAATGGGCTGAAATTGAAAAAAACATTTAGTAATACTGACTAATAGGCACCACCACTGCTCTTACGGAGCATTGGCTCACCCGTGCAACTTACGAACATGACTTTAAACCCGTAACAGTATTCGAAGTTAGACAGTTACTTCCATTTTAAAGGTGAAACCAAGGACCAGAAAGCTTCTTATCAGGAATCATGCCATTCTGTACCTGTTTTATGAGTAACATAGGAATGAACAATAGCCAGAGTTCCAGTCCATGGCACGTTTTCATCTTTCTTTAATACCTGTAAATCCAGGGAACAACAAAAATAAGTAATCCACACACACACACACACACACACACACACACACACACACACACAACATCTTCCCACTCAGCCCCACAAAAATAACTTTACTATTTAAAATGGGTATAATTGGAATTGTAGATTGTAAGATGAAATAGTGAACAAATTCTGGAATTTTAATTTTACTTCACTATAAACAGTCACTACATAATTGCTAAGATGGGGTTTTCAAATTTCATACTTGATCATCACCACAAGTTACAGGAGTTACAGCAGTTACAGGAGTTTTGCCTCTGTATTACGTACAGGACACCACTGAAGATAGAATACTAGACTTGATATACCATTCCTCTGAGCTAAAATTGCCAGTTGTCTTGGGTAGGAGAAAGAGAAGATAGGCTGGTTCTACTGAATGTAAATATAGGCCAGCAATTCTCTTTGAAATTTTCAAGTAAACTAAATAGTAATTTTTCCTATGGGTGAAAGCAGAGAATTCTAAGGAACAAAAATCAAGCCCTCTCATTCTGAAATTCACCAAAATTGTATTACAGCTCTTACAAATCTGATGCTGTCAGAATAGCATTTGTAACATGGTTATCAATAGCTGGATATAGTAAATCTCAGAAAGAAGATGATGTACTCTCCTTACAACTTTCAGATCCTCTGGTGCATTGTCTGTTCATGACACTGTCTCCTCCATCTGCAAGACCTATATTACTTGCTTTGAAATTGTACACACAGGTGGTTTTTATTGTAGAGAAGAAAAACGTAAAGGATATGAACAGCCACTTTTAATCTTTCAGAATAAATCTTGAGGGATGCAATAGCATGAAATCAAGAGGGGACAAATGTAAGGTATGAGACCAGTACTGGGAAACTACCAGTCCACAAAAACAGCAAATTACTGAAGAAATTTCAGTACAGTAGAATCCCAGAGTTATGGACACCTCGGGAACAGAGGTTATTGGTAACTTTGAAATGTTCATAACTCTGAACAAATCACAGTTCAGGCTCCAGATCCAGCAGCTGACACACCAGGCCAGGCTCTAGCAGTAGTTGAGCTCCCTCCTCAGTGTTGGCAGCTTCCTTGCAGGCAGCTTCTTCCCCTGGGTCACACTGAGTTTGCAAGCTTGTTACCTTCTCCACCTTTTCCCCCTGCCAGGGGTATGTGTGTGTATGTCAAACCAGTGTCCCACTCCCAGCTAGGGAAAGGGGTGGGGGAGAGCACAGCATCTCTCTCTTCCAGTGGGGGAAGCAGGAGAAGGGGTGAAAACAGCATAGACACCAGTGCTGCTCCTGCTCTGCTAGCTCCAGCTGCCTTAGGCAGGTAGCCCCAACAACTTCACCTTGTAGCCTAGCTGTAAGTGGCTGCCCCATGGGTGGGAGTGGCTCTACTTTTAAGTTGCATTACAGTGTTTGGGTTTGTTTGTTTTTAAAGTCTGCTACTGCATGATGGATTACTTCTGGTTTCACACTCTGCCCAGTTTACTGGCCAGTCTGCAGCGCTGGTGTTCATTTCTTTGAGGTTCCAGTATATTACTTTTGAGATAATCTTGTCTCCTTAGCTAGTATTGTGGACTAAAATAGCCTCTAGAATTCTTATGTGCAAACTCACTCTTTCCTTTTTCTTTTTTTTGAATGACTATAATACACAGACCTGAATTCACTCACCTTTTGTTGGCACTTTGGGCAGGCCCAAACCCCTTTGGGGACAGTTTTGAGAGGAGGGTCCAAGCAGTTGAGATGATATGCTCTTGGACATGTACCACATGGTTGCAAGTTAATGCCACGCTTGCATGCTGTACAGTGTTCATCGTGGTGAATTTCATTCTAAAAGAGAAGAAAAGGGTAGGTTGGGCCAAATCAACTCTCAGTGCAGCTTTCCATGAGCAGCACTTGGAGCCACTACTTCACCAGAGAGACCAAGCAAACTATCTTTTTTCATAAACTTCCTGGCTGCTATCGAAGGAAAGCCAACAATTTTGTCCTCGTGAACAGCAAAAAAGGCAAAATTCAATGAATTGAAAGAAACAAACAAAAAAAAAAGACATAATCAAACAATCACACAGAAAGCAGTCACACACGGATGAGTCAACTAATGTTTCCAGACTGCAATGTTATAATTATGCTGCTCTATTTTTGAGAATGTGTCATTGTCACTTCCAACACACATATATCACCAGGTGCAGTTCTACTTTGAGTGGGCCAACGTCAATATGTAGATCGCTTGTACGTCAAGTCCAAAGTAAAAGCAAGCAAGCAAAAGTTTCTGGCAGGGGAAAAAAGCACAGTTTCAAGTCTTATGCACATTGCTTTGAAGAGCATCTAGGGAAACAAACTTGAATACTCTTTCTCCCACCTGCCCAGTATCAGAAATTTCCTGTAGAGGGCCCTCATTCCCCTCGTTTCTATTTCGTTAATTATTATTTTCTGATTTTAAACCATGCAGATACACTATGACAACCTTTCTCAAACAAGACTGATTAGTACTTTATCTGTAGTTCATTTTATATATTGCTAAGTCTCATTAACTAAGTTACAATGTCACACAGTAAATTGCTATGCTAATCTGGTGGCAATGTTAATTACTCTTTGTATAATTAAGTACATTTTAATAAAAGAGAGACTGATTTTTGAGCTCTCATGCTTTGTGACTCATTACATAAACCTCAATTTTCTTACTAGATTCTCAAGATGAAAAAAGTGATTTATTTAAATATATGTATTTTATAATCATTTCAGAATACCATTTTTACAAAGTTTCAGGTCAGCTTTATCTAGTATCAGATCCTGAATGCAAAATTATTTTTGTCCAAAATACCTTTCAAAAAATGTCAATATTAGAAAGTGCCATTTAAATATAATACCTTACCAGAGAGAGATTTACTCAAGTAGAACATTAAATATTTTTAGATGTTTATTGAAACCATAAAGCTAAGCTAACATTTTCTCAATTACTGGATTCTACAAAGTATTAAATTTAAACCTATAAACATGAAAGCACCAAGTTCAGTTTGTTCTGAAACTCTGCTTTAATGACTTAGGTAAACTGGAGAGATTCCAGAAATGATGGTAGAAAAGGGAAAGAAAATATTACAATTTTGTATTCCATCAAAGACTACATAATTAGCAGACAGTCAGTGGTAATATACAAATCTTGCTAAACATACCTTCCAACATGGATCCTCATTTGCTAGCACATGAAAGAAGGGCAGAGAACAAGTTAGTGGACAACACATCACGCAACGAATTTTAGTCAAGCCATGACACAAGTGATGAATTGGCAGGGGGAGTTATAGCCAGTTATTTTAACATGGACATGAGAGAGTGACACTTGAAATGGCAACAATGAACATTTTAGTACTCAGAACTGCAGGGTGTTTAGGTTTCAGGAATTATACAGCTGAAACTCTAAAAATACTGAAGATGTTAAAAACTTGCACAGTACTACAAGGTTGATATCTATCCTAAACATCCAATGGATAGCAACTGCCCGTGCTTAACTAGATAAGAAAAAATCTTAAGGGTTTGACTTTTCCAAGGCTGAACATTCTTGCTCCTAACCAGACAAGAGCTCTTAAGTAGATGCTTACATTTTAAGTACAGGAATAGTTCCACTGACTTACAGTTAAGCATGTGTTTAAGTGCTTTTTTGACTCGTGGACAGAGTGCTGAACACCTTGCAGGATATGACATTCTATTACCATCAATTCTTTGACATCAGAATTACTCACATCCAAAATCTGTGTCATGGTCTGGCCTATTGCTGAAATGACTCTTTAATGGTTGTAGCCCAAGCCTGATGGAAGGAGGACTAGTTAGAGGTGATTGAAAAAATACATTGCATTTTTTAAGAAACTCTTTGTGGCAAAATACATTCCTTGGGGGGTTTTTTCAACCAAAAAAAAATTGGATAATGTCTATCTGCTCTATGAATACTCTGCACAACAGGGAAGCTATAATTTCCACTGTGAGTCAAAAAACACTTGGGCAGAAAGCCCCACTAGAAACCCCTGGAATGTCTCTCCTCAGTTCCTGTCAGTCAGCTGATAGCATGGCCACTCTTTGGACTAGGGAAGGAAAGTTAGGTGGAAGCTTCTTTTTTTGTGCTAATTTTCTGATCACATATTAGATGGTGTGTGTCTATATACTGCCAGATTTTGATCTATATGCCCAAAGCTCCATCTGTTGTGCATGTACACATACACGCACACACAGCACAATGGAATGATGATTATTTAGATAAATGGGAGACATAAAAATCATTCTGATCAATAGTGGCATGGAAATGAAGAGATTTCCCCCAATAAACAAAATCTGAATAACTGACATTTCACTAAGAATATCACAAGTGCTATTATCTCCTATATTTTTTGTAAAGGACAGCTGTTTCATTGAGGTTTTTTAAAATAAATATACAATACTTTTCAAAAGTAAACAAATTATTTTTGGCTCACTTTGGTAACATAGTTAGCCTACTCTAAGTGTCCACTTGTTTCTCTTTTACGGAATTATCTAAAGTGAGAATTATTTCGAAAAGGAGGACTGAGTAATGAGCCAGGGGTGAGCTATGCAATGAAGACAATAGATTTCGAAATAACAGGCAGCTTATTCTGATGTCCCTGTAACCCTCATTCCACGAGAATGTTAAGGGACATTTCGGAATAACACTTTATTTTGAAATTTAGTGCTGTGTAGTTAATTTTGAAATAGCTTATCTCAAATAAAACGCTATTCTGAAATGGCCCTTAACCCTTGTGGGAACAAGGGTTACAGGAATGTCGGAATAAGTCACCTGTTATTTCGAAATCTATTTTGAAATAACGGGCTGCTTCAATAGATGCAGAATAGCTATTTTGGGATACTTTTGGTATCTCGAAATAGCTCCGCAGTATAGACATAGCCTAAGTAATCTAATTGTCTTCATTGCATAGCTCACCACCTTCTCCTTATTCAGTCCTTTTCCAGATAATTCTCACTTTAGTTAATGTCAGCCAGTAAGCTTTTTGGTACAGAGAGACATTGTCTATACTAGGAGTTATTTTGAAATAACTCCCCTTATTTCAAAATAAGTGGAGCAGCCACACTACCAAGCCTGTTATTTCAAAATCTGTACTTCTGCTTTTCTTGGGGAATAAGCTTATTTTAAATAGTTATTTCAGGAGTTTTTCATTTATTTATTTTGAAATAATTTCCTAGTGTAGACATGCCCAGACTGTCTTGTTGTTCTGTGTTTGTACAGTCCTTAGAACAATGGTGTCCCTCACTAGGACTCCTAGGTGTTGCCACAATACAAATATGTAACAACAACTAAGCCTGTGAGCTACCTAATGAGGACAGACAATGAAAAGGTTGTTCAGCACAGCAACAAGAATTTTAGATATTAGGAAGAATAGTTATAGGGCTTATTAAAATAACTAAAAAATAATGTAAAAGTGTCATATCTTAAAAGCAGCACTGTGACAATCATAGCACTGAAGCTTTGTCACCTGTCTAAAAATATGGATACAGAGGAAAAAAGGAAATTTACTGTGGATCTGAGAGTAACCTAGCTAATGTTGTTCTCTCTTGGCAATTGTATACTGGGAAGCATACGCAACAATTTTAAGTTGTATAAGAAGACTGAAGAAAATGTGATATCAGCAGGCTTGGAAGAAAAAAACAAAGAAGGTTACAATTTTGCATCTGTATTAAAATGGTACCTTTAATAGCACTTTTTCATACATAAAAATAAAATTTTATTGTAGAAAAAGGATAAAAGCCCCTGTCCAGTCCTACATCTAAAGAACATAGGGTTTATTTACAGTAGAATCTGTGTTGTAATAACTGCATGAAGAAAAGAAATATTCACATCTATTATAGTCTTCTCCTCTTCGTCTGCAATGTATTCAAGCCTGTCATCTTTCAGTTCTACATAATGCTCTTCCTCTTACAATGCAATTTTTATTCCCTTCCATGCTCTGCTTAATCCCCTCTCCTCAATTTTTCTCTTTCTTCCCTTTTGCCACTCTCTGTTCTGTGCCTTTTCTCATGCTGCTTCTTATGCCTTCTTCCCAAGGGCCATTACTCTTCTTTACCAAACTGCTCCTCAGTGTTGCCAATTGTTTTTATCATGAAATCTTACAAAAAGTTGGTGTTTTCCTTAAAGCCTGGCTCCTGGACTCATTAAGTACATGAGATTCTCTCTTTTTCTTTGAAAATTAAGTTTCTAGCTCTTGTAGTTACAGAAAAGCTGAAAACCACAAGATAAATGAAAAGACACTCTTATTTATTTTTAAAAATCTAATCTCATGGGTTTTGAACATGTAGGATTGTCAATACTGCCTCTTTAATATCTACTTTTCCATATACCCTCCTATTTAGGAATGACTACAACACTGATGACCTGATCCTTCCACTGATTTCCCAGGGCTTTGGAGATCAGGGTCTCTAGCCATATAACCCTTTAGCTTTATCTTTTTGTTTTGCAGTGTAATCATCTATTTTCATTGCACGATCCAAGGGGCAGGGGTCTTGTATAGATTTGCACCCTGTGGTACTATAGAAGTAATTAATAACAAATACAGCTAATAAATATTTAACACCACATCATAATAGCAATGTACTCATTTCAAATGCTTACCTCTCGCTGAAAGGAACAAGGGGTTATTCAAATAATTTGATGCAAGGCGTTTCCGCTGTGAAGGGAGAGAAAAGAAACCATACTGTAATCTCAAGAGCTCTAACTCTCTTATGCTTTTCTACCCTCAGTCTCGAAGGAATTTCCTTCATGCATAATCAGTACTCAAAAAGCTAATTCTGTGACTCAGAATGTAGGCTGGTTAAGGCTCCTCAACCATATACTGCTGCATTATTTATCTTCTAGGAAGGTTTCTTTTATAGACCAACTTTATTAGATTTTATAACAAGAGGTAAATGCAAACTGACTGGGCCTCAGGCATGGTTTCTGGAATCTGTAAACAGTTCTAAAGAATCTGGCACCCAAACAACATTTATCATAAACAAATATATACTCAATTGTTACTGTGAGATAACACTTTATTTAGTGTGAACAAAGTTGGTGATGAACTTTCCACAGGAGGGGGATAGAAATCACCACATTGTGTAACAATTATCTGCATTTGATGCAAGTAAATTTTGATCACAAGCTGCACACAAAGGCCTTCGGAAAATATGTCAGAGGTCATTCCACTGTGAAAGAATTTCAAACTTATGGAGACCTGTTCGCTAGGAACTTGACAGAGAAAACCAAATAACATCCCAGATGGTAACAGCTTTTGGTCACTAGAAACCTATGTTTGTATTCTAGACAATAAAGGTCTCCTTTCACCCTAATGGCTTCCCTGAGCCATTCAGTTCCTGTGTTGTGAGATTGCAGAGTACTGTATTCCTCCAATATATGTTTACTTTCAGAAAAAAACACAGTTTTCTTTCTAATAAATGATTTATTTTGTGGTTAGTAAACTGCTCTATAATGTCACGCTCTTCAAAATACATGAATGACTGGACGCTAATGAATTTTCAGTTGACATCTGTTCCTTCAGAAAACATTCAGCCTGAAACATAGCCCTCCTTCTGTTTAAAAAAATATACTGCCCAGGGTAGAAGAATGGAATAATTTCTTAACAGGATAAACCCTACAAACATGCTTCTGGGAAGAGATTTAGCTGCAGAAACAGAAGTCCAATTTAAAACAGCAACTGCTCATTCACAATCTAGGAGATTAACAGCACAGTGAAGCACATTTTCTTGGTTCCGGCCATTGGAGAGGAGGGCAAATAAGTAGCGTAATTTATATGCAATTTCAATTTAAACAATCATGAATTAAAGATCATCCACGAGATCAGTTGTAAATTAAACTGAGCTAAAATGCCTGAAAAATGCCACAAAATACCTCTACTGACTGATCAGTAAATCAATCTGAGAAGCTAATTGATTGGAAGAAACCTGTATGTTTCCATTTTATTTGAATGACATTCCCAATGGTCAGCCTTTACTGACAACTCTTAATGAGGACAGAGCTGGTCAGCCAAAAGAGTCTCTCATTTTAATATTCTCTCTGGGTGCATCTACACAGCACCCTTACCTCGAAATAGCTTAGTTCAAAATTTGGCGCTGTCTACTCAGCGCTAAATTTTGAAATAAAGCACTATTTCGAAACGTTCCTTAACCCTCATAGAACGAAGGTTACAGGGAAGCATGTCCGTTATTTCAAAATATATTTTGAAATAACGGGCACGTTTAAAGACATGGGGAATTGCTATTTCAGGAGACTTTTGGTTTCTCGAAATAGTCCCGCTGACTAGACACAGCTTCTATGTGCTCTTCTTTACTTCATGATACGCTTTTGAGAATAAGTCTAGTGAGAACCAAGGACTAGGGTATGATAAATGTGTTTACCTTCTCTCTTCAACTCTGTACATGTTAATTTAGTTATTAAAAAATACTCCTCAGATTAGGGCTAAAAACCATGCAATATAAATTTTAAACAATTGAGGAGCAGTAAACTTCAAGCCAAATGGACCTCATATAAGACAACACAAATAAAATACAAATAAGACTGAGGTCTTCAGTGTGCTGGGCACTAATATATAGATAATCAAAAAGAGAAAGTCCCTACCTTGAAGAGCTCACAAGTGGAATGAATATGATATAGGGGGAGGGGAAAAGGAATCATTAATATTTCCCATCTGTAAAATAGGGATAACTTAGGCAGAAAGAGATTAAGCGATTTGCCAAAAGTTACAAAGCACGTCTGTAGGCAATACTGGGAATAGTACTCCGATCTCCTGAAACCCACTCCACTGCCATAAGCCACAAGACCAATCTTTCTCACAAATAAGCAATCAAGAAACTCCACATTTATATTCTGCCCACAAGTTTCCTTCTCTCAACATCAATTACATATCCTCTACCATATTGACCAAAATAACCAGAATTCTCGAAAAGCTGATTTAGCTAAGAGTCTGCATTGTTGATAACTTGTTAAGCAAATTTTCCTTTGAGTTATAAAATACAGGAAAAATTAATAAATGTTGCTTGTATGTAAAGCTTGCCAGATACCAAAATTGCTATTTTATATGAGATTTCATTTTTTTCCATTCTGAATTAGAACTGGAACAGTAAAATTTCAAAATTTCCCTATGGAACAAAGATTCTGAAAAATTTTAATTGAAAACCATATATTTTGTTTAGATCATGTCCAATAGCCTCCTGTCAAAATGTTTCATTTTAATGTGGTTAAATGTTTCATGTTAATAATGTTGATTTATTTTGTTAATTTTTATTACATTATAATATTAAAATGTATAAAGTATTAATTTTCATGATAGAAAAGTAAAGCTACACAACAAATGAAAAACGTTTTTAACTTTTTCAAAACATTTTCCATTATCAAAATAAAATGGGAAAGTTAGTATGTACTTTCTCCCCCCTCAATAACCTTAGCTCTGAATACAAGGCTGTGAAAGCTCATTGGTCTGAATACAGTCATATTGGAATAAAAGAGAGACAAAGTTAAATGTCAAAGTTTCAGTTCTCTAGAAAATAAATGTTCTCTGCTTTTTTCACTGACAAGTATTAGACATGCAGCAGCTGTGCAAGTTTCAACATGCTGACTTTGCCACTGTTCTTCAGTCCTGACCTGGAAAGACCCTTCTCTATGGAAAAGAGAGTAATTAGGTCCCATGTTTATTTACTCTTTTTTGGGAGGGTCAATTTTAGATACTGCACTGACTTTTTATTAAGTTCCAGGAGCCATTTTTAGGGATAAATGTACAAGTGGTCATCTTTGCTATCCTCAGGAAACAGACAACCATCTTTGCTATCCTCAGGAAACAGACAATTAATTATTGCAGGCCCATGAAAAGCTCCCGGACTGGGATATGGGGGCTAAATTTGAGCCCACACATAACCCTGATAAATCACCTTAGTTCAAGTCCCTTTTGACCTCTGTTGAGACCACCAACAAGGGCTCCAGTTGGACCCAAATGATACTCTGATGTGAAATCTATTGCCTAGAAACTGAGATAAAACATATTTGTTTCCTAACCCCTCCCCCAACATCTCTCTTTTAGGTAAATCAGGTTCCTCATTGCTATGCACTACAATAAGAAGCACTTAATCCGTTATTGGCATAGAGCAGAACCGTGGTAAAAAATGAATGATAAAGTACCTCAGTTTCCAAGAGTCCGCTATAGGCTGGGTTTGCTGTGCTTCTTCTCTTTCTTTCCTGACGCTTGCTCTGGATTTCTGTAACAATGGTAAGAAACATGCATTGTGTGTTTTTTCATCCATCAGGGGAATGTAGATCTAAGTTGTTAAGCAAGATGTTCTTGCCCCAGCGCTTTGGGCACTGTGTTCAGTTTCAGATTCTACAGTATAATTGGATTGCAGCAACACTGATATTACCTGCAGTTCAAGATCTGATATTACTAAGCCTTTTCTTATAAAATTCAAAACCCGGAAGTTTTTATTTTGTCATCCTCCAAAAATAGGCTTGCTCTGCACTAACAAATGTTATTGTTATATCAGAAATATGTTTAGAATGTACCATCACATGGCTTTCAGGATCTGTTATTACAAAAAGCATATCAAAGGTATGTCTCTTGCAAGTTGTATCAAGTAAAAATCACAGGACTATTTTGAGATCTTACTATGCATTGCTTTTGTTTCCTTCAGATTAGGATGGTGATGAACATCAGGGTCATAATAAGAGGCTAATTTTAATCTTAACTGTGGACTGACAATTTGTCTGACCATAGCATACAACAATATTACAAGTTATATCTACACTGGCACTTTGCTGCTCTGCAACTTTCTGGCTCAGGAGTGTGAACGCCTCTGAGCATAACAAGTTACAGCACTGTAAAGCGCCTTTGAAAATGGGATCCCAGCACTGAGAAACATGCTCCTACCATTGGTAGATACTCCTCTTGTGGAGATAGTTTATACAGAGAACTCTCTCCCAGCACTCCTGCAGTGACCACACTAACTTTAAAGTGCTGCCACAGCTACACTTTAATTTTAGAAGTGCAGACAAAACCATGATCTTGTTCATAGACTGCAGTATCTTTGCTACTGGCAGTGGCAGAGATAAGGCCTTCTAAGGTCATCATAATTGAAATTCCTGAGGCACTGAGTCACAGCCCTCTTTACAAGTGGGGAAACAGGAAGAGAAGAGTTTTCCTACACCAAAAGGAAATAAGGCTACGTTTAGACTACAAAGATAAGTCAGAAAAAGATACACAAATTTGCGTATCTTTTTCTGCTTTTCTGTCAAAAGAGGCTTTTTCGAAATTTGGCGAGTCTACACAGTGCCAAATTTCAGAAAAACCTGCTCTTTTGACACATCCCTTATTCCTCATAGAATGAGGTTTACAGGGATGGCGAAAGAGCGGGTCTGCTTTTCCGAAATTTTTTTTGGAAAAGTAGACATGTTCCTTGAACACGGCATTGCTTTTCTGGGATACCTCTGTTAGTCTAGATGTAGCCTAACATTGGCAGTAAAAAGTAGCATGGCATACCTCTGTGAATACACAAAGATGTAGACAGGGTAAAATCCTAGTCCCCTTGACTTTAATTAGGCCAGGATTTCACCAAGTGTATTCACTTTATTCTTTGCAAACTGCTTGTGAAAATAGAGGAAGGTGTTTATTATCTCCATGTATTTTATAAGACACATTTTTCAAACTGACTAGTAATCTTGCATGTGCCTTTCTCAGAGCTCAGCATTTTTTTTGAAAGATGTCAGCTTGGGTACCGAAAATCACTAGTCACTTCTAGAAAACTGAGGTTTACATACATTATCTTTTCTCATAGTGCTGGTGAAAAATTCATGAGACTGAAGTCTATACATTCATAGGCAGCAGCTGTGCAAACTCTTCAATTCGATGATATCCGGACCATAAGGGGCTACTTCTAGTAGAAAGTAATTAGTTCATCCCAAATGCGCATCCACTCTGGCTTTTGCTGAGGTGTCCAACAAGTATGCTGGAAGGTTTTTGTGATATACACACTCATTCACGAGGGACTGAACTGAGAGAGTCAAGCTCAAGTCTCTCACAGGCATGCCCAGTCACCAGATGGCAACAACTTTTTATCACTGATGCTGGATCTAGGATGCTCTCTGGTGACCCACTCTAGTGAAATGTTTGGTTCTCACCACAAGTGAGTATGTGTGTGTATTTTTTTT
Source organism: Pelodiscus sinensis (assembly GCF_052426305.1). Lineage (NCBI taxonomy): Eukaryota > Metazoa > Chordata > Testudines > Trionychidae > Pelodiscus > Pelodiscus sinensis. Next base: position 124,893,335 of record NC_143052.1, read on the forward strand.
TTAAAGAAAAAGCTAAAAAGAAATATTTTTGACCAAAGGCCACTTCAGACATTTTTGAAGTGACCCTGGGCCACCCCAGAAGGCCTCACGTGGAAGGGGCGGGGCCAGGACACTTCCATGCTTCCCCACCCACAACCCCTGATTGGTCTGGGGGTGGGGAAGCACACAAAGTCCTTGCCCCCCAGAGAGAACGGTCAGCCGTTCAGAACAGCTAGCGGTTCCCTCTAGGTACCCATGCCCCTGGCGGTGGGAGGAGACTTCGCAAACTCCCCCTTGCTGCCCCCAGATCAATCAGTGCCTGGGGAAGGGAAGCATGTGAAGTCTCTAGCTCCCTGCCCCTGTCCTGCAAGGGAGCACCATGCTTAGAGTCAACCGCCAGCTGAGCAGTGCTTTAAGTGCTGAGCCCTTTGCAGGGTGGGAGAAGACTTCATGTGCTCCCCTGTTCCCAAGCCCTGATTGGCTTAGGGGTAGGGGGAAGTGCGTGAAGTCTCTTTCCACCCTGCCCCCATCCTGCAAGGAACATGTGGTGCTTAGAAGCTCCGCACCTCTCGCAGAGCAGGAGGAAACTCTGCACTATCCTCACACCCAGGCCAATCAGGGATTGAGGGTGGGGGAGCGCGCAAAGTCTCCTCCTGGCCTGCCAGGAGCATGTGGCGCTTCTAAGTGTTGTGCACTCCTTGCAGGGTGGAGGCAGGGCAGAAGGAGAGTTCACATGCTTCTTCCCACTCCCATGCCCTGATTAGCCTAGGGATGGAAGGAGCTGCAGGGCCTCCGTGGCCTGGATCAACTCGCTTGGTGGGCCAGATCTGGCCCGCAGAGCCCTTTTACCCACCCCTGCTTTAGGTGGATGTCATACATGAGTTTTGTTCCCCAGGAAAGCATCATTGCACTATCATCATCATCAATGAACATCTCTTGTAAATTAGTCTATGTATCTCATACTGACAATGATACCGAATGGCATGTACCTCTTAAAAAATCCAGCACAAGGTTCGTGTGTTCAATTTATTATTTAAACCCTCAAAAGAGGGCACATGTGACTCAGGTTGACTCTTTGCAGAGCAGTGTGATATTCCCAATGAAAGGAAATAAACTTTTTTGGTAGGTAGCTGGAAGGGTTGCTAGGCTCACACACGTGTTCCTGCAGAAGTGGGTCACAGGCTTATAGTCCATAAGCTGTCTAGGGCTCTCGACCACAAAATAAATCAATAAAAAAGGAAAAAAGATATTAAAGTTTTTAATGACCGAGTCTAATATGCTGCTTTATGTTTTTAATGGCCAATGATGCCTGACAAACAGCAATGCCTGATAACAGTAAACATGACAGAGGACTGAAATAATAAAATCTCAGGAGTGTGAAATCTGTGAAGTACTTTTCTTTGGCAGTTGTAATCACCCCTAGTTGTGAACAAATACCTCTGCATAGTAAATGGTTTTATATGGAGCCATTTATTTAGAAGTAGCAGTAGTATTAAGTAAATTTGTCTGAAGGGACTGATTTTGTAGGATTAGAACAATATGGAGATTCAAAAAGTAAGTCTTTGCATTTACAGTATAAAAGAGAAAAATGAGTGCTACCTGGGATTTTCAACATAGTGATATTGAATTAGCTTGCACTGTCTACTAATTTAAATGAAAGCAAAGGGCAGCAGAATTATTCAAAATTATGCTACTCATATCATAAATGTAATTTGCACTTTATCATATTTTCAGATTCTTCCCTATTTTCCTCAAATATAAAAGAGAACATGAATAATCTCTAACTAAGACTTGCAATAATCATTTGTACTTTTTGAATGATAAAAGATTTGCAAAAAATACTCTCAATTTCCATTAAAATCTATTCCATTAAGGATTAGGAAAGCTGATGTCTTAAACTTTCTTTAAACTGCTTTCAAATGTTCAGGACACTAGATAATTTTCTAAAATGTAAATATAAAGAGAAAAGTCTCTCTGGAAAAATGAGAAAACATACTGCATATCTCCCTGAGGATACACAGCAGGGCTTATCTCAAAATAAGCTACACAAACTGGGCTATTTCAATTGCATAGCTTATTTTGAAATAGCTTATTTCAAAATTGAGAGCATCTACACAGCACTTATTTCAACATAGAGCACTCTTCCTCCAACTTCCCTTACTGCTCATACAATGAAGGTTACAGGAGTCGGATTATGAAGTCCTCCATCTTGACAGTATTTCAACATTATTTTGAAATAACGGTCTGCTGTATAGATGCAGACTAAATTATTTCAAAATAACGCTAGTTATTTTGAAATAATGTTGCTGTGTAGACGTACCTTTTGAGAGGGGAATCGAACTACAACATTCCCGTTTCTTCGAAATAACAAGAGGAGTATCCACACTACCAAGCCCGTTATTTTTTAAATAACAGGCTGGTTATTTCGAAATAATAACTTCTGCTTTCTATGAGGAATAACCCTTATTTCAAAATAGTTCTTTCAAAACAGTGGTAATCTGGATGCTCCATTGCTGCTATTTCCAAATAACTACTCCCCAGAGTCACTCAAAGTAATTACTCCCCAGTGCTTCCCGAGGCTCTATGTCGAGGTAGCATGCCCACATTAAGGGAGCCTGCCTAGGACTAATTTTGAGGCTTCCCTGTAGCATGGACATGCTAATTCAAAATAGTTATTTTGGGAGTTATTATTTCAAAATAAGTTATTTCAAAATAATTTCCTAGTGTAGACATGCTCTAAGAGCTTGCTCCCACAGTGGGGTAATGCTCTCTACAAGTGTGTGATTAATGCACTAACATGTGCATTAATTGGCTTGTGCAAACCCTGTTGGTGTGCGTTAAATTCCCTAGTATGCTTTGTAGTGCTGTTTTAAACAGTACTACAATAAAGCCCTCTGGAAAACCTCTAGTACACACCAGCAGGGCTACATGGACCAGTTAATGCATAACACATTAGGGTGTGTTTTAGAAATTACACCCTCTTTCTCTCCTCCCAGATGGCACATGGGCTATGTCTAGACTGCAAGCCTCTTTCGAAAGAGGCTTTTTCTAAAGATACTTTCGAAAAAGCCTCTTTCGAAAAAGAGCGTCTAGACTGCAAGCGGAACTTTCGAAAAAGCAAGCCGCTTTTTCGAAAGAGAGCACCCAGGCAGTCTGGATGCTCTCTTTCGAAAAACCCCTGTTTGCATTCAAGAACGCCTTTTTTTGAAAGAGCACTTTCGAAAAAAGGCGTTCTTCCTCGTGAAATTAGGTTTACCGCCGTCGAAAGAAAAGCCGTGTTCTTTCGATTTAATTTTGAAAGAACGCGGCTGCAGTCTAGACGCAGGTGAAGTTTTTTCGAAAAAAGGTTACTTTTTTCGAAAAACCCCCTGAGTCTGGACACAGCCATAATGTGAATGTGTAGGCAAGCCTTAAGTTTAGTTGTATGCTGAAAGTTAGACATATGCTTACATATCTTCTTGAATGGAAGCTATGCATAAGCTCCAGTGACTATAATGGAACTATATCAATTTATACCCACTCACTGAAATTAGTAACTAATGTTTGGATGTCTTCCCCTTGCTGGCAAAACAAACAACAACAACAACAAAACAACTGTTTCACACCTGAAATGTGCAAATCAGGCCACTTTCCCCTCAATGTGCACTTTCACAAAAACGTGCCAAGAGAAAGAGGTGCAAATCTATTAATTCTTGCAGTTTATTTTTGAAAATTGCAAGAGAAGGTCAACAGCATCTCAGTATCTGGCTGCTGCACAGAATTAATGTGTTTGTTTTATATTGTACACAAGAACCTGGAAAATATGATGGCAGCTTTTCTCTGTGGAATCCACCACTGCAAATTAGCTCACATTTTTAATAATATTTTAATAGTTAGCATATGGAAAATCAACCTGAGTAAAGATTTTTTCCCAACCACAACAAAACAAAATCTTAAATTTCATTTCAATGCCCTGTACATTGATCCATGGGACTACCAAAGTGGCAGAACACATAAGGATCAAACAAACACTGAAAGATGATGATGGTCCTGATTACCTACTTATGCTATCTTTCCAGGTGGGCAGGGCTTGAACTACAACCCTGGGGTACCCAGGTGAATGCCCTAACTCCTAGGCCACATGAAAACCCACCCACTGCCCTAACTTCAGGGAAGAAATGTGCCTACAGTGGGGACAGGGATAAGGAAGAGAATCAATTGGGCCGTGTCCAGACTCAGGGGTTTTTTCGGGAAAAGTAGCCTTTTCCCGAAAAAACTTCCCCTGCGTCCAGACTCAAGCCGCGTTCTTTCGAAATTATTTCGAAAGAACACGGCTTTTCTTTCGATGGCGGTAAACCTCGTTTCACGAGGAAGAACGCCTTCTTTCAAAAGTTCCTCTTTCGAAAGAAGGCGTTCTTCAATGTAAAGAGGCCGTCTTCGAAAGAGAGCATCCAGACTCGCTGGGTGCTCTCTTTCGAAAAAGCGGATTTCTCTTTCGAAAGATCCGCCTGCAGTCTAGACGCGATCTTTTGAAAGAGGCTCTTTCGAAAGATGCTTTCGAAAGAGCCTCTTTCGAAAGAAGCCTGCAGTCTAGACATAGCCCTGGTGTTGTGATTCACCATCCAGATCTTAGCTGGTCACAGCTTTGATGGAATTTAGTTTTTCTATCCTAGGATGGTCATAACGGTTCTCAAGGAGCTATCTACCAGATGGGACCACTTCAGAAAGGGACATTCTAGCCAGACACCCTCCGGACCTATTATACCCCGTATCCCAGCTCAGGAGCCAATTTCTGCTCCCCCAGGATGCATGCAAGGAGCTAAGCAACAGGCAGAGGTTCTGACTCATTCTTCTTAGGATGAGAAGCACAGCTGAGTATTGGTAAAATTTTACCAAACTCTTCAGCTTTCTGTAGAAGATTCCTTATTGATTCTTATGATCTGCAGCACAGTATGGAGAACTGGAGAGATTACAGATTAAAGTGTAACTGTAAAACAATATATGAATACTTACCTTCCAAGTGTTCTGTTGTAACTAGGCCTAATGCTACCATAAAGGCAATTTTCTAGGGAAAAAATAAAAAAGTTTAGTTTTGCATCTTATGCTATCTACTGGGAGAAAAATGTCATCTTAACTGCAAAAACTCCTTTTATTTATGTTATTAAAAAAGCAGAATTTTCTAAATATATAAACAATGTGAATTCAACTGAAGATTTGCTTCAATTACATGTCAACAGATATATCTACATACATGATTATACGAACGTTGCTAATACACCAAAATCCAGTGATACAAAAATAAGAAGTGACAGAATGATCAAAACTCCACACTGATAATCTTATTTTTGTTAGAAACTTTCCAGAGATGTGTTTAGTTCATTATTATTAGTGTTAGACATGGTATAAATTGAAGAGGCCAATGATTCTCTTAATAAGCTTTTACACCACTATGTATATATTCTACTACTTAGCAAGAAAACCATTACTAAAAGCTATAAGGTGCATGCTTTCTCATTACCATTCAATCTCTGCCCCTCCCGAACACTGTAGAAAGACTCTCATACATCTAAATTAGTCTAACCTCTGGACTACAAAGTAGAGTTACTGCTGCAGAAATAATATTTAATTAAAGTGTATCAGCTTCAACAGGCACACTCAAGGGTCCCTTCCCCAGCCTCTATCACCATAACTAGCTGTATAAGCCAGGTATGTACATTAGCAGAAGCACAGTCCTCTTTTCCCACACCCTTTTCAGGGAGCAAAGAGGGGATTTGACCCAGCAGCTCCCCATACCCACCAAAGAAGCCCCACCACTGGCCTAGAATGGAAACCTCATACACCATGGGGGAAATTCAGATGGTACGAATGGCCAGACTTGGTGAGACTAATGATCCTGCCAGCTCAGTTGCCTATCTTCCAAAAGTGGCTGATGCCAGATGCTTCAAAGGCAGTGGACAGAAGATGGCAATTATCAAGTGATCCATTCTGTGAGGGCCACTCCGAACAATCTGAGATTCAGGGGTGCCTGGAGCATGGGACTATGTCCGTGACCATCTTGGTTAACAACCCTCCAGGCAATTGCTCACTTTTTTATTGAATCCACTTACAGGTTGGCCTTCACGATGTTGACTAGCAAGAAGAGCCATATGCTGACTGTGCCTTGCAGGAAGACACCCCACCTTTGGTTTGGTTTAAATCTTCCTATTCATGTCTTTGGGTCACCCTGACTTTGTATTATGTGATGGGTGAATAACCGTTCTTATTCACTTTCTTCACTGTTTACAGAGCTCTAGCATATCCCGCCTTGGTAATGGTTTCCCATGCTGAAATGGGAGCTGAGCACCCCTTTCCCTGCAGTCACAAGTGAGGCCCCCTAACCACCAGGCTAAAGGTCCTTCCTCCTCTCGCCTCAGTTGTTTGGTGGCTCATTCAAAGATACCTCACAAGAAATGATTTTGACACCTAAGTGGTTCCTGGCTGGGGATACCATGGTCAGTATCTGGGAGGGGCGGAGGCTGGTTCAGTTTCCTTCTCCCTTCCTGAGAAAATATTTGAATAGGGCTCTGCATTCTCTCATGTGTGAGTCCCAGTCAGGGACATAAGGGATAGATTAAGGTGGGTTGTGCCTTGTAGCTTTTTGAGGCTGTGTCATTAGTAGCAATTAGGCAAGATCTAATTGCTGGATTTGTTTGTAATCCAGTAATCTGAGTGCATACCCAGCTGTGCAGGTGATGTAAATTCAATTCCTTCCTCAGCTTCCTGAGAAGAGATTTGAGCAGTTACCTCTGAAGTGAATGTCTAGCTGCTGGATTAAGAAGTGGTCTCTCTTGGGTGGCCCTGCTGCAGTTGTTTCACCTTCATTCCATATTCATGGGGGATCATAAGACTAGCAAGCAGCCCTGTGGAGCCTAACACTTTGGGTGTGTGCTTAGCATATGTTAGCGTGGGGTTCAAATCCCACTTTAGACATGTTGAGATGGGGTCTCAACCTTCACCTCTTACCTCACAAGTGAATGAATGGCCTAAGTGCTGGGCTAAGTGCTATTCTAACCTGGGGCCTCCCTTACTTTTTTTCTGCTAAAATGTCTCCACTTTCAGTACATGCTCTGTGTAGTTTACTGGTTGGATATTAATCCAGCAGGTGGGAGGTTGGGATTCACATTCCCTTCTTGCCTGTTGATCTCTTACCTCTCAAGTGACTGTCCTAAGACCCGGAGAGATATTCCAATGTCTGGCTCTCGGTGTTTCCTTTTGAGACTGGGCCATTAAATAATTAGTCACTGAGCCGCAACCCCCCAGTTAGTCTCCCTAAAGTCTCTGAACAGTGAATGTTCACATCCCCTTTATGCTCCCTGAGAAGCGATTTGAAAGTTGATCTCTTACTTCTCAAGTGAATGGCCTAAATGCTGGCCTAGCAAGCAGGTGGTGAGAGGTGGCAGCTCCTTTAACCTCTTCTGCTCACAGCTGGCCACATTCAGTAAATATGAAATGAGAATTGAGCCACTTAACTGTTGTGACTCCCTCTGTAGTCCTGCAGGGTGCTGGGAACCTGCCCCAGAGGCAAGGAGGTGCTGGTTCAAATCCCCTTTCTGCTTGTTGAAAAATGAATGGCAGTGTGATCTAGTACCTTCAAGTGTTCCACTTTAACTATACATTTTGAAGAATTTATTTAAAAAAACGATGTCTGAAGATCCAAGCATTTAAGGCTAAAGCTGAATACTCAGATTGTGCATCTAAATATCTATGCGAGGATTTTTTAGAGATGATTTTATAATCTTCAGCAACAAGCTAATGAAATATTTAAAGCAAATTTTAAACTAAAATCCTGTAGATATAGCAGTACACAACTAGTTTTGTCAGTAAATTCAGGTTTGGTACATGCCTGTTAAAAGGTTTCATTACCGCGTAATGACACTTTCACAGGTTCAATGCTAATAGGAAGTCTTTTCACTTTTAAGTTAACAGATCCACTGGGGTGGGGGGAAGAGACACCAGTCTGCAAGCAACAACAGCCAGTTATGGGAGCCTTCAGGAATGATCAGAACAGGGATAGGCAGAGGGGGAGGGGTTGTGCACTAAGACTCGGGCTATGTCTAGACTATGGAGTTTTTCTGGGATACCACTAGTGGTATCCCAGAAAAACTTGGCCACATCCATGGAATGCGTCTGCTCTTTGGACATTTTTTGCAGAAGAGCAGATGCACTCTTTTGGAAGCCCTGTCTTCCTCATTTCATGAGGAAGAAGGGCTCTTCCAAAAGAGGTTTTTCTGAAATTTGGCCCAGTATAGATGGGCCAAATTTCGGAAAAGCCTTTTTTGAAAAAATGATCGCAAAAAGGTACACAATTGCAGCACACAATTTGCGCACCTTTTTCCAATTAAAAAGCGGCAGTCTAGACGTAGCCTCAGGAAAAGCATTGCCTCTGCTTGCCTCTTATACCCGGCTGCCCATGAGGGAATAGCAGTCTGACCAGAAAGCTCAGCCTCAGGACACAAGAGGCTCCTTAACAGCAATGCACAGGAAGTGCAATGGCACCATAGGCAGGAGCAATTAAGTGTTAAACTGACTTCAAAAGAAATGTTTAGTTTCATTTTGTTTTAATCAAAAGCATCAAAATAAAACATTTAGACATTTCCTAAACAAAAATTTAATTTTTCACACTGTGAAAAATGTTGACATTTCAACTTTTTGTTCCAATTTGGGATGAAAACAAAGCTGAAATGCCAGAATTTCCAATGTGATCAGAATTTTGATTTTCAGAGCTAGTAAGCGTTATTATTTTCATTTTACATGTAAAAATATTATAACTGAGGGGGCACAAAGGGCAGATCTGGGTTCTTATATCCTTCTTTTCCCTTTTAAAATCCTTCATCAGAAAGGTGAAGTGAGATGCCCAAAACCACACTGAGCTAGGATTAAAATTGGGGAAGCTCTCAACCCCATATTCATTCTGCCATGGCACTTAGTCTGCTTAAAGTTCAGCTCTTGCCATAGATAAAAATGGAATTTCAGCATTGGCATGAAGGATGATAGGATTAAATTGTCTCTGGCTACTGTGGTGATGGCAGTTATATAACCCACTGATAGATTTGCATGACAAATCTTAGCTCTGATATTCTGCTCTCCCTACATGTATGAAACACCAACTGGTACCAGTGGGGGTCCTGCACATGAAGGAAAAGCAGAATATTTTATCTGAGCTCCACTATGAAGATCTGAGTGAGGAATTTTGTAAACAGATTTGAATTACATGCAGCACCTGATGAGACAAGCTGGGAGTTAATTTTATAGCATGATAAACCTCACCTTTAGTGAGCCAATAGACTTTTTAATTTCAGGCTCAGAAATTCAGAACAGTCAATATTTGATTAAATTCCCATAGCAGAGCCACAAATGAATATTGTATTACTTGAAAATTAATTTTTGAGGGGGGACTCAATCTCTTGAATCTAAAATTAAATTGATATTGGAACCCCAGCTAAATATTTCCACTTTTATTGTGAAAAATATTTTAATAAAATTCTCACAGAATTAATGATGGTAAGTTATTTAACATATGCACAGTATTCATTAAATGGACCTGATAGTTACTATTAAGGATAGAGGATTTAGGCCTTTATAAATGTCTGCAAGACAATTTCTTTTTTAAAAATCTAGTAGAAGATAAATTTCTTTAACGTGTATTATTTTAATGGTATATGTATTTTTATGGGCTTCGCTTTTTCATAATGATATGCTCCACTGAATTTCACTTAAAACACTTCTTCTAACACTATGTACTCTTCCAAAAATTTGAGGAACTATAATGGAAATTGCTAATTCTCACTGCACTAATCCATAAAACTGATAATTCAGTCTGTCCAGATTCTCATTTCATACTTATCTGCATAGTATATCAGACCCTTAAATAAGTTTAAAACTGAAGCATCCATCTTGCTATTCCTTTCCTTTGTAGATAGCAGTAAACTGTTTTGACTGTAATATTTTCTTTTAACTGTGGGAAAAAAAACATTGCAAAAGAGCTACACTGAGCAAATAAAAAATTATTTTATTTAAAAAAACCAAGGAAATTGATTCTGCTAAGAATTTCAAAATTGTGAAGGTTTTCCCATTTTCCAGGATTCACAGAGAACATTCTTGGAAACATTTTTCTGTGACTTTTAATTACAATTGTAATTGAAATGATCAACTGTTTTCATTTACCAGGAACTGTGTTTTCAATAGCCAACATTTTTCCAGAATATTTTTAATACAAATCTTATTTTTTATTAAAATGTTGATAAAAATGTTGATTTTTTAAAAATGAGGTTTACAGGACCTTTTGAAAAAGCACTCCGTTTTCAAAAGAACTGCGTCTAGACTGCGGTTTCAATTTTGAAATAATGCTTTTTCAAAAAAGCGCCATTACGTGATTATGCAAATGAAGCACAGGATATTTAAATCCCGGCTTCATTTGCACTTTCAAAGTGCTTCATTTACATCCCTTTGCCAACAGAGGGATGTAGACTACACATAGCCCAAGTGTTCTACTGTATATTTAACAGTACGCTATGCAATCTTATAATTAAAACTGCATTTATTAAAATCCATTAAAGTGCAATATCTTTCTTTTTCTATTGAATGTGTTCACTTATTTGTAACATTTACCAATCCACAAGGAGGTTCCTGGCCATTTCAAGGAATTAGCAAGGTTCTATTTTATTTACTGCATTTTAATAGTGAATTCCAATCTTTTATCATTGACATTTATTTCCAGAATTTTTATTAAAGCTCCTACTTATGTTTTGTGCTTTTAACATAAATAAAGGAGCAAGGAGGAAATGTCTACATTGTGAATAAAAAAATGCACATTTCAAATAATCTTACCTTCTGAATTCTGTACTACCAGATACTGACATGTTTTTAGAATGTGCAGTACATCTTTCCACATAGTTTAATAAGGATTTTTACAAAGCCATTTCATGTTGTAATTACATGTTCCATTTATGTCATTACACATATTTACACTAATTATGCAGTTAGTTCTAATTATACTAATTGCATAAATGCATGATAATCAACTAAAGTTTACTTTCAAAGAACAAAAGAAATTAACTCTAAACCTACACGCTGAGCCTTATGCTATGAAATATATCTATAAAATAAAGGAAATTCCCAGATAAGCCTCCACAGTCCTACACTGAAAAGTGTGGTTGAAGGTGCTTCCTACTTTGATATTCTTGTCTAAATAAATGAAGGGTTCAAAAGCCACAGTGCTCACAGATTAGGGATGTTAAAGACTAGTCCACTAGTTGATTCCACCCCCCCCCTTCTTTGCTGCCTCTATCTGATACAGGCAGCAAAGCAGGAGGAGAAGGGGTACTTCAAAGTGGTAGCGCTGTACAGCGCTGCTGCTTTGAAATCCCAAGGACGTGTTTCAAAGGGGAGCTGCCAAGGAGCCTAATGTCAGCTGGGGACTGACCCCAGGTTCTGGGGAAATGCCACGTGGAACCCTAGTCACCAGAACCCTGGTTCTACTGCCACGCAAAGACCAAGAACACATGAGAAGTCCCCAGTTCACCCTTGGCTCCACGGCACGAGGCTTCATTTCAAAGCTGATCCCAGGCTCCTGCGCAGCACTTCACCAGAACCCAGGGTTAGCTGGGGACTCCCCAGCTGATCCCAGGTTCTGCTGAAATGCTGCTGAGAGCCCAGGATCAGCTGGGGAGTACCTCGCTGACCCCGGGCTCTACGGCAGCTGCCCCTTTGAAACTCCAGAGGCTATTTCATCGACTACTTGACTAGTCAATTAACGGCAATTTAACATCCCTATCACAGACCAGGACAGTAATTTCATAGGATAATTAAGGCCATATTTATACTAATGCTTATATCAACAAAACTTTTGTCACGCACAAGTGAGTGACATAAGTTTTGCTGGCATAAGTATTCATGTGCACTGCTCCCCTTCCCTTCATCCCTTTCCTATGGCAGTGTCCTCTTTCTGGGAACCCGACATATGGTAACATATACAGTAACTGTCAGTGGCCTCTACGTTTTGCCTGCTTCAGTTTCTTCACATTCTTGCAACTTTTTTAGAAGCTCTAACACCTCCATTGTCTCCAGCAGGCCCTTGCTATTTGCATGGAGAAAACCCTGTTGCTAGAGAGCCTTTTCTTTTTCAGTTTTGCCAAATTATAAATTTTAAAAATCACCATTTCCTTTCTTTTACTTGCTTTCCTCAGAAATTTGGGCAGCCTGCCAAAATAATTGACGATGAGCACTCTGAGTCAGACGCATGTCCATTTAGAAGCACCACTTAACTCCTGCTACAACACCTGGGGAGCTGCCAGAGCAGTGGGGCAGAACCAAACAAAACATTGTTTTGTCTCCTACCACACTAATTCTTGCACATAGCCTGTACCTCCCATCGTATCCCTCTCTGGGAGTATCACTTGAACTGAGAAAAACTCCAATTTCCAAGGGGAATTTTAAGGAAAAGCTGGAGTAGATCCCCTGGTAGCATACTCAGATTCAGCAGCTAATCCCACTCTCCGGAGCATCACATGGAACACAAGCCAAGAGTCATACTATTGACCCAACATATGGTGCCATCATCCCTCCTTTAGAATATCAGCCTTCGCCTGCTGCCAGCTGATGTAGTTCTGTAACTTATGGTAGTGATCTGTATTGCAATTTTGAAGATTAAAACTCTGATGATGCTGCATGGTGAGGGCTTTGAAAATTGTATATAACAAATTTGGTCTTGATCTTTTTAATTAAAAAAAGTAGTAATTTGTGTAGATAATCACCTATGTTACATAGGTGCAAAACCAATCACTTGAAAGTCAAAGAATACCAATTTATGGTTATCCACAGGGATTCCACTCTTGGTAACTGAAACAGGTGTACATTTTGCTTATAGATAGTAGGAATTCTACTTAAAGATTATAGGCCAGCCCTACCGAATCAGACATTGGATCTAGGAGCCCCTTCTAAAGAGCAGTGTCTTTTAAATTAAGCTCCATTTAACTTACATATAAACTTCAGAAACATGGGCAATTTTTAAACAGGTTGGAATGTGCTATGCAGTTGGATCTAACTTGGTTAACACATAGTATGTCTTTATACATTTGGGGGCTCACTTAGATTATCTAAGAGGCTACAGATTGACCCTTAATCCTCTCTGCCACAAACGGAGGCCACAAAAAGTCTAGGTGTGTTAAGAAAATAAGAACGGCCATACTGGGTCAGACCAACAGTCCATCTAGCCCAGTATCCTGTCTGCTGACTATGGTCCATAGCAGATGCCCCAGAGGGAGGTATCACAACAGGTAATCCTCATGTGATCCCTCTCCTGTCACCCATTTCAAGACAAAATGGGTGTTTGTGAATTATTTTCTCCCGTCAGTGTAAAAAACCCCATAATCCTTACTATAGCAACTGTGTGAAGTTGCTGAGGTAGAATGAGGCTGGAGGAAGAAAACAAGAAGATGAATAAATGATTCATATGGATCATCTGGGATGAGGCCTGAATGTGGCTCTATCTTTATTTAATATTGTATAAAGGGGATCCAGACATGGGGGAACTGAATCTACTTTAACCTTAAAGCTAATGTAATGGCCACTAAAAAGCACTCATCATAGATAAGTGGCAAGGTTGCTAAAGAAGGAACTCATCACCCTGCTTGATGTCCTAAGAGGGAGGGGAAAACGAATAAAGGCCCTTAGGAGGGTGATGTACTGATCTTCCTGCCAGAGCTAAATAAAAGGCCAGATTGTTTCAGGACTAGTAAATGATCCAATATTGCTGATCTAAGCGATGTCAAGGAAGAAAATGAACACTGAGATGCCCACATAGAAATCCTCATCTATTTAGCTCTTTCAAGTTAGATTTGTGGAGTGTTTACCACTTTGGAGAAGAATTTGGTGCTCTTCAGCTGAACAAATGCTTTCAGGGGACATCATCAAGCCAGCATACAGGATACATTCAAATGTAACAAACTTGGATTCAAGTGTAGGATTTGACATTGTTCTGCTGGGCATAGCAGTTAAGGTGATGTGGGGAAGGGAAGAACTCTGTTGCAAAGTTCATCAGATCCAAATACCAGAACTGGGAAATGACCTATTGTAATGGAAAAACCACTTCATGTGTTTATTTAGACCTTGGTTCAAGGTGTTAAATTTGCATTATGAATTGCAGCTCAACAGTTTCTCTCTGCAGTCTGTTTTTGAAGTTTTTCTGTCTGAGAATGGCAACTTGGAAGTCTGAAACAGTGTGCCGAGGGAGGTTAAATTGCTCCCCCACTGGCTTTGTGGATGTTGCCCCTTTTTAATCTCTGATTTGCGTCCATTTATTTTTTTGCGCAAAACAGTCTAGTTTGCCTGATGTACATGGCAGAAAGGCATTGTTGGCACATAATGCCATATATTACATTAGTAGGTGTTCGTGTAAATGAGCCTTTGATTATATAAGTAATTAGATTCTGTTATGGGTTCAGTAGAGTTGATGTGTGGACATAGTTGGCACAGTTTGTTGCAGGGATAGGTTCCTGGATTAATGTTTCTGTTATGGGGTATGAAGTCGGTGGTGAGTATTTGCCTCAGGTTGAGGGGCTGTCTGTAGGTGAGGACTGGCCTATCTCTCAAGGTTTGTGAGAATGAAGGATCGTCCTCTATGATAGGTTGTAGATCCTTGATGATGTGTAAGAGATGTTTTAGCTGTAGGCTTTTTTTGGATCTTGTCCTGTAGTAAGTGACTTCTGGGTATTCGCCTGGCTTTATCAATTTGTTTCTTCACTTCTTGAGGTGGGTATTATAGTTTTAAGAATGCTTGATAGAGGTCCTATGAGTGTGTCTGAGGGATTGGAGCAAATATAGTTGTATCTTAAGGCTTGGCTGTGGATAATGGATTGTTTGATGTGTTTTGGATGAAAGCTGGGGGAATGTAAGAAAGTATAGCAGTCAGTAGGTTTCCAGTATAAAGTGGTATTTATGTGACCATCAGTTATTTATAGTGTAGTGTCCAGCCTGCTCTAGGCTGAGATTGATGTTGCGGTGAAAACTGTTGAAATCCCGGTGGAATTCTTCAAGGGTCTCCTTCCCATGAGTCCAGATGATGATGTCATCGATGTAGCATTAGTAGAGGAGGGGCACTTGGGAACAGGAGCTGAGGAAGTGATGTGTGTACCCTTGGCAGTTCCTCTGACTTGAAGGTATAAATCATCCCCAAATCTGAAATGGTTATGAGTGAGAACAAAAGCACAAAGTTCAGGAACCAGTTGTGCCATTGCATCATTAGGGATACAGTTCCTGATGGCTTGTCATTCATCTTTGTGTGGAATATTTGTGTAGAGAGCTTCCACGTTCATTGTGGGTAGGATGTTTGTTTCGGGAAGATCACAAATGGATTGTAGTTTTCTCAGGAAGTCAGTGGTATCCTGAAGATAGCTGGGAACATTGGCAACACAGGGCCGGAGGAGGGAGTCAGTATAGCCAGACATTCCTGCAGTAACAGTGCCAATGACCCAGTATGTCAATATTTGTATGGCTGATTCAGAACAGCGCTTCCTCAGCTTCTGTCCCCAAGTGCTCTCCTCTACTTACACTGATGGTCACATAAATGCCACTCTATACCAGAAACCTACTGACCATCATACTTACTTACATGCTTCCACCTTTCATCTAAAACACAGTCCACTGTCTACAGACAAGCCCTAAGATACAACTGAATTTGCCCTAATCCCTCAGACAGAGATCTCTATCAAGCATTCTTAAAAACTGCAACACCCACTTGGAGAAGTGAAGAAACAGATAGATAAAGCCAGGCAGATACCAAGAAGTCACCTACTATAAAACACACCCAACAAAAAAAAAGAACAGGACACCATTGGTCATTTACCTACATCTCTCAGCTAAAATATCTGCAGCACATCATCAAGGATCTACAACCTATCCTAGATGATGATCCCTCATTCTCATATACCTTGGGAGGCAGGCCAGTCCCCGCTTACAAACAGCCCTCCAACCTAAGGTAAATACCACCAACTTCACATCCCACGATAAAAACATTGAGGAACCTATCCCTGCAACGAAGCCCATTGCCAACTCTGTCCACATATCTACCCAGGCCAGCCCGAGCCCTTTTGGCACCCCAGGCCCAGGTGCACGGCGCCATCCCTGGACACACAGCGCATGCGTGGTCCCACCCCCAGGGCACACGGAGCATGTGCAGGCCGGCCACGGCCACTGGCGAACAGCCCAGGGCCTACCCGCCCGGGGCGCATACACTGGCCGGCCCGGCCCGGCTTGTGCTGCTGGTGTGCACACCGGGCCATGCAGGGCCCCGCGGCCGTGGGGGGAAGAGCCCTGCTGGCTGGTGCCGCGGGGGCTGGAGCTGCGGGAGCCGGGTGCGTGGCGCCTGATGGCAGCTATAAGGGATGCCCCCATCGGTTGGCGCCCCGGGCAGCTTCCCGGCTCGCCCATGCCTCAGTCCAGCCCTGTATCTACCCTAGTGACACCATCACAGGACTCTAGCCACATCACTTGTACTGTCACCAGCTCATTCATGTTCACTTTTACTAATGTAATATATACGCCATCATATGCCCACAATGCCCCCTCTCAGTTTCTCACACACACAGGCTGTCTAGGAAGGAGTACTGCAGAAAGGGATCTAGGGATCATAGTGGACCACAAGCTAAATAGGAGTCAGCATAGTGACACTGTTGAAAAAATCATTCTAGACTCTCTTAACAGGAGTGTTGTGAGCAAGACACAAGAAGTAATTCTTCTGCTCTACTCTGTGCTGATTAGGCCTCAACTAGAGTATTGTGTCCAGTTCTGGGTTCCACTATTCAGGAAAGATGTGGACAAATTGGGGAAGGTCCAGAGAAGAGCAACGTGATGAAAGGTTTAGAAAACGTGACCTATAAGGGAAAACTGAAAGAACTGGGTTTGTTTAGTTTGGAAAAGAGAAGACTGAAAGGGGACATGATAGCAGCTTTCAAGTACCTAAAAGGGTGTTATAAAGAAGAGGGAGAAAAATTATTCTCCTCAACCTCTGATAATAGGACAAGAAGCAATGGGCTTAAATTGCATCAAAGGAGGTTTAGGTTGGACATTAAGAAAAACCTCCTAACTCTCAGCATGGTAAAACACTGAAATAAACTGCCTGGGGTGGTTGTGGAATCTCTACCATTGAAGATATTTAAGAGCAGGTTAGACATCAGTCAGCGATGATCTAGATGAACTTTGTCCTGCCGTGAGGGCAGGGGACTGGATTTGATCACCTCTCGAGATCCCTTCCAGTTCTAGTGTTCTATGAAAAGAATAAATGGACACAAATCAGACATTAAGAATGGCAACATCCAAAATGGGTAGCAATTTATCCTCCCTGGGCACACAGTTACAGACTTCCAAGTTGCCATTCTCAGACAGAAAAACTTCAAAAACAGACTGCAGAGAGAAAATGCTGAGCTGGAATTCATATGCAAATATGATACCCTGAACCAAAGTCTAAATAAACACATGGAGTGCTTCTCCTATTAGAATTGGTAATTTCCCATTCCAGTACTCTCCCTTTCTCAGCACTGCTGGAGATGAGCCACAGTTATTCTGATTTAATTGGCACTGATGTCACACTCTCATCTCTGTATCTTTTCCCCACTGCCTTTCTGTCTTTGTCTCTTCAGCATGTGAAGAAGTGAGTTGTAGCTCACTATAGCTTACGCTCTCATATCCTAAGAAATGTGTTAGTTTTTAAAGTGCTACTGGATGCCTTTCTGAAACTGGCTTTACTGTGAGTTACCTAATTACCTGATTTACAAATAAAAACTGGATAGCTAGGCAAGCAAGTAGCTGATTTGTGGGTACAAATATAGTAATCTTGCATGTACTCCTAGAAAGCCCATTAGAAATAGTCCCATATAAATGAACACTGTTATATCTCATATATAAAGAAACAGACACATTTTATTGGTTTTACCACCTCTGGATTTTCCTCCTTTTTCTTTTTGGTAGCAGGGGGTCCCTGAGATGACTCTTCAGGAGGTTTCTTTGTTTCCACTTTATTTTCTGTCTGGGTTTGGACTTGAGGCTGAATAATGATAACCTGCAAAATAATGAATAAATAAAGAGAGCAGATTTCATTATACAAAACAGATTTGCCTGCTGAGTACCTGACCTTGATCCTTCATTAAAGGATGATGTCAAGCATCTGCTAAGGAGACAATAAATAAAAGTCACAGGCCAAAATGTTCAAACTTGGATGATTAACAGCAAAATACTAAATACATATTTGGTTTCCTAAAGAGAAGTAGTAATCTGGTTTTCACAGAAGCTCAGGCACTCCACCTCTTCATAGAAGTTAAGGGAAGCTGCGAATGCTGCCATCTCTGAAAATCAGGCCCTTTTGATTTAGGTGTTTGACGTTGATTTAGGGACCTAACTTTAGGCAGCAATGGCTTTAAGTTTATGTATGTAGTACAGATGTTAAAAAGTGTTTCTTTGATAAACATGTAACTGCTGAAATTTCTCGCAGAACCGCCTGCATCCTCCCTCCGTACTGCTGCCTCTGTATCAAAGGCAGGAGCATGGGGGAGGGGAACAGCTCCACAGGAGCCAGTTGCATGGGGAGCTGGCTTAAAAACTTTAACCTTAACCTCAGTTAACCTTCATGGTTACATGCAAGCACAGGAGTGGAGGCTAGGCAACTCCATGGGGAGCCAGTGCTCATGCCTGCTCCTACCCACTCCCCAGTGCTGCCTCTGATGCAGAGGCAGCAGCACGGGGAAGCCTTGCATGTAACTGTGAAAGTTAACCTCTGAGCCCCAGCTCATCGGTTAACTGTTTAGACGTATACACTATCACATCCCCAGTATTTATTGAATTTTATTCCAGATACAAGTAAGAATGCTATATACTCAGGCCTATATTTTGATCTCAGTTACACTGATATAAGTTTTCAGTAACTCTGTTGACATCAACAAAGTTACCCCAGATTTGCATTGGACAAACTGAGCTCAGAATCCTAAAAAATATCTTTGATAGTTTTCCAATTTGTCTAAAAATACAGTAAAATCCATTCTGAATTACAATTCATTCTTGTGTAGCACCATGTTTAAGGTGTTATATAGCCCTTCACAATATTTACATGTTCATGTTAGTTAGTATACTGAACTGCTGACATTATGTGAATCAAAAGAGCAGGCTTATATTTTGTACATTCAGTATCTCAGCCTTCATTAAATAACTCTGAGGAACAAGTATCAGAGGGGTAGCTGTGTTAGTCTGGATCTGCAAAAGCGACAAGGAGTCCTGTAGCACCTTATAGGACTGAGGAACAAATTACTGACCACAAACAAAACTATCCCTGTAACTTGATATTAACAAAATTTTCCTAAGGATTACACAAGTCTTGCCCAATATCATCTTTTGGATGATGTTTATTGGATTTGAACACTGGGCCGTTTTAATCTATTTCATTGCTAACTTTTAATCAATACTAGCTGAACCCCACCTCATGGCTGTGGTGCAGTGGGCTGAGGAGTGGCAGAGATGAGAGGATGCGGCAGCAAGGTGGGGCAGGCGAGCAGGTGGCACGCACAGGGGGCAGGCACAGGGGAAGACAGGGTGCAGGAAGACCAGGGGGGCACTGGCTCGGGGGGCGAGGAGGCTTAGAGAGGGACAGGTGGAGTAGGGCGGGCAGGGACTTACCGCAGCCCCACTGCTCACAGCATCTCCCACTTCTCTTTGCCCCCAGGTGTGATGTGCCGCTTGGAGAAGTCATTGTTCCCCGGTAGCAGCTGCTTGATGGATCACGAGGTGCTGTCCCCTGCCATGCTCTGCTGCTCCCGCTGCCCCCACTTGCTGGACAGGCTGCCCCTGGGGTGCCTCCCCAACAAGTGACTGGCAGGTGCAGTGGGGAACTGGAGGCAGTGGTGGTACCATGCAGACCTGTGTCTGGTTGGGTAGGTGGCTCGTGAGCCAGGGCCCCATGCTGCTCCTGCGCCCACCTCGCCACCGCATCCTCTCATCCTTTGGTGCGGGAGGGGGGAGGAGTAGGAGGAAACAGCAGCCACTAGCCCAGCCTACCGTATCCTACCCTTCCAGTGTATTCTCGAATGTTCTCTGTGACAGATGGTGTGACGGACATCTCTCCTTTTATAATAATAGAGATTATTTAGTTATCACACATCTGGTCTCATTACTCATTTTAAGAAATTCAAGTTCTTATTCAGAGAAGATTTCTTTATATTGGTAACCAGATTACAGGAATAGGAAAACAAATTATTTTACCTAGTAATTCACACCAAAGATGCCTATTTTGCTTATTTACTTAGAAGCCATCCTATCTTCGGTGTTCTTTCCTGTCAGTGTATTAGATCTTATCTTGTCAACAAGTTTCAAAGTAACAGCACCTTAGGTAACTGAATTACACTGAATGTCTTTTGGATATGTCAGTCTTCATTCAAATGGAATCTGGTTTCACAGGTGCACAATTCTTGCATTTCAAAATTTAGCAGCTGTGCAAAAAGTAAACAGGTATTTCACAACTGGATTTTTTTCTAGCAGTTCAGCTGCTCATCAGTTATGAAATCCAGAACTCCCACGTCTTTTGGATTTCTCCCAGAACTGCACAGGAGAACACCTGGCTATTTTAGATAGCTCTGCGGAGTACTACATTTAAAGAGGCTAGAGAATCAGGTTCTATAATTAACATTATTCTTGTATGATTCAAGGAAAAATCAACAAAAACTTTGTATCTGCTGAGAGTTTGAGAGTTTCACTGACTATGTCTGGACTGAGAGGAAGGATGAGCAAATGGTTCCAAAAATACCAGGCTACACAATGATATACCTATTTTCCTAGACAACTAGAAAAAAATGCAGGCATGATAATAAGCATCTAATATCTTTCATGTGTCCCCTTAAGACTTTTCTCACTGCTTTCTGATTATTTACTTCAAAAGGAACAGCTGATATCACTCTATAAAGAATTTTGCAAACTACTGGGAATATATTGTCTACGTCTGCAATATAATTGTTGAGCTTGATGTAAAGATGCACTGCAATAGTAAAACCTACCTTGTTGTCAGTACTAATGAGGAGTGGTTGCACTTTAATGCTATCGTTGACCATAGAGACGGTAGTGCTTGTGCTGATAGGTGTTGCATTGTTGGGGGAGGTGGATATAATAGCATAGGCCACACCAGCACCGCTCAGAGGTGATGAGATAGATGTAGACTCAGCAACACTTTGTGACTGGCTGTTGGGTGTCTGTACATGGCTGACAGTATTATTGGCAGTAGGCAGGGCAGGGCTAGGGTTTTTGATGCTGACAACTGTTGCCTTTTGGAAAGTAGGAGGCTGTTTGGAAGGTTGGTCTCTGCATGGGGAAATAGGAAGGCTGTCTGGAATCAGGGTCTTTGGCCTAACCTACAAATAGAGAAAGAGAAATTATTAAACTAATCTAACAAATTAATAGCAAATAACAAATAAATCATAAATAATAACAAATAAATCCTATAAATACACTATTAACAGCACTTCACATTGCATGTAGCAGGGTGACTAAAAATATTGCAGAGCAATTATATGTAGAAAGTGATTCATTTACTTGTAGATGTTTTCTCAGTTCTGCCTGACAGAGCCATTTTCCAGTCTTTAACTCATTGCAACACTGAATAAAAGGACAAAAGTCAGTTTCTTACTTTTATTAGCAGATATCCATACAAAGGCTACCCACATCAAACCGTGTTTACAGTTGGCCAAAGGTTTTTCAAAGGCATGGAAATTCCAGGATGACACAGTTTCTTTCAGCACAAGTAATTATGTTCTTA
This sequence comes from Pelodiscus sinensis, assembly GCF_052426305.1. Taxonomy (NCBI): domain Eukaryota; kingdom Metazoa; phylum Chordata; order Testudines; family Trionychidae; genus Pelodiscus; species Pelodiscus sinensis. Next base: position 124,915,113 of record NC_143052.1, read on the forward strand.
CTATGAACTTAGGGGTGGGAACTGAATCATTCAGACACGTTCTGGGAATGTATCCATAGAAACAGTAAATGAAATCTCTGCGTCTCTATAGTGGTAGACTAGATGATGTACCCAGCATTGCTTGAGTACTTAACTCAAATAAGTTTTGTTTTTCTTCATTTAAATCATTCTGTGGGGTATGGCTGGGGATGAGGTATTCAGTATTCAGGCTTCCCCAGCCTTCTCACTGCAGCAGTTTGAGGCCAGCACCTGACCATGGCCATTGCAGTGGGCGCAGCCGGGGAAGGGGTATATGTTCCCTAGCTGGGGGACAGACACACAGACAAACTTTCAAAATAAATAGTAGATAGATGTCCCTTTCCCCCCTGCTCCCTGCTGGCCCAATAGGGTTTTAGCTAGCCCAGTCCCTCTCTATGGCACCTTGCTGCTCCACAGTGTTCATTCTACAGTATAACTGTCCCTGATATCAGGACTGTCCCTACAAAATCGAGACATCTGGTCATCCACCTGCGGTCACTCAGCAGGTCAGTGGCAGAGCCAGGAACAGTGCTCCATCCATAGTTATTCATACTATTTATTATGTGCCAAGTATAACATTAAAGAAAGGTATTCAGTAACCCATAATCCTAAAAATTAATTTGGTTATGTAATAGGGAATAAATCTTCCCTGAGCCTTGTCTCTGTCTTCTATGCTTTACATAAATTGAAATTGGATGATGAAAGAATTTAGACAAGTACAATGGCCAAAATTTTAAAAAATACAACTTTACAGTTAAGGTCCTAACTCCATGTGCAGGCAGATGTGTCCTGAGCTGTAGGCTGACCAACACTTTTGAAAGTCACAGTTGCCCATATGTATGGATTTAGGAACTTAATGGTAAACTCCTATTTTAAAACATCTTGGTCTAAGTGTTCTGCAAATCTGGGTCCCACAAGATGAGAAGGTAGGTATCATCCCCATTCTCTCAGTGGGGAAAACTGATGCAAGAGGCTGAGGCAACTTGACATGTCACTGCAAAGAGGCTCTTATATAACCAGAATATTCTAGTTACCTTCCCATGTTTTCACCGCAATATCATGCCTTTTGTTTAGCAATATCATGCTATGTCCTGTGTAGATTCATGACTGGTTACACATATGTCATGGCAGAGTAACAAACATAATTATGCAAGAAACTAGCACTCATGAAACTTTGCAATTGAGAAACTGAGCAGTCAAAAGTAAAGAACTTTAGTTAAAACTGAAAAAAGTCAGGTTTAACTCTGACCCATTAGTCTAATATCTGAAGATTATTGTTTTGTCAATTAATATAATATATATTAGAAAATGGAAATATCTACAGTATAGCATAATACAAACTTCAGATTTAGTTTATGTACATTTTATTGAGAGTTTTATTTACTCAAAACTGTCATTTCATTTATTAATATCTGAAATTTCTGCCATTTTAAATTGCATTTATATATCTCTTACTGTATCTGATATTTATTTGTTTATTTAATCAAAAACCTATACAAATAAATAATAAAATGCTAATACTAATGAATAAAAAATGGCCATAATATGTACATTGGTTATTCTATTAAGAGTAATACTTAATATAAATATTATCCATAGTATATATATTATAAACCTTGTGTACTAAATGTACAACTCTATATCACTTTTCTACATAACAAAACCTGATTGCACAAATAATTAGAAGGAATGAATTTGCCAAAGAAAAATATTCCCCATATGGTTCACCATGTTGAAATATCTCTATTATTCCACAAGGCTAAGGTTAAGTATATATTGGGCATTTTCTGCCACCTTGTGATAAAACTGGGGTACTGTATAGCCTTCATAATCACCAGCCCCTGCATATTCCTAGATAAAATTATTTGACGCTGTATTTATTTATTTTCATTTCTACACTAATAAAAGGCAGACTACACAAAAGCTCTGTGCAGGCCTGGCACCAGTACACCACCAAGATAAAGTTATACAGTTATTCAATTCAACAGGCAATGGGACAGAACTCCCTATAGCAGGGTTTCTCAATCTTTTTCTTTCTGAGGAATCTCTGACAGATTACAAAAACTCCATGGCCCACCTGTGCCATAGGAACGCTTTTCTACATATAAGAGCCAGGGCTGGCATTAGGGAGTACTGAGCAAGGCAACTGCCCAGAGCCCCACACCATAGGGGATCCTGCAAAGCTAAGTTGCTCAATCTTTAGCTTCAGCCCCAGGGCCCAAGGCTTCAGTCTTATATGGGACTTTGATTATCTGCCCAGGACCCCAGTGAGTCTAACACTGGCCCTGGTTGGCCTGGTTGGCCTCTGAAACCTATTTGTGGCCCTACAGAACACTGGTTCCCAACCACTGGTCCGCAGACCGGTGCTGTGCTGTGAACCACTGGCTACCAGGCCACAGCACACTGCCAGGACAAGCCCATGCATTGATGATTATGTCGGTGGGACTCTGGAGCAAGCCCCACTCTGCCCAGAACCTCCCCTTCTCCTGTCCCCGGGATTGTCTCCTCTTCCTGTGCTGCATTGGCTTCTCTACTAGTCAAGTTACCTCATGAAATTTTAATCGGTTAGTTGACTATTCTATAGTGCTCGGGGCCAGGAGCCACTGTATCAGAGACAGCAGCACTTGGTGCCAGACAGGAAATGGTCCGCGAGGAGAGCCAGTTTAAAAACTAGCTCCCCTTGTAGCCCAACTGCCTGTTACCTTGTGCTGCTGCTGCTTCTGAGAAAGAGGCAGCAGCGCGAGGTGGCAGCAGTCCCTGCTTGGTGCGGGGTCTAAGCTCCCAGGCCCAGTGCAAGCCAGAACTGAGCTGGGCTGCCTGCCCGCCTGGCTCTTAATAAACTTGAAATGCAAAGCTGAAATGGGGTTGGTCCTAGATCCAGCGTGAGCCAGGACTGAGCCGGGCTGCTGACCATGCATTCCGAATGGCCATGAGAGCTGCCTGAGGGGCGGGGGAGTGTGGTGTGCTCTGGGAGGTGTTGAGGGCTGGTTATCTCAGCCCCACCTCATCTAACTGAGGCCCCTGCCCCTTCCAGGAGTGTGGAACTAGACCACTCTTTGACCAGGGGCCTGGCAAGGCTGTCGCCTTACGGCATGTATGCAAGGTATCTATCACACTACCCGGCAGGAGAGTGCACTTTCCAAGCAGATGTTACCAGACATGAGAATTCAGTATGTGGTTCTCCGTTCTTCATGCAATAACAGGAGGTCTGATCTGGTGAGATCTTTTGCACTTCCTGTGAACTGCCAACTCAACTCCCACTGATCTCAAAGGGCATTGATTGTACTCAGCTTCATATCAATCCCTCGCACAATGTCAGGTTGCTTATGGGTATTATTCACACTTTATTTTCACTTCACCCTTGCACTCAGCTTAAAAACAAAGACTCAAAATTCACATCACAAAGTGCTTGTAGCAGAGGACAAAGGTCTTCACAGGATACACATCCCCAGAAATCATAAGCAATGGCTGATAAAATGATCTAAGCACATCCTCAGCTGGTGAAAAAGGATGCAACTTGATCAACTTCAGTGATGCTGCAATTCATTTACACCAGCTGGGGAACCGTTCTCTCTCTCTCTCTCTCTTTCTCTTTTTTAAGCCACTAGCCCTACATTCAGAAGTTTCACACAAGGAAGGTCCTGCGTGAACAGACAAGTGCCTGGCATGCACTAAAATCAGGAATTCCCCAAAAGTCTGAAATCTTAGTGTTCTCACTATACCAGTTCCTTTACAAAATCATTTCCTTTCCTGAATGCCTCCTTAAGATCTTTAGATTGGTCTAAGATGACAGCAAAACAATCAATCAGCTCAGCATTCCCTACATAAAGTCTATTTTCAAGGCACACATGTAAGTGTAAGTGCATGTGATCACTGAACCAAATGTATTTTTTCCCTTTCTGGTGGTATTACACAGAAGAGCAGATATTTTGCATGCCTCATAGGGCAATGAAAAATTCCTCAGTTCAGTGCAGCGAGAGCCAACCTACATTAGTGAGCAGGCTGCACGAGTGACCCCCTTTCATCTCAGTTGGCTGCAAGATTGTTGTAACCAAGATGGTCTCCCTGGATGGTGTGATTTTGCTAACTGCACTTGCATACCTAGAATGTGCACGGCGTGCTGACTGAACTGTAGCAGCACTGGATGCAGTGGAAGCACGTGGCTCTCACAATGTTGTGTGCAAGACGCATGCACCTCAATTCATGTGCTCTTGCTTTAAGTGTATGTCACTTTGGTAATACCAGTAGGAGAAAAAAATATGCAGATGAAAACCAGCAGAATCTTGCAACCTTGTGCTTGGGCAATGGTAAACAAAATGTCTCATGAGCCATTCACAGAACCCTGATGGGCTGCATATGTAGTGTTGCCAGATGGTTTCAACAAAAATACTGGACACACTTGACATTACATCACAAACTACATTACATCTTATTTAGGAAATACTGGCTATTTATATTTTCTCAATTTGTTTCCCAAACAGAAAGCTCACATACTGGGCTGTCCGGTTCAAAACCAGACACCTGGCAACCCTATGCATACAGCCCTTGGGCTGCAGTTTTAGTGACTGTTCATTCTCAATATGCAAGTGACCTGTTTTCTTGCTAGAAAGCTGAGGGTACTCTCCTTGGAGTGCATCAATTCCACTGTACATTGGCTGCAGAGGACACTGCAGAACAGTATCAAGTGCCCCACTCTACCTCCCAAAGGGGCAAGCAAGCGCTCTCTCTCCCAGGTTCCCAGTCCCTTCCAATTTGGGGAGTGGTTCAATATACTGTTTAATGTGTGACCGGTATGATTTCCCATTTTGTTAGTAACTAACAACATTTCTTTAGTGAAAAAGGAAACTGAGACCATACACTCTGTGCAATTTCTAAGGCAGAGTTATTTGATTTAGTTTTCCTTTTCTAGGAGCAACCTCAGCCTTAGTCATTGCTAGTGTAAACAAAGGGTATTGATAACTTCCATGCTAGAACTTGTTACCACTACTTCTTTGTGATCGGGCAGCCAACTGGTACAATGAAGTCAGGTGGGAGTCCTTTCTTTAAAATTGTCATATCTTTTGCTCACAAAACTATATTTTTACATGAACTTTCACGGGTTTGTTAATGAAGTGTATATTTTTCTATTCAGTGGTACTGCCTGTATTATTTGGCTTGGTATTGTCATTTTTTTTCTTGTTTGCAGTGAATTTTGTTGATGTTTTTCTTTTGTGAAGTAAAAAACTGCCATTATAGCTGAAAACTAAAATCAATGTCATTCCAAGTGTGATTGAATAGGGACTGAGGTTAGGGGGATTTCTGTTATTTTCTTCATAGGGGACAGATTCTGTCTGAATACATAGCAAGGCCCCTGCTGAGCCACACATAAATATCTGAGGGCAGAATTTGGTCGTTACTGTTTAGAACCTATAAAGAGATGTCAAAGCAGGTTCTTTACTGTTTGTCCACATCAATACCCTTAATTCTACTTCCTTCAGTATTACAAGTCCAGTCCCTTCTTGCTGAAGCACTCATCTGTGGTTTATTTCAATTCATTTAAAAAGTCTGTATCCAGTCTTCTAGTTGCAGTAACATTCATATTTATTAAGGGTTACATTTTCAGCTGGATTCAGCAATGCTTCCAGCTGTGGGAGCAATTTGTTTCCATGTTTTCTGCATGCACAAAATTAGTGAATATTAAACTACAGTATGGTTCAAAACTTTGTTCTACTTGAGTGGTTCTCAAGTAGGGTAACACATATCCCTGGGAGTATATTGTGGTCTTTCTAGGGGTACACCAACTCATCTAGGTATTTGTCTAGTTTTACAACAATGTACATAAACAGTACCAGTGAAGTCAGTACAGACTAGAATTTCATACAACAACTTGTTTATATTGCTCTGTATACTATATAAGCTATTCCTTCAAAATTCAGGACTCTCTGGTCTGGCAACATCTGTGGTCTGGCAGGACCACAGATGTTTCTGGAGCAGAGAGTCCAGGAGCTTAAAGCAGGAAGGCCAGCTGGATGGGACATCAGAGTCAGTAGTCAGGCTGGGAGCAGCCGAAGTCCTCTAGCAGCCCTCAGGAGTGCGAGGCTGGGGCTAGAGCCCTGCAGCTTCCCCTAGCTGTGCGGGACCGGGCTGGGGCTGCATAGGAACGGGGCTGGAGCCCTGCGGCTTCCCCTGGCTATGCGGGACCAGGGCTGGGGCTGAGCAGGGCCGGGGTCAGGGCCCCAGCCCTGCGGCTGCTCCCAGCTGCACAGGAACGGAGCACCACAGCAGAAGCTGGAGCCTCTGCCACCCAGGAAGCCAGCAGTAGCTGGGCAAGCAGCCCATCCAGACTGGGGGGAGGGGAGACAGGATTGCCTGCTGGGGCAGCCTGCCAGCAGTGGGTGACGGGCTTGGGGGCCAGTGGCAGGAGACCTTCCCTGGTCTGGCAAATTCTCTTGTTCAGGACCGGTCAGGTCCCGATGATGCCAGACCAGAGAGGTCCAACCTGTGCAATGAAATGTAAGTACATTATTTATATTCCAATTGATTTTTATAATTACATGGTAAAAATGAGAAAAGAAGCAATTTTTCAGTTACAGTGTGCTCTGTGAAACTTTTGTGTTTTTAAATATGATTTTGAAAACAAACCGATTTTTTAAAAGTGAAACTTGGGATAAACAAGACAAACCAGACTCCTAAAAGGTGTACAGTAGTCTGGTATATACCATACTGCTTAAGTTACCTGAAGTTAGGGCACTTGTACGCTACATCTGAAAAACGGTTTAAGGTATGCAATTCCAACTACATAAATAATGTATGTGGAATCAACATACCCTAAGACGAGTTTTAGCATTGCTCCCACAGCAGGAGGCTGATGGGAGAAACTTCCTTTACTTTTTATGACTGCAAGGAATACCACGGTAAACAGGGGTGTCGCCAGCATTTGATTTAGTGGGTCTAGTAAAGAATGCCAGAAGATCAATCGCTGCAATGTCAATCTCTGCAGCAATGAAGACACACTCTTAGAGTAAGCATCTCAGGCCAGGACTACACTAAGGGAGAAAGTCTTCCAAAGATACACAACTCCAGCTACATGAATGGAGTAGCTAGAGTCAATGTACCCTAGGTCAAGTTTCTGTAGAATCCCACTGGGGGAGGTCAACTGGAGAAACACTCTCATTGACTTCCTTTATTCTGCATGACCCGATGGAGTATCGGAGTCGCCTTGGGCGCCATCAATGATTGATTTAGCATGTCTTTACAATACCTGCTAAATCAAACCACAAGATATTGAGCTCCATAGCATAGAACTCCTGGTAAGTGGAGACAAGCCCTTCCCCTCAACTAGATTACAGCAAGTCTCTCTGGAAGTACAGAGAGGCTTATGTCCCAGAAAGCTGTGTGTGATCACTCATAGGATTCTAGTCTTTTTCTCCTGGAATTTCTAATGATGATTTTACTCGGTTCAATTACAACACACCTTGATTCAAACAGTGAAACGCTATCTTCTCCTTATTGCAAAAGTAAATTTAACATTTTATACAACAACCATTTATTTTGGTTTCTTTTCCTGTTTCAAAGTTTTCTTAAATTCTAATAATTTGTATTTAAATATGTATTCAACTTTTCTACTGTTTATGTTAATCCCTCAAACATTGTTTTAAAATTAATTAGTGAGTTTTCCCTCACTCCTCTTGAAAGAGTTCATTATTATGCAAACAGAGAGAGCTGTTACCTTACACAGTCCTAGCTCTTAGCATGGGCCATGACTACACTAAACCAGTGTTCCACAATGTTTCCCACTGTTGCTATTAGTGGTACAGAGGCACGGATGCTAGTGCACTGGGAGGGTTAGAGCATGTTCAGCTTCTGCACATGTGGGCATTTTTACCACTGTATTGTCTACCTCTGCTCTAAGAATGTCTCGATAACATGGTGACAAAAGAACTAATGATCACTGGAACCTTGTCTATATTATAATCTACAGGTACTGGAACTGCACCAGTGTTAGCAATGTGATATTATTTGTACCACAGTAGCACTAGGGAAGACAATTACAGGTGCAGACCACTTTGTGTTGGGCACCACATAAACACATAACAAGATAGTTCCTGCCCCAAGGAACTTTCAAATTAATCATAAGCAAGTCTGTACAAATTGGACCTCTCTGGTCTGGCACTCTCGGGACCTGACCAGTCCCAGATGAGGGATTTTGCCAGACCAGGGGAGGTCATTTCTGGCCCCCTTGCCACCAGTCCCCTCCAGTCCTTGCCTGACCTCCAGCCTCCCAGCCAGCTCCACCCTCTCACTAGCCCTCGCTGCCCTGTCAGCCCCAGTGAAACGCAAGACAGAGGAGTAAATCAGGGGGCAGGGCTATGGTCTGGGAGCACATGGCCTCCAACTTCTAGGGAGCATCCAGAGCTCCTGGTCCCAGGACACAAAAATGGCAGGACAACATGCCTCCAAAGGAAGGTGACCCGCATTCAGCATCTGCTCCCTCTCTATGGCCAGTCTTCTTTATTTGGGAAGGCTTAGCCATCCCAAATATCTAACATGTGCTGCCCATGCCGTCAAGAACTCAGTGCTCAGTGCTGTAAAGAAGATAAGTAAAAGATATTTATTTTTGTATTTTGTATTAAACCCAGCCTGTGTTTCTAGAATAGAACAAAGAGTGCAGTTTAACTAAGGAATGTGTTTCATTTAACTGGAAATCTTAAATAAGATATGAAATGAGGAATAAGATGATGGGGGAGGGAGGATAAAATTATTGACATCTCAATTACAGAAGGAATTTCCACACTAGTTTGTAATAAAAGCAATTTTTATAATTTTAAGTATATTTTTTCCAAAATAAAATTATTAAAAAAATTAAAACTCTGCCAAAATAGCTTGCATTTAGTGTTAGTGAAGGCCTAAGGAAATATTTTGTTTGTATTGTAAAATGAACTTACAATATTTGTTTGTTTTCCTATTTAATAACAGTTCTATAGTACATGATGGCAATTTGTTGTCAGTTGGTGACTTTGCTGACTCTAAAGCTTTATTCTCCATATGGAAGAGCTCCCAAGGGCTAATATTATAAAACTATTTAAATTAAGAAAAAATAGTAAGTGCCTTTACAAGAATGGTAGATTATTCAGAAACTCATATTGGACTGAATCCTGCAAATTGGGGAGTTCCACCTTGGAAGCATAACATTCCCTTAAATACAGAGTTGAGACAACCTCATTTCCCCACCCCCCTACAAAAATACATTGTCTTGTTTCTCCCCATTTTAAAAAACTTCTATGTCATTCTGTTGTGTCTGCATCCACATAAGGTATCTCTGAAAGTGTGATTATGATTTAAATTAGAGCCTAACACAGGGAGGTATGCAATTTTTTTTTGTCCAAGTCCAAATTTCTTGGTGATGAATTTCTTTGGTCAAGGTCCAAATTCCAGAGAAAATACTGCAAAATAACAACAATAGTGATAATAAATAAATACATATTTTGCAGTCTGCTCAAAAGTGTCTGGCGGTCTTGATTTATCCAGCAGTGCACTTATTTGACTACCCCCTAGCCTAATCTTTCTACTTGTGAATGAACAGGAAAGTTTTAAGAATATCAGGTTATTTTTATGATGGTTAGGAAACAATAAGAAAGTTATAGAACTCTCTGTAAGCTTAGGAAGGTGGGGAATGGGCCAAATTGTTGCTGGTTGGAGAAAAGGATATGGCTTGAAGAAGGAGAATTAGAAATTCTTGAAAACTGAGTAGGACATATGCAGGGGCACCATTTCAGATTGTGTTAGAAGGGCCAACCTGGGCATGCTGTAATGAGGGATGGAGAAGAGAGTGAGAGCATGGGGTGGGGAGCGGACTGTGGACAGAGGCTTCAGCAGTGTTACTGAACATTCTTGGTACAAGCCAAGCACCAAATGGGGAGTCAGGGAACCGACCCTTCCACCTCTTCCCCCATACACATCATTTCTATCCAGGGGCTACTAAGGCACTGGAAAACTCTACTTTTTTGGGGCAGACAACTTAGCAATTAGCTGACATGAGCACTGTATCTAATTCCTATATAAATGAAGAAAATTAAATATATATTAGACCCACTCAGCTCTAACACTAACATATGCTGACATCTTGTGGCAAGTCACTTAAGAGACACTGGTTAGCCTTAAACAAATGTAATGTATATTCTTATTTTGTTACTGACTCTATGGAGAGAGAGAGACACCGTCAGGACTCCTGGACTTTATCTCAGCTCTGGAAGGGAAATGGGGGTCTAGTGGGTTACAGCAAGGGGGCAGATACATTTCAGCTCTATATAAGAATATCGAAATGGCCATGTTGGGTCAGATCAAAAGTCCTTATAACCTAGTATCCTGTCTTCCAACAGTGGCCAATGCCAGGTGCTTCAGAAAGGAATAAACAGAAGAGGCAATTATCACGATACATCCTTTGTTGCCCATTTCCAGAAGCTAGGGGCACCACCTCTTCCCTTTCTGGCTAGTAGCCATTGATGGACCTATCCTCACTGAATTTATTTTGTTCTTATTAGAACGTTGTTATAGTTTGGGCTTTTCCACCATCTACTGGCAAAGAGTTCCACAAATTGATCATGAAAAAATAATTTATTTTGTTTTAAATCTGCTGCCTATAAATTTAATTAGGTCAGCTTCTTGTATTATGTTATTGAAGGAAGAAATAACATTTCCTTATTCTATTTTTCCACACCGTTCATGGTTTTCTAGACATCTAACATATTTCCCCATCCTTTAGTCATTTCTTTTCCAAGCTGAGAAGTCTTGTATTTGTTAATCTCTCCTCATATGGAAGCTAAGTCTCGTTTTTGTTCATTTCTCCTCATATTATTACCCCTAATAATTTTTGTTGCCCGTTCTGTACTTTTTCCAAAGACAATATATCATTCTTTAGATGAGTTGACCAGAGCTGCATACAGTATTCAAGATGTGAGCATACAATGACTTTATATAGAGGCAATATGGTATGTTGTCTTATTACATATTCCTTTCCTAATGATTTTTAATATTCTGTTAGCTTTTTAGAGTGCCACTACACATTTAACAGATTTTTTTCAGGGAACTATACATAATGATTCCAAGATCTCTTTCTTCAGTGGTAACAGCTATTTTGTATCTATTGTTAGGATTATATTTTTCCATGTGCATTACTTTGCACTTATCAGCACTGAATTTCTATCTGCCTGTGTGTTGCCCAACACCCAATTTTGTGAAATCCCTTTGTAGCTCTTTGCAGTCAGTTTTGGATTGGTCCCCGTTCACCCCTTTTTCAAGAACAATTGTAAGTAATCCAAATGCAAATCCCAGCAGCACAACACTCATTCCTACTCTTTTACACCCTATCTTTTAAGTGCAGTACCTGGCAATGTTTTCATGATGATCTAACGAGCCATTAATTAGTGGAATGCCCAGTCTTCTGTTATTCTTAATCACCTGCCTTCCTCTTTTTATAACAAACTCCCTGCTCCACAGGCAAATCTGCAAGCAGCTCAAACTCTGTTGCATTTAAGAACTACCTCTGGAGTCAGAGTATGCAGAACTAAGCAGACCTCAAGTATGAAATCCAGGGGGTTCAAACTCAGTACCGGGGGTTTCTGTCCCCCCTGGTCACCACAATCTTCTCTAAATGGCACCCTTGGACATCTGATAAGGTGGTTCTAATATAGAACTGGCTTGCTCATTTTCATTCTTTAATTTTCACAATGATGAATTCACTATGTGGGTGTTTCTCATTCTAATTATAGCAAGTGTGAAAGCTCCTGATTAATACTGCAGAACAGAGGATTATAAAATATCAGTGTGTGAATGTCTGACTCAACATGCCTGAAGTCAAACATAGTGGTAGAAAACATGTAACTGAAGTAATTAAAACTAATAATTCTTCAAAAGTAAACTGTTAATATTGTCAAGAATTGTTAGTAACAAGATACAAAGGATTCATGCTTGTCTAAAAAAAATTGCAGAAAATCATTTTTTTCTAATTCTCCAAGATCAAATATATTGCTGAATGACAGTTTGTCTCCTAAAGAAGAATAGAACACTGATAACCTTGCCAGTGTGATCCCTGTGATACTATCACTACCACCTTAATATTAATTTAAATCCTGTTACAGGTTTTCCAGCAGCTCTTCAACAACAGTTTCTTTCAGGAGCAATCTCTCTCTGTTCATCTTTGATACCCTATAATGGTGCAGCATTCACCTCTTGCTAGTGCCCCCTTTAGTCAAGTGTGTATGCCTACACCCTCTATTCAAAGTTTCTTCAGCAACTCAGCTCTCCAGCTGAGTCTCACACCCTGTGTGTGTATATAAACCCCTTCTGGATACACATTTAACAATGGCCCATCTTGGACTCCATAGTGTTCCTAAGTCTATTCCTTCAGTCTGTTCCTCACTCTGGCAGGGAGTGGCACCTCCAGGGCTTCCCCTCCTGGAGACAGCTTCTTCGTCCTTACCTCAGGGATTTATCATCATATTCCAGTCTTCCACAGAGCAGCCAGATAATCAGCTAGGCTGCACAGCTTGTGGTCCTCACAGGAACTGAACTGCCTCTGGTCCTGCAGATCTTTTTATAGAGACTTTCTGGCCCCTGATTGGCTGCTTCCTCTGCTGCCATTCTAGCCTGCTTGACAGACTTCTCTATAGTCTTTCTGGGGCAGGACCATAGGCTTTGGGGCCTGGTCCACCTTGTTACACACCCCAAAATGGCAAAAATAAATGTGTGATTATGTCATAAAACAACTGAAAAGCAAACTTGAACTTGATAACAAAACTATAACCACTGTTTATGCCTTGCGTGAACTGAACAATGTAAAGAAATAATTTACGTGCTTCATCCTCGATATTCTCCTCCAGACAGATTTTAACTCACAGATCTACTATTATATGCACACACATAAAAAAGAATTAAAAACACTGATCTTGATGTTAGGTGATTGCTCAGACATGAGAAATGACCTGCTAATAGCTACAGAGGGAAAAAACTACATTCCCTCTTACTGACATTAAATCTGTGTCCTAAAAGAAAACCACTCAATATTGACTGTAACTTGCATAAGATGACATCCAATAGAGGTATCTGCCATTTGCTCAGACAAAAAAAATACAATTTAAAAAGTTTAAAGAATTTCTCAGGTGAAATAATTCTAAACCTGTGTTCTGTACACTATTTAATAAAAAATAAAGCACACTATGAACATTCAGTAATTCCGCTGCCACTAATAGCCTGCTAGTTGATTGTCTGAAAATGAGATTTAGTGCAGGAGCCTCATGACACTTGAGTACAGTAGACTTCCGATAATCTGGCACCTTTGGGACCTAGGTGGTGCCGGATTTTCGGATATGCTGGAGTATCGGGAGGTACACCGGCGGGGGGCTGTGATGAGTCTGCCAGTACCTGCACTGCGTCCTGGGGGTGCGCGGGGAATGGTGTGGCAAGGGCGAACCCTCTGCCATTTTGCAGGAAGGCAGGGGAAGCCCCGCGCCGCTGCCGAGAGTTTCCGGGAGGGGAGCGGGTTCCCCACCTCCCAGACTGCAGTAGTTATCGCCAAGCAGGGAGGTGAGGGTCGGCACTGTGGGACCAACCCGGCAGCACCCCAGCTGCTCTGCTCTGCTCTTCCCCGTCGCTTCCCCAAGTCTGCCTCTAGTCAGTTTCAGCAGCAGCAGCGGTGGACTTGGGGAAGCGGCAGGGCGGAGCAGAGCAGCTGGGGTGCTGCCAGGCGCTGAGCAGGGTGGTGAGAGTCAGCGCTGTGGAATCAACTCGGCAGCACCCCAGCTGCTCTGCTCCGCTGCTTGTCCGCCGCGTGTCAGTTTTAGTAGTGGCAGCGGCGGACTTGGGGAAACTGACACGCGGCGGACAAGCGGCGGAGCAGAGTAGCTGGGGTGCTGCCGAGTTGATTCCGCAGCGCTGACCCTCACCCCCCTGCTCGGCGCCTGGCAGCACCCCAGATGCTCTGCTCCTCCCTGCCGCTTCCCCAAGTCCGCTGCTGCTGCTGCTGAAACTGACTAGCAGCGGACTTGGGGAAGCGGCGGGGCAGAGCAGAGCAGTTGGGGTGCTTCCGGGTTGGTCCCGCAGCGCCGCCCCTCATCCCCCTGCTTGGCGATAACTACTGAAGTCTGGGGGGGTGGGGAGCCCATTCCCCTCCTGGAAACTCTCGGCGGTGGCACAGTGCTTTCCCCGCCTTCCTGCAAAACGGCGGAGGGTTCGCCCCTCGCCACACCGTTCCCTGCTAGAAGCTCCAATTGTCCGGCTGGCCGGAGCACTTCCGGGTTCCAATTGGTGCCGGACTATCGGGAGTGCCGGACCACTGGATGCCGGACAATTGGAGTTTTACTGTATATGCATTTGTATCCAACTGCCATAAGTGTGCTGAAATTTCCAATAAGCATGAAAAGGAATTTTATCAAAATAAAGCAACTATTTTACACAAATAAAACAAGCAATTTACACAATGAGAAATTCTAGAGAAAGAAAATTATTAAAAATGAATGAAGGTTTCAGAAGGAGATGACTGATCAACAGGCTGAAGAATACTATCAGAGTCTCAATGGAAATCTAGTCTGATGTAAGAATGAACTGAAACCACGTCAGGATAACAAATCAAACAGCAATTCAGGAGTTACTACAGAAGCTGCTTAGTACTTGGCCAACATGACTAATTCCCAATTAGGTTGAATATAGGTTGAATCCAACACCAGAAGAAGAGGCTAAAATGTGACTTATATTATGTAATTCTGTTCCTTTCTTCAATTCGAAAATGTTAAACAAAAGAGCTTGATCTCTACTCCAAACATTTTTTGTGTGAAGGAGATTGGTTGACTTCTAATACAATTAATTAAAATAGCAGAAAGTTGGGGGTTGGGCAGGGAGAGAAGTCTGGATAGTTGAGAATATGGTAAATTATGAAAATACTTTCATTCTTGTCCAGCCCGTTCAATATCAATAAAGTGTGTTTTCAGCACATTTGGGTTTGTTTGGTCAAACAAGTAGGAATAAGAGATCCTCCGGAAAAGGGCTTTATTCCGGAGGATCGCGCCAGTCTAGACGCTTTTTTCCGGCTTTCCCCCAAGCCAGAAAAAAAGCGGCGGACATGTTTATTTAAATCCGTGGGGGATATTTAAATCCCCCGCAGATTTCCCTATCCTGACTTACCTGATTTGCATCCCTTTTCCGGAATTTGTGGCCAGCCTAGACGTAGCCTATGGGTATGTCTACACTACAAAGTTAATTCGAACTAACAGACGTTAGTTCGACTTAACTTTAATAGGCGCTACACTAGCGCTCCACTAGTTTGAATTTAAATCGAACTAGCGGAGCGCTTAGTTCGAACTAGGAAAACCTCATTTTACGAGGATTAAGCCTAGTTCGAACTAGCTAGTTCGAATTAAGGGGTGTGTAGCCCCTTAATTCGAACTAGTGGGAAGCTAGCCCTCCCCAGGTTTCCCTGGTGGCCACTCTGGCCAACACCAAGGAAACTCGTCTGCCCCCCTCCCGGCCCCGGACCCCTTAAAGGGGCACCGACCCTGAGCCCTGAGCTTACAATGGCCGTCCTGGGTCAGACCAAAGGTCCATCTAGCCCAGTAGCCTGTCTGCCGACAGTGGCCAACCCTAGGGACCCTGGAGGGGATGGACCGAAGACAGTGACCAAGCCATTTGTCTCGTGCCATCCCTCTCCAGCCTTCCACAAACCTTGGGCAGGGACACCACTCCTACCCCCTGGCTAATAGCCCTCCACGGACCCAACCTCCATGACTTGATCTCACTTCCCTTTAAACTCTGTTCTAGTTCTAGCCTTCACAGCCTCCTGCAGCAAGGAGTTCCACAGGTTGACTCTTTGCTTTGTGAAGAACAACTTTCTGTTACTAGTTTGAAGCCTGCTACCCATTCCTTTCCTTTGGTGTCCTCTAGTCCTTCTTTATGGGAACTAATGAATAACTTTTCTGTATGCAACCTCTCCACCCAGCTCCTGCTTTTAGAGACCTCTATCCTGTTCCCCTTCCGTCTCCTCTTTTCTAAGCTGAAAAGTCCCAGTCTCTTTAGCCTCTCTTCATATGGGACCTGTTCCCAACTCCTGATCATTTTAGTTGCCCTCCCCTCTCCCAGCCTCTCTCTTCCCCTCTCCCACCTCCTTTTCCCAGTCTCCCCCAGTTTTGTTCAATAAAGACAGATTCCATTTTGGAAGACATGTTATCTTTATTTTGTACATCAAGAAGAGGGGCTAGGGAAGGGTAAGTGGAAGGAGGTGAGGGAGGAATGGGGTACGAGCCCCCGATGGGGAGGACTGGGCTGGCTCTGCGGGCTTCTGGGGGTGGAAGCTCTCCTGCAGCCCCCCAATTGCCCCCTCTCCCCGGATGGCAGCCTGCGGCAAGTGCAGCCGGGCTGATGGCTGAGTGGTGTGATGTGCCCAGTGTGGGTAGTCCGGGCAATCCAAGCGGGGCACCCCTGAGAACTGTCTGTCCGGGGTGGGGGTCGGGACCCTTTAAGCACAGCCCTCGGCTAGCCTGAGACAGCATCTCCACGCTCTAAGTCCTCCTCTGATGCCCTGCCGGCACTGCTTCCGGCCATCCTTAAGCCCGGTTTAGGGTCCACTTAATGTGGACATGCTAGTTCGAATTAGCAAAACGCTAATTCAAACTAGTTTTTTAGTCTGGATCCGTTAGTTCGAATTAATGTTGTAGTGTAGACATACCCTATGGCTACGTCTACACTGGCCCCTTTTCCGGAAGGGGCATGTTAATTTCAACTATCGTAGTAGGGAAATCCGCGGGGGATTTAAATATCCCCCGCGGCATTTAAATAAAAATGTCCGCCGCTTTTTTCCGGCTTTTAGAAAAGCCGGAAAAGAGCGTCTACACTGGCCCCGATCCTCCGGAAAAAGCGCCCGGAGGCTCTTTCAAAGTAGGAATAAGAGCCTCCGGAAAAGGGCGCTTTTTCCGGAGGATCGGGGCCAGTGTAGACGCTCTTTTCCGGCTTTTCTAAAAGCCGGAAAAAAGCGGCGGACATTTTTATTTAAATGCCGCGGGGGATATTTAAATCCCCCGCGGATTTCCCTACTACGATAGTTGAAATTAACATGCCCCTTCCGGAAAAGGGGCCAGTGTAGACGAGCCCCCTGAGTCTATAAGTACAGCATCTTTAACACACCCCTTGCCTACAGCTGACCTTCATATTGAAAACAGTTTTAGAGAGGTTAAGGTGCCTCTATAATGCCAGTGCTCCTTGGCACGGTGTCTACTTTGCCTAATTTGTCCCTGGACCATTGTTTTATTTACAGAGTTGTAAGCTTTTCAGTTAGGACAATGTAGGCGGCATCTTTTTAGGTTTGTGATTCATTTTGTATATCACATGTATTACTCATTCTGCTTTTTCTTTTCAAAAAACTGTTACTGATTTTCTTGGGGCCTTTCACTGTCCCTCCTCCCTCCTTCCCCGGTGTTCCTCCTTCCCCTAGCCATCATTATACACTCCTAGAAGAAAACCAGTGGATTTTTTTTCCAGACCTAGAAAATCACAACCATGTCGCTTAACCCCCCACTGAAGCCAAGATTTTCAGTAATTTATAGGTTCAAGCCTTCAGTTTTCATTCTGTCAACTGAGTGTCCTAGACATAACAAGGCTGGATGCCAAAGAGGTATATAGAAGAAGAATAAAATATCAGATTTGGAATTCAGTTCAAATAATTTCCCCAAAACTCTGAAATAGTATTGTTACCTGAGGTAGCACTGCTGGTCCTTGTCCTGCCAACCTCTGCAAGGAGCTGACCTGAGGAACTTTAATGGGCACTGCAGTGATAGTTCCCAAAGCCTGTCAGAAGAAAACAGTTGAACAGGGTTTGAAACAATGGCACTTTCAAATCTCTCCAGAGATAGACTGAAACCTATCCAACTAGTCCCTGTCTGTTTGTTATTCTTCTCTGTATTTGATTCTCCATAGTTGGGGAGTAACACTGTAGCGTTTCAGTGCATTTGGAACTCTCTCTCCCTCCCTCCCATCTTCTGAGACAGAGAATTGTTTCCCGCTTTAATCTTCTCTTAAAAGCATCCTTAATTATGATTTATTGTCTCTGTGGAGCATTTTGCAGGACTGAGTATGAAGGATTTGTCTTATAATGTACACCATCCTGGTTATTTTAAAGGTATTTTAGTGCCCTGCCAAGTTCAAGGTTTGTTTGAGCAGTAGCTTGTTTTCAAAAGTGATCCAAGGAAAAGAGATACATGTGAGTTTTTAAGATGTTACATTACAAAATGCCAGGCTCTCCTTAAAAGTTCAGCGAGCTTACAGAGTATATTCTACTTTTATCATAAAAATGAGATTTGGTATATACTGATCTGTCACAGTCCCATCAAATCCAAAATCAGAATGCAACCTATGGGGTGCAATAATGTATTAATAATCTAAAACTGTGCTTCTGGATAAACACATTTTGAGCCATGCCAGTTATAACTATTCTAATTTACTCTACCTATATAGGAAAAACTTTAAAACCAACAAATAGACTAGTAGCACCTTAAAGACTAACAAAACACGTAGATGGTACCATGAGCGTTCATGGGCACAACTCACTATACAGTCTTATTTGTAACAATTGTTTCAGCATTTAAAAAAGACCTGGCTCATCAAACAAATGCTTCATTTTAACCTCTATGGGTATGTCTACACTACCACCCTAGTTCGAACTAGCGGGGTAATGTAGGCAACCGCACTTGCAAATGAAGCCCGGGATTTGAATTTCCCGGGCTTCATTTGCATAAGCCGGGCGCCGCCATTTTTAAATCCCGGCTAGTTCGAACCCCGTGCCGCACGGCTACACGCGGCACAGAGTAGCTAGTTCGGATTAGGCTTCCTAATCCGAACTAGCTGTACTCCTCATTCCACGAGGAGTAACGGTAGTTCGGACTAGGAAGCCTAGTCCGAACTACCTAGTCCGTGCCGCGTGTAGCCGCGCGGCACGGAGTCCGCACTAGCGGACATTTAAAAATGGCGGCGCCCGGCTTTATACAAATGAAGCCCGGGAAATTCAAATCCCGGGCTTCATTTGCAACTCCGGTTGCCTACATTACCACCCTAGTTCGAACTAGGGTGGTAGTGTAGACATACCCTCAGAGTGCAGTTGGTTATCAGTGGGCTGGAGAGCAATACACATTTCTGTGATAAAAGACTAGAAACACACACCTCTGAAATTTGTTTTGATTCATTCCTTTGCCCTCCTTACCAAAGTATACCATTATCCAATTCTACAAAATTGTGCTCTTTTGTATTCAGCAAAGAGCAGAACTTGAACTGGGAGCGACTGAGTGATTGAGGCCAAGAGTTCACCAGTTTGTCTTTGCTGAGTCAGCGCTTCTTCAGTTTGTTTTTTTCGTCTCTGTTCTGTAGTATGTTTTTTCTGTGTTTGAATATTTCTGCAATAAGTTTGTTTGAGTACTAGCCAGTAACTGAATCAGAGTAAGCTGTATTCACATCTCCCTGAAGCAGTGGGAATAAGTTACACTGCAATTTGCAAGTGAAGACCTTTGCATCAGGAGGAAGAACAAGCAGTATTTTCACTGCAGTGATCTCTTACCCACAGCAGCACCATTGGAGGCTCACAAAGAGAAGCCGTATTGTGAATTATCTGAATCACCACCTCTTCCAGCATCTCTACCCAATGAGTGCCAGGCACTTTCAAGTGTGATGTGTTATGTGGGCTCCTGCAAACCCTGGGGAAAAAGGAAAATTGCAGCCACTTTCTACTACTGCAGCTTCCATCCTAGCAGACACCCCATTGCTGGAGACTCAGAAAACACTGGGAATGAGTTGAGTCCATCCTTCTTCTCTCTTAAGTTGAAAATGAAAGAATACTCCCTTCACTCCATTCTTCTTTGCAGTTACTTCTAAAGTAAATTATGCCTGTGGAAGAGTGGTCATTTCCTGATGACTGCAATGTGGTCAGAGGTCACTCTGCAGGTATCTACGTTGTTTAAGCCCCTCTTGCATCCCTCTTTAAGAACTTCACACAGGCATTCGTGTAAATAACAACTGCAGCCTGTGGCTGATTTAATAGTCCACAGTCAGCTCTGGTGTCTTTTCTCACGGCCAGAGTTGTTGTTCTATCTGTTTTTTCTTACAGCCTGTCCTCCGAGTTCCTCCTCCCATGAGCCTAAGTCAGCTCTTGGGCTCTGAGATTTAATGCTATGGGGTTTTTACTGAAGTGTAGAGATATCCTTGGTCTCATGGTCTTCCCTGCACGAGTAATTCACAGTCCCTGTGTATCTCTATTCTACACTTTCTTGTTCTTCCTTCATTTATTACAGCCTCCTGTTGCTTTTCATAGGACAATCACCCTGCTTTCTCCCATGTATGACACATTCTATAACCAGGGTTGGGTGGCCCCCAGCTACAGAACCGCCCTATTAAGGTGCCCAAATAGTGACCTAGAAACAGCTGGAAATTCACATTTTTTAGACCTTAGACCTCAGAATGCTTTCTCTTAAAGTCACTGATTGAAAATCATTAAATTCTATTGGATATTTAGCAGCCTGCCTAAAATGAGTTAGTGATCTCTGCTCAGTTTCTCATGGTGAAGCATTCCCATCATAAAAGGCACTCTTGCTGGTAGTCTCACCAGATAGCTTAAGGACTGAATTGATAGAAAGCGAACGAACTTGCAGGTAGTACATTAGCTACAGTATAGTATAATGTTTCTCAAACTGGGATCTGCGAGGGAACTCCAATGGGCACATGGGCTCTGCTGATCAGCTCCTCTCTCCTTCTGGGACCCACAGTCTGGGGCTAAAGCGGGCTTATCTGTGCTGGTGTCACACAGCTCCTGGAAGCAGGTACTATGTCTGGGTATGTCTACACTACCACCCTACTTGGAACTAGGATGGTTAATGTAGTCAACCGAAGTTGCAAATGAAGCCCGGGATTTAAATATCCCGGGCTTCATTTGCATCTTGCCGGGCGCCGCCATTTTTAAATCCCCAGTAGTTTGGACTCCGTGCCCGCGGCTACACGCGGCACGGAGTAGGTGGTTCGAATTAGACTTTCTAATTCGAACTACCGTTACACCTCGTTCCACCTCGTTCCACGAGGAGTAACGGTAGTTCAAATTAGAAAGCCTAATTCGAACTACCTACTCCGTGCCGTGTGTAGCCGCGGGCACGGAGTCCGAACTTCCAGAGATTTAAAAATGGCGGCGCCCGGCAAAATGCAAATGAAGCCCGGAGTTTTTAAATCCCGGGCTTCATTTGTAACTTCGGTTGACTACATTAACCACCCTAGTTTGAACTAGAGTGGTAGTGTAGACATACCCTCTCTGTAGCCCCCAGGTACATGGGTATCCAGGGAGTTCCACATGCTGCATCTGCCTGAGTGCTGTCTCTACAGCTCCCATTGGCCAGGAACCATGATCAATGGGAGCTGTGGGAACAGAGCTTGAGGGCACAAGGGTAGTGTGTGGCACTTCGCATGTTGCCCGTGCACCTAGGGGCCATAGAGACATGATGGCTGCTTCTAGGATGTTGTGGTAAACGCCGCCAGCATGCTGAAACTTCTCCTGCACCTTAAAGACCTCATCCACAGCCTCACTCCAAAGCCCACAAACCCAACTGGCCCTCACTCACCCTCTGCACCCCAATCCCTGGCTCCAGCCCAGAACCCCCCAAACACACACTCGAACTCCCTCCTGGAGCCCCCTACACCCTAATCCTCTAACCCAGCCTAGAGCCCCCTCCTGTATCCCAAACTCAACTTCCCTGACTGAGGGAAGACTGAGAGGGGACATGATTGCGTTTTCGGGTATCTAAAAGGGTGACACAGGAAGGAGGGAGGAAATTGTTCTCCTTGGCCTCTGAGGATAGGACAAGAAACAATGGGCTTAAACTGCGGCAAGAGAGGTTTAGGTTGGACATTAGGAAAAACTTCCTGTCAGGGTGGTTAAACACTGGAACAAATTGCCTAGGGGGGTTGTGGAAACTCCATCACTGGAGATATTTAAGAGCAGGTTAGTCAGACACCTGTCTGAGATGATATAGACCAAAGCTCTCACTCTCCTCCTGCACCTCAACCCCTTACTCCAGGCCAGTGAAAGTCAGGGTGGTGGAGATCACGTGACAGGCAGGGGGATGGAATGAGTGGAGGGCAGGGCCTCGGTGAAGGGACAGGGCAGGGTTCTCAAAAAAATTTTAAGATCAAAATGGGAGTCCTTGAGTTGCTAAAGTTTGAGAACAACTGGTGTAGCACATTGGCAGGATGGCACAGGAAAGCTTGTACAGGTTGAACCTCTAAAATCTGTGACTCTCTGCTCTGGCAACATCTGTGGCCCAGCTGGCCAGGCTCAGCAAGAAGCACAGACCTGGCTGGCGTTGGAAGCAGTGGGACCAGCAGCCAGGAGCACAGCCCCTGGTACGGTGGGGAGCACAGTCTTGGTCGGGGCTGGTGCAGTTGGCAGGGAGCTCAGCCCCTGTCAGGGCTTGAGGCAGAAGGGCCATCAGTCAGGAGCATAGTCCTAGCCAGAGTGGCTGTGGAGAGTGTAGCCCCAGCCAGGACTGGAGTCAGCTGGTCCCTGTTTGGGTCTGGCATAGTGGGGGACACAGCCTGTCAGAGCTGGCATGGTGTGCGGGCTGGAGGCAGTGGCAGGCGACAGGGAGCAGAGCCTATAGCCCGGTAGGGAGCCTTGACCTCCTCTTGTCTGGCAAATTCTGTGTTTCGGGACCCTCAGGTTCCAAGGGTACCA
This sequence comes from Pelodiscus sinensis, assembly GCF_052426305.1. Taxonomy (NCBI): domain Eukaryota; kingdom Metazoa; phylum Chordata; order Testudines; family Trionychidae; genus Pelodiscus; species Pelodiscus sinensis. Next base: position 124,937,848 of record NC_143052.1, read on the forward strand.
GACAAGGAAGGTTCAAACTGTACTGCTGCTATGCATGCTGCACACTCTGTGACCAGAGGATTTCCTTTCCCAACATTGTTAATGTATATTTTAATGCTCACAGAAGGTGCTACAAGTTAAAAAAGAACCCCTTCCTCAACAAGTAGGCTGATTCTTCTGTATCTGAGCTCTGAATAATTTACACTAAAGCAAAAGTAAAAAACTACCTTTTTGATTTTACACCCACTTTACTCTTGCATGATGACAGAAAATGCAAGGCAGCCAACCTCCAACCAACCTCTCCACCTAAAATCTTGCTCATTACTATTCTAAAATTTGCAGTAAAGGTGAAGAGATCCCGTAGTGTCTGCACACCATGTACTAGCAAGTTAATATAAGAAGTCTCCCACTTCTCTGAGCTGGAGTCAAAATGGTTGCAACTTTCATCATCAACTAATTTTAGACATGCAATTACATATACTGAAAACACAAAGTGAGATACACAACAAAAGGCTTTTCAGATTGCACAAGAATGCATTCCAGATTAGAATAAAAAATGCTGCTAACGAATGGACTGGGAATTGAACATAAAACAAGTAGTCTGATTAACCAAAAGTTATTTAAGAAATAGATGTCAACGATATAGAAAATTCCAAACTGATAAGACCATTCTTGCACACCTTCAAATATATTATCTTAAACAAAAACCTGTACAAAAATTAGAATTTCCCCATCATAGTCCTCCAAGAAAGGATCTCCTCTTAACCTATGTACTCATAATAGTAATAATTCTGATACATTTACAACCCAAAGATTGAGCCAAAAGTGGTATGGAAATGGGAGGAGAAAAGGGAAACTCCAGAAGCTACTAGGTACTATAGACTTAGTTCATTCTGATGTCTGTGGACAACACATTCTGGCAGAATTTCAAATGAAGTCATCATTAATCCTGTCACCTACACTCTCAAAAAATGCTCTAGATTTATTTCCCTGAAGAAGCTCAGAGTACTGCTGCTACACCTCAAGAGAATCTAAACAAATTATGGCATTCTTCAGTTATGAAATTTTCAGTAGAAGAGATGCAGCTCAGGGTTTACCAACTTTTGATATTAAAGAACTGCTGTTTAAATATTTAATGGGACATTGCCAGGGTAAATCTCACATGTTGAAGGTGGAAAAAAAATCCAAAAAGTTCTTACATATATTTCTTATAGCATCAAGGAATATAAAAATTGAGACAATTTTTAAAAATTTGCTTTTTCACTATTTGTGCTATTTAGTCAGTGTTTATCTCTTTTTGTTTGGACAATTAAAAGAGCTCAAGTCAGCACATTAGCAGAAGTACATAAACAATAAAGAATAAATACCTTGCACTTATCTATGATGCCTTTCAGCTAAGAATCTCAAACCCCTTTTCTAAGGTCAGTTAGTATTATCATCTCTATTCTATGATGTAAGAACTGAGGCCAAAGTTATATATCAAGGGTGAAGAAGTGGCAGAGGTAGGAACAGAAGCCAGATCGTCTAAGCTCAAAGGCTGGTTCACTTCAGGCATTACTCCAGTTGAACCCCTGTTAAACTGGAATAGCAGAGTGTAGAAACAGGTTCTAGCTATTTGAAACAATGCCTCAATGCTGACTGGGGGGGCTATAAAAATAAAGGGGGAGGAGATATTGATTATAGTCCTTATGGAAGTACAGGTTGGACTTCCCTGGTCCGGCACCCTCGGGACCTGACAAGTTCTGGACAAGAGAGTTTTCCAGACCAGGGGAGGGCTTTTTTGGGGGGGGAGGGGGGGACAGTTGCCAATAGGGTTGCCAGATGGTTTCACCAAAAATACCAAATACCCCCCCCAAAAAATCACTGGGGAAAAAATTCTGTTGAGATAAAAGAGGGGGAGACCAAAGTTGTAGAGCCACCCCCCAAAAAAGGACCCTCCCCCGAGAGTTATTAAGCAAATGAATACATAAATAAACCCCAGCATGGCCCCTTTAAGAAATGCCTTTGAGGCATTTTGGCCTTAACAGGCTGCCGCTGGCCATCTTGTTTTCCTGCTCTGGGCCAGACAGCTCCCCTGCGGAACCAGGTCAGCGGGAAGGGGGCTGGGCCCGGTTGCTGAGTGTGTGTAGGGTTGCCAGGTGACCGGTATTGACCTGGACTGGAGGTCCCCAACCTTTTGTGGCTACCGGGTGCCCAGGGGCGGGGACACTCACGTGCCGCGCTTCCGGGGGTGGGGCCACGCATGCGCCACGCGCCCGGGGGTAGAGGTCGCCCACGTGCCCTGAGCCCAGGGCCGGCACTGTGCATGTGCTGTGCGCCGGGGGCGGGGCCAGCCTAGATGTTTCGGTGGGCGCACATAGATGCCATGGTGCCTGCAGGCACCGCATTGGGGACCACTGTCCTGGACAATCCGGTATTTTTGCCTCCTGGCAGGGAAAAAAATAAGAAAATACTGAACATTTTATGTGCCCGGTATTTTCTGATTTTTTTTTTTACCGGACAAGAGGCAAAAATACTGGACTGTCTGGGTCAATACCAGACACCTGGCAACCCTAGTTGCCAGCCTCCTCACTGGGCTCCTCTCCCCAGCCTACCAGCCCTGCAAGTTGTAGCAGCTCTGCCGGTGCTCCCAGCTCCACAAGCTGCGGCAGCCCTGCTGGAGCTCCTGGCAGCCCTGCCAGCCTCGCAGCAATCCCACTAGAGCTCCTAGTGGCTCTGCTGACTTTGCGGCAGCCTTACCACAGCTCCTGATATCCCTGCCAACCTCGCGTCAGCCCTGCCATTCCACTGGAGCTCCCAGCAGCCCCGTCGGTTGTGGAATCCACTGCCCTGCAGGCTCCACCCCCGTCAGGTTCCCTGCCCCACCAGCTATGGGTTCTGGTGCCCCATGAGCTCCGCTGGCCCCACCACCTGGCTCTGCTCCAAGCTGCCAGCAACTTCTGCTGCTGGGGCTCTCTAGTCCCATAAAATCCGTGGTCTTTCCAGACTACAGATGTTGCCGGACCAGAGAGTCCTGGACCACTGAGGTTCAATCTGTATTGAGGTTTAGGAGTAAGACCTGAAATATGGAATGATGTGGTTCATCTTTAGATTATTCCCATTTTTCAGTAATGTAACTTGGCGCAGACCCGGATTAACAGTGGTGAATCAGGTCCCCTGCTCTCAGCTTCAAGCATTCAACAAGTTAATCTATCAATATTGCCTCCATGATGACTATAATCAAGATCCCCCTTTCCATAAATGTGAATAATTGTTTTTCCTCTTCAACAATACCAGCTTCCTCACAAGAGACCCATACATTCTATGGTGAATGTAGTGTTTGGCTTAGCCTCTTGTCTCTCATTGCTGCCATTTTATCTGTTTCTTGCATTTTGGGTCCCCCCCCCCCATTTGTCAAAAGAGCAAGCTAGTGCACATTCTTATAAACCTTTAATTAACAAGCTGAAAAGACATTCTTTCTGGCAATGCCTGACCTTTAAGCACTTTGTATGAATTTATCGATACCAGCAGAAACAATAATTTAAAAGGTTATTTTATGAGTGCTGAACAGTTTATAGCAGCACTTTTGTCAAGATAAATGAGTTTCTTATTATTACATTTACAGCTCTAAGCATTTTAATAAAAAAGGACCATAAAAGTCAAAGATAACTTCAAATCTCTCCTTTATCTGCAGTCTGTGTAGGGTTTCTGGTGACCCCCTGAAATACCTACACTGCTATATACTTCTAGTATGTGAAAGGAGCTGATAATGGAGGGAAGGTTAAGAATCCTCATTCAGCTTACCTGAATTCTTGGATTTGATATTACAGGTTTAAACCAGATTTAGGGTCTTTTTTACTGAAAGAAACTTTTAAATATAAACTAATTTACCTTTCACACATATTTCCTGATATAGCAACCCTTCTATTAAGTAGCATTTATCATGAGTTTGTGCATGGAAACTCTTCACCCTGGCATATACATAGGGCACAGGATAGCCTCACAATCACTATCCTAGACCCCAGTCTGAAACAGAACCACAAATCTTATCTCCCCTATACACTAATCTAATACTGGACACACATGATAACAGATCCTATGGTCACATCCCAGCCCTTTTCCAAACTCCCCCTTGTGGTAGTCTGCACAGAACACAGTCCAGCGGCTTTCAGAGAGGGTCTCCTTTTCATGACCAGTCCACAGCTGCCCACAGAGAGGAACCACACAGGAAGTCCACTGAGTTGATGACAGTCTGTAGCCTCTGTGTCCTGGGTAAATGACACCTAACTACAGGCTTTAAAGAGATATTGAGGAATGTAAGCAACCAAAGAGAGTACTGAAAGAAAGTAGCTTATGTATGGGTCCCTAAATTAAGTACAGTTCACTCAGTAATTAAAATGGCAAACTGAAAAAAGCCATAGGAGGACATAACTAGTTTAAAAAACAACAAAAATGCAGTTGCTCCTGTGTAACAAAAGATTATGCATGAAAAAGGAAAGCTTGAAGACAACTCATTTTGTTTTTAATTTAATACAAACAAGATAATTTAGCTCATAGTTGCGCCACTTTCACCTCCACTGCTGCTGTAATTCTAAACCAATGACTTTAAGAAATCCATTCTCAAACATTTGGGATATGGAAGTGTAACTGCCACCAGGCAGACTGGAACTTGGAATCTGTGGAGCTGAGTATAAGAGACCCTACCCTCTGAACTAAAAGCCAGCTGGTGCCTGGCCCATGCTGTAGAGGTCTCTTAATGTTAGATTTTGCTGTGGTCTAACTGCCACTGCATGGTAACCATACTAGGTATGTGGGTTACAAAAGCAGAGGGAAAGGACAAGTGAAAGACAAAAAATGTGAAAAGTGAAACTACACAAAGGGAGGGGGAGGGAAGGAATCAGAGAGACAAAGGCTGAACAAAGTAAGATGAAACAACAGGACAGACAGACTGGTGGCAGCCAAGCAGTGCACAAACCTCCAATGTGAGTGTTAAGAATAAGCACCAAGATTAAGCACCCCACAGTGAATAAAAATCAATGTTTTTTTTTAATTAAAAAAAGTCTGATTTTTTATTTAAATTGGATTTAAAAAAAATACTTTCTGAGGAAAAAATCTATCAAAAGATCATTTTAATTCAGATACATTATAGCTCAAAGATATCTCATCATGGAATAGGGATTATAAGATCTAATTCAATAGTATGAGACAATATATTTATGTAATGTTTATGAAAAGTTTTGTAAATGAGTTCCAATAGTTCATGGATTAGAGATCCAATCTTATGGGGTTCCAGAGGCTTCTACAGAGATTATTTAGGTTTCTCTCTACACAATGGGTCTCAGTGCTCAGTGTAGAAGATACCATCAGAAATGCTTAGTTTTTCAGTTCTCAAACTGTGGATTTGTGTCTCCAGAGATAACATGCTTGTCAACAGCAAAAAAACTACCATAGTATTCTCTCACTAGAAGAAAAAACCCCTATAATGGCAGCAGGCTGTAAAAGAGATCCAGTTTGGGAATATTAGGGTAAAACGGGCATGCATGCAAAATGCAAACAGTGCAACAAAGAAATGCAAGGCCTGGTTGCCCGAACAAAACAACATCATGAGAAGTGTTCCTTTTCAGGAGGAAACTGCACTGAAGATGATGAAAGGAACATATCTGAACATGCAGGATCTTCAGGTTGGTAAACTTTTTTTATTTCATGTTTCTTTCTTAAGGACTGCCTGTCTTCCTTCTGGACTATTCTTGAATTCTCATGTTAGAGCAAAAAATATAGATACTCTATGGCAGTATCATTTTTGATGCAACTGTGATAAATAAATAGCTGAAATAGGCAGATCTTCCTTGCATAATTTTACCTTTAAAGTAGTACTGTAGGTGAATGCAATAAGTAATACTAAGTGAGCAGTATGGTAATAATAAGTAAATAACTGCATTGACTTATTTTGTTTCGGAGAATCCATCTTCAATATGTAGGAGTCTGAAGACTATCTACCTTCAAGAGCACCATCATTTTCTATAATTTCAGAGTTATCTACTAATTATAGGCTTCAATCACATCACGTATGTCACATAACCACAGCACATAACCTGTAGCAAAAAGAAAAAAATCTCCATCATCTAGAAATAGCCATAGATAAATTTATAAGAACCAGTAGATTACAAAAATAGGTAATTGATGAAAAAATTACCCGGGTTGTTTATGCAACAAACTCTCCATATGATTGAGAACCAATGCTTCATTAACATGGTTCAGTCATTCAGACCAGGATACAGTCCAGCCAACAGAGCAGATGCCACAGGCAAACAGCTGGATAAAGTGTATGAAAGAGAAATTGAGCAGTATGCAAAATGTTTAGAGGGTAAAATTGTAAACTAGAGTCTTGATGGGTGGAGCAGTGTCCACAATGATTCTGTTTGTATATGCTTGTGAGACAACTGAAGACAACAGAAACAATCTATACTTAGGAAATGCAGACACAGCATATTACTTACAAGAAGTAGCCCTAAAAGCTATAACAAACTCTGAAAAAAATTCAAATGTCTAGTATACTGGTTGGTCACAGACAATGTTGCAACTGTATCCAGGATGAGAAGAAATTTAAGAGAGTGAAGAGAGTCTCAAACTAATAACATACAGTTGCAGCGCTCATTTGAAACAACTCCTAGCCGAAGGCTTCAGTGCATAAGAAATAAAGGCTAATGTTGAAATTGCAAAATACTTCCATAACAACCACTTTGCAGCAGCTGCTTTAAAAAAGAAGTGGGGGGGAACCAAGCTAATTCTCCCTCAAGACGTGCAATGAAACTCAGTAGTGGACTGTTTTGAACACTATATCAAGAACCCACCTAATCTGATAACAGTTTGTGAACAAACTCTTGAAAAAAATAGATGGCATCATCAAAGCCAAAGTTCTCAACGTTAAGATTTAGAGAAATGTTGAACACATGCTGAGTACCCTGAAGCCAATTCTGTAGCCTTGAACAAAATGCAGGAAAATAGTTGTTTAATTGCTGATGCTGTTGTAATTTGGAAGGGACTGAGATTTTAAAAAGATAAATATGCAATGTCAAAGTTAAATTACAAGCATTAAAAAAACTAATAGGATTAGCACTATCTCCAGCTCATTTTCTTGTAAATATTCTCAATACTTGGTACCAAGGTCAAACCTTAACTGCTGAAAAAAGAGGAGTTGGCTATGACATGGGCATCCAGCAATCATCCCTCCATAATGCCAATTATAATAAACTTCAGAGCTAAGGGAGAACTATTCAAAAATATATGTTTGCTGATGATGTTTTAAAGAAAGTCACACCAGTGAAATGGTGGAAGTCACTTAAGCACTTGTATTCAGAGACTGTTGAAGTGATAATCTCACTTTTAACAGCAGTAGCTTCTTCTGCCAGCGCATATTGTTTTTTAGGACCTGAAAAAGCAAGAAAGCTTATTTTTCTTTTCCAGATTATGAACAAACAGGAAAATGAAGCTGAAGACAACTGAATTAGCTGCAAAAGCCAATATTTTCAAGTTTCCCATGCTGACCTGGCTGACATAGTCGATTTAATTTTTGTGGGTTTTTTAAATCTTTTAACCATTTTAGTTAAAAACAACTTTAACAAAACCAAACCTGATTTTAAAAAACTTGAATGTTTAATTAAATTTTAAAAAATCACGTGCTTGTGTTGTTAAAATATTATGTTTGCTGTTGAAGAAAAAGAATCCAGAATACATAATGTTGTTATTTTAGTTAAATAAAACAATTTAAATGTCTGTCAGACAATGTTCTCTTCCTAATACAGGATGTCAAGAAAATCCTGCAAATATAAACGATTAACCTGCTGAAAAGAAGATATTTCATCTCCCAGTGACTTCATAAATATCTGCTTCAATTATTTTTGGTAAACAGTGTAATCAAACAATTATTCATTTTCTGATATAGCTGTAAAACTAATCTGAAAAGTTTTCAAAATAAATCACTGTTTTAAAATGTATAGTGAGTACCTTCTAAATATGAAACCTACATCTATGTCTGAGTTGTGAAGAATATGTATTAAGGTTATGACAACCAACAAGAATGCACTTTTATGTAGAAAAACATGATTAAATCGAGTCTTCCTGACTATTGATTTAAATCAATTTGATTTAAATCAAACCCACCCTGCCACTGTTAGGTCTGCTACTATGATCAGCACAAACATTTTCATTTCCATGCTTATTAGTACAACCATTAAGTTGTAAAGATTTTAACATGTATAATATGCAGAGAGGCTTCAGGTTTTACTTAGTTTTGGTAATGCTTTCATGGAACCATCTCAAACTAGGCTTGTTATTCATTGTGATATTTGGCTCCATTAATAAAAACTATGAGGCTGAACTTACATTCATTGCAGGACAAAACTGTTAACTTTGATAGGAGTTTTAGGTGCGAGTAAAACACAGGATCAGGTCCCAGGTGTATAATTATTATTGGGCATAATTATCTTCTGAATCCAGAATTATGCTAGCATAATGAATAGTGAGTATATGAAGTCAATAGTTACAAAGGTGCAAGAAAAAAAATGTAGGCCCATTCTCTGACAAAGTTAACAACCATTTACTTTTCAAAGCCCTTTGCTATAGTGCATCAATAAAAAACACATTTAATTCCAGGGCAATTGGTTTTCTTATATTTTAGGAAAATAATTTAATATTTTAGCTGTAGTGACACTGCATTTTTATATTATCTTCAAACTATTTCAAACTGAGTTCAATACTGCAGCAAAAATGCTGTGTTCCTACAATACATTATAGTACCGCTAATCTTTTTTTAAAAGTACATACTCATCTCTAAGATCTACTCCTGCTTCCTGTCGCAAATAAGACACCTAAAGCTATTTTTTAAAAATGTTTTTGTCTGTTATATGTTCAATATTGGCGACAACAGTTTTACAGAATGGATTTTTAATGTGGTAGTGACAGGGGAACAGATTGCTATGGCAACAGCAAAGATGAAAATTCTTAACCTGAATGGATATTCACTGAAGTAATTGCAGGTTTTTTACCCATTCTGCATTCATTTTACAACCTGAATACAGCATTCAACCTTGAGCTTGCTTTATATAAATGACAAGTACTAAATGCAACCTTTGAGTTCATTTGACTTAAAATTTGCTACACCTGACTTCAATGATCACCCATTGTTTCTAAGCTTGCTACTACACTCTGTTACCATACACATTTGAATAGCAATTATTTTTTCATACGCTCGAACAGCAAAAACAACATATTTAAGTACTCTATGTGGCATACACACAAATATCTTTAATTTTCCTTCTAGCAAACATAAAGATATTTACTGTATATTTAATATGTGGACTGTAGTTTGACTGGGACTTCACAGAAATTTAAGAAACTCTGGCCCAATTTTTCTAGAAGCCTAGCCGTAATTCCTATTTCCCCCTTTTTGTTTTATCTCATATCAGTATTTTGGTAGGTCTTGCTCTTTCAAAAATTTAATTCAGTGTTCAACATATCTTTATATTTGTTTTGATACACGTGTTTACTCAGAGGCATAATAATTTCTGTTGCATCATAGGCACTGGAACAGGGGGGTCCCACCACACTCCCTGGCTTAATGTAATAATAACAACCCACATACATTCTTTCCACCTTCAGCACCCCCTCTTTAGATAAATTGTTCCAGTACCACCACCCTATTGCATTATTCTGTAGTCTGAAAATTTAAAAGAAAATAAAGGAAAAGCTCTTGGGATTTCATGGGTCACATAAAAGAGATACAGATGGGAACAAAATGTGTCAAAAAAGTCCCCTAACATGCAAAAGGGGGCAATATTGGTTCTCTTGAATGCTTACACTTCTCTAGACACTATAGACATCCAACCATTATACCAACTCTGTGGAGTCAGGGCTCTTGAAGCTATGGGAGGAGATATGTAGCTCTTAGTTCCTGGTGGTAGTGAGATCAGCAATAATTCCTTACCTTCACCTACCTTCTCAGACATGGAATGTGAAATTTAGGGCACAGGCTAAATGCAATGGGAGGGTGGAGGAGTGTTAGGCAATGGCAGCAAAACTCAGAAGGGTGGAAATCAAGAGAAGAGCATGAAGGTCTTAGACCCTCATGAGGCATTACTGGCATCTATAAAGCTGTCTTCTGCCTTCCTCCTGGATCCTCAGGATTTGCAAACCACATTAGGCAGAAATTCACAGAACTCTCCTCAGCTTTAGCCTTCCCTAAGCTTTTCCCTAAGAATGTAGCATGTGGGGCCAAAATTATATAAAGCATTCTGGCAAAGGAGAGATGCTGAGAAAGGCTCATATGCTTCCTGAGCTTCAAAATTACAAAAGATGCATTTTATTCCAGGAGAACATGATTACACCACATCTGTACTAAACCACTGCACCCCTTTGGCCTATTAAAATGTAGCTGTCCATCTTTAGTCCTTCTTTAAGGGGTGGGACTAATGCTATTAAAGAGAAGGAGCCAACTCTTTGCTCAGAGGTATAACTCAGGACCCCAGCTACTAAAGAAAGTCACATTTGGCTATACTGAAACACATTAGACTGCACATATTTGGTCTGCAATTTGAAGAGTTGCACAGAAATCAAATTAAATTATCTTAAATCTTCACTTCCTGAGCAAATGAATGCAGTCTCACTGAGTTCCATGTACAACTCGCAGCAGCTGTGATCACACCTTGCTCAGCTGATTCCTAAGAGAATTGCTGTTTAACTACTAAACTGTTCCAGTTCTTTTTTTTTTAAATGAATAATGGCATCAGATTTTGAAGCAACTATTTTGAAAGAGGAAACACACATATATAGTAGGTATAGTGGACCTGATTTTGCCCAATAATCCATCTCTAGAACAGACTTACCCCTATATAGAAAGCACACAGCATCCCTGCATTCCTCTCCCTCCTGGCTGGTGCACGATAGGGATGTGAAGGACTAGATGACTAGTCAAATATCCAATAAGCAAATGCTTATCTGATAGTCGATAGGATAGTCATCTAGTTGCTCCCCCCCCTTGCTGCCTCATAGGAATGGGGACATGGACTTCAGACCCTCTGCCCTCCCTAAACAGTACCCTTGCCCCCTGAATTGCCCCACACATCCCTAATTTTCCTGCACTCCCATACACCCCAGTCCCTTTGCCCTGAGTAGGGATGTGGGGGTATGTCTACACTACAATGTTAGTTCGAACTAGGAATCGAACTAGCAGAGCGCTTAGTTCGAACTAGGAAAACCTCATTTTACGAGGATTAAGCCTAGTTCGAACTTACTAGTTCGAATTAAGGGGTGTGTAGCCCCTTAATTCGAACTAGTGGGAGGCTAGCCCTCCCCAGGTTTCCCTGGTGGCCACTCTGGCCAACACCAGGGAAACTCTATGCCCCCCACCCGGCCCCGGAACCCTTAAAGGGGCACGGGCTGGCTACGGTGCCCGTGCCAGGTGCAAGCCTGCCAGCACCCAGCCAGCAGACCCTGCACCTGGCACGGCACAGAGCCACCCACCCGATGTCCCCCAGCCCACCCCCTCTTCCCGGGACCAGGCTGGCAGCTCCCGGGAGCTTGCCCTGGACCGCAAGAGGCGGGCACCTTCCTGGGCTAGTGCGGACATCGTGGACCTCGTCCACGATCTCCGCACTAGGCACAGGAAAGTGGCCGTCTAGGGCAGGAGAGCTGCCAGCCTGGCTACCCAGGAGCAGGTATGCTTGAAAATCAAGGGGGTCCACTGAGACCCCTGACCCTGAGCCCTGAGCTTACAATGGCCGTCCTGGGTCAGACCAAAGGTCCATCTAGCCCAGTAGCCTGTCTGCCGACAGCGGCCAACCCTAGGGACCCTGGAGGGGATGGACCGAAGACAGTGACCAAGCCATTTGTCTCGTGCCATCCCTCTCCAGCCTTCCACAAACTTTGGGCAGGGACACCACTCCTACCCCCTGGCTAATAGCACTCCATGGACCCAACCTCCATGACTTGATCTCACTTCCCTTTAAACTCTGTTCTAGTTCCAGCCTTCACAGCCTCCTGCAGCAAGGAGTTCCACAGGTTAACTATTTGCTTTGTGAACAACAACTTTCTCTTACTAGTTTCAAGCCTGCTACCCATTCCTTTCCTTTGGTGTCCTCTAGTCCTTCTTTATGGGAACTCATGAAGAACTTTTCTGAATGCACCCTCTCCACCCAACTCCTGCTTTTGGAGACCTCTATCCTGTCCCCGCTCCGTCTCCTCTTTTCTAAGCTGAACAGTCCCAGTCTCTTTAGCCTCTCTTCATATGGGACGTGTTCCCAACCCCTGATCATGTTAGTTGCCCTCCCCTCTCCCAGCCTTTCTCTTCCCCTCTCCCACCTCCTTTTCCCAGTCTCCCCCAGTTTAGTTCAATAAAGACAGAGTCAATGTTGGAAGAAACGTTATCTTTATTTTGTACATCAATAAGAAGGGGGGCTAGGGAAGGGTAAGTGGAAGGAGGTGAGGGAGGAATGGGGTATGAGCCCCCGATGGGGAGGACTGGGCTGGCTCTGCGGGCTTCTGGGGGTGGAAGCTCTCCTGCAGCCCCCCGATTGCCCCCTCTCCCCAGATGGCAGCCTGCGGCAAGTGCAGCCGGGCTGATGGCCGAGTGCTGTGATGTGCCCAGTGTGGGTACTCCGGGCAATCCAAGCCAGGACTGCTTTGCAAGCGGGGCACCCCTGAGAACTGTCTGTCCGGGGTGGGGGTCGGGACCCTTTAAGCGCAGCCCTCGGCTAGCCTGAGACAGCATCTCCACGCTCTAAGTCCTCCTCTGATGCCCTGCCGGCACTGCTTCCGGCCATCCTTAAGCCCTGTTCAAGGTCCACTCAATGTGGACTTGCTAGTTCGAATTAGCAAAACGCTAATTTGAACTAGTTTTTAGTTCTAGATGCGTTAGTTCGAATTAGCTTAGTTCGAATTAACTAATTCGAACTAAGTTAGTTCAAACTAGTGCTGTAGTGTAGACATACCCTGAGGGACTAGTCAACTAATCACTTCCCCTCTCCTTGCTGCCTCCAGATAGAGGCAGCAAGGGTGGGGAGAAGAAATGGGGGTACTTCAAAAGCAGCAATGCCACATGGAGCCCAGGATCAGCTGGGGACTCCACAGCTGACCCCAGGCTCTGTGCAGTACTGTCACGTTGAAATGCCGCAGGGAGCTCAGCATCTTCACAGCATTTCAAAACAGCAGTGCCACGTGAAGCCCGGGGTCAGCAAGTCCCTACTGCTGAACAGACAACTTCAAAGGCAGAGCCACCCTATCAACTAATCAAATAGTCAATACCCAGTACTTAACATGCTTAGCCCTTAGCCCCTCCTCATATCCCTCAATCCTGACTCCTGCACCCTGAACACGCTAACCCTAACTTCTGTAGCCCCACATCACCACTCCCTGCCCTGAGCTCCCCACACTCACACATACCCCAACATCCTGCCCTGAAACCCTCCCCCCACACACACACACTGCTCCTTACACTTTCTTTCAAGGTATTGACATATCATATCTCCTAAACCTCCTGCCCTGATGGCCCCAGGAGGTACTACAACCGTACCTGTAAGAAATTTAAGTTACTTTCCCCCCTGGAATGCATAGCCCTTTCCAAATAATGTAATCTACACATACCTCAATGTGAGACAGGGTCAAAATACAGCTATAATTAGATTGCTAAATCTTACTAAATAGAGTGTTTTGTCTAATAATACTGATAAGTAATCGTATACTCCAATTTGAAAATGTATACCATCCAGCAGTCAGGATGGAAAGGCATAAAAGTGGCTTAAAGTTACATGTGCACCTCCATGCTTTGGATTTTCATTAGACATTTCCCAACCATGTTGGAGATTGGTGACAAACACAGGAATTTTGGGATGGAGCAATGGGAAATAGCCTGAACTATATGCTATGCATGCAGATGTGAAAAACATGAAAATTACCAAAGTTTAGGAAACACAGAAATCAAGTTTCCCAAAGCAAAGTAAACTTGGTAAAGCAACGCATTCTCTATGCTTCAAAGTAAAATATAGTCTTTACCAAGTGTTCAGTAATAAACTACTCAGCTAACAACAACATAAAGCAACAGGAAGGACTGCTTTTGTACCAGTTGGCTGAATAACATTACTGTTGAATTCTTAACTTTTGTATTTACAATCTCTGATTGTCCAACAACACTAACGTAATATAACTGAGTGTACTTTCTTTTTTTTTAAATTAAATTAATTACTGCAGAGCTAGTTATCTTGAAAAGATTACAAGTTCTGCAGTATTTAACTCCAGACCTACTTAACTGAATGAGAGCTCAGTAAAAATGGGGCTCCATGATTGTAGAGGTTTGTACAGGGAATAAGCATGCATCAGCACAAAATAAAATTCTTTTCAGTGATATAAGCACATAAAATGGGAATACTGGAATCTCGGTTTCCCACAAAGGGACAAAACAAAGAAATCCTCTAATAAAGAAAAAAAAGTAAGTCTCTCCTACTTCCTAAGCTATTGCATGTATTTTAGACAATTAGCAGAACAACCCAAACAAAACATAAAATCTACTGCAGACTCCTCTATGTCAGCTCCCAGATCCAGCATTTAACTGCAACAGTTATAATAAGAGAAACATTAAAAGTCCAAAATGCAGCAGCATCACTTCTCTCTGCTACTTGGGCAAGGTCAGCTTTAATGATTCCTAGTTGGCAGGTTAAGTAGGCCCACCTGCCAAAACAAACTCATTTGTTTAACTCCTGCTGGTTCTAGATAAAACCCTACTACAGTAAAGGCAGCTGTATTAGGATATCCTCCCAGGAACTAGCAGTGGGGCATTCTCAGCACAGAAGGATTCCTTCCCTGAATGCTAAAGGGCTAATGAATCCTGTCAAGTGGGGATACAAGGAAAACCATTTTGCAACCTTAATTATAGTAGTTGCTACTCAGTCACCACTGTAGCAAATAATTTTGGTCACATTTTATATTAAAGGCTTGTATTTATAAATAGTTTATAAAGGCTTAATAAATAATGAATGTTTCAATAAATCGTTAATCAACTAGTAGAATCTAATAGGTCAACAAGTGGCTTAGAACTCTATTGGCATGCTTATATCCTCCTCTACCACATATTAATGTCTGTATCATGCTTATAACATTATAAGCATTTATTACTACATAGTAACTTCTAAAGTATTTATAAATGTATACCTAATATAAAATGCAATTATAATTTGTGCATTTCTGGTGGTCCAATTTCATAATCAACACAAAGATCTCATCACACGTCCCTCAATCAAGATAAATTTTCATTCATTTCAAAGGAAAGTTTTCCTTGCGTAATGAGGCCTGGGTTAGACTTTGCAGTTGCTCTGGGTTTTACATAAAATCTAGTTTTATTCCACACTAGCCACCTCCAGATCTCCAGGACTGACTCCCCCAACCCCCGGTGCTGGCACAGCTGCGCTCACAGCCAGCCCTCTCCTGCCTTGCACAGGAGCTGACCTGCTGCACCCAGCTCAGCGTGTGCCCCTCCCTCCAGCTGCTCTTCACCCGCAAGCTGGAGGACCTGGCCATGGTGAAGGTTAGACAACATGTGTCAAATGCAAGATCAGTGGTACCCCCATGTGCCATGCCCACCATCACCTGGACTCGTTTTAGTAGCTGTCCCTCACTCCTCTGCCCCCTTTGACTTCCCACTCCCGACCCATGCCACTTCCTGCAGCTTCCCGTGGCTGCAAACGGAGAAACGGAGCCAACAGGAGCCACAGAACTCCATGGTCTGTGCCAGTAAATAAACAAACTGGTGCAGCCAGTTAACAGGTTTCTCAAAGTAGTTTCGCTTTATGGTCAAGGGACATATCATCCCTTTGACTTTTACTCAGAAAAATGGATGACAGGGCATGGTTCAGGATTTTCAATTAATTCCACCTGTAAAACTGAAAATTCTATATATTTTAATTTCTTGCAATTTAAGTAAAAACAAACATTTGAAAATGAGAAGATAAGATTGAGAAAATATTTTAAATTTTTTTTTGTAATGTAACATTTTCTAATTACAGATACAGCCAAGTTAACCTGTTTACAGTCAGATGGAAAGTGAAAGCAAAAGAATTAGTGATTTGATTACATAGTCCATGACCAAATTCTACTATAAAGAACATTGGTGTAAATGTAGAATAACTCTTTGTCAACAGAGTTATGCCAGATGTACACACGGCAAGTAGTGGGATTTGTCCTATCATGTGTAGGTAGTGAAAAAAAATATTCACATGGAATTCATTAATGTAAATTGTAAAAGAAAACAGCAAATTAAAAAACAGGATGATTCAAATCTACGTAATAATTTGTTAAGTCAGAAATCATTCTTGGACTCAGGCCAGATCATCCAGGATTTGATCTTCTCTCTCTCAAGCCTCGAGAACAAAGCATAAACATTTTGAACCATTATATCACCTACTTTGTCTTTAAAGCCCACATTTACAATGCAGATAAAGCAAAACACTAGAGCTTCCCATCTGTTCCTGGTTATTTTTGTGGGTAGTTTTTTAAACCATACCAACAAATGTAGTTTCTGACTTCCTGCCAATGGCTAGCATAAAAAATTAAAAATTATGCAGTGTGATGGAACACAGATTATTTAAACTTTTGACATTGCTTGTATTTTGAAAAGAGGGTTCCAAGAGTCAGTAAATGCAATAATGTTACATTATGAATTAGACTCTGTTAGGTCAGAGTAGTGGGATTCTACTCGGGCAATCTCTAATTGATTACAGCCCACGGTCTTCTAAAACCTTTCCCTCCAGTATCCCTGCCAAACTTCTACAGTCTGTTCATCTCTATTATGTTAGAATAGCTGTCTTTTTAAATGCTTCTTTCCTTTTTGACTAATGAATGTATTGATTCTTTAACGAGAAATGCAGATCACATTAGATTAAGTGGGTTTTTTAAACAAAATTAAAAAACAGTATTGAGTGCAGGTAAAGAGAATTTAAATCACCACTGTCACATTTCATAAAATTTTAGAAAATAAAACAGTAAACTTTAGAAAATAAATGTTACCTGAATTTTATCAACTATTATGTACTCTTTGGCATCAACTTTTCAATCACTGCTAGCTCAGGGAGTGTGCATTTAAAAAGAAAGCTGTCTCAGTATAGCCAATCTCCTCTTGCTGCTTGATTCAATAAGCAATGCAACAATCTCTGTGGATGCAAATTTTCATGATGATACAGACGCTGGGTCATGGATTTATTTAATGAAGCTAAACACAATAAACAGGCTACGTAAAAAGAAGCTGCAGAAAAAGTTGTTTAATAAGAATCTTGCTGAGAAACAGAATTGTTATCACTAATTTAATGTCTTTTATAAAATACATTGGTATGTTTGAGTGTCTTAAGGTCTATGAATCCTAAGATAAAGGAGGATTCAAAATTTGAATACAGACCTAGATTCTTGCCTTCAAAAACAACATTTGACCAAAGAATGAAAAGGACCATTTTATTATGTATGAACTTCAAGGACACAGGCCCAGACCTTTAGGCTGTGTCTAAACTACATCCCTTTTTCGATAAAGGGATGTAGATTAGGCCCGTCGATATTGCAAATGAAGCCGGGAACAGCCCCCTTCACAAAACCCCACTGCCCTTTAAACTTAGTAAGAGCCACGTGGCTTCTTAGATTTAAAGACTAGAGCCAGCACTCTGCATAAAGGGCAGAGTGGCAGCTAGACTGGGAATCAACTGATTCTCAGCTCCAGCTCCTGCTATGCTGCTGCTCTGTGTTTTAAACCTAGTAAGAGCCACGCAGGTCTTCTTAGATTTAAAAGGCAGAGCTGTGCTTGAAATCAGCTGATCCCATTTTGCGTAGAGAGCTGGCTCTGCCCTTTAAATGTTAGAAGCCGCATGTATCTTACTCAATTTAAAAGGCAGAGCCAGTGCTCTGTACAAACGCTTGGAGTGACAGGTGGGTGTGGCTAAAGGGGGTTGGAGATGTGACTAATATGTCCCTATTTTTGGTTCAGAAAATATGGCCGCCGTAGATATGGCTCTTCTGGAGCCCCAAGTGAGCCCCCACTGGTTTCCCCGCATCAGGGAGCCAGCACTGGCGCTACAGCCTTACAACCCCTACAACACTGGAATGCAAGAACATGCTTCCTGAGAGGGGGAGCAGCTGGAAAAAAAACCCAAGCTTCCATGCCGGAACCCGCATATGGGGAACAAAATGGCTCAGTGCGCCGCTCTATTCCTTCCCCTGGTGTGCGGGGAAACCAGGAACCAAAAATGGCTCCGTGCATGCTGCCATTTTCTTTCCCTGGAAAACACTTCCTGCATTCTTCCCCTGTGAATCCTGCCTGGCAAATGAGATCAGCAGAAGACTGCATTACACGCGGTTCAAAAGCAAGTAAGTGCCCCCCCCAGCTTCATGCCCAGACCCCGCACTGCCCCTCACTCATCCCCCCCAGCCAGACAGCCTGCCCCCAGCCCACTCCTGCCAACCTCCCGGCAGCCAGACACCATATTCCAAGCCTGCTCCCTGCACCTTATCTCCCAACAAGATCTCACACCCTCACCCCCTCCTATATCCAACCTCCTCCCCCAGACCTGTACCCCCCATACCTATCCAAGTCACTGACAGCCCTGTCCTGCACACTTAACTCCTTATTTTTGGCTCCACCCAAAGCCTAGGGGTACCCACAAAATCCTCTAACCCTGGAACCCCAGAAAAGTAAATCTAGCCTGAGGTCTTGAACCTCAGTCTTCCCTGTTCCTCCCCCTCCCCCCCCCCCCCCACCATGGGGCTGGAGCACCAGGGGAGTGAGGTGTTTCAGTTGGGGGCCACATCAAGTGAGGGTCAGAGTTTTTCGGAGGGGTGGGTTTTTTTGGCTTCTCACTTACGTGGTTCCCAAGTGATTTTTCTGTGCGTCAGTGGCCCCAACTCAAAAAAGGTTCCCCACTTCTGCCATAAATAAAGACAATGTTCAAACCTTTTGTGTTGGACATAACATTTTACTTGATTTTAAAATGAAGCTGGCGAACAAGCCTCCAATTGGGGCCCAGCCCCCCTTTGGTCGCAGCATCATAACACTCCTGCACCCTCCCACACATACCAATTCTGAGCCCATCATACACCTGAACCCCCTGCCCTGAGCCCCTCATACCTCCACATCCCTAGAGTCCTGCACCTCCACATCCCCAATATCATGCCATAACACTCCTGCACCCTCCACACACCCCAACCTTGTGCCCTGAGTTCATCATACACCCAAATCCCCTGCCCTGAGCACCTCATACAACCCAACCCAGACTCCTGCATGCCCACATCCCGAGCTCCTTGCCATAAGATTGACAGAACACAGTCTTTAGGTATGCATGAAGCTGGATTTGACCAGTTATGATGTAAACTTCAAAGAAATGTGCAAAATGATGCAGCAGCAAAAATCCCATTAAATATAGTCTGTGAGTACAGTGTTTCAGTTATGCTATTATTAATCATGATGTCAATTATGAATAATATTAAGTTGTATATTTCAGTCTTGCAAATGGGCATTCTTATACGGCTCTTTGTTGACCACTTGTTGTGAATTTTGATGTAGTTTGGCTCTTTGGTTTGAAAAAGTTGCTGACCTCTGCTATAAAGGAAAGTCAATAATTTTTTCAAGTGCTCGTTTATTTTAGGTTGATCTTGTCGTTCATCTATGTTTAATTAGTTTCAACAACAACATATAAACAATCCCCAAAATAATAATCAAGTGTTTGATTCTCCACTTGCCAGAAATAAATGGCTCCCATTGGTGTCAATGGCATTTACTCCTTTCTGTTGGGTGAAACAATTGGGTCCCAAATCTTCCCTTTAGGCAAGATTTTCTCATAAATGGCTCTAAATCAGAATAACCTAAGAGACAAAGGCTGCAGCACAGCAAAGCCCTTAAGCATTCCTTTAATTTTATGCACATGATTAATCACAGTGAAATCAGCAGAACCACTCACATACTTAAAGTTAAACACGTGATTAAGTGCTTTGCTGGATCACAGCCTATCTTCCTGATCCCACTCCAACTGAAGTTAGTGCTAAAACTCTCACTGATTTCAATGAGAAATTCCGCAGTCCTTCTTCAAGCATAATTTCCATTGACATCAATGGGACCTAGGAGTTATGCTCAATTAAGAACTGTACAATATGGCTTCATTTACTGAATACTGAAGCCTGTTTGAAAGGAGTTTAAGAAGAATTTGTATTTGCCTTAAATTGCAAGATACCTCACCCATATTTAAAGGGGGAATTTCAATTTTCTTAAATATTAATTAAAGCATGGTGAATTCACCTCCATCCAAAAGAGCCAGTGTAAGCCTTCACATGTTCAGGGCTTGAGTGCGATTTAAATAGTACATAAGCCAGGGGTGGACAAAAGGGACTCGGTGGACCAGATCTGGCCTGTCAACTGAGTTTATCCAGCCTGCAGACACCCTGCCTCTCCCTCTTCCCCAGGCCAATCAGGGCCTGGGGATGGGGGAGCGTGCAAAATCTCCTCCCCCACCAGCGGCACATGGCGCTTAGAGTCAACCACCAGGGTTGACTCTAAGCGCCATGTGCCCCTTGCATGGCGGGGGCAGGGAGAGAAGGACTTTGCACGCTCTCCCCACCCCCAGGCCAATCAGAACCTGGGGATGGGGGAGTGTGTGAAGTCTCCTCCCCTGCCAGCGGCACACAGTGCTTAGAGTCAACATCCAGGATTGACTCTAAGCACTGGGCACCGCAGGGGCAGAGGCAAGGTGGGAGGAGACTTTGCACACTTCTCCCTGCCCTTAGGCCCTGATTGGGTCAGAGAAGAAATACAGGAATCAGCTCTACCTTCCCACAACACTGCACTGTGGGATGCTTAACCACATTGCTCTGCTTTTATCTGTCAACAGGGTGCTAGTAATGTGTGACCATGAAATGTCTATTATGGGAGACAGAACAACTGGTTTGGTTGGTTTTATTTTTGGTCCCTCTTGCATGTCGATAGCACTTTTGTCGCCCAACCTTCCCGTGTAGACATACTTGCTTACCAACACTGTCTTTTGTTTTTGCTTACCAACACTCTTTCCTTTTCAGACACAAATGAAACACATTTGACTAGGTCATTACTTTGTTTAAAGGATGGAAGAATTAGGGTGGTTAGATTTTATATCAGTTGAGTCTCTACAGCTCACATTTGCCAGCAAAGCAGAAATCTTACATCACAAAACACACTGAAAATAAGTCATATGTAATCCCTCTTCCTCAAGAAATATCTTATAGAGAATAAATAGAAACAATAAATTGAAAAATATATTATTAAACAGCAAGTAAGCAATGAAAATAATCCTTATACAGACACCAATACAATCCTAGTGGATGAATATATTCAATGGGTTAGATCTTCAGGTGATGTAAACTGTAGAACTCTGCTATAATCAATGGAATTTTGGTGATTTTCATTAAATGGGGATCCAGCTCCAGTATGCACGGGCCTACGTGTGTTTGTTCACTCACAAGCTCTGTATCTGTATAGACATATATTTTCTCTCTCACACACATTTTAATTGGTTATTATGTAGCAATTTAAATTGAGTTTATAAAATGGCTATGATATAAAGAAAAAATAACTAAACTAACATCAATAAGTGCTAATAAATATTAATATAACATCACCACCACTTTTATTGCAATGTGAAACCAGTTTATTATACACAGATGAAATCAAATTGCTGCCTTTATTACTGTCAGGAATGACTTCTAAGATATTTCCATAAACTACTTGAGTATTCATCAGCACTGTGTATTTACAACATACAGTCTCTCTCTCTCTCTCTCTGTGCTATTTTTATATAAAATAATTTAAGAGCAGTATTTTCTGGCATAGTTTTCAAATTAATTTAAATAGATACTCAGATATACACTTAGAGCTTAGTACTTTACAACCATACCCATTTCCAAGGCTTTAAATAGCAAAGCCATTCTAAGAGCCACAGGAAATTTTATCATGTTTGTGTTTTCAATATGAACATTGGCATCCGGAAAGTTGATGAATAAGGAGTCTGCAGTCCAATAATATATGCCTGGAGTCAAGCATTCAAGTTCACATGAATCATTTAACTGCCCCACAACCTCCAATGATAATAAAAAATCCACCTTTTGACAATAAAGAGAAGTAAGACAGTTGGCTGTATTCCAAAGCCTTTCATTTCCTAAAGTGGTGCCTTTATTAAAGTAATAGTGCATGTAGGATAAGTGGATGTTTTTATGTATCCTGTAATTTAGAAAACCTAAGAGATTATTTTTTCCCTGATCATCATGCATTATTACAAACTGCACTTCAACCAACAGCAACACAGTTCTCAAATATTCTAGCTATCTTCTTCTACTCTTTCACCACAGTTTTAAACAGAACTAACTTGAATATTCTGAGATTTTTAAGAATGCTTGTCTAGAATTTACAGGAGGAATAGACAGCTTCCAATTACAATGAAACAGCTATAGTTTATTACCATTTTAGAGCGTTTTTTAGTTTTCAAAAGTAAATCAAAGTCCATTGTGAGGGTTATCAAAACAATAACGAGCTATAAAAAAGCATTTGAGCAAAGGACTGTTAACTTTGTTTATGTGGGTGATCTTTTATATATAAATAACCAATACCATACAACTTCCCAGAAAGAACACACCTAAGAGAATTTGCCTATTTTTCCCTACATTTTATTACTCAAGGGCTACGTCTACACTGGCCCCTAAAAACGGAAAAGCGATGCAAATCAGGTAAGTCAGGATAGGGAAATCCGCGGGGGATTTAAATATCCCCCGCAGATTTAAATAAACATGTCCGCCGCTTTTTTTCCGGCTTGGGGAAAAGCCGGAAAAAAAGTGTCAAGTCTGGCGCGATCCTCCGGAATAAAGCCCTTTTCTGGAGGAGCTCTTATTCCTACCTGAGGATCTCTTATTCCTACCAGTCTAGACGCTTTTTTTCCGGCTTTTCCCCAAGCCGGAAAAAAAGCGGCGGACATGTTTATTTAAATCTGCGGGGGATATTTAAATCCCCCGCGGATTTCCCTATCCTGACTTACCTGATTTGCATCGCTTTTCCGTTTTTAGGGGCCAGTGTAGACGTAGCCAAGTTGTTTGTAAATTAAAACTACTCTCTCTGGTTACAACCTGAGTCCAATCCTGCATGCCCTGTGCACTAAAAGTCCCACTGACTTCACTGGAAATTGTGGCTGTGTACAGAATCCAGCATTGGGCTTAATCAGTCTTTATTCAGTCCTTGACAACAATGAGAGTTTTATTTTAATAAAGACTGTAGAATGTGGTCCTCCAAGGGCTATGCAAATGCATCACTGACCTCACAACTGCAGGCAGGGAAAAGTATAAGCCCATACACCACAGAGATATTGACAAGGTAGAACATTTACAAAGAGGAAGCAAAAGTGATTATTATGAATCTGACATCTGAATGTCCTATCAATAGCAACTAACATTGCTAATTGGTTTAATTAACTTGAAAGATATAATTTCACGTTACATAGTAAAAATACATATTTTAAAGTGTCATTTAATTATACAGCATCCTGTCCTCAAGTCCATATATGTAAATTTTAAATAAATTGATTGACCTCTCCAAATTAATCTACATTTATGCTGGTGTGAATATAGGCAGAATCAGACATAAGTACTCTATAATCCATAACCTTAAATCACCATGCTCTTTTCAGCTTTTTGTTAAGACAGTGGGGAAGGAACTGGAATTATGGAGTTATGGAATTTTAACCTGGTTCAACAGTGTTTAAGATCAAAATCACAACAAATGTTGTTCTTTTGTATTTCTTTTGTTGAGTAATTTTCCCCACACCCTTCTTCTATTTACTGTAATGCTACTCAAACACACAATGGGAACACATTTGCCTTAAAGTTATCAAGGTGAATGCTGACATAAGAGATTGAAGATGTAATCCTGAATCTTTCCATTCTAGGACAATGACTGGACTCCAATCCCATTCTAACCAGCCTTCCTTCCACTGAATGCCTGCTGGGTTAACACTATGAAACTATTTCAGTGCCAAAGTCTTGTTCCTAATGGACCACAGTATCCATATAATAACTAGCACCCTGCTGGCAGCCTCAGCAGATGTACTCAGCATAGTTCAGTAGGCTAATTTTCATAGAGATGCCATAAAATCACACCTAAAAAAGGTGTATGATCATTCACCTACACAAATACAAGACATGTTTTTCTGAACGAATTGGATAGCAATACATCTATCTTAGCCTGAAACAAGAATACAATATGACCTAAGGTTGTATCACAAACTAGTAAGAAAAGCATGAAAATTGAAAGTTAAAATTCAAGGTCAGGTGTCATAGGGCACATCTACACAGGAGGGCTAAAGACAAAATAAGCTACACAACTTGAGCTATGTCAATTGCATAGCCTAAGTCGAAAGAGCTTACTTTGGCTTTTGGCGCTGTCTACACGACAGGAAGTAAGGATGTTAACTAGTGGTTAACTGACTAGTCGAGTAGTCGATGGAATTTCCATCAGTCAGTAGGCACTTCCACATTCCTCCTTTGAAATGTACAAGACCCACTGCTGAGGCTCTTGTACATTTCAAAGGAGGAATGCGGAACTCTGCTTGCAGCCCGGGCCCAGCAGGAAGTCCCACTGATTCTGGGCTGCATGCAGGTGCCAGCTTTGAAATGCACAAGAGTCCCCATCAAGGAGCCCGCTCTGACTTCCCCGCTGATCCCAGGATCTGTGCTGTGCTGCTACTTTGAAATACCCGGGCTCCAACGCAGCATTTCTGCCAAACCCGGGATCAGCTGGGGAGTCCCCAACTGACCCCCGGTTGTCGGGAAATGCTGCTGCAGAACCTGCAGTCAGCTGAGGAGTCCCCAGCTGATCCCAGGCTCCACATGGCATTTCAGCGGAACCCAGGATCAGCTGCAGATTCCCCAGCTGACTCCGGGTTCCCTTTCCCCAGAACCCTGGATCAGCTGAGGACTACCCAGCTGATCCCAGGTTCCACGGAAATGCTGCGCTGGAGCCCAGGATCAGCTGGGGAGTCCCCAGCTGACCCCAGGCTCCACACGTTCAGCACTGCATTGAAACACCGAGGCAGCGTTTCAAAGGGGCAGCACTGCACAGCTGAGCCAAGGATTAGCTGTGCGGCGCTGCCCCTTTGAATGCCTCCTCTACGTTTCAAAGCAGCAGCGCTGCACAGCTGAGCCCGGGCTTAGCTGTGTGGCTCTGCTGCTTTCAAGTACTCCCTCTCTTCCCCCTTTGTTGTCTCTATTTGATAGAGGCAGCGGGGCTGGGGGGAGTTGACATCCCTAGTTTAACATCCCTAGTAGGAAGTCCAAGGAAGAGCACACTTCCTCTGACTTCCCTTAGTCCCCATACTGTGAGGGTTACAGGAGTCAGAGGAAGAAGTCCTTCAGCTCAACATTATTTTGACATTTGTCGTAATAATGGTTTGCTATGTAGATGCAGACTATATTATTTTGGAATAACGTTAGGTATTCAAAAATAACACTGTTGTGTAGATGACCGGTAGTATATTAGTACAGGCAGTCCCCGAGTTACGCGGATCCGACATAAGTCGACATAAGTTACGAACGGGGATTTCTCTGTGGCGGAGCCAGCAGACCAGGGAGACGGGAGCAAAGCGGCGGAGCACCGGGGGCCGGACCCGCGGCCGCTTCCAGATCAGCTGGAAGCGGCGCGGGTCCGGCCGGGTGCTCCGCCGCTCTGTTCAGCGTCTCCCTGGTCTGTAGACCAGGGAGATGCTGAACAAAGCGGCGGAGCACCCAGCCGGACCCGCGCCACTTCCAGATCAGCTGGAAGCGGTGCGGGTCCGGCCCCAGGGAGACGCTGAGACCAGGGAGACCAGGGAGACGCTGAGCAGAGCGGCGGAGGACCCGGGCCGGACCCGCAGCGCTTTCAGCTGATCTGGAAGCCGCGGGTCCGCCCGGGTCCTCCGTGGCTTTGCTCAGCGTCTCCCTGCTCTGCAGACCGCGGCGCTGATCTGGAAGCGCCACGGTTCGGCCCGGGTCCTCCGCAGCTTTGCTCCACGTCTCCCTGGTCTGCTGGGAGAGGGGGGGACGCAGCTAGGCCCTCCCCCAGCAGACCAGGGAGACGTGAAGCAAAGCCGGGGGCCTGTGGTAGAGCAGGTGGGGCACTGCCGGTTGGTCCCGCAGCACCGCTCCTTGGCGCTACTGGACCAACCCGGCAGCACCCCAGCTGCTCTGCCCCAGGCGTCCTGATTCAGCTGCTGATCAGTTTCAGCAGTGGCTGAATCAGGATGCCTGGGGCAGAGCAGCTGGGGTGCTGCTGGGTTGGTCCATTAGCTCCGAGGAGCGGCCGCGCTACTGGACCAAGCCAGCAGCACCTGAGCTGCTCTGCCCCAGGCGTCCCAAAGTCAGCCGCTACTGAAACTGACCAGCGGCTGACTACAGGAAGCCCGAGGCAGAGTTGCTCGGCCCTGGGCTTCCTGGAATCAGCTGCTGATCAGTTTCAGCAGCAGCTGACTTGGGGACGCCTGGTGTTCTTACCTTGAATCTGTATGTAAGTGGAACTGGTGTCCAGATTCAGCGGCTGTTGAAACTGATCAGTTTCAGCAGCGGCTGATGCCAGTTCCGACTTACATACAGATTCAACTTAAGAACAAACCTACAGTCCCTATCTTGTACGTAACCCGGGGACTGCCTGTATATCAGATTTTCACCTCTGAAAAATGGAATTAAAATTTAGCTTGTGGAATAATCTGAGTTTGATGGTCTCATTTAATTAAGCTGTTAACAGTGATCCACGCTTTATGATTTTAACACGATTTACAGACTTTGCTCAAGAAAAAACTCAAGATTGGACTAGAACTTATAGGGTCAGAATTAAGATGGTAGATCCTTCTAGATGGTGAAGATTGCCATGAACTTTCAATTTGACTTGGGGAACAAACTGGAGGGCTTACTGTAAAATATGTGTGAGTGTCAGCAATTGTGTTCTATAGGCGCAAATAGTGTGTTAAGGGATGGAGTCTATTGTCTTGTGAGGATGTTCCCCAAGCATTGCAGTGCCGGTGGCTGAGTCCCACCCTATGAACAGCCTGAGGCTGGAAATGCTGTGAAGAGCCAACATCTTATGGCAGTGACTGAACATTCCTGCAATCAACTTCTTAAAGGCTATGTCTACTCTACAGGATTTTTGCACAAAAGCAGCGGAGCATCCACAGCTCAAGCACATTTTTGCACGAGAAAATCTACAGTCAATCATCAGAACAGAGGGCTTTTTGCGGTGTAGGTATACCTCCTTCTACGAAGCATAACTCCTTTTTGCGCAAGACTTCTTCGCAACAGGGGTTTCTTGCACAAAAAGAGCCTATTACAAAAAGCACAGGTGCTCTGATCAGAGCTTTCTTGCGCAAGAGTGTCCATGCAGTGTGGACACTCTCTTACGCAAAAGCACATCACTTTTGCAATATCCTTTTGTGGTGTGGAGAAGGCTTTTGTGCAAAAAGTTTTTGTGCAAAAACTCTTGCGCAAAAATCTTTTTGCACAAAAACCCTGTAGTGTAGACTAAGCCAAAGGGTACATCTACACTGCACGCCTATTTCAAAATAAGCTATTCCGGAAGAAATACTCCGAAATAGCTTATTTCTAAATAACAGGTCTACACTACAGGGAAGCCTCAAAATTAGTCTGAGGCAGGCTTCCCTAATGGGGACATGCTACCTTGATTTAGAGCCCCAGAAGGCACTGGGGAGTAATTACTTTGAATGGCCCTGGGAAGGAGCTATTTCGAAATAGAAGCAGTGGAGTGTCCACACTACTCTTATTCCAAAATAGCTATTTTGGAACAGGCATTATTCCTCGTGGAATGAGGTTTGCAGGAGTTGGAATAAGCTGTCTGTTCTTTGAATTTATTAAATAATAACGGAATTGTTGTGTAGACTTTCACATTGTTATTTTGGAATAACCATGGGTGAGTAGATTGTATTATTTGTCGAGCCCTGCTGATTAGGATATGACCATATAGATCTGAGGTTCCCAACTGCTGGACCACGGACCAACTTGCTGGCTGTTTGGGCTGCGGCAGCTGCCAAAGCTCAAGCCAGCTGTTCATGGCAGCTCAACTCTGACAGCCATGGTGGCTGAGGCATGGCAAGAGGAGGCAGAGCAGGAGGCACCTTCTTCCCTCCCCCATACTTGGGGAGGGAGAGCACAAAGGAGGAGGGAGTGTGAGCACTGCCAACATCCGCTCCCCCTGCCCGCATGGCTGCTTTTGCCAGTGGTGGTGCTAGGCCTGAGGTGGTGGCAGGAGGAGGCGTGGCGCTAGGCCTGAGGTGGCGGCACCTCCCTCCCCCCTCGATAATGGCAGCTAGCTGAGGCTCCAAACTCTGCTTGCAAGACTGCTTGTGCTGGTGGTGGCGCTGAGGCATCAGCAGGAAGAGGCAAAAAGAGGACATGCCTCCTTCCCTCCTCCCCCCCTCCATGCTCTGCCCTCACAGTTGCTTTTGCCAGAGGCAGCAGAAGGAGGTGGCAAAGGAGGTGCCTCCCTCGGTAAAGGCAGCCTGGACGGTGCTCCGCGCTCCTCCCCACCACTGATGAAGGCTCAAGATGTGCTTGGGGAGGGAGGGAGTGCGAAGGAGGAGGGAGTGTGTACACTGCCAATGGCCACTCCCCCTTTCCACCATGCTCCCTAGGGTGGGCAGTCTCGTTCTGGGGAGTTTTGGGGTGGGAGAGCCAAATAGGGGCAAAGAGGTGTTGGCATGGGCTATAGGGGTCAGAGGTTAAAGGGTCAAAGGACATGGTGCATAGTAGTGGGAGTCAAAGAGTGTTAGACACTGCAGAGCATATAGTGATATAGATCACTGTTGCAAACACATATATTTGCAACAAAACTTTGGCAAATGTTGTTGAATAAGATATCTATAAAAAGGTTATGATTTACTAGCTATGATTATAGTATTTGTATGCATGTATCATTTTTGTATTTGAAGTTATCAGGCTCTATACCTGATTTCAAATATTTGATCCTCGGATAACATCCACAAAGTATTTAGCCAGAATGTCTTAGAGGGACTACTCAAGTGGAATGACTGATCAAAGGACCCAAACTCACAATGAAGCAGTGTAGATGGGAGACCCATCTACACTGAATGGACTTTCCTGTGAATGTTCAAACTAGCACGTAAGCAATGGCTTTTACCCGCAAAGAGCTAAGTTATGCATGGATGGGAGATTTGCCCATGTGATGGCTCACGTGACAAACTCCATCTTGTTTCTGAACTTTTCCACTATAAGAACAACGAGAGTCCCTCCACATGGGAGAAAATATAAAAGGTCCTAGGAACTCTTCTGTCTTACCTCTTTCCTGCTCCAGGTTCTTTATGGCTCAAGCCTCTGTACTATGGAGTTATACCAGTGGGAGCATTCTAACAAAGGAACTGAGGTCCTTTCAATGATTTGGAACTAACCAGAGAATTGACTTAAGCCAACAGTACAAGGCTAAAACAAGGACTCAGCAATTGTTGTATGCATTCTTGTTTCTTTGACCAATTTCAACTCTTACCTCTATTTCTTTCTTTTATGAATAAACCTTTAGATTTTAGATACTAAAGGATTAGCAACAGCGTGATTTTTTTGGATAGGTCTGAGTTATATGTTGACCTATGCATTTGGATTAGAAGAACTTTTTATTTGATGAGACTGTTTTTCATAAACACTCATCCCTATAAGCAATGTTCCTGGTGATGCTTAAGGAACAGGAGTATCTCAGGGAACTGCTTTTCTGGCTTCTTGTTACCCAATGTGGTGAAACAGATGTTCTCTTTTTGACCAGTCTGGTGTTACTTGTAAATAAACAACCACCAGTCTTGGGCTATGACTGCCCTGTTTCTAAGCTGTTCATCCTGAATTAAATACTTTCAGTAGTGTCCCATCAGAATTAATTGTTAACAGGATGACCCCCACATTACTTAGAATGAGAGTATGAGTTTGTTCTTTGGAATAAATTGTAAATCTCTAAAGAATCATTTAAAGGGTATTGTGCACATATATTTATCCAGACCATTTTAAGTAGATTTAGTTTCCCTGACAATCAATAATGTATCTAAAACACTTTAAAATATATTGGGGAAACCAGGGCCTATGATGAAAGTGCTGACACAGAGCAGTGCAAATGGACATGCTATAATGAACATACTTATATTTAATCCTATCTATATTTAAAAGTTATATATCTAGGTTGAAAGGGGTTCCCTTATAGTTTTATGCCCCATTTTTTCTGCTGAGTTTCATTTAGCATTTCATCCCTTAGGCTAGATACCACTCAAGATGACCATGCACACACGCTGATCCCTTTAAATGCTTTCCAGCAGAAATCAATGTTCAGAAACTCATAACTTTACATTTCATGCCCTTGCCCTTTTCCACACTTTGCAGACACAGAGGGAAAAACTGCACTACGCCAGTAATCTCGTTTACTGCTATCAGCTTTTCTCTCTGACCCAGGCAGCAAAAGGCTGTCATCATCCCCCATCTCACAAACTTTATACATTTCAAAAGAAAAACTGTTTTTCTGAGTGATTAAAAAAAAGAAGCAGACATTTTGGTTACTCTGCCAACAGCGACACCTGCAAGTGAGGCTCTAACATTAGTAAACAAGATGTTATTTCTATTGATCTCAAATTCATACTCTAGAAAAGAATAAAGATTTCTTCATGAAAACACTAACAGACTTTTTCTAGGCCTTTTTGACTGGAGAAGAAAAGAATTGTAGAAAACTTTGAATAAACTAAAGTAAACACTACAGTATTCGGTGTAGCTCTTGAGTGCTACACAGCCTACCTGTTATACATCCTTCTATTATGGCAAATTTTTGACACAATCAGAAATGCAGATTCATAAAACTGACGTTATAAGAAACTTTGTACTGTGAAGGCCATTTAGCAAGAACTCAAACACAGTGAACCCAATGTAGGGCACTGTTATCATTCCTATTCTGGTTACAGCAAACCTCTGCTTAAAATGCAGTTGTACTAGAGAGAAAAAAAAATATATATATATATAAGCAGTGCTTTTTTTGTGATGGTACTGCCTGGTACACAGTACTGGCACCTCCAGTCAGAGCTCAACAACTTTTCCCCTGGAGCACTGTCACCATTTTTTTTAACAAATAAAGCACTGTATATAAGTATGGGACAAATACTGGTTTAGAGGATCATACAGCAGGTGAACACTCCCTCTCAGCACACTGCTGAGTTCCATGGGGCTGCTCTGCATAGGGAAACACAATGGAAATGAATATGGGAAAGCACAGGGCTAATCTTCCCAATGGAGGGGAGATGAAGGCAACTCTGGGGTTATTGCAACTACCTACCAGGAAAGATTCCTTCCTTCTAAGAACTCTACCTCCTGCCAGAAATGACAAGTTCACAGTCCACTACTCAAAGGCTATGACTACTCTTATGGTAGTGTGTATTTTTATACCCTGCTAGTACTGGTATAAATAGCAGCTGTAGATGGTGAAACACAGTTTAGGCAAATTAAGTGCCCTATACACTTGTATCTGTAGGCTCTACATAACCAAACAGTGCCTCTGACATTTACACTGCTACTTTTAGCAGTGAAGGATGCTGCTGATTCCTCACTGCTGGAACCTTTTTTGGTGAAGTAAATAGGGAGGCAGCAGGGAGCTGCTGGATCCTTGCTCTACTCCCAGGGCCTGTTAACTATATTAAAGTCAATGATGTTGTATCAGAATAAACAAAGGAAAGATGTAGTTCCCAAGATGGACTGACATGCTCAGTCGATTAACTAAATAGGGTTTGTTGTCATCATTATGCTAGCGTGATGGACATTCCCTCCACAATATTTGGGTTGAGGCTCCACAGCCCATGGACTTCAGAGAGTTTCAGATTTTCCAATACCACTTTTGTTTCACACTGTCTTCAATTATAGTTTGACTCTTACAGCTCCTCTAGTTTACATTTTTTTCTTTTTTCACCCTGACAAAAGATTCTAACAGTAGCCTTTCCTGGGATTGTAATGGGTAAGAAGTAGTCAGGGTATGGAAATAAACATTCCTTATAACTTCTTCTGTGCAAACAGGAATTTTGTAGCTGCAGATCCTACTGCTCTCCCAACTCTCCACATTGACTGACTGGGTTCTCACCCTAGCCAGGGGTCTGCTGCTTAGACTTTTAAGTGCTAAAGATAACAGCTCACACCCTTATCTCACAAAGTTTTGGTGCAGACTCTGCATTTACTGTTTTCCTCTTATCTGAGACGTTGTTAGTGTAATTTCATCCTGTTTTTATTGCAGAAAGGATTTCCATAATGTGGGTTGTCTGAAGCTGAGGATGCTGCTAGTGAAAAAGTGATAGAGATGTAGCCATGTTAGTCTGGTGCAGCTGAAGCAAAATGCAGGACAATGTAGCACTTTAAAGACTAACAAGATGGTTTATTAGATGATGAGCTTTCGTGGGCCAGACCCACTTCCTCAGATCAAATAGTGGAAGAAAGTAGTCACAACCATATATACCAAAGGATACAATTAAAAAAAAGAACAAATATGAAAAGGACAAATCACATTGCAGAACAGGAGGGCGATGTGGGGGGCGGGAGGAAGGAAGGTAAGTGTGAATTACCTTCCTTCCTCCCCCCCCCCCACCCCCTGCATCCCCCTCCTGTTCTGCAATGTGATTTGTCCTTTTCATATTTGTTCACTTTTTTTAATTGTATCCTTTGGTATATATGGTTGTGACTACTTTCTTCCACTATTTGATCTGAGGAAGTGGGTCTGGCCCAGGAAAGCTCATCATCTAATAAACCATCTTGTTAGTCTTTAAAGTGCTACATTGTCCTGCATTTTGCTTCAGCTAGTGAAAAAGACACTTGTTCTGCAAACTCTTCCTTAACATCCATGCGGTCATTGAGTTAAATGAGCACTCTGGGAAAACCACAGGTGCCTACCATGTGCCTGGAGAGTAGGAGAGACAGCGTGGCAGCACCTCATGCCAAACATTTTCTTTCTGTTTGTTCCTCTCCTGAACCTTGCTGGGGGGGAAGAACCGCACTGCCACCCCAAAAGGTGAAGCAATTGAATTCCATCAGCGCCTCAGAAGCCTCTCTCAACTCCTGCCTCTACTAGCCAAGCCAGCCTTCAGCTGAACAAAAGGAAAAACTATGTAGCACTTCAAAGACTAACAAGATGGTTAATAGGCGATGAGCTTTCGTGGGCCAGACCCACTTCCTCAGATCACAGGAAGAAAGTGCCAGGGAGGGCAAATACTATTAACACAGCAACAGAGATTTAGGGCTTGACCTGCCCCGTGCTCCGCTCTGGGCCCTGCTGTCCAGCTCAGGCCAGAGAGCCCTGCCTCCTCCGCACTATGCTGTTCCCCAAGTCATATTAGCCCTCGGGTGTTACGTTCCCTGTGCCTCCTCTCAAAGCAGTGAGACAGCCCCGCTCCCTGCCCTGCAGACCAAGCAGCCTGCGGCGCCCGGCTGTGCTCCCCCTCCCCCGCACGAGCCCCGCTCTCCCCGTGTCAAGCTACACACCTCCTGCAGCACCGCCCCCTGCCCTCCCCAGCCAGGCCCCCGTCATGAGGCGACCGCCCCCTCCTCCCGTCCCCCAGTCAGAGCCCCCAGTGTGGCTGCAGCCCCTCCCCTGGCCCCGCGCCCCGCCCCGCGGACTCGGCGGAGGCAGGCGGCGGAGCCCGCAAGTGGCAGAGCGCGGCGCAGCGGGGGCCGCCCGTGACTCCTACCTGGGAGCGGGAGCCGAGCTCGGGCGCTCTGCGGGCCGTCACCAGCTTGGCCGTGGTCTGCAGGTTGATGGGGGCGCTCTGCAGGGGCTCCACGCCGGCCGCGCTGCAGCCCAGCCCCCCGTTGAGGTGCGCGGTCACCATCGCGATGGGAGCCTTGGCCGGCAGGACGGAGATGGCCAAGCTCTGGCTCTGGCTGCCGCCGCCGTTGGACGCTTTGAGCAGCGCAGGGACCCCGCCGGGCTTGGTGTTGCCGCTGCCCCCGCTCCCTACCAGCACCGCAGCGGGGCAGCTCCGCACCGCCAGCTTCTGCCACAGGGAGAAGGAGAGAGAGAAGCGCGAGCGTCACCACCGGCCTTGACACAGCAGCGGCGGCGGCACAGCCCCCTTCCCTCAGCCCGGGCACGGGGCGCCCCGGCACCGCCGCGACCGCATGGCCTCATCTGCCGCCAGCCCGGCTCTGCCAGGCGCTCCAGCGGCGGCTCTCACCCCTCCCTGACCCGCAGCAGCCCTGCCATTGCCGCCTGCGCCGGCCGGGGGCGCCCCGCCGAGAACCCGGCTGCATGTGCCTTCTGCCTCTTCCTTCTCTTCCTTTGGGCTACCTCATGCTCCCGAAGCCGGGCTATGCACCAGGAGAGCACAGAGAGCCAGCCCGGACCGGCGCTAGCATTTCTTAAAGGATGAAGGACAGCTGGCCAGATCCTGCTTAGCATCATTCTCTGGTCCCCTCCACTGCTTTTAACAGCGCGCTGGCTTAGTGTAGTTTATGATTTGTCCGAACAATTTATTTTTCTGTTAAAGTGGATTTTTCGCTTGGATTTGTTTGGGGGAGGAGGGAAGGAAGTTACTTAATTCACCTTGAATCATTTTCGAGTGTGCGTGTATGAGAGAGAGAGAGAGAGAGAGAGAGAGAGAGAGATTGGACAGCACCAAGCACCTAAGTCCATGAGTAGAGGCTACATCACTACAAGTGAGAAATAATAATTGATAAAAGGATTTCAGAGCAGGCTAGCCCGTATTATCAAACTCATCTCGCATTAGAATTCAAATCACATTACACCTTCCAGTCTCATCCTACACATTTGTTTAGATTCCCAATTCTTCAGATTTCCTCAGTGATTTACACATTTTATTTTCCATGTGTCTTCATCTCATTTTTGAATGTGCATTTCCTTTAAGATTTTTTTTTAAATAACCTACATTATGTATCAAGGTATTAGGTTCAAGCTATCAGGTTTCAAGGTTCTAGTGAAAGAAAAAGCAAACAAACCACCCTCTTACTTTTTAAGGCTTATGAAAAAGTCTCACATTTGTTGAAAAGCATTAATATTACTGAGAACTTATATATAAAAACAACATTTTATTCTGGATCAAGTTTTTTTCTTCTATTCCATGTTACACTGACGACTCATGCCTTTATAGTTGCCAAAGTACTGGATATAAGAGACTTGATTCAAACCTATTTTTATCTTTATCTCATTTTAGCTGTATTCAAATCTCCTTGTATTATGTATCACCCATATTCAGATTAAGATACTTCTGAATAAGATTTTAGCTTTACAGTCATATTGTTTCATTTTATATCATATGTGATATATAATTAAAAACTCATAATGGAGACAATGGGCAAATTCTTCTTTCAGTTAAAACAACAGTATAAATCTGTTACTTAGAAATAAATAGAGTTGGTTTGGGCATGAAATCTTCACTCCGTTCTGTTCTGTGTCAGTGTGCCATTTACTTCAATGGGACCAAGATTTCCAGTTGTGTAAGTGAAAGCAGAATATGTCCCCTGCACCTATTTTACATTTATTACATTTTATACCTTGATTTTAATGTCTACCCAAACAAGTTCTCAATATTTTAATTGCCTGGATGGGAAACTTTACATCACACAAACATACAAATATGCTCTACTGCTCCACATTCATTGTTTTTCTCATATAACCTATAAAAGATACCTAAATACTTTACATTTTCTCTGACTCAGTTCAACAGAACAAGTAAAAGTTCACCACTCCTTAAGATATGCCATTTTTGGAGCACAGTGGAAACAAAAGCAAGTTAAAAAGCAGGAACTATACTTTCCTTACATAGTTTAATACCCAATAATTGCTTTTCAACTTGCTACAAAGAGGGGAAAAAAGAGACAATGCAAATCTGAATTCAAGTACAATTAAAATGTTTAGATATTTCTTTACTCACATTAAGATAAACCTAATTTTCCAGGGTGATCCACTCATCTGACAGAGACATATTAATAATAGTTTTTTGTGCCACTATTTTCATAATCAACTGATGTATATGAATATATTTGTATATATGCAACAGAAATAGCTGATATATTATTAGATTTTTTTCTTTGTTTTAAATTGTAACTCAAAGCAAACATTAAGTTGTTTCTATAGTTGACCCCTTTGTATTTTTCCTTGTTAAAGGAATATTTGTATTCCCTTTTAAAGATACATTTTACTTTAATCCTTAAAAAAGTAAATGAAGGGAAGAATGTTGCCACTATTGTAAGCCTGAAATAACCAGTCAGCTTATTCCAAACACTTCCACTAAGTGGACAAAACAATACTTTGTATATATATATATATATATATATATGAAGTATTTGTTTAAAAGGTATGAGTTTTAGAAGCTAGATGTGGAAACTTATCTGATTAGTAACTCTTGAAGATTAATTTCAGAAAGCTAAACTCACCTGTTTGGAAGAGATGACATTTTTCATGTGTGTCTGATTGAATTGTTCCAAGAAAATGCATCTACTTAAACACACTGAAACATCTTAATTTTGATTCTTTGGTTTTCTTTTTTAAAAAAACATATGTTTTCATATTCACCCCAATATGTGCTGATAAAGGCATCTTGTCAGAAACAATGTAGTATGAAAAAAAATTCCAAAGAAAACCTAATCTGCTGTAATACATTTCTGTCAAATTAATTAAAGAATATTCTTGTTTCTAAAAGAGACAAATCTGAATTTTGGGAATCAGTCAGCATAACAATCTCTGACACTTTTGGTATGATGAATAATAAGAATCTAAACATGCTTTGGGCATAACAGTTAAACACATGTGCAGTCATAATGGGGGAACCAAAAAAAAATAGTGTCTCTAAATGCTGAAAAGTAGCTCACTGCTTCTCATCTCCAGCATAACAGTCCTTACAATACACCAATTTTGAAGCAGCGCCTTTTCAATAGCAGCACAACTTTCATTGTCACTGCAGGATGCCACAGGCAAACTGGAGTTTGAAATATGTATGCCAGTCACATGCAAACACACTTCAGTGTGCTGTAAAGCTGCTGCTTGTTTATGATTTTCTATATGCTACACGACAGATTCCTCTTCTTAGATTTCAACTGTATAAAGCAGTGTGCTAATACTTTTTCCCAAATGTTTCAAAATAGCTTTACCCTTTCTACTTATTTTTAAATAAAAAAAAATACCAGTGTGTTTCACAGAAGTCTATGCTCATGAAGGTTTGTAGTGTGTGGTGAAAACAGGGATGCAACAGTTTTGTTATCATTCCACAACATTTGGAATAAGTGTGGCTCCCACCAGCTACTCAGTACTACCATGTATAATTATTAATCCGAT
Source organism: Pelodiscus sinensis (assembly GCF_052426305.1). Lineage (NCBI taxonomy): Eukaryota > Metazoa > Chordata > Testudines > Trionychidae > Pelodiscus > Pelodiscus sinensis. The sequence goes on from NC_143052.1 coordinate 124,975,169, forward strand.
TGATGAGTTTCATATTAAAGAGAAGGGAATAGGGGATAGAGATGGATTTGAAGAATTCTGCCTTCGGAAGCCACAGGCAAAAGCAAATAGCTATTCTTAGTACAGATGCTGGAGCACACATGCACTGAAACCCACACATTACCATTCACTGCAATGTTTTTACTCTGCTGTTGACATCCTTTTTGGTAACCTTACAAGGTCTAATGTGCCTGATATATCAGAGTAATCCACACATGCACTTCAATGTAGATTGTTAAATAAAAATGTGACTATATTCTAAAACAATTTTATACTCTTCTGCTGATTATCTTGCATGGAGTATAAACTGATACAAGCCTGCCAACAAACCTTCATGTTTCCAAACTAAGATATGTGACCTGTTTAAGAGGGACTTAGAATTCACTGCCCATCACTGTTTATTTTAACCACTTTTGCCTCAGACACAGACTTTGTTCCAGTAATCCTTCCAGAATGATACCCTTTGACAATGCACTTTTGCTATGAAAATCTGCAGTTCTTTCCAAAGCAACATCTATTATTTTTCTGAGCTGACCTAGAAGAAAACATTTTGTATATATGTAACAGCAATCCATTATAGAACCAAAGTGAAGGCCTACCAATTAATAATTTAACATGTTTCACAAACCTAAGGCACTGCATGTGAGATAGCAGAATAGAGATTCCCTCAGAGAAGAGGGTCTTGACCTCTGCTAATTTACTCAGTTCTCACAATAAAACTCAGCTGAATAACAGACTCTGTAATATTCTAATGCAACAGACCACAAGCACCTTATTTTGGCAAGAACCATAGTATATGAGATGCTTCAAGATTTGTGGTTTTGGTAACTGAATTTTCATATTCTTTTCAATGTTTCCAGTTGCCATTTTTAATACCTCGTTGTGTACCTTTATCATCAGGGCCTTGATCCTTGCAAAAACTTATGATCCTACATAACTTTACTCAAAGAAGTAGCCCTAGAGAAGTGGATAGGGCTACTCCAATGAATAGATGTATACTTATGCAAATATTTGCAGGACTAGGTCCTTGGGTGGGATTGGTAATATGCTACCAATATTTCAACAAAGGGTTCTTTTAAAAACATATCCATGTTGCCTCTAGACAACTCCAAGTACCATGGCTGTTGTGCGCACAGAGTGGATGGGTGAGAAACTGAAAAATCTATTTGGTTTCCCTTTATTAAAAATGCTCTGTCATATCCATAACTTTGATGAGAACATTTTACACAGCATTCCTGAATAACCTTGTATTGATAATATAGCATTATGTGCAACCTCTGTAATCTGAACCAGGGCAATGACATTTGTAGGGGAGTCTGGGACAACCTGTCTTTCCCAAATTATTTTTTAAACAACCTGCTGTTTTGATGTAATCTCATTCATTCCAAAGAGAGGTTGGGGCAATTGCACTACAAAAGTATTTTTAATGAACCCCAGGGATAGGTCATCACTGGGAGGGATGATTTAACAGTACCTAGAGAGTGGAGGTGAACTCCATGAGAGGCAGGAAATCATCCAAGCTTCCCTTTAATTTGGTGTTGCAATTTTAACAAGGGGCTCAAGGGAGCCCACTCCAGCACACCACCATTGAGGAGTTAACCCCCCTTTCTGCTTGCTGGTCCACAAAGCAAGACCCAACCACAGCCTTCTCAGTGTGCCATGATAAAGACTGAAAAGCATAAGGGAACATAGGAGGCAGAAAGAATTATGGATAAAGACAAAGAGATACATGGTAAAGTCGTAGTTATATCACTGCTGCTTCAAATTTTCTTCTAGCTCCTAGTATTAATCAGCAGGAAAATGAAAAATCTGATGAGAACTTGAATATAGATCAAAAAATATCCTGACAACTGTCAGAGGGTACGGAAAGCAGGAAAAGGCTTTTAGGGGAATTATAGATCCCTGGTCAAACAAAATTTACCCTTTGGACAAAACATCAGGAAGGTACAACAGAAGGAAAATGTATGTGTCAAAGCACAAAGTATGGTAACTACTTAAAAAAAAAAACAAAAAAAACAAAAAAAGCCTTTTTTGTATGTTGTTTTCTCTCCCAGTCCCTTTTTTGACAATTTACTGCCTGCCTGACATTAGAAATAAGAATTCATTCATTTTTTTCTATCAGCTCTCAGCTAATTAGCCATTGCTGCAGCAGAGCACAAGAATTTACATTCAAAGCAAAAGCTCATTCTAATCAAAACTGTAGCAAACTGGGGGTTTTGTTTGACGTGAACCTGAAAGTCAGTTATTGTACCACTGATGTACATACCATATTACCAGCTGAGTGCTTTCAGCATCCCTCTACCAGTGTGAAATATTTAATCAGCACAAAGATCCAATCAGCACAGTAGAGGGGAATCCAGTGTGTGCATTAATTTACTTTCAGATGAAAAGCAGTAAAGCAGGTCAGAAACATATAACCTTCCTCCCTTCTCTCCCCTCCTTTCCCCAGCACAGAACATCAGAAGAGTTTGGAGGTGGGGGAGGGAATGTGAGCCACTCTAGGTGACTCCAGATTGGAGATTTAGAAAGATATTAGTCATTCCTGCCAAAGGATGACAAATGTTGCCTGGAGTAGAGAAGAAAGGACTTCCCCCACAAATGTAATCGATTAACAAAAACGACTCAGTATTTCTGAATGTTCTCTTCTTAAACTGAAGAAGTTCTAAAACCTTTTTTTTCCCCCAGCACGTCTTTAATTAAGAGAGACAGAAAACACCCAACAAAAAACAAATGAGCCTTGGTATTTGGGAGTAATGGCTCTCTATGCTCTGACTACTTCTGATCTGTGGTAACATTCTCCAGTAAAGGTCTTCATTAGGAATAAAATCTGTTTTGTAAATATTACCAAGCATTTTTACACATCAGCAATTTCTATATATTGTAGAAGTTTATTGCCATGTTCAGAAACTAATCTTTGTACACTACCAACTTTACTTGTAATCTGTCACTGAGAAACAAATTTCTCAGTTTTTTTAAAATGTAGGCTACCTAGTACCTAATCTGTGTGAAATCCAATGAAAATATCAATAAAGAAAGAAAGTCATTAATGATCATTTCTAATATAAACTTTAAATGAATTAATCTAATGATGTTGCAAATTAAACTTAAGTGCAAAGGCACTGTAATGGGTAATAATTAAAATCACCAGAAAAACTTACCCCTATGTCAATCTGATAGGACTAAATCTCTCAAAAATGGCTAGTTTCCAGCACAGGTCGGTAATGAAAAATTAACATATCTACGTGAAGAGAGAATTTGCAAAAGTGGTAAATATTCTAATAACAGTAACAGTGGGATTGTAAAAGCATAAATTCACTCAAATGCAATTATCCTTTAATTTCTATAACCATTACAACAGCCTGCTGGGTAAAAAATAAAATAAAAATGCACTTCCCACTATATTACTAACTGGCAATCCACTCATCAAAGCTTCAAATTATCTGCTTAGTGACTTGTAAAAAGCACTTTTTAACAAATAAGGAGTAGGAGAGAAGAACATGATATTGAATGAAAAACGTCAAACTCATATTATGGAATGTTCTAGAAGTATCTGCATTTTAGAGGGGAGGAGGAGGGGCAGCTGGAATTTTTTTAATAACCTCACAAATAATCCCTCCTTCTTTCCCTCTCAAACCATGTCAATGATCAAGGAAATAAGAACAAGGCGCTTGATTCACAGCTGACTCTCTGTTCTTGTTACATCAGATCAAGAGAGAGCAATCTAACAGAGGCGCCTATTTCTGCAGGGGAAATAAATCTACAAGCTGGCATTTTGTCTCTTAGTCCTATTAATTACCTATTTTTTGCTGTCAGAAACAGATCTTTTTGTAACTTGCAATCCAGGTTTGTCAAAATACAATACATTCTCTCTCTCCAAGCCTACACTAAAAACTTCATTGAGAGTGACAGACTGATTTTGATTGTATTTGATGAACAGATCCCTATTCGTTCCTTTAATCCCAGGAAAACTCTTTACTACAATGAAAATATTGAGATGAGGCCTGATCTAAAGCCCGCTGATACTAATAAAAACCTTTCAATTGACTTTAGTGGTTGGATCCATAGTGAAGACCAGTGAGACTTTCTCTATCAAGTCTGCAAATCTATGAAATGCTTTAAAATATTTCCTTCTTTTAAGCCCTAATTTATAGCAAAAGCAAACATTAGCTTGATCTCATTAATATAAATCTTCAGTGCATCTAGGCATTCTCTCTCAATAGGCTCTGTGGTGTATTTTAAATTTTTGCTCTCCACTGGGCAACATGGGTCCTCTGGTAACCTAAAGCAATAGTCCTATAGGAGATTAGCAATTCCTGAAATTTACATACTTCAGCTGTTCCCAGCTTTATAGCTTTCCATGATTTACAGTGCCCTGTGCCTTTGTGAGAATTGCATTTGTTTAGCTTATTTAATCATGTTTTAAACAAAACAAAACTGGAGTGTAGACCATTTAAACATTTAAGTTTTGATAAAACAAAGGCACAGTGATTAAAGGGCACAAGCATGCCATGCAACATATGGAGCCACAGTTAAAGTGCCCCAGAACAAGCTCAATGTTTCTATTGTGTGAAAGACTCATTCATTACAGCTACAAGATGCAATGCAGATATTTGCATTTTTTAAGAGGTGCATCTTGTAGTTATGTAAATCATGGAATCTAGGGTCTTTCTAAATGGCATCAAAGCCCACATTTCTTGATATACTAAATCCCTTTGTTTCTGCAGAAATGCATTCTTTGCCTCGCCGAGTATTTTAATGTCTGAATTTCATTAAAGTTTCTATCCCAAGATATGAGCTATGGGGCTTGTGTGTTT